>NC_085131.1:10108833-10746500 GCF_030269925.1 Bombyx mori | reverse complement strand
ATTTAGATATTTCATTTATCTCTACCATCTAGTGCAGGGGCTCGCAAACTTATTTTGTCTACTGCCCACTTTGAGAATTAATTATTTTTAGCGCCCCCATTTTTTTCACCTACTTAAAAACCACTATAGTGAAAGCTGAGTCCTAGATGAAATTACGGGTGCGATCAGTGACAGGAGGCGATCCTCCCAAGCCTCTACACAAGGCTGCCATTTTTTTCTGGGTCTCTTACCGCCCCCCTTTAGGCCTTCAGCGCCCACAAGGGGGCGTTATCGCCCACTTTGGGAAAGGCTGATCTAGTGGAATAGTCATCCATCAAAAGTGTCGTAAAAAGACTGACGCCCTTGAGATGTGGTGCTGGAGACGATTGCTGAGGATAAAATGGACTGAGGAAAGAGTTCCAAATCATCATATACATAACCTGACTGAGTTTCTCGCCGGATCTTCTCAGTGGGTCGCGTTTTCGATCCGGTGGTAGATTCTGCGAAGCACTGTACTTGCTAGGGCCAGTGTTAGCACCACTGCGGTTTGAGCCTCGTGAGCTCTCCTACACGTTAGGGCGAAGCTGATATAGGCTCTCAAGGCTATCAGCATAGGTAGGAAAAAAAAGGATATTTAATTGAAAGAATACAAGTACATTATATGATAAAGGCACGTCATATTATGTATATGACAACTGTGTTGGACAGTTAAATAAATAATTAAAACGAACCGAAATATTGTACACTGGTTGTTATAGAATAATATTAAATACACCAAGCATGTGTTTTAATAATATAATAACAAACAATACACATCAACAATAATAATTTACGGGAATCGTAATTTTTGTGTGTATATATATATATGTATTAGAGTTTAAACTGATCTAAGGATGAAGACCATTAAGTATAAACGCTATTCAAAGTCTTCTAGATTTAATATGACGCTTTAAAAGTTCAGTTCGACTAGATTTAGAAGTCGTCGTGGCCTAACGGATAAGACGTCCGGTGCATTCGTGTTGAAGCGATGCACCGGTGTTCGAATCCCGCAGGCTGGTACCAATTTTTCTAATGAAATACGTACTCAACAAATGTTCACGATTGACTTCCACGGTGAAGGAATAACATCGTGTAATAAAAATGAAACCCTCAAAATTATAATTTGCGTAATTACTGGTGGTAGGACCTCTTGTGAGTCCGCACGGGTAGGTACCACCGCCCCGCCTATTTCTGCCGTGAAGCAGTAATGCGTTTCGGTTTGAAGGGTGGGGTAGCCGTTGTGACTATACTGAGACCTTAGAACTATATCTCAAGGTGTGTGGCGCATTTACGTTGTAGATGTCTATGGGCTCCAGTAACCACTTAACATCAGGTGGGCTGTGAGCTCGTCCACACATCTAAGCAATAAAAAAAAAAAGATGTTTAGTTATGACATTGGATCACACTCCAAGGATGGTGTGTTCATACTGTCAAACATCAAGTTGTATTTGAATTGTGGTATTGCATTTCAATTAGTTTTTTATAAAGACCATACTGTGATGTGAAACTCACCAACAGACTGATCAAAATATCATAATTTAATTAGATTGTTTTGAAAAATGTAAAATGATTTTTAAATACGCTAATTAAAAAAAAACATTAACAATACAAAATATCGAATTCTAGTAAAAAAAAAAAAAAACATATTCAAGGTCCTAAAAACTTCATTACATTTATAATACTAGAGGTCCCGCAGTAGTCGAAATTCGACTATAATTAATTGGAATTTTAAGTTTGTACACTATTATGATTGTATTTTTTACTTCTATAATCACAAATTTCGCCAAAACTACACTATAAAAAACATTAACAAAGATAAACAATATTTAATCTCAATTTGACAATAGACGTCAAGAACAAAAGTTTGACAATAAATAGTAAGCAAGCGTGTGTGCGTCAAATACATGGTATGTAGTGTGTGTAATGTTTTCTTTATCAATTTAATGTATCTTTTATGCATTATTTTAAAAAAATATTAGCATTGTGCACATCTTCTCTATATTCTCTATAAGTGTGGAAAATTTCATACTCCTCCGTCCGCGCAATTTTCGTAAAAAGGGATACAAAGTTTTTGCTTCACGTATTAATATATAGATAATAATATGTAGTTATCTACACATCCTGATTTTAATTTTTTATTTAATTTATATGTTTAATTATTTTATTACATTTATAGAATACACATTAAACGAAATAATTATGGGACGCACCGTAATTGTCAACACGAATTGTTTCATCGCAGCCGAGTGACCACGGTCGGGGCAGGTGGCTGTTTTCATGGCGGCACTAAAAAGTTTTCATTGGTCCACGTCAACTGTAGCTTTAGAGTTAAGTTTATAACGCTTTTAAAAGCGCACTACCACCTGAATAACTTTAGCAGTAACACGTTGACTGCGAGACTATTTGGGGGATTTTTAGCCAGTGCGTATGAGGTCTATCCAAGACAGGATTGGACCATTTTATGCTATGAGACCTTCTTTAGTCTTCTCCATCGCTCCCTCATTACTGAGGATCATGACTCCGTTTCAGCTTGTCGACTGCATGTCTCCATCGGTTCCGATTAGTTGCCTGGTGTAGTGCAACGCTAAGTGGTCCGCTGGTTTGCTCGGAGATCTGGTCGGACCAACAGTTGGGGCTCCGGCCTCTAGGTTTTTTATTTTTGACTTTAGAGGCCTCAAAAATGTTTTATATCAAACAACCTCAAAAGTATATTCGATAAGGTATAGGTATTCAGTTTCTATAAGTATTGAAATCAAGACTTGTCGCCTTACGCACCAAGCAAAAAGTTTAGACTGCGGCATCAGTAAGTATATGACCGAGTCGTGATTTCGGGTAATCGTTACGTATATCATTAAAAAATCAAAAAACAAAACAAGTAAGCTTTGACACCGACGAATTGAAACGACCTGAAAATTGATTTCAACAAATACTTATTAGTTTTGTTTTGAATGCAAAATTTACTGTTAAGAAATCGTTTTAATAACAGTCTAAAAATTTCATAAAATATGTCGCCAATTTATATTTTATCGAGGCATGTGGGAAAACATTTCTTAAATCATATAAGAGTCGCTTGTCATTTTCGACACATATACAATCATAAAATTTATTACAGAAGTGTGTCTTCTGTATTGAAATGAAATGTAAAGATCATGTCATCATCATCATCATCATCAACAGCCCACAGTCGTCCACTGCTGGACATAGGCCTCTCCCGATCCACACCACTGAGCCCGGTCTGCGGCTCTCCTCATCCACTTCTTGCCGACCACCGTGCGGAGGTCATCGCACCACCTAGCCAAGGGGCGTCCCACGTTACGTTTTCCGCTGCGCGGTCTCCACTCGATAACCCGTCTGCTCCAGCGATCGTCAGTCCTACGGCATATATGGCCAGCCCATTGCCCCACTTCAGCTTGCTGACTCTTTGAGCTATGTCGATGACTTTAGTTCTCTGTCTAATAATCTCATTCCGGATTTTATCCTTCAGAGAAACTCCGAGCATGGCTGTTTCCATGGCTCGCTGAGCGACTTTGAGCTGACGGACCAACCGTACTGTGAATGTCCATCATGATGATCATGATCCAAAGATCATGTAAAGACAGATTATGTAAATGTGAAAATGATTATGTTACGTAAACACTATTGTATTTTGTGTTAGGCCGTATCAAACATGCCAAGTAGAGTGACAACTTGACAAACAATATTCTCTAAATTTCTATTCTATTGTAATCAAAATTAATGAATGTGAAATAACATGCGAAATCACCGTAACGATACTGTAAATTATTTATAATTATTATATTATTGTGTTCGAAAAGAATAATGGATTATTTATTAACAATAAGGTTGTTAGGAATGTTTTATTGCACGAGTGTTGCCATAGATGACAAATGTGCGAATCGACAGTTCTAACTTAATTAATTAAGATGTTCCGAGGTAATAAATATTTTTATTTATGTGTATAGCATTCTCAGCATAGTGCTTACCCAGTAATCTAAGTAGTTTATTAGGTCTGAGGATTTTCCATAATGGTCATTAGTCGTTCGGAATATTATTCTGAAGAGACAGATATATGACCTCGGTTTTTTTTTATTGCTTAGATTGGTGGACGAGCTCACAGCCCACCTGGTGCTAAGTGGTTACTGGAGCCCATAGACATCTACAACGTAAATGTGCCGAACCCACCTTGAGATATAAGTTCTAAGGTTTCAAGTATAGTAACAACGGCTGCCCCACCCTTTAAACCGAAACGCATTACTGCTTCACGGCAGAAATAGGCAGGGTGGAGGTACCTACCCGTGCAAACTCACAAGAGGGCCTACCAATAGTAATTACGCAAATTAAAATTTTTCGGGTTTGATTTTTATTACACGATGTTATTCCTTCACCGTGGCAGTCAATCGTGAACATTTGTTGAGTACCTACGTATTTAATTAGAAAAGCTGGTACCCGCCTGAGATTCGAACACCGGTGCATCGCTCAACAAGAATGCACCGGACGTCTTATCCTTTAGGCCACGACGACTTTCGGTTTTTGAACTATTGCTGTAGCGAGAATACGAATAGGTATATAGGACGTATGTTTAGGAAGTAATCGAATTTGACTTATTTTCGATAAACATTTTAACACCATTACAAATACCAAATTTGGAATTAAGAATTTTCAACGTGATTAAAATGTAAACATAATGTTCCGTCCTGACATAATAGTAAAGTGTAGTATGTAAAATGTATACCTATTAAATATCCCTGATAATATTACAAACAAAATAAGATGCACTCTTTTTTTTTTACCTATTCTGATAGCCTTGAGAGGTTATTTCAGCTTCACCCTAACGTGTGGGTGAGCTCACGGGGTTCAAACCGGAGTGTTGCTAACACTGGCCCTAGTAAGAGCAGTGCTTCGCAGAATCTACCACCGGATCGGAAACGCGACCCACTGAGAAGATCCGGCGAGAAACTCAGTGGGCTGTGTCTCTCTTGAAACGTCCTATTGTTCATCCCTAACAATTACTGACTTCGCCTAACAATTTTTATAAAAAATATTAGCAATTAAGAATATGGTTAAGGGACATTTTTCCTCTACCTAATTGTTGATAGCCTAAGGGGATATTCCAACTATGCGCGGACGAAAAGGAGTCGATTAAAGTCGACAGCGCCCGGAAGTTTTTTAGTCGATTTCTTAAACTACACATAGGGCTGCCACTGTCGTCTATATGTGTGTTTTAAATTTTCTAATCTCTATATATAAAAATGAATTGCTGTTCGTTAGTCTCGCTAATACTCGAGAACGGCTGGACCGATTTGGCTAATTTTGGTCTTGAATTATTTATGGAAGTCCAGAGAAGGTTTAAAAGGTGAGAAAATATAAAAAAGCTCGGAATTATATAAAAACAAACAATTTTGTTTTTCCTTTGATGTGTCCCCTTGATGTGTCTTTTATTTATCGATTTAGGGCACTACGAAGTCTGCCGGGTCAGCTAGTCGCAAATAAAATAATTCATAACCCGATCCCACAATAATACATTGCTTTTAGAACATTACCCGTATACTATTTCCTGTATGAGCGCACACGTTACAGCCATTACATTCTACATTCGTAATGTTTTCGACAAAATAAATCCACCCATTCACATAGTCACCGTTAGAGAACACACGTGACGTTCACACTATCAGACGATATAACATACAATGTATGCGATAGTTCTAAACCCGCATACGAGCACTGTTCTTTGCGCCGTAAAAAAGCATAGTAGGCATGCATAAAAAGTCAATTCGCTATTGTTTATCACTAAGAAGGCGTGACCGTTTGTACATCACCGTTCTAAGCAAACTTGTGTAGTCGTAATGTTACGATAAATGACTCTTAACGTTTCGTAATAAGGTTCGTTATTGTGCGACTCGTTCTCGAGGTCGTTCTTGTAACTGCGTAATGTTAGTGCGCAAAAAGGAGGAGCTAAGTTGGCAGTTATTAATGATAGCAACGGTCGCGTACATAAGTCTCACACGGCTTATTTTATTGCTTCGAACACGGTTGACTAAGATAGGTGGGTAGATTTATGGAATGCTAAGATAGGTGAGTCGAGAGCTGATTATATTATTAGTATACTATAAGGTACTGTTACATATTTTTTAATCTTGACTACAGAATTGCGATGAGTGAATTTTTTTTAACCCAAAACCAAACTGAGTATTTGAAGTCCTGAAAGTAAAGTGAATCAATTTCTACGTCTCTCTGTCTGTTTGTATGCGATTGATACAATCTTCTGTCTATAGATAATAGCATTTATGTGGTGTTTTCTGTAATCCTCGGCGACAGCTTAACATCAGATGCATCTTAAGCTCGTCTGCGTATTTAAAAAAAAACGAATTTTCATGATAAATGGAGCAAAAAAAGCTCCAAGTCCTCGGTTTCTACATTGGTAGTGTAAGGTTTGTTTTTAAATAATTAAAATAAAATGTATCATGTTAAAGTTAAGACAATTATCGGATTGCCAAATAGCAACACTGTTGATGGGAGCAATGGCTGTAATGGGGACGTGGCATAATAAAAAAGGAGGTAGTCTGAAAAAACGGGACAGAAACCAGTGTATTCAGTAGTGAGCATATATCTAAAGACTGTACAACTGGAGTTAGAAATAAAGCAATACAAAATGAAGTAAACTATTGCAATCTGTGTATTTATTTCCTGGCTTTGGAAGTGGAGTTTTACAGTAGATTCGCATTACATTCAAAATACGCATACTGAGATTCTCGTGTCGGAGATTAAGAACATTTTCAAGTAGCAAAGTTAGTGTACTACAAACCTAACCTTTCATGTCGACCTGTTGAGGCGTCCGACAAAAATACATATTAAATAAAAAGATGTGGTGTCGTGGGACACCAGGTAGGAAGGAAATTCCTTCGGCTAATGTAGAATCGAGACAATTTGCAAAAAAAAAATTGTGCTCAATTTTATGTAGGTTTTCTTGATTTTTTTCTTAAATTTTGCTGATTAGTTTTTATTTAAGTACAGAAAGGAATTTAGGAAATTCAGTATTTTAGGAAATAATAAAATACGTAAAAAAAAAAAAATCGTAATTCAAATTATCAATTAAAATAACAAAATATGTCTCTTTATTTTTGTTTGACAACATAAAATTACATAGAAATATAAATAATTACAAAATAGAGAGAGAAGGGATGAGAGAACGAAAAGAAAGAAGGAGAAAGAGAAAGGTATGATACACTACTGGCTTGTGTATACGACTGTCGCGCCTGCGCACGTCTCATTTAACGGTTTTATTCCACGGACTTTTTCTTACGGTTTTACTATCACATTTTTTTTCAGTTCGGTCGCGCAGCAAAATCCCTATTCCCTCCAAGCCTGCCGTAAGGAACTTTGTTCCAATAACAATCACAATTGCATTAGAATATGATTTGGAAAAAAAATACATCATTAATTGAATTGCTTGAATGACTTATATATCAAATATTTAGAACACAAATCGTTTTCTAAAATACAGTAATTATAATATTTATAAAATAATAAATTATCATGAGAAAACAAAAAACTTACAAAATTATCTACCTTCTTCGAAATTAATTTTAATAATGGTCTGAGCTTTTCGGGTAATAAAAAATATTTAAATGGAAGAACTTAACGGCGCTTTTATAGAAACACGGTAGGTAGGTGTTTTATTTACACACACGAGCACCCTAGATATGTTTGCGTTATATAGTCAAGTGACCTTTCAAAATGCGCAATATGGTTCTTTAGTGGGACAGTTTTTTAGTATTTCAACTAGATCTTTTCTTAGACTAGACTCTTACTAAGCCTAATTTTTTCTGTTAAACAAAGGAGATTTTATTATATCCATCATCAGCCATCTATCAACACAAACATTCGACTTACACCAAGCGATTTTTGAGTTAAAAAATGTCACTTGGCTCCATGCGTACTTTCTGTAATGCTAATATCATGGAACCTTCGTTCTCTATAATAACACAATGTTCTGTGCGTAATTGGCGCCAAAATGTGCAAACAAAAATTTTCCTAAGAGACTGACAGGTTCCAAATTCAAATGGAGTTTTTTATTTTTTTTTATTTTTAATAGAAGGTAATCACAAGTAACGTACCCATACTTACTAAAAAAAAATATCTTACATATTCATACTATGGATAATTATATAAACCCTATCCATATTACGCAGTAAATTGGAGACATCCTTAGACATTTTGTTTAACATTATAACGATTAATTCTTATTTAAGAATAAGTAATTGAAACGTATACAAACGTACACGCGTTTATAAATTATGGGGTTAATAAAAATAAAACTAACAATAAAAAACTTACAGAGTCGACGAGCATATGTTTGTCAGCCATAAACTACATAATGTATTTAACTGCGACACGAATGGAGGTCGTGATGAAGGAATAACATGCAATCAATTTTTTAATTAGTCCGCCATCTTGAATGTCGTGCAGTCACGCCTTTTTTATTGTCGCTCATAGAATAGTTTACACATGCTCACGATAATTTTTATGTTAAAAGATAATGCTCTTTCGTAAAAAGAAATGTTTGCTGAAGTTTTAAGTGCACATACCTACCAAAGAACAGAGCCAAATTGGGTTTACTGGTGGTAGGACCTCTTGTGAGCCCGCACGGGTAGGTACCACCACCCCGCCTATTTCTGCCCTGAAGCAATAATGCCTTGCGGTTTGAAGGGTGGGGCAGCTGTTGTAACTGTATTGAGACTTTAGAACTTATATCTCAAGGTGGGTGGCGCATTTACGTTGTAGACGTCTATGGGCTCCAGTAACCACAATACCAGGTGGGCTGTGAGCTCGTCCACACATCTGAGCAATAAAAACAGAACTTACGGCTGGACTAGGCATAGATAGATACTTACACAAAGAAGTCACGACCTCAAAACCAATAAGAGTACGGTGAAGGTTTTGCACATTCGATATTGGGTATACCTACTGTAACCGAATTCAAATACTGTTTACGTTGAGGCCAACATGCCAACTCCTGTTATATGACATATTTTTTTTCTTCTTTTTTGCTTAGATGGGTGGACGAGCTCACAGCCCACCTGGTGTTAAGTGGTTACTGGAGCCCATAGACATCCACAACGTAAATGCGCCACCCACCTTGAGATATAAGTTCTAAGGTCTCAGTATAGTTACAACGGCTGTGGTAGAGTTAACATGGTTATTTATATTTTGACATTCAACAAGTGCGTTATAATGACATCTAAGTTGAAATAAATGTTTTTTTTTTTTTTTTATTGCTTAGATTTGTGGACGAGCTCACAGCCCACCTGGTGTTAAGTGGTTACTGGAGCCCATAGACATCTACAACGTAAATGCGCCACACACCTTGAGATACAGTTCTCAGTATAGTCACGACGGCTGCCCCACCCTTCAAACCGAAACGCATTACTGCTTCACGGCAGAAATAGGCAGGGCGGTGGTACCTACCCGTGCGGACTCACAAGAGGTCCTACCACCAGTAATTACGCAAATTATAAGTTTGCGGGTTTGATTTTTATTGCACGATGTTATTCCTTCACCGTGGAAGTCAATCGTGAACATTTGTTGAGTACGTATTTCATTAGAAAAATTGGTACCCGCCAGCGGGATTCGAACACCGGTGCATCGCTCGATACGAACGCACCGGACGTCTTATCCTTTAGGCCACGACGACTTAAAATTTTGAATTTGAATTTGAATTTTGGCTGCCCCATCGTTCAAACCGAAGCGCATTACTGCTTCACGGCAGAAATAGGCAGGGTGGTGGTATCTACCCGTGCTGACTCGCAAGAAGTCCTACTATTAATCCTATTATCCTATTTACTGAGACTTTTTCAGTGGAAATTCTGACCCAATGAACAATTCCATCTCTCCTCGTGGTCAAAGCGTTTTTAGTATTCCCGAATTGTGCAGCTGAATGCAGCACTTGATGAATTCGCTATAACAAACGACGCACAGAGCGCAGCGTCCGGTGCCATATCGCTCGCCGGTCACAAAGAGCTATTGTTGCCAACAATCGTTTAGCGGTAACGTAACATTGTCCCTTACGGCCGCCGCGCGTGACTCTGGCCACACTACACAGGAAGTCGACGCCGATAAGATATTGACCGACAATATACGAATATTAATAAACTTCCGCGACGTTCTCGCCGTATCGTGTGCCAACAAGAAATATTATATAATATGTAAACGGCCGTCTGGTGTAGTGGTAAGTGACATGGTCACTACACAAGGGGGTCGCGGGTTCGAATCCCGCCAAGGGAAGATATTTGTATGATAAATATAAATGTCTTTTCCAGGGTTATGGATGTATATTAAATATGTGTATGTGTATAATAAAAATCTTATATTTATATCTGTTATCTGGTACCTGTAGCACAAGTTCTTTACGAACTTATCACGGGACCAGTTAACGTGGCGTGTAAAAAAAAAACAAAAAAACATGTTGTGGTTTAAAAATGTATGTACGAAAGTAACTATACTTGTAGGAACTATACTGAGACCTTAGGACTTATATCTCAAGGTGGATGGTGCTGTAGATGTCTATGGGCTCCAGTGACCATTTAGTATTTAGAAAGCAAAAGTTTTTATCTCGGGAGATGAAGATAGCACCTAGAACCATGTCGCGTATTTTAAAAGATGACTTAGGACTTGCAGCCTATAAGAGACGTACTGGTCATTTCTTAACTGATAATTTAAAAGAGAATAGGGTAGTAAAATCGAAACAACTACTGAAGCGGTACGCAAAGAGAGGTCATAGAATTTTTTTGTTTATGGATGAGAATTTTTTTACAATTGAGCAACATTTTAACAAAAAAATGACCGTATTTATGCTCAAAGCTCTAAGGAAGCTTCCCAATTAGTCGACGAGAGTGCAACGTGGACACTATCCGACTTCAGTGATGGTTTGATGGGGTATTTAGCTATGAAGGAGTGACTGGGCCATACTTTTGTGAAAAAGGTATCAAAACATCGGCACAAGTGTATCAAGATACCATTCTTGAGAAGGTAGTGAAGCCTCTTAACAACACCATGTTCAATAATCAAGAATAGTCCTTCCAGCAAAACTCGGCTCCAGGTCATAAAGCTAGGTCTACGCAGTCTTGGTTGGAAACGAACGTTTTGGACTTCATCAGAGCTGAAGACTAGCCGTCGTCTAGTCCCGATCTTAATCCGCTGGATTATGATTTATGGTCAGTTTTAGAGAGTAGGGCTTGCTCTAAGCGCCATGATAATTTGGAGTCCCTAAAACAATCCGTACGATTGGCAGTGAAAATTTTTCCCATGGAAAGAGTGCGTGCTTCTATTGATAACTGGCCTCAACGTTTAAAGGACTGTATTGCAACCAATGGAGACCACTTCGAATAAGCTTTTATACTTTAAACTTTTTTATATTTATGTATTAAACTAAGACACTGTAAAAGTAATAAATGTTATTTGCCATAGAATATTTTTTGTTTTCCTTTGTAACAGTATTTATGGCCAGACTAAGTATATGTGCATATATTTATAATATGTATCTAGTATATCAAAACCTATGTACAAGAACTCTTAGTTGGGGACAGATGACCGTTTAGATAGTCTCCCATTATTAATAAAAAATAATGCAGTTCTTATATCACCCTTATTATGCTTATTAGAAATTAAATCTATTGCTATATTTTTGCGAACCAAAAAGTGAAATATTATTAAAATAGCAATTACCTCCCAAGGAGGATCTTAAGTAACGATCTTTAACAATGAGATTTATTTACCTTCACATCGTATGCTCTAAGTACAATTTTATGATAATTAAATAATGAATGGAATCAATCACTCATGGAATCAATCAAAGAGTAAAATGGAACGGGCTTACAAAAAACACAGAGCGTCAAACCAACAGAGCTTCCACACGCGGCGGAATTTCAATATGCAAAAAGAACATGAGGTGGTGACGACAAAGTTACATATTTTGTATAAAAAATCGCATCTAACAATAGATTATTATTGTCTTTACTGGTACTGTATTAAACACCGGTCAGTTTCTCCGTGCTTACTTAAGAACATAATCATGAATAATCATTCACTCATCATTATGTCATTAAGTTTGATGTTCACAGCTCTGACTAGACTTATTCTTGGGCACGTCAGTCCCATTAGAACTTCAATGTGCCATCAATCATCTTAGTTCTCGGCTAAAGAGCGAGTCACAACGATAATTCCGATAACACGCGAACACGACAAGACGACATTGTTTGTTTAATTAACAAAGTATAAGTGCAATAAAAACGCCATAAATGAACACTTACGTAGGACACAAAATTCCATAACCGAGATTCTAGACTTCTAGAGCAATCGTATTCAGATAATTCAAACCCTAGGTATAATATTATGAACGTTTTCTCTGTTGCTAAGAATATAAATACATAAATAATTATCATAGAACGAACTGGACCTGAGAATTCGTTATTCACTTATCCTTATTTTGAATTAAAAAAAAAAAAACGAGGTGAATTTGAATAACAAATAAAATTAAATATAACACAAGATTCTTGATCCACATTACTAACCCAATAAGAATATGGAACGGGTAAAATTCGAAATTTAAAAAATAAAAATAAAGTAAACGTTCCGATGACTATAGTTTGAATTTAGAAGAAAAAAAAAAGGTGAATTTGATTAACAAATAAATATAACACAAGATTCTTGATCCACATTACTAACCCAATAAGAATATGGAATAGGTAAAATTCGAAATTTAAAATATAAAAATAAAGGAAACGTTCCGATGCACGACTGTAGTTTTTCACGTGACTCAATGAATCGCACCGTCCCGGCCGAACTTACGTAGGCGTTAGAGAGAAGAAAAAAAGCGGTTCTATATTCAAAGTTGGCTCGACGGCCAATAGCGAATGCGGTAGGCGGGGCGGGCAGTCGCGATTGGACGCCGGTGCGGTTGTACCGAACACGTACAAACTGATGAATCGTTCGATTATAACGTTTATTACGCGAGGTTAACGGCTTAACGATTTCTCAAAACGCTAGTCCAGGTAACCGGACGTTTTGTTAACAGCTATTTGTTCGTATATTTCTTGCTCATTGTCTCGGTATAATCTTAAAGGACAGTGCAGATGTTTGAACGTAATTCAAGTATGCTTTGGCAGTTGACAGCCTAGGTATTTACGATCTGTAAAATTTATGGACTATGCATACCTATATATTCGTTCGAAAACAAAAAGTTCGTGGTTTTATTTTTCGAATATTACCATATAGGTACGTATTGTTATGAACGTCTTCGTGTCTTCAATCTTTATATATATATTTCTTCTGTGCGTGTGTTTGTCACTGAATTCCTCCTAAACGGCTGGACCGATTTGAATGATTTTTTTGTATGCGTTTATGGCACTGGCACCCTGGATGGTGTAGATTCACAAATCAGCTCGGCAGATGGCGCTGCAGTCGGTATCTAGGTTATTAATCTATACTACAACTAAACGGCTGGATCGACTTGAATGAATTTTTGCAGGACAACGTCTGTCGGGTCCGCTAGTAAAAATATAATAATACTAGCTTTTGCCCGCGACTCCGTCCGCGTGGAATAGTCACTTTGGTGTAACGTTAAATTTTACCCCCCACTTCATTTACGTAGAAAGTGAAAATATTATAGAATTATAGAATGTTAAGGAGCTATTTAAACCCCTATTTTGAAACATTCTTTATTGGTGCTCCACTTGTCTTGGTCTTACCGTGATGTTATATATAGCCTATAGCCTTCCTCAATAAATGGGCTATCAACACTGAAAGAATTTTTCAAATCGGATCAGTAGCTCTTGAGATTAGCGCGTTCAAACAAACAAACTCTTCACCTTTATAATATTAGTATAGATGTCGATTAAGAAAATACAACTGGTATGAAAATTTATATTTTTAGTACGAAAATTGTAGGTTAATTAACTTACCTATATATGTAGTGGGTATCGATCAATTAGTTTTATTTTATTTTGCTAAGAAACTGAGGCTAAAGTTTAGCAAAGACGAATCATTTCTTTGCATCCTTTATGTAGGTGCACTTGACTCACGCGGAGTCATAGGTTAGAAACGTAAAACATAAAACCGCTAATGTATTTTACTGGGTAATTAATTTACAAAATGTAATTTAATCTTGTAAAATTTACAGCGGTCGTAAAAATGTGCACGTAGGTAGGTACCTAGTAAATGTTTGTTGATGTAATGGACAAAGTTTAAATTAAACAACCAGTTGTTTTGTCCGCGGCGTTGCCCGTTTCGATATTAGCGAATCGTAAAAGCTCGGTGAGTTGATTAAGCGCTGATGTTTTTTTTTTATTGCTTAGATGGGTGGACGAGCTCACAGCCCACCTGGTGTTAAGTGGTTACTGGAGCCCATAGACATCTAGAACGTAAATGCGCCACCCACCTTGAGATATAAGTTCTAAGATCTCAAGTATAGTTACAACGGCTGCCCCACCCTTCAAACCGAAACGCATTACTGCTTCACGGCAGAAATAGGCAGGGGGTGGTACCTACCCGTGCGGACTCATAAGAGGTCCTACCACCAGTAATAGTGATGTGACTTAATGATGATAGAAGTGAATAAAAAATAAAAACGGTTATTCTGCCTCAATTTAGGATTCCCTGTGTTATAAGTGGCAGAGACTGATAAACATACTTATATACCTTTAAATATATACATATATAGAAGACAACGAGGAAAAATGCCCGTTCATCTGTTTTTTTTTGTTTTCATTTGTTTGCCCGATGTGGAAATCGAACCCACGACCCTTGACGTAACAGTCGGGCGCCCTAACTATTGCACCACCGTGTCAGCAAAAAATAAAAAATACGTATCATTTTTAGTGTAATGTAATGTAAATGCATTAAAGTTGTTTTTTTCATTATTTAGTCGAGTTGCGACATGTAAGTGTACCTAAATCTTGGGAAATTAAGCTCCTACAAATTTTTTTTTAAAGCAGTGACATAAATCTATCTGAATATTTTAATTCTAATATATTTATATTTTGTACGCCTAATAATGTTATAAATATTAGAATAACATTTCAGGAAAAATATATAGTTTATTAAGTAAACATAAAATTTAAAAGGCTAAGGAAATTCAAATGACATTTACGGATGTCATATTTCATAATTATACGGTGGTAGATGATAATCGTCAGTAAAAAATGATTTTAACGACATTAAACAATAGGTAGGTACTTGAACCGTGTGTGTTTTGTTTGTATTACGGGAGATGATAACTGTTGATAGATTTTCAATATATTGTGTTATAGTAGGTATCGCCGACATCTTGTTTGAATTTCATAAAGCGGTATTATATGAAAGTACCTAATATTAACATAAACAAAATCTATATAGGTATATAAAAATAAATTGCTGTTCGTTAGTCTCGCTAAAACTCGAGAACGGCTGTACCGATTTGACTAATTTTGGTCTTGAATTATTTGTGGAAGTCCAGAAGGTTTAAAAGGTAGATAAATATGAAAATGCTCGGAATTAACTAAAAAACAACAATTTTGTTTTTCCTTTGATGTGTTCCCCGTCGGATTCCATTTCTTTGTTTTAAGTTTATTTGATACAAAAGCTTACGTCTTTTATTACTCGATTGAGGCACTACGAAGTCTGCCGGGTTAGCTAGTTTATAATATAAAATATTTTATGGTATAATTAGTTTTTAATAATCTCTGCGTGGAATGATACAGAGACTTCTGTTTTGTGGCCAAAAGACCGAGTGTTTGTCTCCGTTTGTTTCCTTACTTAAACCGTTCGCTTTCGTTCAATATACATACATAATCCGATTACTTAATAACATGCGACCTTAGTCACCCCAAGTTACAACTATTAATAAGTATTTATTAATCCCGATGTAGTAATAACAAATATTATCGATCCTTATTCGTACATCACACGTTTTGTTTTAAAGCAATTGAGACTTCGACTGTAAACAGTAGTATTAGTTTTTTTCCCCTATCTATTCGCTGGTAGTCCAAGGGGCTATTCTAGCTACGCCCAGACGGGTAGGTGAGCTCAGGGGCTCAACCTGAGAGAATTTGCTTGCACTAGCCCTAGCAAAAGCAGTGCTTCGCCGAATATACCACCGGATCGGAATCGCGACTCATTGAGAAGATCCGGCGAGAAACTCAGTGGGCTTAAATGTTAATGCACTCGGGTAACCGCTGCTGATTTTTATAATAAGAAAAATAATTTTGTGATATATTCTTTTTTTTTTACTGCCCACTGTAAGCAGACGATCACACGGCCCACCTGATGGTGAGTGGTTGCCGTCGCCCATGGACTTCAGCAATGCCAGGGGCAGAGCCAAGTCACTGCTTACCGAAATGATACCAATACCAATGTTTCAGAAGTGATACTGTGTGATAAGTCCTAGCGACGCAATTCTTTCACCGGTTCATTAAAACCGAAACACCGTACCTACACAATCTGCAATTACTTATTCAACTTCGAAAGCGTCTAACATTGAATAACACATAACTAAGGTCGTCGTTTCCCCTCCGAACGGCCATTTTAACACGGTCGAGCTGTCCAAAGCCGTAAATCGATTGTTCGCTCAGAGGTGGTTGTAGATTTTAGACACGCCTATTTACTTTGTCTCCGCAAACAAAGGATACTTAATGTTTTACGAGGACTAATAGGTGCCGGAAAATCACATGCGAACTGCGAACTGAATGTTTAGTAAACAATAGCACCGAACACTTGGCACGTTTAAGTAAATATACGATCTAAAATCTCACGGAATATCCGTAGACAACGTATCGCAATTCTAGAAAAATAATAATCGAATAGTCAATTGAAATGAAATAAATAATGTTACATACCTACAAAGTACGTATGTATGTACGCGTACAAAACAGATAACTTGAATTAAAAATACTTTAAACGGCCGTCTGGTGTAGCGGTAAGTGACATGGTCACTACACAAGGGGGTCGCGGGTTCGAATCCCGCCAAGGGAAGATATTTGTATGATAAATATAAATGTCTTTTCCAGGGTTATGGATGTATATTAAATATATGTATGTGTATAATAAAAATCTTACATTTATATCCGTTATCTGGTACCTGTAACACAAGTTCTTTACGAACTTATCACGGGACCAGTAAACGTGGCGTGATTGTTAAAAAAAGAAAACTTATAAAAAAATAATAAATAAAAGAGTTAGGTATCGCAATTACAATTAAATTTGTCCGTCTCTTGAAGCCTGTAAAGTCACTGAAAATAATGAAAATATATTAAAACCTATTTATTTAGATTTTTGCATATTTATTTATGCATCATTTACTTATACTGTATATGTTATCTTAGATATAATGAATTGTACAAACCTATATTTTATTTGAAAAACTTTACCATTTTTTAAAATTATTCTGTCCTTGGTTTTGTCGAAAGAAAACTCTTTCATGAGTTAAGCTCGCTTTAATAGATGCTTTCTTTCTTGTTTAATTATTTGTCAGTTCTTTCAGTGCACAACAAAGCCATTGATATAACTTGCGAATATATTATCTATATATTAATAGGTGAAACAAAAACTTTGTACATACACCTTTTAACGAAAATTGCGCCAACGGAGGAGTATGAAATTTCCCACATTTATAGAGAATATAGAGAAGGAGTGCAGAATACTATTTTTTTTAAATAAGTATGTTATAATAAAGTGTATTAAATCAAGAAAAAACCCCATCACACCCACTACCATCAAACTTTTCTTATTGCTTATAGTCTGTAGGCAAATTGAGAATAGATTAAATATTGTTTGTCTTTAATAATATTTCTTTAAAGTACAGTCTTGGCGAAACCTGTGATTATCGATAATAGAACCATAGAATTTATAATTTTAATTAATTAAAGTCGAATTTCGACTAGTGGTTAGTTTGATTGAAAAGACATGTCACACGGCCTACTGAAAAGCTAGCTACGAAATATCGATAAGCAATTTCACGACTAACATCTTTGCGCACTGCGACGTTCTGTCTGAATTTGGTCGCCCATAACAACAGACAATCTTTTACAAACGATACGAGCTCTTCTCTACAATCGGATTTATTTGATTGTCACCAATTTATGGATGACGGAAAAGCTTTCTAGAATCTTCTACGGATGCGCTACCTGACCCGGTTGATTCTTTGGGGAGCTATTCTTAATTGAATTTAGTTTTATAAAGTCTTTTCATGTGCAGTAACATGGTTATTGATAAGGGATTCGAGGCAACGCATGTTTTGCCTTTTTAATACGCTTTTATTAGCTCCAGACGTATGTATGTTTGTAACGGAATCTTTGAACATGATTTTGACCCCCTTCAAAACGTTGGATTAACTCGAAATTTGGTATACTTATAAAGGACCGATGAAAATTCAAAATAAAAAAAAAAATGAAATATAATAATAATGAAAAAAATGAAATTCTACTAAAAATGAAAAATAAATAATAGTTTAAAAAAACTAACAAAATACTCTTTTATAGAAATACCAACTAAAAAATAGAAAATAAATTTTAATAAATTTGAATTCAAAATAGTGTAAGAAATAATTATTTTATTGTAAAAAAAAGCGTGGGGGCATGGTATCACTAGTTATAAATATTTTATGAACAGATATGAGTAGAAGGGTTAATTTGGTAATATCCTGAAAAGCGCCCTACGCTTTTTTGCAATAAAATCATTTTTTCTTAGACTATTTTTAATACAAATTTATTAAAATTTATTTTATATTTTTTAGTTGGTATTTCTACAAAAGCGTATTTTGTTAGTTTTTTTAAACTATTATTTATTAAGATCTTATACTCAGTCTACAAGCACAGTTTTTGTTGTGCAGTTAAAATTGCACAAAAGTATGAAGCCTACGCGGCGGTTACCGTTATATACTAATATTTCTTATCTCGATGGATGCATCGCTCCGAACTCGACCTTTAGGAATGTTTTATCAGATTCTGCAACTATGTACGAGAAGCTTGCGCTAAAAAGACGGAGAATACTTATATAGACAGAGGGCTTACAAGACAGTCTGACGTTTCGCTTTAAGCCGCAATATTCAGCTTTTTAATAAAAGAAACAACCATTTACAATTATTATTTTTATTTTTTATTTTATTACCGGAGCCCATAGACATCTGAAACGTAAATGCCGCCTCCCACCTTGAGATATACGCGTTACTGCTTCACGGCAGAAATAGGCGGAGTGGTGGTAGGTATCTACCCGTGCGGACTCACAAGAGGACCTACCACCACTTATTACGCAAATTATAATTTTGCGGGCTTTTTATTTTTATTACACGATGTTATTCCTTCACCGTGGAAGTTAATCGTGAACATTTGTTAAGTTCGTATTTAATTACAAAAATTGGCACTTGCCAGCGGGATTCGAACGCCGTTGCATCGCTAAATAGATACGAATGCGCCGGACGTCTTATCCTTTAGGCCACGACGACTTAAAATTTTGTACACGTCTTATTTTAGGTTACTTGTTATAGAGATTAATTGTAGTAGAAACAGAGAATCAAATAAGATCTAGAGTGATAGAAGCACCATTTGAACATTGAAAAAAACTTCAGAGGTGTCAAGGGACACCCGGATGGAACGAAGTTCCTTTCGATTAATTAGTGAAGGAATTGTAATTTTTTTTTTAAGTTATAATAATAAATTACGGCATTATGAAGAAGAAAAAAACAATACTATGAACTAAATTACTATTGTTGAAACGCTATCTCGAGAAACTGTACTCATTACGCGGACCAATCGGATACGAGCAATGTCACGCGATAAGCGCCTACACGTTGATTGGTCAGAATGACGGATCTAAAAAGTGTCGTGACAACTTTTCGTAAGAATTTTTTCCGTCTAGCCCCCTTTCACAACGCGCGATAAGGAACTTCGTTCCAAAAATCGTTTTGGAATAACATCAAAACTATCACACCCGAGTATTTGATATTTCGCTACCGGGCTGTTCGACAAAAGCTCTGGAGTTTATAGCGAAACGTGATAAAGTATCAACATTATTTCATGCTAACTGTCCTGGCACGTACTATGAGGAAGTCAGAGGCACGTGGTGACAGAACTTCGGCAATTACCACTTTACTGTATATACATTAGAATTTATTGTTTAATGGACTGAGTATGTGTACGTGGGTTAGATTGTTCCAGCGAAAATGAAGACGGTGAGCTTGTTATAAATTTCTCGAGACAAATTTAAACAAGAGTATGCCCCGCGAAGCTCTGTGTCTTAAAAACACACATTATTTCTCACATATGTCATGTATTTGTGTTTGTAAGAATCACTAAAAAAATCTTAAGTACATGTTTGAAATTGATTGAAATTCTTAGTTATTTTTAGGAATACATAGGTATACCTATACCTGCCCTATAAGAGTCATAGATGCTATATTCTCAAATAAATTAATTCAACAATCCATGACGCACATTTTATATAGGTATAAACGATAGCTACATACAAAGAAACGACTGAGAAATTAATTTTACTCCTCCAATTATTATATAGCAATACAATTATAGAGTATTCGTATCCGGCTACGTTTAGGGTATTTATTATCTTAATTAAAGGTATGGTCAAAAATGTTTGCCAAACTCCTTTCTTTGATAATACTCAATGCTGAGGGTCGTGGCCTCCTTTAATAACTACCGTACTAGTCACACTCGACAAAGAGTTCGACGTGCAACCTAACCTAAGCATCAGCCCGTTGAGTTTCTCGCCGGATCTTCTCAGCGGGTCGCGATTCCGGTCCGGTAGTAGATTAATTTTCGAAGCAGCTACTCATGAGTTGTTAGATTTCCTTTAGAGGCGCCCGGGTAGCTGTTAGCTAATCCCGCCCCTCTTGGCTGAGCCTTTGCTCACTCACCTGTACCGGTGAAACTGGAAAGGCCTCCGGGCCAATCAGTAATCCAACAATCATTTAAAAAAACCTTTAATAACTTTGTCCTGGATTATTTTTGCGCCAGTATCTATATATTAAGACGTGAAACAAAAAAAAACTTTGTACCCCTTTTTACGAAATTGCGCGGACGCACTTATCAAATTTCCCACACTTATGTGTGGGAAATTTCACATTCCTCCGTATATTCTATATAAAGAGAATATAGAGAAGGAGTGCAGAATGTTAATATTTTTTTAATTATCTATAAAAAATACATTAAATAAAAAATAAAAACATGACACACACACGCATGCATTTTTTTTTTTTTTTTTTTTTTTGGTCAGGAGGAAATCGCCGGACTTCCGCCCTTTTCTGGGGATACTGGGCGGGGTATGTCAGAGTCGAACTGACTAAAACCTCCTGTCGCTCAACAACCAACGTCCAAACCTCGCATGAGACAGAACTCATGAAAAGGCAAAGGGGGGAAAGTGAAGTGTTTAGTGCGGAGCACATCTCTCCCATCACCCTCCCCCTCGGGACGCCGGACTGGCGGTCGTCGGCGCCACGACCACCAGCCCTCTCGGTCGGCAGACTGTCCGAAGCCCGCCTAGATGGCGCCGGTTAGAGTGGGTTACCCTACGGAATACCCCGCTGGGCCAGAACCAGCATGGGTCGAGGATAGCCGGCCTTCCATCACCCGGATGCTCTTGCGTAAAACGCGTGCAGAGCAGCTTGCACGTCGTCTTCTTAGGCCCCCCTCGCCGGTCCCCAGACCGACATGTGAGGGGGACCCGAAACACTTAGAGGGCCAGGGCTTGGGCGAGATCCGCCTCCCTGGCCCCCGCTCGACGGCGGCGGGATTGTGCGTCTCTCACGCGCCCCGCCGCCTCCTTCTGCGAGATGGTGCACTCGCAGAAGTCGAGCATCGCCTTCCACGACTCGTCGTCGCCGAGCATCGATGCCACAACACTCGGCAACGACAAGTCGGTTCCTATTTTTGCGACGAGGACACGGCGCCACCCCTCCCATGCGGGGCAGGCGACGAGCGTATGCTCTGCCGTGTCCAAGTCGCAACCACAATGGTGGCACTCTGCCGTCGGCTCGGCTCCGATCCGGTGCAGGAACTCACCGAAACAACCATGCCCAGTGAGCACCTGCGTGAGCCGGAAAGTGAGGCGTCCTCTGTCACGATTCACCCAATCCACAAGGACCGGGCGAATCGCCTCGACGGTCCTACGACCAGCCGAAGGATCGGCCAGCCGTCTGGACCATGACTCCAGCACGGACCGCCGAGATTGGCCCCTCCGCGCTCTGACCACACTGGGGCTGGGACGCGCCACGCCCCGGGCACGAAGGTCAGCCCGCCACTTATAGTCAGCGGCGAGCGCCTCCGCTTCCAGAACCCAAGGCGGCGTCCCAGCCAGTACACACGCCGCCTCAAAGGAGATGGTGCGATAACCACGGATGACCCTGACCGCGATGGTGCGTTGCGGCCGTTGCAGCAGCTTCGCCACCCCCACGGCCAGGGACTGGCCCCACACGGGCGCCCCGTATAGGGCCATTGATCGCACCACCCCCGTATAGAGACGGCGCGTCACCTGGTCAGGCCCCCCGACGTTGGGCAGAAGCCGGCTTAACGCGCCGGCCACCCCCAACAAACGAGGGACCAGGTTCTGAAAGTGAGCACGGAAGGTCCAACGACTGTCCAGAATGAGGCCGAGGTACTTCAACTGCACCCCGACCCCGATATGGACGCCTCCAACCACGATATGGGCATCGACAGGTGGCACTCTCCGGGGCCTGTGGAACCACATGGCCTCGGATTTACTGAGCGCCACGTCGAGGCCCAATCTCCTAATTTTGCCGACGACATGCGCCACCCCAGCCGTAGCAAGACGGGCAGACTCAGCAAAACTCCCCCCCCGGGCCACGACCAACGTGTCGTCTGCGTAACAGATAACGCTCAGGCCCGGGAGGAGGGCACCTCTCAGCACCCAGTCATACCCGATATTCCACAAAAGGGGGCCGAGCACCGACCCCTGTGGAACACCGCGCACGACCGGGAACCGGTGCAGGATCCCACCGTGTCCGGTACACGTGACCGATCTGTCCTCTAAGTAGGAACCCACCAGCCGGCGAAGGTAGGGGGGCACTCTATGTCGTTCCAGCGCCCCCCCTATCACGGACCAGGGCAGGGTGTTAAACGCATTGGCGATATCGAGCGACACCGCCAAAGCCACCCCACCCCTGGAGACGGCCTCCTCCGAGAGGGCCCGCACGCGAAGGATCGCGTCTACCGTTGAGCGGCCCTCTCGGAAGCCATACTGCTCCGCCGACAGATCGGGTCCCACCCCGACTAGATGCTGGATGATGCGGGCTGCCAGAATGCGTTCCAGCAGCTTGCCCACCTCATCCAGCAACACGATGGGACGGTACCCGGCGGCAGTATCCGCCGGGCGCCCCTCCTTTCTCAACAGCACGAGTCTGCCCGTCCTCCACGATGAAGGAAACCGTCCCGACTCGAGGCAGGAGTTGTAAAGTCTCAAGAGTCGGTCCCCTAGGGCACCAAGAGCCAAGGCCCAAACCCGGCCATGGACACCATCCGGGCCGGGTGCAGTGTCCTTCGCGCACATTTTGCGAACGGCCACACGGAGCTCCGCCCCCGTTATACGGGGCACCTCAGCAGGGGCTTCGCCGTCGTAGTCCGGCGGCGCGTCCATAGCGGGAGCGACAAATCCCTCCCGCTCCTGCGGGAACAGCGCCGAGACGATGTCCCGCAGCTGCTGAGGCTGGAGACGCTCCGTGATCGGGGGGGCCCATGGGCGCATTTTATTGCGCACCATATGATAGGGCCGCCCCCACGGATCCTCATCCAGCGTCTCCAAGAGACCCTCCATGTGTTGGTTCTTGGCTCTTCTGATGGCCAGCTGCAATGCCCTCTGCGCGACGCGAAATGCGCCGTGCAGCCGGGCCTCTGCTGCCGCGAACGCAACCGGATCGTTGCGCCGCGGCAGGCGGCGGCGGCGATGTCTGGCGCACTCGCGCCTCGCCCGAACGCACTCCACGCGGAGTTGCGCAATTTCGGGCGACCACCAGTACGCCTGGCGATTAGGAAGTCGAGGGCCGATCCGGGGCATCGACGCATCACAAATGCGACGCATCGTGTCCCGGAACCACCCCGCCTCGCTCTCGACCTCGACCGGGTGTGGACGCATGGGCGCCCACGCCGCCACTATAGAGGCTTCCATCAGGAGCTCCTTATTCAGGCGCTTCAGTGCCCACTTGGGGAATGACCGAGACGCACTACGGGGGTGGTCCCCGTGGACGTCTGCGACTGTGGAGCGGGCGGAGAGATCAAACCGAATATATCGGTGATCTGACAGCGTCTCCGCCCCCTCCAAAACCTTCCAGTCGCAGATACGGCGCGCGATGGCTGGACTCGCGAACGTAACGTCCACAATAGACTCGCCCTGCCACCGCACGCACGTCGCAACCGAACCTCTATTCAACAAACAGAGGCCGGCCGCGTTCGCCCACCTCTCCAGTAGCCTACCACGAGCGTCCGAGCGGGGGGAGCCCCATGCGACAGACTTCGCGTTGAGATCCCCCGCGAGAATCACTGGACGGGGAGCGAGGCGGCGAGCAATCGCCCCGATCCCGCCCAGGAAATGCCCGAACTCGACAGTAGGCCTGTTCGGAGAGAAGTACGCCCCGATCACGACGGTCCCTTCCAACTGCACCGCGACGAACCCTTGGCCCCTGGTCACCATCGCCAGGGGGGGGATCGCCGCGTCTCTTCTTATGGCTATGGCCGCCAGGCCGCCATCGTCCCCGAACCAGCAATCATTTGCCGGGGGAACGAAATATGGCTCGGCGACCACAGCCACATCTATAGACCACTCCGCCATACTCTGAGACAGCATGTCCTGAGCTCTGGCGGAGTGGTTCAGGTTTCCTTGGAGGAAGCGATAGGTGCGGTCCATTACTGTTGGACCACATCCATCGCTCCCTCCCCTTCACCGCTGCCCCCACCCTCCGGCACCGGCGCCGCAGCGGGGATTACAGCGTTGGCCAGTGCTCCTCTGGCCAACTTTCTCTTCTGCCGGCGCTTTGACTTCCGGTGCCGGTTGCGTTCGGTGTTATCACCGGACGGGAGGCACGCCTTTCCTCCCGCTCGGTGGTTAGCCCCGCGCCCGGCCGCAGCGCACAAAGCGCAGTGCGGGGCGGCCGCGCAGGACGCCGCTTTATGGCCCGGCTGGCCGCAGCGGAAACACAGACCGCTGCGGTCAACCGAGCTAGTGCACCTGGCGAGACCGTGTCCGGTGCTAAAGCACCGGAGGCATCGCCAGGCGCGTGGTTCAAGCAGGCGCACATGGGCCGCCATCCAGCCCACGCGCAGCCTGCCTGGATTCCCCGACGGTCCCCCGGGCGGAGGAGCAGCCAGGGAGGCAGCCGTCTCCAACGGGCAACGCACCCACACTGAGCTGGCCCCGGTATAACCACGGCGCAGCTCACCCACGGTCACATTCTCCGGTGCACAGTTGCCCTGGGTAGCGACGGCTGCTCTCACCTCATCCCTGGTGGTGCAGTCGTCCAGGCCGGTCACTCTTAATTCCGCCATTTTTACCGGCCTGTGCACCCGCACCTCCTCCTCAGGCAAGACCATACGGAGCTTCGCCGCCAGACGCTCCGCGATGCCGGGACTATCGGCACCGGGACATTCTAACAGCTTGGCCCCATTGGCCGTCTGCCTGCTGCGGAGGCCTTCCTCCGCCCCAATCTCGTCCAGGTTGATTGCTTCACGCGCCCGGGCCATCACATTATTATATGTCATGCCCTTGGCCTCAGCGGCAGGCAGTAAAGTTATAACCACTGCCGCTGATCGCGGCGCCCGCGGCGACTTCTTCCCTTTACGCATGCATACTATTTGTTTATTGTCAAACTTTTCTTATTGCATAAAGACTGTCGTCAAATTGAGAACAGAATAATTATGGTTTGTTTTTATTAATATTTGTGTAAAGTGTAGTCTTGGCGAAATCTGTGATTATAGAAGTATAATAATGTCTTTTACAATAAAATCATAGCAGTGTACAAACTTATTATTTCAATTAATTATAGACGAATTCCGACTACCGGAGGACCAGTAGTTGTAATTAAAATGTATTAATTTATTGTTACAGCCGTCCCCTCGGAGACGCTTGTGGAGAACTGTCACAGACTCCTCGAGAAGTTCCATTACTCGTGGGAGATGATGCCGCTTGTGCTCGTCATCATGAACTACGCCCGCAGCGACTTGGATGAGGCTTCAAGGAAAATCTACGAAGGTACCGAATGTGTAAATACGAGTGTAGCGTTGATTAGAAAACGGACATTGTTCGTGAGTTTATTTCTCTAGTACTTAACGCGTTTTTATAATGCACCAATACATGTAACATTTAATAAAACTTATTTTTGCTATATATAAAAAAGAATTGCTGTCCGTTAGTCTCGCCAAAACTCGAAAACGGCTGGACCGATTTGGCTAATTTTGGTCTTGAATTATTTGCGGAAGTCCAGAGAAGGTTTAAAAGGTAGATAAATATGAAAATGCTCGGAATTAAATGAGAATAACAATTTTGTTTTCTTTTGATGTGTCCCCCGTCAGGCGGATTCCTTTTGTTTCTTTTAAGTTTATTTTGTACAAAAGTTATTTAACGATTGAGGCACTACGAAGTCTGCCGGGTCAACTAGTTTGCTATAAATTTATGACCACTATTTTGAACATTTTGTTTACAAATTGTCAAATGTAAATTTTTCTATATACATATTTTGATTACGTGAAATAATTAGTTTATCTTGTTCGAAACGAAAATACAGAAAGTCTGAGCAGAAAAAATTGATTAATTGCCTATTTTTTTTAATACTGTTATTTGGTTATAATTCGTTCGAAAAAGAAGAAAATTATGAATTTTATTAGTTCTTATGCACGATGATGTCCGTTTTCTACGTTATTGTAGTTTGTGCTGAGCAAGCGCTTGCGATGTGTATTCACTATTCCACAATTTTCTATTAGACAAGTGGCAACAAGCAGAAATGTCACCTACAATGAAGTAAATAAAAAACTAATTTGTCATTGTACAGTATGTAGTATGTCGTCGAAGCTATTAGCGTTAAATGTCGGATTACTAGTGCGTCACGGGGTGCGACATGTTTGGCGTTACGTTTTTTTTAAAATCAGTTTGTCTTAGTATCCTAGATACAAATGAATGTGATAGCGAAAGTTTCAAACCGCGCGTCCGTCTGTTACAAACACCAATAAGTATGATAGATATTAAGTTGAGTTTTATAACGTCAAAGAATAACATTATTGTTATTGCAATGAAATATGCTTAGTTTTTCTCGACTCTACCACGTTCTTTAAGCCCGCGATGAGTTCGCGGTTATTGTATTTGTTTTTCTACATGAACAGTACCAGTCAGTTTCACACTAGTATTAAAAAAGTAGAAATGTTTCTCGTCCAATTGTATATGACGTGTCAATGAAATGTTAGGAATAGAAAATTGTGGAAAAGTTTACATGTTCCCTATATAGCATAATTGCAAAGCGATAGTTTGAACAAAAATATATTGAACGCTATTTAGTTTGTACTTACACAATTGAAGTCATTCGTTACTAAATTAAAGAATACAACTGAAGTATTGTATGAATAAAAACAGCGTCTTAGTTGATTTTCCTGATTAAATCAATCTGACATTACAAAAAAACTTCAGAGGTGTCAAGGGACACCCGGATGGAACGAAGTTCCTTTCGATTAATTAGTGAAGGAATTGTAATTTTTTTTTTAAGTTATAATAATAAATTACGGCATTATGAAGAAGAAAAAAACAATACTATGAACTAAATTACTATTGTTGAAACGCTATCTCGAAAAACTGTACTCATTACGCGGACCAATCGGATACGAGCAATGTCACGCGATAAGCGCCTACACGTTGATTGGTCAGAATGACGGATCTAAAAAGTGTCGTGACAACTTTTCGTAAGAATTTTTTCCGTCTAGCCCCCTTTCACAACGCGCGATAAGGAACTTCGTTCCAATAAAACAAAATCACCTGAGCTCGCATATCTTTACACTTGACAATTGTTCCAGGAGTTTTTTCAGCTCATCGAATTTGCAAAGGAAATATTTTTGTATTAGAAATATTTCTGAAATGTTCCCACTATCGGAATCAGTACTCTATCAGCATAAACTAGTAAAAACTAAACAACGGTCAATATATTAATCATATAGAATTTGTTTGGATTTTTTTACAGTGTTAAAAATAATTTATATATGACAGATCAGTCCGAATTTAAATAGACCTTAGTGTTTAATCAAACTTTGTCAATCAGCTGTTGAGCGTTCTAGTTTCATTTATTATCCATTACTAAAAGGATGTTAAATAAAAATAAAAAAATGTTACATAAATCCTGCGTGGATTCAATGATACCGAAATTCTTTCACTGAAGATTTTTCCGGAATGGCATCTATTCCAATTAAAATCCAATTATAACATTCAGTACTCTCATATTGTCTGATTGTTTGAAGAGTGTAGGTAGTCAATTAAAGTACATAATTATGCTTGTGCCATATTCGTTTCTCAAAAAATCAGTAGTTACTCTAAAAGACAACTAAATTGGGCCTTTAAATTACTTCATTTATCGAGCCGAATGCTCATTTGTGTGCGAACATATAAAAAAAAATACAAGTTCAATGACCTCTTTAAATTGTTATCTCTAAATTCACAAAGATTATTGATGAATTCGATTTGCGAGAATATTTTATCTCTATTTTTTTTATAGAATGTAATAATTTACATGAAGCTTTCGATCATGAGAATATAATAGTTCTGTGTTGTAAAGCATTTGGTTGTGCATATAGATCTCCATAGCGAAATAACAACTTATCTAAAGCGGACTACACGCTCCTCTGTTGGTCTTTCTTGGCATTGTCTTCTTCTCATTGGTCTCTCTGGCCAGCAAGACATTTGAAACACTGTAAAAAAATTCATTGAAAAAAAAGAACACTGTAATGAAAATATTCTGAATGCTTAATCTGGTATTTCAGGGATTAAACTGATTGTGATGAAAAGTGATTAAACTATTTTCTTTAAGTACCAAATTAACCGAACAGGTTTGGGTCTTTCCTTTCAGTAACAAACAAAATCTATCGAAGGTAAGAAATAAACAACAGGATATTTTCTTTTACTAAAAATCAATAAGGAGACTGCACTATTTCAATGTTCAACTTCCTTTATCGAATGCATGAAAAATTTAATTGTCTAAAAATCTAAATTACTAATTAACGCAAAGGAACCTTTGCCTAAAAAAAAAAATAAGCTATTAAACGAATGCCTAAAATACGTAACAGTGTTGCCAGTTGTAAAAATTGCGAATCCGAGAAGTGCAGTTTCCTGAAATGCCCAGCGATACGAATTTCCTATGTTAGAGTCTTGTCCGCAGGGAAGATGATCGTCGACGAGTACGCGAGGAAGCACAACTTGAACGTGTTCGACGGACTAGAACTAAGGAACTCGACACGCCAGTACGGACTTTAATAGTAATAATAGTTTTTCCAAAACAACACACGCGACAGATACATGCATCACATCGAGACTAACATAATTAATCAGTAACGCTGCAGACTGACACACAGATGATTTCTTGTTAAATTCATGTTGTACAAACAAAGTTTTCCTTCATCAGCATAAATTACGTGTTTCCAAGAAATTCAATGAAAAATTCGTGTTTTTTTTTAAATTTGCACTCTGTCTAAAATTCCTATAGTAAGAAGTCAAGCTAAAATTATGCAATATAGACACGTCGTACGTACATTCAAGGCTCAAATGCTCTAAATTGTCAGCAGTTAAAATCACAATTCAACATTTCATTGTTAATTATCCGTTGCTACAATTATTACACAAATAAATAACATGATTTCTCGATATACTTTTGCTAGTCGTCAAGGATTTTTAGTGAATTTAAACAAGAAGTCATCTTTCGACATCGTACATACTAAACACACACAACAGGTACATGACACAAATACAGTTAAGGCCAACGCATATACACACTTGAGACAGAACAGACTTTATTAAGCAGTAGATGTAGCCTTCAGAACAGTCTATGCCTATACTACGAATACAGCAACTATTATTACCCGATTTTGTAGTCCAAATGAAACACGGTCACACTTCGCTGCGCCATTTCTCTTCTACCTTTTCTTCCCCTTATCCCACTAGGTGGGGTCGGCACAGCTAATTTTTCTCTTCCATTCTCTTCTATCAGCCATCAGCTAAAGACTCACTCCACTCTCTCTCATATCACACACTCCATCCATGTCTTCTTCGGTCGACCTCTTCTCCCTCTACCTTTCTTATTCTATGAAAAACATCACGTGTAATAGTGAAGCGCCAAATATCGCACGTTGATCGATTCTGATATCAACATTCTCCTGCCTTTCTCCCAGTCACCAGGGGTCAGCGCAACATGTTTTCTCCTTCCATACTTTATCAAATAGAATTTCTTCGCTCAATCCTTTTTAACCCATACCGTCTTTCACGCAATCCATCCATTCTTTTCTTAAGTCTACCTCTTCCTCTAATCATGTAGGTTTTATCAAAATTCCTCCAGCAGTTTGTACGTGAAATAGTACAGTAACAATTATATAATATATACTTATTATATAATTACATAATATCAGTGGAATCCAAACTTTAAGTCATCTATGATGATAAAATACCATTTTTACATACATTGATCCTCGTAAAACTGGAAGGCACTTGTTCAAGTAATAGAAAACGACAACATTAAAAAAAAGTAATTACAAATAATATCTTTAATTAAAACGATCTGAAAGGTGAAATCTTTTTGTGTAAAAAATGTTGTGCTACTACTTAAGTACGAATCGTTAATTAAGAAATTGAAATAAATTTGGCGCACACAATTTTATTAACATTTGTCCTTATGTTTCATTAATATTGTTTTGAATGCTGCATCTACAATGATCACATACCATAATTTAACACTATAACCAAAAAAAAACTAACAGAATATATTTAAATACTGATTTGACAAAACTCAGATTAATAGAACCAGTTTTTTCCCTACCTATTCACTGGTAGCCTAAGGGGCTATCTCAGCTTCTCGCGGATGGAATCAACCCGTATCACTTCCCAATTTACACTTAGACTTTCATTATGTCACACCATACGCATTACAATTGATGTTTCAAATTTGCATTTATTATGAATTTATTGAATATTTAAAACACTAATTCAAGATGCTTTCACGTTGCGGTGTGAAAGAAGCTTCGTTGCAGTCTGAAAGTCTGTTTCATGTGACAGCATTCTATGACAACAAATTCTTTATTCAATAATGAGAAAAATCAACTGTATTGTCTAGACCGAAAAGTCCATTTTCCATCTCTCCATTTCATCTCCTTTCTATAAGAAAAACAATCTATAGGGCATACAGAATCGACATTGCATTAACATTAAAATAACGGAATGGCGTTTGAGGCGAGCTTTGAATAAAATGATGGTAATTTTCTTATAAAAATTCGTTTCGCTCTTTTGGAGGGTTAATTTGTATCTATTATTTTCAAATTTCATTCCTCTTCTAATATTCTTTTCACTTCTTCTAACGCATCAAGTGATCGCCCGTAAAAATCTGTAGTACAAAATCAAAGTCAAAATATATAGTACATATATGTATTTATATTCCAAAAATATTATCCTCCTGAGGCAATCTAGTACAAACGTTAAAAGAATAATGACCTTAAAAATTACTTTAGAAATATTTAATATAAAAATATTATATAACTAGCGACCCGCCCTCGCTTCGCTTCGGAAACTGTAATTTATTATTGATTTCTCCACTATTTAATGGATGTTATTATACATATAAACCTTCCTCTTCAATCACTCTATCTATTAAAAAAAACCGCATCAAAATCCGTTGCCTAGTTTTAAAGATTTAAGCATACATAGGGATATAGGGACAGAGAAAGAGACTTTGTTTTATACTATGTAGTGACTAACAACATTAAACATTACACACAAATCATGTAACTCTTCAAACACACAGAGCATTTATAGTTTGGCTCAACTATTAATTTAACATACTGGGGGATGCGTATCTAAACATACCTTACTCTATATACTACTACGACTTACTAACTATAAAACTGAACTTGAAAAATATTGTTATGAACGAACTTATTTGTAATTCGATAATCACTTACAAGCCTCTACTGCCATTGACAGCAATAGAAAATCCTTGTTATAAATCTAAAATCCAGTAACTGACCTTCTTGACTAATCATAAAATGTAAGAGATAAACCCTCCTTTATTTTCTTTAGCGTTAAAAATTAATTCACAAAAAAAAATCGACAAAATTAATCCGACGATATTAATAAAATGGCACAGCCAATTATAGTTGCGATATCTAAAGGAAGGCATTTATGTCCACTCAATTTAAGTACTACGTACATTGCAAATAAACAGGGCAAGCAGGTTTAAAAAGAAACTATTGTTATAAAAGTTTGCTTGTTAGTTTTGCTTACATTACTAATTTGCTTAGTCCTTTATTAAGCCTATTCCAACTTTAGGTTCAAGCTACCGGTAATATATAATTAATTTTTTTTTTAATTATCAACTGAAATAATTACGAAATACACGGATGCAAGTATTGTTACAAAATGAATTAGTACGTTTTATATTAAAGCCTGCTACGACGTGTTATTAATTATTACTTGTCAAACAATTAATAATAGACGCCATTGTTATCGCGGGCCGTGAAATGAGCGAGTGGCTGCTTCGCAATCTAGCATTGCTTAAAATTGGTAGAACTTTTGCAATGGAAATTAAATGGGGAAATTGAGTGAAAACAAAAGACAAAAAAAAAACGCTTCTTTTGTGTATGTATATATTCTCATTGATGTGTACGGGCTCCGGAAACCACTTAACACCAGATGGGCGGTGAGTTAAAAAGTAATTACAAATAACATCTTTAACTAACACAATCGAAAATAACATCTGTAACTAAAACTACTGTTACTTAGTATCATCTCATATTATCTCACAACAGTTTCATAATGGTACCAAAATTAACGTATGTACTTATTTCAAGATTAACATCTGTCTATTATATTTAAAAGTACCAAATACTTAAACTAATACTTATTTGAAGTAATATAAATTAAGACATTAACACATTAAGAATCGCTTGCTTCGTGGCCTGATCCACTTACCTCCATTCTTCCGCTTGTTAGTCACTATAAGCGGTTATCGATCTGTCCGCTGTAAGCAAACTAGCTGTTTCAATGGTTATATACTCAACAACAATTGTAACGGAACACTTATATCTTGAAGTCTAATTTCCCACAAAACTAATTTTTGTATTGCGTCTTATGTTGACATGGTAAATAATGCAAAAAAAAATAAGCTTCGTTCGGCGATTATTTAATTCTATATATTTTTCAAATTCAGTTTCTATTCCACTAACAATGTACACTACACGTACACATACACACAACAAAATAGTGAATCGATAAATTAGTGGTCGAATAATCGGAATGGTTCGCATCACACTACTAACCAGTCGTGATTTCCACTTTACAGTGACCGGACGAAGGTGGAGAAATTCGAAATTTAAATATAAAAGTGACAATTCGAATTTCCACGCGCGCGCTCTAGTGATGTGCCAGTGTGTGAATATCAATATTATTTTTTATTTTCTTTTTTGTAGGAAAATGCTGGAAATTAATAATATAAGTGGTGTACTGTCTTCGTCAATGAAGTTATTTTGCGAATGATACTTAGTTTTACAAGTGCCGTGGTGTGTGTTGACACTTGCTGTGCGATGCTGTGCGAATTTCAACGGAAATATTTGTTGTCGTAACATTGGATCTATGGGTAAGTTTAGTATAATAACTTTACTCTGTTCACATTAGTGAAACATACATTTGTAAAATTTGTGTTTTACTAATGTGAAATTTATTTTTGGAAATTCACGTTAACACTATTGAATAAAAAAAAATCGATAATGTAATTTAAAAAAAATACAAAAATATAGTTTTCGCTTATTGTTAGAAAGAAAATTTTACATACGCCATTTTGAATAATTCCTTCCGGGTACATTGGTAAATTCAATCGTGTTAGTAGTGTGTTTCAATCTTTACTTCTGAACCGTTTGTGCTTTTATCGATTCATTTTATGTTAGAGTCTAAACATACCATAAAATGCTGCTTTATGAAATAAGACAATTTGCGATGCGATGGTCGTTATAAGTTTTAGTGGCCCGTAGAGAATGTTCACGATGACTGGGGCCCGTTTGTTATTACTATATTTTATAATAGGAGCTAACCTGTAATATCGTGTAGAATGTGTATCTGTTCAGCTCAATATTATCTCGTGCTTAGTGTCCGAACGAAGATCGTTAATGTTTTACAATTTTCCATTTCTTCTGTGAACGAGTAGTGATTGAGTTTTTTTTATTTTTTTTATTTTTTCATAGAAATACATCATACATTAAGTTTGGTGAAATGTCATATTTTTCATAACTTACAGCCGGCGCGTACTTGACTTAGAGAGGAAAACGCGTATTTAACTATTTCTATATATGTCTCACCACCGGAATACCTCCCGAGGCAAGATTTAGGACACATTATCTTAATAATTATTAATTAATCTTGCGGACGGTTAGCGTGGTATGTGATGCGTAGAGAGAAGATGCATGTGACTAGGAGATGTATGGAAATGGTAGTGCAAGGTAGAGGGGGAAGAGGTTGACTGAAGAAGACTTGTGATGGATAGTGTGAATGACCATATGAGAGAGAGAGAGGAGTGAGTATTGAGATGACGGCTGATAGAAGATAATGGAAGAGAAAAATTTTCTGTGCCGACTTGACCTAGTGGGATAAGGCGGAGAAAAAGAAGAGAATAATAATTATTAATTAATCTTCACATTAAATGATATGTTAAAATTTGCATCTAATTTCCTCGACCGAAAAGCGGGGTTTTGTTGCCGATTATAATATTTTATCGTATCGTCTCGACCTCCGCAATAACTGAAGTCGTTCGCAGTTTTATAATCCGCAATTAGGGACTGTAAAAATGTTAAATGGAATCTCGTAATGGCTTCGAGCAGTAAAAACGGAGGTCGTTATAACCTGGTCGTAGGCTAAGTTGTATTTACTCGACGATTCCCAGAAAATATATAAACATTAGCAATTATGTTACGGGAGTTTTATGTAGGCTTGTTAGGGTTCAAACACATCGAAGCTACATACTTGGGTAGCCATTGAATTAAAAAGCAGATTCGAGAAAGGAGATTTAACATTAATGTTTACGTCATTATTAGTACATACAAAAACAAGGCCAGTCTATCTCGGACAACGCATAATAAATGAGTAGTCGAGAAGAAATACCAATTGAATTCTTCTAACTTTTTTTCTTCGCTCATCCATCGATCTCGTGCTTAAACTATCAGTGTGCTTAGCGCGAGTTTTTTAACATTCTCGATAGCGTAAAAGTTAGCCAATTTTGTGTGCAGTTGGAACAGCGCCCCTAGCGGCAAACGTACGCAATTTTTTTTCTTTTTTTTTTCCTTTTTTTCCTACCTATGCTGATAGCCTTGAGAGACTATTTCAGCTTAAGAAGCCTTGAGAGGCTATTTCAGCTTCGCCTTAACGTGATACCCAAACGATCCTATTCCATACAAATATGAGCTAACTTTTACGCTATCGAGAACGTTAAAAAACTCGCACTAAGCACACAGATCCCATTTTTTTATATATACTATTTTAGCGCTTTGCAGAATACATCTTATCTGACTAAATCTACATAGAATCTCTTGCTAAATTGTTATTATTGCATAGATAAGTGAACGTGTGTGAAGTGAGCTTCTTGTTGTGGTTATTGGAGTTGATGGACATCACAGTGTCAATATCGACACTCAACCACGAGATCAAGGTTTCAATTTTATATCTATCCCAACGTTTAAACCGCAAAGAACTTTTATTTTTCTTATAATCAGCGTACGGCGCGCCTGATGGTGAGTGGTTAGTGTCGCTCAAGGACGTGAGCAGTGCCAGGGACAGAGCCAAGCCGATGCCTACCGTTTAAAGTGTACCGTTTAAGAAGGACTGATTCGCGGCAGAAATGGACGGGGCTGTTGGTTTCCACACGTACAGACTTACGCCCTCGGAAATGCAAGTTGGCAATAGCAGTATGCAGGCTATTTCAGAGAACGCTACTGCTTATTCTGCGATAAATCCGCTTTTCGCAATTTCCTACAAGCACGGTAAAGGTTGAAAGGTGCTATCAGTGAGAATGAAGAGAGGTCATAGTTTTGAGAGAACAGAGCTACGAATAAGTATCGACATATTCTGAAAGTCAATAATGCCGTAAAACATATAATAAATGTACAAGTGCCTATCATTCGTAAAGATATAGGCAACGCGTTGAGATGATACTTTATAGTGTTTGTTGAGGACATTAAATGTATTTTGTCATTAAACAATTTAATGTCTTTCATATTAGCAAAAGTAAAAAGTTTTACAAATGTTTGGTTAGTACGTTTACGATTTTTTGTACCCTTGACAATTGTACTTTCTTGCTGGGTGATAGTTTTTGAATTATCAAATTTTTACCCACATCTGTTACTAAATTAATCAGTTACCCTGAGATATAAGTTAGAGCTTTTCTCGGGGTGGATGGCGCATTTACGTTGTGGATGTCTATGGGCTCCAGTAACCACTTAACATCAGGTGAGCTGTGAGCTCGTCCACCCATCGAAGCAATAAATAAAAAAAGAAAAAACAAACTTATTTGTATAATTAAATCGTTAATGATGGATGTTTGATTTTTGTTGCATCTATCTTTAGCATACTTTTTTTTATGATTGAGAGTTTACTGGTGGCCCGGAGGCCATGCCAGTTTCACCAGGACAGGTGGGCGAGAAAGGGCTCAGCCAAAAGGGTCGGGATTTGCTAACATCTACTCGAGCGCCTCCAAGGGAGACCTAACAACTCAAGAGTAGCTACTACGCGAATGAATCTACTATCGGATCGAAATCGCGACCCGCTGAGAAGATCCGGCGAGAAACCCAATGGGCTGATGCTTAGGTTAGGCTGCACGTCGAACTCTTTGCCGAGTTCGACGAGTACGGTTACCGGGGATTTGACATACTATGTGCATGTAGTGTTTGTTTCTCAAATAAGCAAATCTAATACAATTTTGATATGAATTGTACGACATCTTAATTGTGCCGAAACGCATTGTCTAGAGGATCCGATATTCTATTAACATGGGATGGGTCATGTGACCGTCTGTTCATCTTAGCAAATAAATATTTTTGTAAATCCCACTTCGTATCTGTGAATTGAAAACGCCATTGTAAAAGACAACAATTCGCACTACGAACGTCGAATAATAAACCCATCCAACTTCATTTTCAATTACCGACAGAAGATCGTAAAACTTTGCCTGCCAATAGAACTCCTCGAAGCAACATTGCCACAGTGTAAATTATACACATTGGCGGCTTTTTACAACCGCAAAACAGATTACCCGTATCCCCTATGCGTTAGAAATGTATACTAGACTGTGGACATAATTTTTTATTTCATATCTGCATGCGGTGGGTCTCAAAACGATGTATGTGTTAACTTTGTGTGTGGGATTATGGTTAAGTTGGTGGCTTATTTTATTTACCGAACCAGAGTAGATATTATATTGCGATTTCAAATTCAAAAGCCCAAACATGAAAATTGTAATTAAGGTACTGCAGTATATTGAGATTAATAAGGGCATTCGTGTTACAACCTAAACTTGCTATGTATATTTTTAGTTTGATTTACCAGACCACATACAGATCTTGAAGCTTCTAATTTTTTCTTCCCTTTTAGGCCATGCAATGCTGAATTTAGGTCACTGCCATGATTTTCCGTAGTACCGTCCTACGTCCAATATAGGTATGCAGTCTTATGGCTCCGGTCGGAAACATTGTTGCCAGCCGAAAAGTGTGAATAAGGCATTGAATGTTAGAGGTAGATCACTTTTGAAGGGAAAATTTCCAATATTAAATCTTCGGGTATAAAAGTTAATGACTTTAATGCCGGCAAATATTTCAAAAATGCACTTATTGGAGTGAATTCTAAGCTCGAACAAGTGACACCATCCTTCCTATTTATGTAACGAAGCACGGGGCTCATGGGAAGGGTTGACCTTTTACACAATAAACGAATAGTTCGACGTCAAGTTATCCGCCGCACACCTTCAATCACTACGTGGATCCGCTAACTTATTTTGGTATATGATGGTAAAGGCCCACCCATTTAACGGCTACCGTGCACTCTCGCCCGATGCCCGATTTTCGACAGAACCCGGTCAAGGTAAGGGAGATTCCGCGGTCGACGATACAACAACAACGCGTAGCCCTCCTTTTTTTCCTACCTATTCAGTGGTAGCCTAAAGGGCTGTTCTAGCTACGTCTGGACGGGTAGGTGAACTCACAGGCTCAGTCTGAGAGAGTTTGCTAATACTAGTCCTATCAAGAGCAGTGCTCCGCAGAATCTACCACCGGGCCGGAATCGCGATCCACTGAGAAGATCCGGCGAGAAACTCAGTGGGCTGTGTCTATGGGTTAGTTCGCTCGTCGAACTCTTCGTCGTGATCGACGAGTTTTACGAGGACAGTGACTGGTGTTTGAGGGACCTAAAAGCACCGAGAGCGATTTTATTGATTAGATGAGTGGACGAGCTCACAGCCCATCTGGTATTAAGTGGTTACTGGAGCCCATAAACATCTATAACGTAAATGCGTCACCCACCTTGAGATAAGTTCTAAGATTTTAGTATAGTTATAACGGCTGCCCCACCCTTCAAACCGAAACGCATTGCTGCTTCACGGCAGAAATAGGCAGGGCGGTGGTACTTACCCGCGCGGACTTTCAAGAGGTACTACCACCAGTAATTACACAAATTATAATTTTGCGGGTTTCACTTTTATTACACGATGTTATTCCTTCCCGTGGAAGTCAATCGTGAACATTTGTTGACTACGTATTTCATTAGAAAAATTGGTACCCGCCTGCGGGATTCGAACACCGTTGCATCGCTAGATACGAATGCACCGGACGTCTTATCCTTTAGGCCACGACAACTCCAGTGAATCCGGGGGATCCGACAAGACATGTTTTGGGCGACGGCGGCTTTGCGTTGCCCCGTCGCGATCGGACACTTCACACCAAGTGAACTTTGCATGACAGAACCTTTCAGTCTAACATAAAGGCATCATTTCAATTTTATAAAATTGTAATAACATTTTAATGATCATTTTAATATTCAACGAGTAATAAGTTAAACATAATCTACTTTAACCGATCGTTCGTATAAAATGCCACATTGCCGTTTCTCATTCCGGTATTGACGCGAACTACCGGCTTACAATGTTGCCGATAAACCGCCCTCTCGTTCTCGCCGCAACGACATTCGGTACGAGAGAGTGGGACGCGACCAAAATTTTACGACGAGATCGTGTATAGAGCTTAAACAATTTCATTGCTTATTTTGCAGTGCGACTAATTTTATGCGAATGGGCCAAGAGACTATTATTCTGGGAAATCCTATATTAGTCGCGGTGTTTTATTAGTTTTATGCAGCGTTATTATGTAAATGGATTTTAATAAACGTCATCGCGCTGAGGTCGCTTTTGAAAGTGAATTTTAAATCTAAAACGTGTGAACGGGAAGAAAATACCAAGGCTGGGAAGCATCTGAAAATCATTTCAATTCGCGTTTAAAAAACAGCTGAAATGAACTCGTAAATGTACCATAGATAAATAGAGAAACAAATATAAAGTCGTCTTAAGGCAGTTTTTATATGCAACAATGTTAAACAATGCAACAATTGAAGTTTTTCCCCCCTGTCTAATAGATCCAAGCCTAAGGGGCTTGCCCACTGAGTTTCTCGCCTATCTTCTTAGTGGGTCGCGTTTCTGATCCGGTGGTAGATTCAGCGAAGCACTGCTCTTGATAGGGCCAGTGTTAGCAACACCTCCGGTATGAGCCCCGAGAGCTCACCTGCACGTTAGGGTAACGCTGATATAGCCTCTCAAGACTGTCAGCATAAGTAGGGAAAAAAAATCATTTTGTCAGTTTACATTTTGTGTAAAGGGGCTATTCTACTAACTACGAGCGGACAGGCTGTTTTATAATAGTATATATCGCTAAGTAATGTTGTTAACGAATCAACGTCACGTGATACATTGATGGCTGTGATTGGCCAACGATGACGTCATATCGCACGAACCAATCACAAAACAGGAAACGCAACAGTGGCACCAATTGTCAAAATTTAAAATTATTACAACACGAAGAAAAAAGATGGACGCGCATTTCAATTCTATATTTGTAAATTAATTAAAAATAATATAATGAGTATTTGAAGAAGTAAACGCATTTATTCATTTTCTTGGCCACCTCAAGATACATCTAAGAAATAGACGCAACATTTCCATTGCTCCCGGCCTTGGAAGCACCAGGTTCCAAAAATTGGCGGTGATCATTCAGGAACCCAGCAGCTGCTATCGTGCGTAATCAGTCTTCACGTAAGGGAAGGGGACAGATTTTGGAGAATGCCCGTCTCACAATCCCATCCGCTTTGCGAATATCAGCCACACGTGACAAGCTGTCTTTGCCTGGATATGTTTTTATAATTCGTCCCAAGCTCCATTTCAATGGCGGTAAGTTGTCATCTTTTATAAGAACCAACATGTTTTCCTTGAGCTCACCCTTATGTTGGTACCATTTGCTCCTGGTTTGCATCTCTGACACGTATTCTTTGGCCCAGCGGCTCCAGAAGTGCTGGCGGATCTGTTCAACTCTCTGGTATCTGGTAAGTCGACTAGCCGGAACATCGTGAAGGTCATCAGGTACAGGTGCAGTTAGCGGACGGCCAACCAAAAAATGAGCTGGGGTAAGTGGAAGAAAATCCTGTGGATCTGAGGACATAGGGTTTAAGGGTCGGGAGTTGAGGACAGCTTCAACCTGCGATAGTACTGTGCTCATTTCTTCAAATGTAAGGTGTGCGTTGCCAACCACACGCCGCAAATGATACTTACAGCTTTTAACGCCAGCCTCCCACAAGCCCCCAAAATGACTAGCATAACACGGTATCAATCTAAAATTTATATTTTGAGAAATCGCGTATGCCTTAATGTCATCTGAACAACAATTTAAAAACTTTGCGAATTCATTCATTGCGCCTACAAAGTTGCGCCCGTTATCAGAGTATATTTCAATAGGTTTTCCTCGACGTGAAATGAACCTCTTCAGTGCCAACAAATAAGCATCTGATGAAAGGTCGGTTACAAGCTCGAGATGTACGGCGCGTGAAGCAAAACATACAAATAAACATATATACGATTTTTGTAATCTTGCTCCCCTACCCCTACGATTTAAAATGAACACTGGTCCTGCATAATCCACTCCACAGCGTAAGAAGGGAAAACCTGGCTGCAATCGTTCTCGAGGCAGATTCCCCATTATGGGATTAACAGTTACTGCGCGCAATCGGGCACACTTCATACAACTATGTACCACCTTCTTAGCAAGATTACGACCTCCAATAGGTCACCATGACTCTCGTAACGTATACAAAAGAAGTTGCGGCGCAGCATGCATCATTCGAGTGTGTTCGTATTCAAACAATAAAACTGTAAAATTATGTAGTTCTATACATATGGGTTCAATAAACATAGCATAGCGCGGTTTGTGTATGCTATTTAACAATGATAGGCAAGAAACAAATCGATCCCATGCTTGCGCGATGTCACAAGGAATCGGTTCATCCCAATTAAGTTTCAACAGCCAACATGTTTGTAATAATATCTTAGCGAAAGTAATAACTGGACTAATTAAACCTAAAGGGTCATAAATTTGTGATGCGCTAGATAAAATAATGCGTTTTGTAATTATGTTGTTGGCATTATATTTAATTTGCGTGTAAAACATTAATTCATCTAACTTATTATTCCATCCAATACCTAATGTTTTGTTTTGAAGGTTATCTCCTGATAGGCCGAGTTTTTTTTTGTAACATTTTGCGCATCGTCATTATCAGCGCAGTCAAAGTTAAAAATCCATTTACGTAAAATTAAACTAGCCAATTTTAAAACCATAACAGTGCTTTCGCAAATTTTATTTAATTTGAAATACTATTTGCACTGCAAATTAAGTCGTCCACGTAAAAATTATCATTAGGTTTCTTTCACGTACGGAACCTCACACTCTTGCGCTAAATGTTTTAAACACACCGTGATGAGGTAAAAAATAATGTGGTGTTTGATAACTATGTACAAGACTCATGTGGCCTAAGTTAATGTATTTGTGTATAAAGTCGATCTACATTTGTTTGTAAGTAGGATTGCGTTGCAGCCTTTTTTCTAAGGCGTATAAAACGACGTTCAGTTTGTGTGCGCGTGTCACCTAGTAACTTCGGAGAGTGCTTGAACGGAAATCGAACCTTAGGCCGCCCGTCGGCCGTCCGTGAGGTTGTTTTAATAAAGTGCTCCTCACAGGCGCGCTCCTCGTAGCTTAACTTAGGAAAATTAATTGGTAATTCTTCGATTTCCCAAAAACTTCGTAATAATTGATCTAATGAGCATGTGTCACTGTCAACGGTTTGCGTAAAGTTACAGCTAACATGTCTTTGTTTGCGTGTAATAGATTGAAATGAGCCCGAGATTATCCAACCAAGATGCGTATTTTGGAGATAGGGGCCATTTTTAAGTCGTATTTTACCTTCTCTAACTAATTCCCAAAACAAATCCGCGCCTATTAATAAATCAATCGGCTGACTATCATAAAACGTCGGATCTGCTAGTACAATGTTATCCGGTATGGTAAACAAATTAGCGTTATATGTCTTCATAGGTAAGTTTGATGTTATTTGTGGTAGAATTAAACACTGAATGCGTGCAGCATAACTACTAGTGCGTGATTGGATCTCAATATTACAGTATTGCGAACACTGTAATATTGAATTCCCTACGCCGTTAATTTTTTGAGTGGACTGTAATATTTGTGGATTTAATTTGTCACAAAGTGTTTGTGTGATGAATGAACGTTCGCTGCCACTATCGAGTAGAGCGCGCGCTTGATGGTAAACACCCGACTGGCTACGTATTTCTAGAATAGCTGTGGACAGCAAAACTGGTTGCGCTGGATGCATGTTATCAATTGTGTCAGTAGATTGCGCCTGAAAAGAGTGTGCGTGCGAGTTATCTTTCGTATTAGACGGGACGGCTGATTGTTCACAAGATGGCAACGTAACTTTAGGGAAACTATGATCATAATATTTAATTGCATTGCAAATTAATGAATTATGTTTTTTATCACATTTTCGACACGGCCCGAACACACATGTGTCAACAGTATGTCCTGGACGCATGCAATTAGGGCACAACTGTTTAGTTTGGATAAATTTTAATCTATTTTGCACACTTAGGTCCAAAAACTTTTGACATGAATATAGCGGATGTAAATCATTACACATTATACAAGGTCTGTAATTACGTGCATTCTTTCCTTGTGATTTATTATTATTATTTGGTTTATTTGAAACTATATTGCAATGAAATTTAGATGTTAACTGGTTACCGCATTGCTTTTTATTATTGTCTGTCGCGCTATATACGCCTGCTTTACTGTGTGATACTATAAGTGTTTCCAAAATATCCGCCCTATTTCTAAGAAACTGAAGTAAGTCATTTAGTTGAACTACAGTTTTGGTGTTATTGGTTGATGTAATTAAACTACACTTATGCTGTTCCCATTCCCGTTCGGTAATGGAATCTAATTTTGTGACAATGATGTAAATGATTAACGTATCCCAATACTCTGTAGGTTCCCCTAAAAGATTTAAAGCGCGGAGGTTTTTTAAAATATTATCAATTAATTTGCGTAATTGCACTGGTGATTCTTTAGTCAACGATTGCATGGTAAACATGGATTTGACATGGTTATGTACTAATAGTTTCGTATTATCAAATCGATTTAACAGTAGTTCCCAAGCAACTTTATAATTATTAGCAGAGAATTCTATGGAATCTATGACCGATTTAGCGTTACCGGACAAAGACGATTTTAAATAATGAAATTTTTGAATTTCTGTAATTGTTTCACTATTATGTATCAGTGACAAAAATGTATCGCGGAACTCTAACCAGTGCTCATATAAGCCGTCAAAGGTGGGGACAGATATAGTGGGTAATTTAATGCTTTTGGAGATTGTAATCGGTGATTCAGACATCATACCTTTTGACTTTTCATCAGCGGTGGTCAGACATTCAGCAAGGGCAAGAATATTATAATATTTTTGCTCGAAATCTTCACGCGATTCTAATTGTTTTTCTATGCCGATTTCTACACTAATGTCTTCTATTTGAGTCTGAACGAGGTTAAAATCATTCATTAAACTTTGCGATCCTGCCATCCGCAGTTTGAGCTCGGTACGTTGATGAAGAGTTAATTCTACACCTTCGAATGAATTCACGTATTTTCCAAAGTTAGTCAAACGACATTTAATAGATGCGCGTTTTCTTTTAAGATCTTTCATCATTAATTCTACCTTATGATCTGATGTAGTCATTGTGGAAACAAGTAAATGGTGGTGTACTTACAGTTTTTAAATAATAAAACAAAACAGCTGCTCAATATTAGTGAAAATACGTACGCAAAATGAAAAGCAAAAAAGGTTTGAAAAAAGCACAGTACTATATACGCGAAGGGGAAAGGTTTAGCATATTTTGGTTAGCACGCCTTGCCAAAGCACTGTAATCTTGCGAAGCTGGTGAGATTTTCCGAATTTTCGTTTTCAATGGCCGATGCGTCTCTCAAGTAAGCGTCTGGTTCAACTTAATTGATGATCCGGCTCGAAGGACCAATAGAAATGTTGCGTCTATTTCTTAGATGTATCTTGAGGTGGCCAAGAAAATGAATAAATGCGTTTACTTCTTCAAATACTCATTATATTATTTTTAATTAATTTACAAATATAGAATTGAAATGCGCGTCCATCTTTTTTCTTCGTGTTGTAATAATTTTAAATTTTGACAATTGGTGCCACTGTTGCGTTTCCTGTTTTGTGATTGGTTCGTGCGATATGACGTCATCGTTGGCCAATCACAGCCATCAATGTATCACGTGACGTTGATTCGTTAACAAATGTATAGATAAAACTGTACTATATATAATGAGTATGGAAAATTAAATTACAGATGAAATAAAAATCTCATATAATTTTATCAATCAAATATTATTTAATAATAATATTTTAATTATTTCAACCGTATTGGCCGCAATCTACACCTGTGTAACGTATTAATAGTTTCTCTATTGCCCTTAAGCGACATATCTGATAAATCTTTAGTGACAAATCCATATTCGAATACCTCTTAAAAACGATTTTTTTTGACACTAATTTGTAAGTCCTATAACGTAATTATATGTCAATAGACGAAGTGTTTTACTATAATATTTGTAATAAAATCGATTTTTACAAAATGAATCACCACCCAACTCGTTTGTGTTGAACTATTAACGTTTAATTAATCGGCGCGGACATCTCATTTATAAATCCTTGTCGGTGGGGCCGCTCGTGTGTCAAACGCATCGTTTTACGATTTAAAGTCACTAGATGTGACGCGCAATTGCTCATAAAATTGTCTTGCGCTTGCTGAATATTAATTTTGTTAATACATCACATATGCATTATTAATTTTAATAATTGTGTTCGTTAATTTGCCTTTATGATTTAGGAATAATAATACAAGAGTGAGCAAGGTTGCATATTGATCCTGATTGTTTTCAATGTGTGTGAAAACTTCCAGTATTGTATTGTTGAATAATGTGGCCTCTGATGTTTGTTTTATATTCCACTTTCGATTTTTGCTTTTACCTTCGAGTTAATAACTAGATAATTATTTTTTATTGCTCTTGTAGGCAGACGAGCATACGGCTCACCTGATGGTGAGTGGTTACCGTCGCCCATGGACTTCAGTTATGTCAGGGGAACAGCCAAGCCGCTGCCTACTAACTATTTAATAGATTTGAAAAGTCTGATTTTTTTATTACCCTTTTATTTTTTATTTACTCGGATAGCTTACAGTGAAATAATTCTGGTAATAATATATACAACCTTAACGATAGTTTACCAAATACGTAATTTTGCACGTTTTTATATTTTGGACGTCAATCGTAAATTCATTCTACCTCGTAAAAACCAGTCTTTTCATACAGGTAGATTTTGTGTCGTTTCGTGTAATTTTATATCCGTGTAGATGTGTTTTGCACACAAAGGGTGGAAATTGGACATGTAGAATGAGTATTTTAATTTGATATACAATTGACATTACGAGTAATGTGATGACTGTCAAAATGGTAATCGCATTGAATCCGTTTAATTCAGTTTTAGAGTCTAATTGTATTAAATGAAATGGAATTTGTCATTATATATTTAGTATATACATAAATTGGTATTATAAAAAATAACGATGAGACTGATATGTATCGTTTCATAACACGTTTTTGTTCAATGGACCTCACAGTCCACCTGATGCTAAGTGGCCATAGCATTTGTTTTTAACGCTTAGGTTGATGGTAGTGGTTACCGGAGCCCATAGACATCTACAACGTAAATGCCGCCACTTACCTTGAGATATAAGTTCTAAGGTCTCAGTATAGTACAACGGCGCCCCACCCTTCAAACTGAAACGCATTACTGCTTCACGATAGAAATACGGTGGTAATACCTACCCGTGTTGACTCACAAAACGTCCTACCACCTGTAAATAGTATATTTTACACTTGCCATTGAAGTTGATGATGTGAGTTTATATTGAAGTTTTTTAAATTCCCACCTAAAAAGTTATTGGCAAAAAATTTCAAAGTAACAGTTGAATTTCTAATGCCTTAATCTGAGTTAACAATATAGGCCAAATATAATGAATTAATCAGTTTCAAATATAAAACTTACTGACCACCAAAGCACTAACTATGTCGAACCAAAACAGAAATCATAATACTTGCAATAGATATATTGCTGGCCGAAAGTCGTCCAAAGCCAGGTGTAGTTTCAAAACTTCATCTACAAACTTATACGACAGTCAATTCAACGCGAAACCAAGCAACAGTTATTACTGTTTGTAAACTTTCAAAACTTTCTGCTCCCGTGTAGACTAAACACTACTCGGCAATTTCCAAAAGTTCGCGTGAACTCTATCGCAAACGAATAAAGGTGAGATTAGTTCGTTGTTTGTACACGGATTCGCGTGTGGCGGAAAGTTGCCGAAAACGTCCGACCGCAAATCAACCGCTTTTCGGAAAACAATCAGAGGGAGCTTACCAAATTTGTTGCGTCGACCTGTCTCTGTGGTCACCCCTCGATGTAAACTGTTTTAAATTTGTTTAAATCGTAATTATGTTTAATTGATTTCGGTACACGACCGCTCAACAGAATTGATTTTGACTGAAGGGTATTTTAAAAACGTGTTTTAAATTATGAAAGATCTAGTTTAAGTGTAATCGTGGTGAGTTCATATTAAGTCAGTAATATTATTGTATTGTCATAGGTCATTGACACTTGCGTAAGTATCTATATATTAATACGTGAAGCAAAAACTTTGTATCCCTTTTTACGAAAATTGCGCGGACGGAGGAGAATGAAATTTTGCACACTTATAGAGAATATAGAGAAGAAGTGCACAATGCTAATTTTTTTTTTAAATAATGCATAAAATATACTATAAATCAATAAAGAAAACATTACACACACTACCATGTATTTGACACACACACATATACTCTTTGTTTATTGTCAAACTTTTGTTATTGCTTAAAGTCTGTAGTTAAATTGAGAATAAGTTAGTATTGTTTATCTTTAATATTATTTGTCTATGATGTGGTTTGGTCGAAATCTGTAACTAGAACCATAATAATTTTCAAACTTATAATTTCAATTAATTATAGTCGAATTTCGACTACTGCGGGACCTCTAGTTTATATAAATCGAACGTATCAAAGGGGGCAAATATTAAGTTGAAAGAAGTGAAATATCAAGCTAATAATAATGCGAGTGTTAAAATGGGAACAACGTTTGGTGAAAATTATTTTTCGAATCAGAATTGAGTTGTTCCCCGAAATATTGAAAAATACGTTTTAAGCTTTCGTCATTTACTTTTCGAATTACTGAATTGGACGTTATTTTATAGTAAATCAATATCGGAAGTCAGTCTAGAGAAACGACTGCAATAAGATTTTTACAACTGATATTCTGCTTCCTGTACCAATCACTTCTGGACGTCTGACCTATCACATCACATATAAAGGGTAAACTAATAAAATCTCTTAAATTTAAAACGCACACATAAAACTGAAGGCGATACACGGGACGCAGAATGGTATCCAGTACATTTAGATTTTAGTGATTTCGTTTTTTATTTATTTATTTATTGAATTGCATAAAGCGAACGGTGAGCTCATCTCTCCTTCAAATTAGGTGTATGAAAATATCAGGTAGTGATTAGATCGGATTCAGCACTTTTATCGTATGAGTAATATACACATGTGGCACCTATGTATGACATAAAAGAAAATGTTAGCTAAGAGTATTGAATTCATATTCAATAACCCTTGAGCTAGAAATACATACACAACCCTATATGAATACCGCCATTCAAAATGAGTTTTAATAACATAAGCTGGAATAGGGCTGTCTCACCCTTCAAATCGGAACGCATTGTAGTCTTGCGGTAGCAATAGGCAGGGTTGTGGTACCTAACCATGCGGACTACAAATTGTTTCATCAAAAGTTTTTGAATAAAACTGTATATCACGACTAACACATCTCAATCTACATATTATAAATCCTAATAGGTTTTTAAATTATGAAACATCTAGACTCCGTCCCAGTAACGATAGTAAAACCGGCTATGTCCGATACCGTGGATTCCGGCGGATCCTATCAAAACTTTTATTGCCGCAAATCTTTTGTCCCGCTCCCTCTAACCCGGTTATAAAGAGATGACAATACTACCGGTATTATCTTTTTCAGGAATTCATTGTCGTTGCAAGTTTTATGTATCCAAGGAACGTCGCATATTTTTATTGCGTCTAGAGAATTGAAAAGTACTCGCGGGTACGGATTTAAGCCTTGGCTTCTAACGAGATCGAAAAGAGTATAATGTTTGTGACTGAATCAGATAAAGAGAGTAGGAATACGCATAATTGGAAGCGACCGTGCTCCACAAGATATTTTGAATTTAATTCGATAAATTGCAAGCTGTTGTCAAGTTTACTAAAGATAATAATATTACGTCCATAGTGGTAAATTTTACTGGTGATAGGACCTCTTGTGAGTCCGCACGGGTAGGTACCACCACCCCGCCTATTTCTGCCGTGAAGCAGTAATGCGTTTCGGTTTGAAGGCTGAGGCAGGCGTTGTGACTATACTGAGACTTTAGAACTTATATCTCAAGGTGGGTGGCGCATTTACGTTGTTCATATCTATGGGCTTCGGTAACCACTTAACACCAGACGGGCTGTGAGCTCGTCCACCCAACTAAGCAATAAATAAATAAAAACTTAAAGTGTATTAACGAGTGCTCTCGGTTTATGATCTTTTAAGTATGTTTAAATGTAGACATAAAATTCACTGCAAAACTGATCGCACACGTAACTTAAAACACCCTTGACTCTTTTAGTCAAACAACCTTCACCTCGCCGACGCACTTATATTGTATGCACATATCTATATCTATACTACTATTATAAAGAGGAAAGATTTGTTTGTTTGTTTGTATTGAATAGGCCCCGAAACTACTGAACCGATTAGAAAAATTATTTCACTGTTTGGAAGCTACGCTATACCCGAGTGACATAAGCGATAATCTTTTTTGAAAAAAATTTGGGATCCTTACTAAAACTCCAATAATATAAACCAAGGTGTAAGAAAATCACCTAAAATATTCTTTATATCGCGTGCCCTGCGAAAACTATTGATGATAGAATAAAATAATGTACTACGACTTTGTAGAACACATTATTATTTACAAAAAGTGTCGCGACAGCATATGTCTAACTATTATAGTTATGCCGCAATAAGGGTTCTTTTATTTGAAAAAAATAAAACAACGTCAAATATCGTTGAAATTTTTGTTAAAGATTCGAGCGGAGCCGGAGCGGGCCGCTAGTTGTTAAATATTTTTAAAACCGCTGTGAACAGTTATTAACTAGGCACTGACCTAGAGTTACATTTATTGTTTACACTAATTCAATTCTAATTAGCATTGAAACTCGGCGACAATTGCATTCAGAAACGTCGTTTTTAGCCAGATTTAGTAATCGAATCTATTCAATAATAAAACTCGACTAAACAGCCTAAATTTCAAGCGAACAAAAGGCAACCCTTACGTTTTTCGCTCGACAAAAACCAATATAAGAAATTGCAACGTCACAGGTAATGAAAAACGTCGGTGCAGCCAAGTTTACGGCTATTCCTGAAAGTGTACAGCGTGAATATATTCCCGGCTATAAAAATGGAAGTATTCCGGTTATAACGTTTTACATCGACCGTCGAGTTTGACGCAGCTCGTGTGTTGCAGTCACTAAACATGTTATACTCAATTTAGTTTTAATATTTATATGATAATTTTGGTTCGTTACAAATTATGCTTTGTATTTTATTGGTGGCAACACCTCTAGTGAGTCCGCACGGGTAGGTACCGCCACCCCGCCTATTTCTGCCGTGAAGCAGTAATGCGGTTGAAGGGTGGGGCAGCCGTTGTAACTATACTGAGACCTTAGAACTTATGTCTCAAGATGGGAGGCGCGTTTGCATTGTGGATATCTATGGGTTCCAGTAACCACTTAACACCACCGAACTAAACAATAAAAAAAATACGTAAGCTCAGTCCTTGTCCGGTGACCTTGACAACCGTCACGGGACTGGTTCGATTCCCAGTCGGATTATATTCGGTTATCTTGAGAACGAGTAGTCTCTCACATGTCTCTGTTCCGTTTTGCTTTAAAAGCCAGACGCGTTACTTGTATTCGGAACTGTCCACTGTATTTGGGACGTCGGGGACCGAGTGCCCGAATGTCCCACCGTTTCCACTTTAATTAAACTAAGGTGTACGTCACGAACGTTAAATGTAGACGAAGGCGGCCATTGTAAATTCTAGCAACGTTTCAGTTTCATGGCTTTAGTTGGAAAACGCCGTCCGACTTTTATGGGCAATTTCGGTTCAGACGTTTTGTTATATTACCAATGCTTTTAAGGTACTGCGCCCCGCTCCGGTAAACATATGTGCGATTTTACGAGCATCTAGTTTACGGTGAATATGCTGTAATGTGTTCGGGAGCTTTAGTTCTATGTAGCGTTATCCGTTTATTTTGCGCTGAAGTGTACGCGTCAACTGTTTCTTCATTACGGCTTTTCCACTTGATGGCTCAATCTTGACTACATCATAGTTTGTTTGAGGAGTGATTGTGCGGACGTGTTTTCGATGTGCCAAATATAGAACGATATTGAAAAGGACTATAATCCGATTTTTATTTAGTTTTAGTGTTCGCTCAGTGATCAAAATTTGACCATAATAACAGATATAATAAGATTCACATTAAAATGTTCTAGTGATGTCTTTTTTTGTAATGATGAGTAAATGAAGAGAAACACAATCAATTGATAATATTAAGCTCGCCAATCGCTTCTAACTTAAAAATCGGTATTAATAAACAGAGAAAAAAAAGGGTACTGAAGTATTTACTTATTTATAGACAGATGTAAGTACCTAAAAACATACTAAAGTGAAGTCTACCATAACACAAAATTCAATAACAATGGTTATACTATAGATTATGTGAACGTCCTTGGCTTTTACTATATCCAGACGATTTTCCTAATAATAAAGCTTCGTTGAAAATATCTACCTTATCAGTTTCAGTGTAAATAAATTAACAAGAGCTGTAGGTGAGGTAGCAATGTTTTGTATATAATTGCGCAGTTAGTTTAAGAAATACAAATTTTGGGTTCTGTCCTGGCGTTAAGTAGCTATTGGTTAAGTGTTGATTTAATAATAGCTACATTTCTTAATCAAACACTTGTTAAATACGTTGTAACCATTTACGTAAATTAATTGTATTAATATAATCTAATTTAATAATTTATGAGCTATGTTAATATAAAGCGAGTTACCTGCAGTCAAACTGCGTAAGCAGTTTTGAGGGGCATGGTTTAAATAACAAATTAAAGTGTAACCTTTTATCAATAAATATATTACATACATACATACATACATACACACACACACACATACATACATAGATACATACATACATACATACATACACACACACATACATACATACATACAACAGAAACGCATAACGGTCACGCAGCTGAAATAAACAGGGTGGTTGGGCCCTTGGGCTCATAGTATGCCCTACCATCGTCCACAACTCCTTCGTAACGGCTAACGTCTGCTCATAATATTTCAAAACGCCACTACCAAACTTGTATGAACCGAGCTTCTGTTAGGCATCTGTCGTATATCTTATGTTCTGTGATAGCTACGTACTATGTATTACAGTCTTATTTAATATTTAAATAAAACAAAACAAAAAATCCGTAATCACCCGACATCGCGAAACAAAGTCTTCAAACGCGCTGACGTTTGAGTGAAGTGATAAAATTTTACAATCCCCTGAAATCATTTCCTTTCGTCCAACGCTGTGCCATTGTGAGCTCCCAATTAGTGTTCGAAAACACAAGCTTACGATACCTAGATAGAGACACACAAAGGTTATAGTGATAATAATCACTGGCTTTGAATTTTAAAGAATATACGTGGTCGCCGCTTTTTACGAGCTTGTGAATGTATTTGGCGCCTTCACAATGAAAATTTATATTTTAGTTTTAATTCCATTGGAGCGATGCAAATGAACCGGTGTTCGAATCCCGTAGGTACCAATGATTCTCAAACGAAATACGTACTTAAGAAATGTTCACGAATGACTTTCACGGTGAAGGCATAACATCGCGTAATAAAAATCAAACTTCAATTGCACCTACTGTAGAAACGGAAACTTAGAACTCATGTCTCAACTCCGATGACCACTTCACACCAGATGGGTCGTGAGTTCCTCGACCCATTTTAGCAATGACGAACCCTTATTTTGATCTATCGCACAAGTCTTATTTAGACTTCAGTCTGGGTGGTCAACTACTGATTTATTGTCAGTCTAAGTCAGTATTTTAGATAAACATTGGCACTTGAGCTATGAGCTATTTCTCATTTCTTATGCTTATGATTCCGGTCATCACAACTCTAAAAAAAAAATCTAAGCTTAAGGTTAGTGAAAATTGACACAACTGGCAAGGCATTGTTACCGCGACCAGTACACGGAGAGAATATTACTCGTAAATAAGATGATGAGTAGATCGCGACACTTGGAAAGACTTCGAGATCGAATAAGCAATCATCATACCCATGTTCCTGTTCCGCACACAACGCCTATCCTCCACACATCGAAACACAATATCAATCAACACAATGGCGTGTCTTAAACTTCTTAAATAACGTAAGACAAAAACAGAGCATTGTTTGTTAGTCAGCCATTTTTATCTCCGACACTAAAATGTGTCAAAAGACGCAGATAAAATAAGTTGCGAGGAGTCGCGTTCGTCTTACCGTGTCTCAACTCTCAGAACGTTATTGTGTAAGTTAATAAGCTGTCGTTTGATGTTACGGTTGCCTCACACCTATATTAGGGGTGTCGTCGTCCATTATAATGTTTATTTATTGACGGAAAAGCTCTTGGAATTTTTACTGACGTATGTATATCTCTCTCTTAATTGTTATAGTCGATTGATGAAGCATTTTTATGGCTTATGTCATTACCTAACTTACAGTAACCTAATACCAATAATAATTATTATTATTTCTGTATTATTATATTATTAGTTCCGATGTAGTAAAGTGTTTGAGAATATATATTTTTTTCTCTTCAAATATATAACATTAATATCGTTTAATGACGGTTTATTTCACTATAATAATATACTGATATTTCAGTCTAAACATAACGAACACAGTTTTTTTTTAGTTTTAAACTATTGACGGTGTCTTTGTCATCGTAAGTTATTTATAGAAATGTATCTTTCGTCAACCCTAGCATCTGGCTGAGAGTTATGTGAACTCTTAAACTAAGATCGATCATAAAATAAGTTATTCAATTTAGTTTCTGTAGAAGGGCGCTGAATAAACCGAAGATTATCCTTTAATCAGTGATCAATAGAATCGATAGATTAATATTCAAGTCATAATATTGACGTAGTTTTTAGTACCTCGTAAAAAAGTTGCACGATAGTGAGTTAATAAAACGTAACCTTAAGCTTAAAATGCTGAAAACTTTAAGAACAACTACAAAATTTTTAGCGGTAGAAATATTGCTGATATCAAACTGTCAACTTTTGGCTTTGCCTGCAAGGGTGAAATTATATTAAAGTGAAATTGTTTGCTTGATATTATAATATTAAACAACATATAGTACACACAATAATCAAAAGCCTATTCAAGTGAAGTTTACAATTAGAATATTCTTAAACGTAATTTAAATAAAATAAGAAGAATTATAGAATATTAGAATTATATACATCTTATAGTTTATTAAATATGTTTTGTGACACGGAATATGTCCGGTTTATTTGCAGTTAATTTCACGATTTTGCCACCTTATCCTGTCTGATTTTCTCTTTCACCTTTTGTCTTTACACTGAGCAATCTCCTGTGTTATTAGTATCTACTCTTTTTTTTCTCATTAAATAAACTTATATTCTAATAGTATTTCATCTAAGATTAGTAGGAAAGAAAATGTATAGAGTTGATTCTGAATAACAAAACCTGTTATTTTTGAAGTAAAAGCAAACTCGACAGAACCCTCAGAGATCTCGCATTTGTTTCAATAATAAACAGAATTAAATTTATGGAGCGATGACGTAAATAATAATAATAATGTTCTTGTTTTGAACACTTCGCTAAAGCAGAAACAATGATCGAGTGTGAGTCTTATTTTAAGAGATTTGCTTGTTCGCTTCGTTTCAGTGCTCACTGAACGTAATACTACATGCCAAGATTCGAGTTTGGCGCGAAAAGTTAAAATTAAATTTAATTTAAATACAAGTTAGTCAAAATCTTTGCAGAAGTTATTAGGATCAACATATAAGCCGTTCTTTCTTTGTTGTTTACTGGATTTTTTTAATAAGCTGACCCGGCAGACTTCGTAGTGCCTCATTGGATTTAAAAAAGACCTAAACTTTTGTAAAAAATAAACTTAATACAAACAAAAGGAATCCGTCCGACGGGGGACACATCAAAGGAAAAACGAAATTGTTATTTTTATTTAATTCCGAGCATTTTCATATTTATCTACCTTTTAAACCTTCTCTGGACTTCCACAAATAATTCAAGACCAAAATTTGCTAAATCGGTTTTCGAGTTTTAGCAAGACTATCGAACAGCAATTCATTTTTATATTTATAAATTATTATGCATATATTCTTGACCCCTTGGTTGAATGATATACATATACATAATATGTAAATGCGAAAACACTATTTTCGCGGCATCATAATATGACACGGTTCGCTTTTTTCGTGACTATATTGTGTTATGTATTAGGTAAAATTCTAATGATTACGTATACCATAAAAAATAAACATTTAAAATGTATATATATTTTTGGAAAGAGTATAAAAAAAAAACAAAAGCAGATTCGGGAACTTTGTAAAATGGTAATTTTAGTTTTTAACGACCGCTGGTAAGACTTTTTTTTAAATGACAAACCGTTTATCCGATTAATCAGTACCAGATGCCACTAAATTAAAGAGATAAAGAGTCCTAAGCGCTCGGTAAAGGCTTAGCGACACCCTTTCCGCTGATGATATCCATGAGTAATCAAGGAATTCTTACCAATCAAGGATTTAAATAAATAAAAACCTAATATTTACGGGTGGTAGGACCTCTTGTGAGCCCGCACGGGTAGCTACTACCACTCTGCCTATATCTGCCGTGAAATAGCAATGCGTTTTGGTTTCAAGGGTGGGGCAGCCGTTGTAACTATACTGAGATCTTAGAACTCATATCTCAAGGTGGGTGGCGCATTTACGTTGTAGATGTCTATGAGTTCCAGTGACCCCTTAACACCAGGTGGGCTGTCAGCTCGTTCACACATTTAAGCAATAAAAATAAAACCAACTTACAACTAGTTCTATCTTAATTATTAAATGGCCCACTATTGTTGCCACAAATAATTGCGCACGTAACTTAAACAACCGAACCGTCATATACCTACTTAACTTAATAACAAAACGGCAAACGGAAATGTGACGTTGAAAATAATTAAAACTTATTAATTACCCCACCACTCCCGGTCGTAAAATCCGCGCCTTGAGCCACTCGGGCGCTAGGTAATAAAAGAAGTTCTCTCCTTTTAGGACCTTTAAAAAACCTCGTTTCCAACGAATTTCGATGGCAGTAAAGCGTAGCCAGTTTTATGGGTTCTGTTTGCGGAGTAAGCCTTCGGAGGCGTGACTTCTTAGCTCGTTCACTACTTTGATTAGTTCCTGTAAACGCGGCTCTTAGTAATGCTGATCGTCTTGGCTTTATATCGCTAAGACGCAGCTCAAGTTTCAGACAATCTTTTTTTTTTTCCTACCTATGCTGATAGCCTTGAGAAGCTATTTCAGCTTCACCCTAACGTTTGTAGGTGAGCTCACGGGGCTCAAACCGGAGATATGCTAACACTGACCCTAGCAAGAGCAGTGCTTCGTAGAATCTACCACCGGATCGGAAACGCGACCCACTGAGAAGATCCGGCGAGACACCCAGTGGGCTATTAATAATGCTGATCGTCTCGGCTTTATATCGCTAAGACGCAGCTCAAGTTTCATACAGTCTTTTTTTTTTCCTACCTATGCTGATAGCCTTGAGAGGCTATTTCAGCTTCACCCTAACGTTTGTAGGTGAGCTCACGGGGCTCAAACCGGAGAGATGCTAACACTGACCCTAGCAAGAGCAGTGCTTCGCAGAATCTACCACCGGATCGGAAACGCGACCCACTGAGAAGATCCGGCGAGAAACTCAGTGGGCTATTAGTAATGCTGATCGTCTTGGCTCTATATCACTAAGACGCAGCTCGTCCGCACGGGTAGGTACCACCAACCCGCCTATTTCCGCCGTGAAGCAGTAATGCGTTTCGGTTCGAAGGGTGGGGTAGCCGTTGTAACTATACTGAGACCTTAGAACTTATATCTCGAGGTGGGTGGCGCATTTACGTTGTGGATGTCTATGGGCTCCAGTAGCCACTTGGCACCGGATGGGCTGTGAGCTCGTCCACCCATATAGCAATAAAAAAAAAAAAGTTTCATACAATCGGCTAGTAACGTGTAAACATATTGTAACTTACAACGAAATTAGCTGAATTATTTATGTACTGGTTATTACTCAGATGGGTGGACGAACTCACAGCCAACCTGGCGTTAAGTGGTTACTGGAACACCTAGACATCTACAACGTAAATGCCGCCACCTACCTTGGGATATGAGTTCTAAGGTCTCAGTATAGTTACAACGACTGCCCCACCCTTCAAACCGAAACGCATTACTGCTTCACGGCAGAAATAGGCAGGGTGGTGGTACCTATCTGTGCGGACTCACAATACGTCCTACCACCAGTAAATTCCATTAAAAGTATTTTTATAGTTAGATAAAAATAAATAATTCGTAGTTTTACTGTCAATAACAGTAGTAAATCAGTCAATCGATTAACTTATAGGTATCCATTTCTCACATTACGACTTAAAGTCTCCCCAGACGTCTTGCAGAAGACTGTTAACGTTACTGTTCATAAAATAAGGACGATTTTGACTTACTTGACTTTGAATGAACTCGTTCTCAAATACAGAACTTTGTGAGACCATTGTAATGTAAATTAGTTAGGATTCGTAACATACTTTTGAAGCTTTCGATCGATTTAATGTGCCCCTTAGAGATTGTCACATTGAAATTTAGATTATATTAAGAATGAGTTTATGTGATAATAATTAGCTTGAAGACATTATAACAAAACACTCCTGTAATAATTTTGTTTGTGTAGAAGATTTCTTTTGATATATTTCATGGAACTTTTCTCCAGAAGTTGTTCATTAGAACATTAGTTTTACATTAATGGATTATGACTTCTAAATGTATAAGAAAAGTTTCTTGGTGAATTTCGAACGTGATTTTAAAAGATTTGGTAACAATAAAAATACATAAAACTATATTGGTAATTTGGAATGCATTCCGAACTTAGATAATATGTTATGTTAACTTTTAATGTATCAGATAATCTATAAAGATACCGCATTATTTGTCCTAAAATAGCACTCCGATCTCTTCCAGTAGGTGTCAAAAGCACCTAAGAGATTCACTGGAAAACTGGTAGCAGTCTTATCTGATACTATAGCGGCATACTGCGATTGCATTTACTTATGGTAGGGTATTTTATGTGCCATCATTGGGTTTTTTTTACAAGACTCAAGTTGATTAATAACAATTGACTGTAATTATATCGCAATTCAATAATGTATGTCAGTTAATTGTTGTGTGCACTGCGCTTATGTCTGTGTCCGTACTATGTTCTCAGAGTGTTTTTTTAACTCATAGACACAGCCCACTGAGTTTGTCGCCGTTTCTTCTCAGTGGGTCGCGTTCCCGATCCGATGGTAGATTCTGCGAAGCACTGCTCTTGCTAGGGCCAGTGTTAACATCACTCCCGGCTTAAGACCCGTGAGCTCACCCACACGTCAAGGCGAAGCTGAAATAGCCTCTCAATGCTATCAGAATAGGTTATTTGCTATCTACCCCGATATATACGCCTTATGGAAGTTTTGCAGGCTTCATTGACTTCATTGAGTGGTGAACCTAGTGGAATCTTTAATAGTAATTTATTCTTAAATTATTGGTTGTGGGACGTTTTGTGTACCCGCGCGGGCTGGTACGACCACACTGCCTGCGGTGAAACATTAATGCGTTTCTTTTTGAAAGGAAGGCCAGCCATTGTACTGTAAAAATGTCACTTAGAATTCATGCTTAAAGGTGGGTGGTGGCATTTACGTTGAATTAAAAAATAAACTCAAAATATCTCTTTTGTCTCATCAAACCTGTAAAAACGATTACAACTTACAATGCAACTTACAACAATTAAAACATGCGAAGCATTTATAAAATTGCTTACATTGTTCGTGTGTAAATTAACCATTTCGCTTTACTTTCCCCAACGACCCGTTACGCTTCAACGCATTCAGCACGCTAAGCTTTCAAAGTGCAAATGTACACCGATCAAGGCTAATTGTATTTATGTTATTCTGTACGATGCAAGTCGTTACGACGTTGTGGTATTGAGAGAACTTGTTTTTTTTTTTAATTATGATACAAAACTCATCATCAATGTTTTGATTTTATAGTCTTTATTTCGGTTTTTGCGAGTCGTAGAATTAATTAAGATTAAATATTTTTTTAAGGTTTAATTTTGCGTTTTTTGTTTAAATTGTCATCAAACTCAGTATCGTGCAGTCAAAGTCATATTGCGACCGCCATCATCGCCGCGGCTTAACTCGAGACAGAATTAAGCGTGTCACTTGTTTTTTTTGACACATCTGTCTTAAAATGTCTATTTAACTTGATAATTTGTACACGAATCGAAATCTTATCAATTATTTTGTCCAAGATCAAGAAAAAAAATTACTAAAATCTTAGTCTTAGCGTGTAATTCAATAACAATATTGAATATCTATACTAATATTATAAAGAGGAAAGATTTGTTTGTTTGTTTGTTTCGAATAGGCTCCGAAACTACTGGACCGATTTGAAAAATTCTTTTTCCATTAGAAGCCGACATTGTCCCTGATGAACATAGGCTACTTTTTTTTTTTTTTTTTTTTTTTTGGTTTCATGTGTGTTTTAAGGTTTCCGAAGCGAAGCGAGGGCGGGTCGCTAGTATAATATAATTTCATTTTTAGGAACGTCTCAAACACAGAGTATTTTTTTTTCGTATATTAAAGAGCTTAATTTCCCTTAATACAAAATTAAACTATCATTATAAAACTAAATAAGAGATATTTTTATTTTTAAAAACATTGCTTAAGCTGTAAGCACTTGGAATACTACAGCTCGTGAAACATTCGAAATACAAGATACAGCACATTTTTATATCGATGATGCAGTAAGGTTATTTATTCTTAAACATTTTCGTATCTTTGGGCAGCTAATGACAGGGTTGCCGCGAGGTGCCGCATTAAATCATAATTAATATGTCGCTACCGATCTGAATGTGAAACGATTATAAATTTTCGCATCGAACATCGAATCGATTTTTAATTAATCGTATTTATATCGAACGATTGCGTTCGAAATCTAAAATGAAATTAAAAAGAGACATGCAACGCTTTATTTTCGACTTCGGTATGCTTAGTGTCCATTAACTGAAGCACAAGCCATTTAATATTCATGTTTCATGCCGTTGTAACTATACTTGAGACCTTAGAACTTATATCTCAAGGTGGGTGGCGCATTTACGTTGTGGATGTCTATGGACTCCAGCTACCACTTCACACCAGGTGGGCTTGTTCACCCATCTAAGTAATAAAAAAATATATTTATTTTCTACTAGCGGCCCGCTCCGGCTCCGCTCGGGTCCTTAACAAAAATTTCAACGATATTTGAAGTTGTTTTATTTTTTAAAATAAAAGAACACTTATTGCGACATAATTACAATAGTTAGACAAATATGATGTCGTGACACTTTTTGTAATAAAATTAATAATGTGTTCTACAACGTCGTAGTACATTATTTTATTCTGTCATCAATAGTTTTCACAGGGCACGCGATGTAAATAATATTTTAGGTAATTTTTTTAAACATTGGGTTACATTATTGGAGTTTCAGTAAGGATCCCTAATTTTTTTGAAAATACAATAAATATAGCCTATATCACCCGGTGATAGTGTAGCTTGCCAACAGTGAAAGATTTTTTTTTAATCGGTTCAGTAGTTTCGGAGCCTATTCAATACAAACAAACAATCAAATCTTTCCTCTTTATAATATTAAGTATAGATAAGTATAGATTTAGACAATACTTTTTGAACGAGTTTTGGTTGAATTTGAATTTTTACAGAGAGAAAGAGTTAGAGGAAGAGTGAGCATACTTTATTGCACACCAAAACACAATTAACAATAATAACATTATAAGCGATTTACATACCAGTTTTGTTGTTTGAAAATCTTCATGTTTAAAACTGTATATATAGACAATGAAGCTGGAGATAATTCGTAACGTTCTACCTTGAACCCTATTGCCACTACGTAGACAAGTTAATATGACGATCAATAATTATTCCGCATATATTTGCGGCTTGGCTCTGCCCCTAGCATTGCTGCAGTCCACGGGCGACGGTAACCACTCACCACCAGGTAGGCCATATGCTAGTCTGCCTACAAGGGCAATAAAAAAAAAACTAAAACTTAAACTCAAAAAAAAATACTCATAACTTGGAACAAGACTAGAAGAAACACCTCATTTTACTGAAGCAGTGCTTGCTGGTAGTTAGATAATAAAGACAACAACCAGTAATAACTATATTTAAGCCCTTTCATTCCTTCGAATCGTGACTACTCCGAGAATGCTAAACTGCCCACCTACTTTTCAAACTGAAGTGTACTGTATAGGCCGAGCTTGCATCATTTTAAATGATGAAATGTAAGTATTACCACCACTCTGGAATAGATTTTAGGCAATACATTTTTTTAATAAATACGCCGAAACTAGTGGGAGCATTGCTGGAAGCGTGCGTTAAAAATACATTGACTTATCCACTGAAAAAATAAAAACTACACAGTTTTTTTTATTTTTATTGCTTAGATGGTGTTAAGTGGTTACTGGAGCCCATAGACATCCACAACGTAAATGCGCCACCCACCTTGAGATATGAGTTCTAAGGTCTCAAGTATAGTTACAACGGCTGCCCCACCCTTCAAACCGAAACGCATTACTGCTTCACGGCAGAAATAGGCAGGGCGGTGGTACCCACCCGCGCGGACCAAGAGGTCCTACCACCAGTAATTACGCAAATTATAATTTTGCCGGTTTGATTTTTATTACACGATGTTATTCCTTCACCGTGGAAGTCAATCGTGAACATTTGTTGAGTACGTATTTCATTAGAAAAATTGGTACCCGCCTGAGATTCGAACACCGTTGCATTGCTCAACACGAATACATCGGACGTCTTATCCGTTAGGCCACGACGACCAGAAAGTTGTTCCTATTGCTAATAATAATCCAATCAGTGGACACACCCGGCTCACTGTATTCCATATCCATCTAAATAGGTTGTCAATAATAATAATAATAATAATAATAATAAAAAATCGCTTTTGGAATAAAGGGAGGATCCCTCGGTTCTGATCAATTTAAACCATATTCGCCTCTTAACGGTCGCAACGGAAATAAACGGTCGTACTGCATCGCGCAACCTTAATTAAACTAAAACATATTTAACACCTCTCGAGCTTATTTCTTATTAAAAACCGAACCTGTATATCTGGACCTGTTTTTTTACGCACAGCCATCGCGTATTCCGGCTCGGAGGACAACCAATGCTTTGAGAAATGCGGATTCCAAACTTATGTCCCGAATTGGGTCGGTAGCTCGCCTGTCAAACGTGACTTAGCGAAACGGTGTATATAAAACTAAAAACACGTCGGACAGTAAAATATTAGTTAAAAAAAACCGCACCGAGAGAAATTACAGGTCTGCGAACGGCTGCCAATATAAAGGGAATTAATGACAGCTGTTGTAATAAACCGGTGGCATTTTAATAAAATAATAGCAACGCTTTTAAATGCTGTTTTCTCAATTGTTGCTTTTTTAGATTCAATTTTAAATGTATTGGCATTCACAATGTCGTTTCCAATCCCATCACGTATGATCATCTTGCATATCAATAAAAGAACTTTAGTGGTTATCAAAGATGGCATGAATAAATGTAATACTCGCCCGTATCTTAATATTGACACCTTGGCCTTCAAAGGCGATCTGACACACTTTCACCTTAGAGATTCTGAGGATTTTTCAATTCAGGGAAAAAATGATTTTGATCAGCAACATAAACAGCATACGAATAAATTTTTCATTCATATACATATAAACCAAAAATCACCTTATTAAGCAAACTTATCATTCACAAAAACCAATATGTGCAAGTTTGATAGACGAATAAAAAATACAATAATTTTTAGTATTAACAATATCTCGCATACAATGTGAGATAGTCATTATCACTCGCAACAAGTTATTTGACGTATTAATACTGTTTGCTCCCGTGCGTACCGACACATGCAGGTGTATACAATGTAATATTAAAATAACCTTGAAGACAACATAGCACGGGGAACACGCTAAGAGAATAATCTATATATATATATACACTTATATCTATAGCTATAAATCACAAAATATATTTTGTGATTTATTTATTTGATTTTATCTGATCTTATACATTTAAACGAGCAATTCTTGTATATTAATATATATGTATATAATCTGAATCTCGGAAACGGCTCCAACGATTTTCATAAAATTTAGTATACAGGGGATTTCGGGGGCGATAAATCGATCTAGCCACGATTTACTTTTAGAAAATGTTGTTTTATTCGTGTTTTCAATAATCAACTCTTCCCGACATCTATTGGGGAATAATAATACTATTTTTCTTAATTGAGGGCAACTAACCGCTTTAAAGACACAACAAGATGGCGTTATAAAAAAAAACGAGCAAAGCTCGGTCATCATCTATTAAATCTTTATTTCGCGTATAACGAAATAAAAGTAGAAAGAAGCGTAATAAAATGAAGTTGATTAAATCGAATAATTATCTTGATCGTGATTAAAGGGTGTGATTGCAGGAAAACGTGTGTTATGAAATTAAATGGCGGCGTGGTGTTAGCCATTCACGCGACCAATGATCGGAGGCGCTGGAGGGATATTACAAGGAGTAAAATCCTGTCGAAATATGATGGTCACGACCCTCAGCAGTGAGGAAACAATGCGAGGACGAGGTGTCGGTCTGGAATAGCACCATCCCAACTCTAGCGACTCTGTTTCTTAGTATTCAATACAATAGTCCACGATTTTTCGGGTTTAACTCATAAACCATCACCTTATGGACGGGCTTGCGTTGTTTCAAAAGACTTGTATATTTCATACAATATTACACGACAGTTAAAACGAAACAAGACCAAATATTCCTAGTTATTAATAAAAACGAAAAACGTGTCTGCAAGTACACAAATGTCCAGGTCACCGTCCTCGTCGAACCCGTCGCTTGCGAAGGGCTCGACGAGTGAATTAACCCACTGAGTTTCTCGCCGGATCTTTTCCGTGGCTCGCGTTTCCGATCCGGCGGTAGATTCCGCGAAGCACTGCTCTTGCTAGGGCCAGTGTTAGCAACACTCCCGGTTTGACCCCGTGAGCTCACCTACACGTCAAAGAGAAGCTGAAATAGCCTCTCAAGGCTATCAGCATAGGCAGGGACAAAAAATATAACAAACGTTGTCTTAGAGAAATCAAAAGAGAAGTTCTTAACGTTTGTTAGGTACAGTACGAGTATTCACAAAGGTCAAGTTCAAAAATAGACGCAAGTACACAGGAAGCGCATTGTTGCGAGCTAAATAAACTGTTCTCATGCAATATGCAGGGAACGTGCAATATCTAGAGCGCTGATGAATAACGATAACATGTTGTACGATCTCATATTGCTATTCAATTTTGTACGAAGATAAAACTTATTGTTCCTTTTTTTTGTAGCATACCTCACGGGAAGATAAAATGTTTTCAATTTTTTTTTTATTGATTAGATGTGTGGACGAGCTCAAAGCCCACCTGGTGTTAAGTGGTTACTGGAGCCTATAGACATCTACAACGTAAATGCGCCACACACCTTGAGATGTAGTTCTAAAGTCTCAGTATAGTCACAACGGCTGCCCCACCCTTCAAACCGAAACGCATTACTGCTTCACGGCAGAAATAGGCGGGGTGGTAGTACCTACCCGTGCGGACTCACAAGAGGTCCTACCACTAGTAATTACGCAAATTATAATTTTGCGGGTTTGATTTTTATTGCACGATGTTATTCCTTCACCGTGAAAGTCAATCGTGAACATTTGTTGAGTACGTATTTCATTTTGAAAAATTGGTACCCGCCTGCGGGATTCGAACACCGGTGCATCGCTCGATACGAATGCACCGGACATCTTATTTAGACCACGACAAAGTTACAAACTTTGACTGTAATTACAAGATGTCATAACGTTTATGTATAATAATAGTTTGTACTAATTTTTGAATTTAGATTGTCTATTTGTTAATGTGAAAATTCAAAATACAAACTTGAGACTGGCTTGTGGTCTTCAAATCGTTTTTTTTTTTTCATCATAAAAGTTCTCCACTGCATTGACGCCCGAAAAAAACAAAAGATAAATAATCGTTGATTTTATTATAATCGCTGCGGTAATGTGTTAAACTTGTAAATATACATAGAAAAAAACAATCCATTTGAATTTTCGGAGTTCTAAAAAGAATTTTTTTTGGTGTTCTAATTTCACGCTTGTGCGATGTTTTCATGACTTAACACATCCAATAGTGAATGAAAATTTGATAAATGGAATTTTCTAAGTATATGATACCTTCTTCTATGTCAACCTAATCTATTATTCGCTAGATCTGATTTGAGGCTCAAGTGTAAAGAAACGTAAAAAAAGCCTTTGTCACTGAAGACAGAAGTTAGAAAGACCGTAGTAGTAGGTACATAGTTTTTTCTTTTACGCCAATCACAAAATTTCTAGCGCTCTAAATATGTTTTCTGCTAATATACTTTTAATTATTGCTTAGAGTAGTGGACGAGCTCACAGCCCACCTGGTGTTAAGTGGTTACTGGAGCCCATAGACATCTACAATGTAAATGCCGCCACCCACCTTGAGATATGAGTTGTAAGGTCTCAGTATAGTTACAACGGCTGCCTCTCCCTCCAAACCGAAACGCATTATTGCTTCACGACTGAAATAGGCAGGGTGGTGGTACCTACCCGTGTGGACTCACAAGAGGTTCTAAAACCAGTATTCTGTAGCGCGAGGGCATGGCACATGGGCACAGAGGATCTTAGAGCTAAGCATTCTCTAGAACTAATTACCCAGTCGATAAAATTCATAATATACCAAGTTTTAATTCAGTACAAACATTAAGGTACATTTCTAAAGTTACTGTATTGAAAACTGAATATAATTCAGCTTCATTTTGTATCTGCGATCGATATTTAATGTTGAACGGCAGAAGAGCATTGATAAAATAAAACGCGTTAAATATAAGTGCGTCGAATAATTAACAGTTAAAAATACAAGTTTCAGCAGAAAAATTCTTAAAAATAACATAAAAGTTTATTGCTCGATGAGGCGGGATATGGCAACATTGTAATGCTTAGCACAAATGCGTATTATTTAGTATTCAATTCATATGACCAGTTTGTAATGTCTTTGGTGCATTTTTATATGTTTTGAAATTATCACAGGTAGTAAAGCTAAGTAGGTCGGCTTAATTAATAAATATTTTACTAACAGCTGTGCGAAAATCTATATAGGTATATAAAAATGAATTGCTGTTCGTAAGTCTCGCTAAAACTCGAGAACGGCTGGACCGATTTGGCTAATTTTGGTCTTGAATTATTTGTGGAAATCTAGAGAAGGTTTAAAAGGTAGATAAATAAGAAAATGCTCGGAATTAAATAAAAATAGCAATTTTGTTTTTCCTTTGTATCCCCCGTCAGACGGATTCCTTTTGTTTGTTTTAAGTTTATTTTATACAAAAGTTTAGGTCTTTTATTTATCGATTGAGGCACTACGAAGTCTGCCGGGTCAGCTTGTAAATTAATAAAAAGTTAAGACATTACGAATGGAAAGTCAAATGTTGTTGGTTATGTCCTAAATAGATAAGCGGTAAGTAAAAAATGCGAATTTTTATTTTGGTTTGAAGAATAAGTCTTTACTTAAAAAAATATCCTTTTATAATACTGGCCATTTGAAACGTAATTTATTTATGGCTGGCAATAAATTCAAAATTCAAATTAATTTAATTTAAAAGATATGAAATTCTATTTTCAAATCCAGTCATTTGATTGTTGATTATTGTTTTTTTTTTTTATTATATTTGTATCTTATTCATCAATGTGGCAAGGATAAAAATACGATTTATTATGGCATTGGAGTTCCGTCGCTGTAGTAATAACGAACAACTGGCTCAAACATTAATTATTTGTAAATTTTTTTTTTTTTTTTTTTTTTTATTGCCCTTGTAGGCAGACGAGCATACGGCCCACCTGATGGTGAGTGGTTACCGTCGCCCATGGACTTCAGCAATGCCAGGGGCAGAGCCAAGCCGCTGCCTACCGCTTAATACTCTCCACAAGCCTCGTTTGAAGAAGGACATGTCATAGCGCTCAGGAAACACCGTGGAGGGGAGCTCATTCCATAGCCGGATGGTACGTGGCAAAAAAGATCTCTGGAAACGCACTGTGGATGACCGCAGTGGCTCCAGGTAGTATGGATGAACTCTACTCCGGTGGCGGGCGGTGCGATGGTAAAAACGAGATGCCGGTATCATCTCGAACAATTCCTCAGAGCACTCCCCATGGAACATACGGTACAAAATACAGAGGGAACCGAAGTCCCTCCGCAGACCCAGAGGCTCCAAACGATCCGTGAGAATGGGATTATCGACAATCCGAACGGCCCTCCTCTGTATGGAGTCAAATGGAAGAAGCTGGTATTTGGGAGCCCCGGCCCAGAGATGGGAGCAGTACTCCACGCGAGGCCGGACTTGTGCTTTATAAAGCAAAAGCCTTTGTCCAGGCGTGAAGTACCGCTTCGCTCTGTTGAGGACTCCCAGCATTTTGGACGCCAACTTGGCTTTGCCTTCCAAATGACTCCGAAACTGGACATCGCTCGAAATGTCGACCCCAAGTATCCCAATACTCTCGGAAGGTTGCAGGGATACTCCTTGGAATTGCGGCGCCATGACAAAGGGGTCCTTCTTACTTCTAATAATACAATACTCAAGAGGTAATACACAATATGCCTCTGAAGAAATTGATAGCTCCCGCACACATAATTCTTCAAAAAGGACATTGAAACATTACCAGATGCTATCAGAGATGCGTCGAAACTTTGTATGCATATTTTGAACGATAGAAATAAAAATAATTTTTTTTTAACATGTAAAAAATTACTTGTAAATTTTTGTACACTAAATAGCAATTTCATAGATAAAGAAGACCTTATAATGTACGACATTTATGACTCTGACATTAATATTGGGCCATTTACTCTAGATTTGGCAAATGCCGTTTTTTGTTTTATTATTAGTACAAATGATGTCATGTCAAATGATTTTTACTTATTGTCATTCATACGTATATACCCTGTTTATTTTAATACATGTTGCTTAATTTTCCATTCTATTTCCCAATGAAAGATTGTACTGTCTACTTAAAGAAATAACATATCAATCATTAGTAGCTGAACCATTTATTTTACTGTATTAACGTTTAAATTTTGAAGTCGATCGAAAATTATCATGATAAAAATACAACAAACCCGATAAGCAAGTGAATACTGGTTTAACGTTTAGAAAAAGGCGAATTCTTACTCAGGGGCCGGTATCAGTGTCAACTTTCAAGGTACTCTTACATTGTAAGCGTTCAGTGAACTTGCGGAACCGCTCTCGTCCAGTCTTGTTTGCACCGTAATACACTTATCGAGACCTCTGCGGACATTTATATATATATTTTCTTTTTATTGCTTAGATGGGTGGACGAGCTGACAGCCCACCTGGTGTTAAATGGTTATTGGAGCCCATAGACAACGTAAATGCGCCACCCACCTTGAGATATAAGTTCTAATATCTCAGTATAGTTACAACGCCTGCCACACCCTTCAAGCCGAAACGCATTACTGCTTCACGGCAGAAATAGGCAGGGCGGTGGTACCTATCCGCGCGGACTCACAAGAGGTCCTACCACCAGTAAATACACACAAATACAAATATACACTTTTATTTAGTTTTATTATTATTATTTTTTGACTTTTTTCTTTCTAGTCGTACTCTTGACAGAGTGGTCGTGGTCATGCATCGGTCGGATCCTGCGATATCGGTGCTCTCGCGATGCGACGCCATGTGGCACGATGTTTCGCAGAGTGAGAGCAATCATTTATGCTGGAGTGAGTCCACAGATTTTATGAGGTCGGTTCATCGTGTTAGAGATCTTTTGCTCTCGACTTTTCCTGCACCATCAACCGCTCAATGGAGTCCTCATTACGTGTGATGTGCCTAAAGAACTTGAGGATTCGGATTTGGACTGTTGAATTGTATTGACTAGATACGCTGAAATAATTGGAAATCGTGCTTACTATTTTGCGAGTCATTCTTCATCTTTCTGCATACATTCAAAAAAGCCGAGTTAGCAGAATATTCGTGCTCCAGTTGTGCGGTTTGAGAGTTCTTTTGCCTATCAAACACGACCATAGGCCAGTGCAAGATAAATCATGATGCAAATTTATGGGAGGCTTAAATTTATAAATAATTTAACAGGGATTGTAATGTAAGAAAGTACTGATCATAGATTGAGTTGGTTGAGTTTGCATTTCAGTATCTTCTGATAAATAACCAGTCTACAAAACAAAATTTTATTACTGGTGGTAGGACATCTTGTAAGTCCGCGCGGGTAGGTACGACCACCTTGCTTATTTCTGCCGTGAAGCAGTAATGCGTTTCGGTTTGAAGGGTGGGGCAGCCGTTGTAACTATACTTGAGACCTTAGAACTTATGTCTCAAGGTGGGTGGCGCATTTACGTCGTAGATGCCTATGGGCTCCAGTAACCACTTAACACCAGGTGGGCTGTGAGCTCGTCCACCCATCTAAGCAATAAAAAAAAATGCTAGGGTCTTCCTAAAACTTTGACTCCAACTGCTAGTCAAACTCTGACCCTATAGTACATAAGTCACGGTCACTAGACTAATGCGACGATCGAAATCCGCAAATGGTTATCATGAATGATACCCCAAGTGAATGTCATTTAATGTATGGACGTTGAAAATCGTGTTTACGTAACATTAGTGTACATCGAAAACATTGTAGTCGATGTCTTCAATTAAAACTACACATACAATGTGTGAATCACTGATAACATGTTAAATCACAACAGACCGGTCGCGTGATCGCGGCCCGTACGTACGCTCGACTCACAAACCGGCGCTTAGCAACCGGCTTTGTTTTCATTACTACGGAATTCTTCAAATTAAGTAGCGTGCGACTTTCAACATTGTTGTTAGTCGTGTAACAGAACAGAGATCCAAAGTCAAGGCCGTCGCGACAATGTTGTGCCGGCCTACTTACTCCCCTGATACACTGACTCATTCACCCGACCCGTCTGTGTATAACAATGTTGCGTTTTGTTTTTTTGTAAGTCACAAGTCGTTGACACCGAACGTAATGATGCTCCAATGTAAATATTAATTTGTTTACATTAACAAAATGAATGCATTCACGTTCTATTTGCTGGGTAATGTTTGATTGTTAACGCATCTTATGTGTGCGATTCTGTTTTGACGTGGTTTATTGCGCATGTGAAGTACTTACTAGCATTAAAGAATTGTGAAGTCTAATTTACGTCTACGATATGGTTTGATAATATAGTTCAATATTTTTATTGCTATCAATGGCGCCTTCGGTTCAGTATTGTTTAATGGCTATCATTTCTTTTAAACCGAAACTCTTGATTGCTTCGTGGCAGAAATGGAAGGATGGTTGTACTCGCTCACAGACGATAGGCAGCGGCTTGGCTCTGCTCCTGGCATTGTTGAAGTCCATGGGCGACGGTAACCACTCACCATTAGGTGGGCCGTATGCTCATCTGCCTACAAGGGCAATAAAATAAAAAACAGGATCAAAATCCGGAAAAAATACTACCATCGGCAAATGTCCTTTGGGATATGTGGCGTGGACATACACAGCAAAGTCATTTTATGTAAGCCTTTATGTCTGCAAATCTTTATCTACGTCCATCATCAACGATTTTTGAATGTTTTCAAAGTTTGAGACGAGTTCAAACCCTTAGATTTATCTCCTTAAAATTCTGTTCGTTCAAAACGCGGCGAGCAGATGTTTTCTGAAAAAGAAATTACTTTTCTTTTATGGTAAACAAGCTTATGGCTCACCTAATGTGAAGTGGTTACTGGAGCCCGTGGACTATATGAATGCCTCCATTCACCTTAAAATAAGAGATCTTTGCTGCGTGAATTGGCAGGATTGTGGTAACCTGTGATAGCCAATTAATATAAGTATAATATTCTGTTATTTATTACCACACTATACTACGAAATTTATCCATACTTTTATACTAATATCTATATTAATTGTTAGATAGCCCATTTATTGAGGAAGGTTATAGGCTATAACATCACGGTAAGGCCAATACAAGTGGAGCACCAATAAAGAATGTTTCAAAATAGGGGTTTAAATAACTCCTTAACATTCTATAATATAATTCAAAAATATTTTGACTTTCTACGTAAATGAAGTGGGAGTAAAATTTAGCGTTATGTCATAGTAACTATTCCACGCGGACGGAGTCGTCGGCAAAAACTAGTCAGTTATAAAATGTTACATTTAGAAAGTACTAGCCGTACTCACCTGCTTCGCTGGGCATTTAAAATTAACATTATTATTTACTGTCATTATTATTAGGGAGTCCAACACTCATATAGATATTAGCCTATACACTAAGTACATGTACTTAGTCTGGCCATAAATACTGTTACAAAGGAAAACAAAAAATATTCTATTGCAAATAACATGTAATACTTTTACAGTGTGTTAGTTTAACACATAAATATAAAACAGTTTAAAGTATAAAAAGCTTATTCGAAGTGGTCTCCATTGGCAGCAATACAGTCCTTTAAACTTTGCTTTCGGACAGGATTTCTTCGAATTCTTGCCCTTTCTGCTTTGACCACCTTTTTCGTACGAACACTACGTGGACGGCCAGATCTTTTTCTGTCACAAACAGAGGAGGTCTCATTGCACCTATTAATAGCCCGGTACACAAACATTTTACTAACACCAAGCGTATGGAGAGTTTTAAAAATTGCATTTGGCTCCATACCTACTTTGTGTAATGCAATCACAGCGATTCGGTTCTCTTTATCACCCCACTCCATTTTAATATCGCAAAATATTGTACAATGTATTGGCGCCAAAATGAGAAAACTCAATGAGCAATCATATAAAAATGACAGATTCCAAATTCAAATGTAATATTTTGTTTATTTTTAATTGTAACAGTATTTGTGGCCAGACTAAGTATATTCTACACGAATACCAAGTTTCAAGTCAATCGGATGCACGGTTCAGTAGTTATAACGGAACATCCGTAAAAACCACTGTAGATTTATATATTAGTATAGATGAGCGTCTCTTAATGCCTTCGTTGTTATACCAAAGTGATTTGAAAACAATTTCAAGTTAAACTACGATGCAATAGCCTATAATCAGACTCAGTGGACAACATTGGACATCGTTTAACGTAGAACTTTGAGTGATTTCTGTAGAAGTAGTCTATTGTATGCTAAAACGTAAACCGAACGTGGACATTTGATGTAAATACCAATATTATATTTAAATTGAATGTGACTCTGTAACTGACATCGATGTAAGCCTTTCCCTACTTTTATTTTCTTATTATTGTTCGTTTAAAGGCAATTTATTTAAATTACATTATGTCTATCATTAAAAATTAATTTTATCATTTGAAAAATAATTCTGTTGGATCTACGAACCAGTAGGATCAAAATGTTTACCTGCCTATTTCTACCGTGCAGGAACGATGTATTTCATGTTGGACAAGTATTACGGATCCTCCCGATCCATTAACCGTCTTCGTCGAACCCGTCGCTTGCGACGAAGGGTTCGACGAGCGAATTAACCCATAGACACGGCCCATTGAGTTGCTTGCCGGATCTTCTCGGTGGGTCGCGTTTCCGATCCGGTGGTAGATTCTGCAAAGCACTGCTCTTGCTAGGGTCAGTGTTAACATCACTCCGGTTTGAGCCCCGTGAGCACACTTACTAGTTAAGGTTACGCTGAAATAGCCTCTCAAGACTATTAGCTTAGGTAGGAAAAAAACACTAAGACCTTCATATTTCAAAGTGGGTGACGGCGACACGGAAGGTATGAAGCTTATGGTTACGGACAACCACTTTGAAAAACCAATTATTTCCTTTAGATCCATTTAGAAATTTTACAAATTTTGTTATTTAATTCGCAACTTGTCACGAGATGTCAATGCAAATGAAAAGTTAGTCGCCTGTTTTAGCATTGGTTATGATACCATTGAATTTCGAAGACTAATTACAAACATGAGTATAAATTTAACATACCGCAAAATTGTATTGCAACATTGTATCGCATCAATTAAATACAACCTTTCCTTCAAAAGCCTAATAAGAATAATATAATATCGGTACGCTATAAAATTATTTTACACGTGTAGCCCTATATGCTTAATTGTAAAGTGCAGTATCTAATTGGCCATTATTTCTCTGTAATCGACACAGAGTTGTCGTGTTCCGATCACTATCAAGAGACACGCAAGCCGATACAATGCGAGCGCATTTCCAGTATCTATTACTGACACTTGGACCGCGTTATTTTTAGTGACTACCCTTTTAAAGTATGAATAGGTTATTACAATTAATGTCTGTTGGCAAATTCCACCCCTCCTGGCTGAGAGCCTTTCCTCGCCCACCTGCCCTAGTGAAACTGGAGAGGTGTCTGGGTCAATCCCTCAACCACAAACACAATTAATGTGAAAATTCCTTGTGATAAGTCGGAAAAAATAGGTTGGATTTGTGTCTATGGAGTGACGTTAGGCCTCTTGCTTTGTTACGTACGCTCCATGTAGGGAGCCCACTGGTCACCGTCCTCGTCGAACCCGTTGCCTGCGACGAAGGGCTCGACGAGCGAATTAACCCATAGACACAGCCCACTGAGTTTCTCGCCGGATCTTCTCAGTGGGTCCCGTTTCCGATCCGGTGGTAGATTCTGCGAAGTACTGCTCTTGCTAGGATCAATGTTAGCAACACTCCGGTTTGAGCCCCGTGAGCTCACCTACACACGTTAGGGCGAAGTTGAAATAGCCTCCGAAGGCTATCAGCATAGGCAGAAAAAAAAAAGTAGGGAGCCACGGTGATAACTCGAGATGACGCGGCTCTATAACAACGGCACCAACCCCGTGCTTGAACATAGACCATTCCAGACGCGCGGAACTATTGCGTTCTTTTTTTTATAAAGAAATTTGGCTCCAACGCCTTTGTCATTGATTTTGCCAATGTCACATGCACAGAAATGACAGGTGCTTAGAGAAACAAAAGAAAAAACTGCAAATAAATTTGTTCAGTTTTTCCATACGCGAATCTGTTATTTTAAAAACAGCACAAACAAATATGTTAGAATAACTACTTTAAAGATAAATATTATTAGCAGATAAAATTTTATAAAGTGTATTTACATGCTTAGAATAGAGTAAAGTTAATGGAGAATTAATATCAATAGTCCGGGGGATGTCTTTTGGTTGCGTTCTTTTAATAAGTTCTACAGAAACATTGTGTTCCCAGACATCGTTTATTACCATGAATCGCCCGGTTCTAGAACTCCTGTATATTGTACCTTCTAGACTCTATGCCTCCTCTCTATACCTCTGTATACCCTCTTGAAATCACGCCAATTTTTGGTTAATCTGCCTAAAATTATCAAAATATCGAATTATAAAACATCGTCAAGTCGAGTGTAGGCGTGGAGGCATTAATATGTATGTGCAAACATAGACCTTGATTTCAGAACACCTACTGATTATTATAAAAAACATTTAAAGCAAGTTTTTATACTGCATATGTAAATGCTGCGATCGACTCACAATATTCAAACTTGATAAAGGTTACCGAATTAAAAACTCTTATGTGTCATCATCATCAGTTCTCAAACGTCAACTGATGGACATAGGTCTTCCTAAAGGTTCAAAATAATGACCGGTTCTGCGTAGCCTATATCCAGCAGATCTCCGCGCCCTTTTGCAGATCGTCGGACCACCAAGTGGGAGGCCTACCCACGCTTTCCGGTGCGCGGTTGCCATTAGAAAACTTTTCGTCCCCAACGGCCATCTGTGTGCTTAATGCGAGTTTTTTAACGTTCTCGATAGCGTAAAAGTTAACCCATAGTTTTGTATGTAGTTGGAACAGCGCTCCTAGCGGCAAACGTAGGCAAACGATCCTATTCCATACAAATATGAGTTAACTTTTACGCTATCGAGAACGGTAAAAAACTCGCACTAAGCACACTGTTCTTCGAGCAATGTATCCTTTTTTTTTTTTAACGCTGGGGAATCCATTTACGGATACCCGGTCGAGGGGGGTAAGAGACCGGGTTATGTCGGACTCCGGCGCTTCCAGAGAAGAACAGGGAGAAGAAGACAGGGGTCCTCCTCTTCTCCCAATTCCTGCCGGGAGACTACGCCTTGAGAAAGACGCGCGAAGCACTGCACGGCGTCAGCCACCAAGAGCTACCCCGCAAAACCGACTACCGACTAAACCCCATCGAGCCCCACCACTCCGACTCCACGAAACCCACGGTACCGCACAGTGCGCGCCGAAGGAGCAATGTATCCTGCCCATTGTAATACGTGTCAATGAAAGAATAATGTTGTGTCAGTCCAATGTTGACATCTTTCATTTATCACTTGCAAAATATAAAAAAACAATTTTGGAATGCCAGCTTCCAGAAGCGGCATTTTTATTGTTTTGTTTTATTACCTTTTTGTAAATTAGAAATCATTAATTTCAGTCATTTCTGTTTACCTGTCTTTAATATACCCCATGGTTGTTATGTACTGTTAGTTTCCCGAATTAATAAACACCCAGTAGATCTATATATTAATAGGTGAAGCAAAAACTTTGAAGCCCTTTTTACGAAAATCGCGGGGACGGATGAGTATAAATTTTCCCGCACTTATAGAGAATATAAATAAGAAGAACAGAATGTTAATATATTTTCTTATTGTGCATAAAACATACATTAAATAAATAACAAAAACATTACACACACTACTATGTATTTAACACAACACTTAAATACTCATTGTTTATTGTCAAACTTCTGTCATTGTTTAAAATCTGTGGTCAAATAGAGAATAGATTAATATTATTTGTGTATAATGTGGTCCTGGCGGAATCTGTGATTAAAAGTATACCTAATAGTCTTTGACAATAGAACCATAATAATGTTCAAACTTATAATTTCAATTAATTATAGTCGAATTTCGACTACTGAGGGACCACTGAGTGATTATTCAGAACTACATTCAAAATTTTCACTGGTGGTAGGACCTCTTGTGAGTCCGCACGGGTAGGTACCACCGCCCTGCCTATTTCTGCCGTGAAGCAATAATGCGTTTCGGTTTGAAGGGTGGGGTAGCCGCTGTAACTATACTGAGACCTTAGAACTTATATCTCAAGATGGGTGGCGCATTTACGTTGTAGATGTCTATGGGCTCCAGTAACCACTTAACACCAGGTGGGCTGTGAGCTCGTCCACCCATCTAAGCAATAAAAAATAAAATAAAAATAAAACTTTTATAATCTAGCCTGGTAACAAAGAAAATAATCAGCCATAGTAATTAATTAGTCAGTTTCTCACAAAATAACGTAATGCAGCTATATAAATAAAATAAAATTATGTTTCCAATTATTACTGTTGACTTGAAAACAGTTGCTTATCGTTCAGTTTAAATGTAGATCATGATAGAGGTCAAAATAATTAAACTCGCAATAATGTTCAAAGTGTCACAGTAAACTTTATGATAACTCAATTTAATTAACAATATATCATATGCTTTATGAGACAGACTGCTTCACTTTGGTGTGGTATCGAACAATTTGGCACTAATTTGAACAACTTAGGAACTAGTACTAACTAGATTGTCTATGGTGATTTTTTTTATCTTGAATTTCGGATTCGGTGTTTATTGCTAACTAGCGACCCGCCCTCGCTTCGCTTCGGAAACATTAAAACACACATGAAACCAAAAAAATAAAATAATTTTTTTTTTTAAAAAAGTAGCCTATGTTCATCAGGGACAATGTCGGCTTCTAATGGAAAAAGAATTTTTCAAATCGGTCCAGTAGTTTCGGAGCCTATTCGAAACAAACAAACAAACAAATCTTTCCTCTTTATAATATTAGTATTGCTAATTGCAAAGCTTAACATGATTCTCATCATCATCATCAACAGCCCACAGTCGTCCACTGCTGGACATAGGCCTAACATAACACGATTCTCAATCATATGGAAACCCATACAGTTTGAGGTTATGATATTAAATTACAACAATGTCCTGTCCTCGGTCACCTTGGCCGTTACGACTACGAGTACATCCAACAATGGCAGTCATCATAATAGTTATCTTTACTTATGTCACCTAACCTCGTAATTAATCAATTCATTTCTGTTTTAATACTGTGTAGCGCAGGTTGCAAGCCCTTTTGGATAGATTTTTTTATTGCTTAGCTTGGTAGACGAGCGCACGGCTCACCTGAGGTTAAGTAGTTACCGGAGCCCATGGACATCTACAACGTAAATGCCGCCACCCAGCTTGAGATATAAGTTCTAAAGCAGTATAGTTACAACGGCTGCCCCACCCTTCAAACTGAAACGCATTATTGCTTCATGACAGAAATAGGCAGCGTGGTGGTACCTACCTGTGCGGACTCACAAGACATGAGTTCTAAGTTCTTAGTTTTTTACAGTACATCCGATCCTGCCAATTTCTACCGTGAACCAATTATGAATTCTGTTTTAAATGGTTCCGTAGGTACAGGCTTTTGACGTAATGAAATCAAGATATTGTGACTCCAATTTGACCTTTCCAGGTCGACGATCAGGCCGTGCCTTTTACCAACTTTAGCTATGAAAAAAAGCTATAAGCCTCAAGCAATTATATCTAAACATAATCCCAAACATAGACCACACTCTGTTTACCTTATTGGGTAACAGGCGAAGGCAACAAGTGTTACATAATGAATATCATTCGTCGTATATCGGTTCAAGTTCTGTGTCAAGGTGTCAACAACAATGTTGCAGTTTGTTGATCCTACACGCTTTATCATGTACGCTACTGGGGTACACTTCGTCATTCATTAAGTTTTGAAACGTGTTTGTATACGGTTTCAATAGCCTAGTTAAATTTGAATACTTAACAGGCTTTGTGAGGTCATCTGTCACTCAATCAAATAGACCAATCTTGTTTGACGATATAATATGAGGTGCGATTGCTTTTAATCAATTGAAGCTAAAGTTGTTGTGTGAGATAGGTGAGATTTGAATCTTCGTGGTCTGATGAACAAGACGCTTGGTGTGTGTACGTTTATCAAATTATACGCCTGAATTCGATAAAGAATTTACAATGACATCGCAAACAACTTAATCACGGTTGAGCCGCGAGCTGTTTAGTCCGTCTAAGACAATAATAAACCAAATTAGAACTAGTTAAACTGATACTATGATGAAGTTACTGACAGGTAAATAATATTTAATTCATATTTTTTAAATTCAATAACACATGAAACCACGTCAAGTGACAGACAAGGACGCGATAAAGCAAATTAACATCTGACATCTGAACAATGACCTGAGTTATACCTTTTATCATATACAGCAATGATGCTCGTAGAGCATCTATGACGACGTTTCGCATTATACAGAATGTTGATTTGAATTTTATATTCGCTTGTCGAGTTGTTCACGCAACAGATTGAATGAGAATCGATTTTAACTGACCTAACTGGTGTTGTGGACTGTAGGATTAGGATGGGCAAGGAACTTAATAAATAAACTCGCAAGGATTGCACGGAAAAAAGAGAATGACAAATCTAAGACATTTCAAAATTCAAAATTAATGTTTTTTCACAACCACAACATAAAAAAGTGCGTGCGTACAAAGTACACATGTCAGAAGTGAAAATTTTTTGGCGAACTAATTTTTGAGTCTTGCATAAATTTATACAAATCTAAAACTTTAGATTTCCGAGACTTAGAGGAAGGGAAAAAGGAAGATATGTTCCCGCCAAAAGTCTGTCAAATGTCAATCTCAAACCTCAGTGTTGACAGTCACATTATGTTTAGATTTCTAAATTGTAAATGACTTATATTTTCTAATTTAATTTCGTGCTATTTGATTAATGTTCCAAATTCTTTTCATTTCATTTCAATTCCTATTAACATTTTTCACAAAAAAATTATAAAATATTAGGCTGTATGGTATGATACATTTACCTTTCCAGTTGGAAAAATACAACAACTACTACTACTGACATTTGACAAGTACTTAATTTCAATAGTAGTTTGCATACCTGTGTGACGTTCTGTAAAAACTTTACCCTCATGCACATAAAAAAGTTTCACTTCAAAAAGATTTTATAGCAATTTGTTGGGTTGCCAACAACTGGCATTTTTTAATGTTCGTTTCAATTTTGTTATCCCGTTACCATCGATCGCGCCCCAATTTAGACACCAGGGAAGCTGTTCTTGATACATTTAGTGCCAGGTCTCGAGAGAAGAGTCTCAGTTGCGTTACTACCTAAACGAGTTCTAGATTTCACATTAATAAGTTATCGGCAGGCTTTATATCACGAAATAGGAAGCTCATGAACGGATTAGTCCCTACAATGCAGTCAGTAACTATTTTCGCAGCTTAAATAATAGATTATCAGTCAGTCGGATTGAGTGAGGTGTGTTTCCCAATAGGGCAGCGGCATACGCTTCTAAATTAAATTTCAAATTATTTATTCATCGATCTTTATTCATTGTGAGACACCTACAGTAAACTTTTCTAGTACAAAATTTTGTTCGTGAACATGTTTTCAATAGATAGTCGAAATTCTTTTTCAAATATCATTAAAACAATGCACGTTTTTCATGACACGATAAATTGACCTTGGCTCCGTCGCGTTTATCAATGAGACCACAAGAGAACGAAATATGGCTTTACTGATAAAAATCAATAACTTTCTAATAATTCTTAAGAACTGTTACATACTCCTTCATAAAGGATTTATTGTTGTTATTTTTAATAAATACCACTGATTATTGACTTGACAGTAGCCTCAGTGTTCGCCGGTCATTCAACGCGATGACATTGTCAAGTGTAATAATGTTGCCATACGCCGCGATCTACCTTTGATTATAGGAAATATTTTATGATTTAAATTTAGAAATACGACACAGTCGTGTCTTTTAAAATAGAATATACGGAGGAGATGTGGCCTACATCTTATCTGACCAAATATTTTATTTTGAAAGGATTAGACCTCTTCGCTAATGTTAGGTCGAGGACTGGGCTTCCATATACATATTTAAATAAATAATAAATAAATAAATATGTATATACCTGTTTCTTCCAAGGACACAGAGGAGGCTCATTTTATACGTGCTTATTTACACACGTTTAAATCAAGTTAAATTAATGAGTAATCAGTAAATTTGAATAGTATAGACCAGCATGAGTGATAGTGGGTATGCGATTGTGATTTTGCCAAACTGAAATAAAAGAGATTAGGCGAGTCAGTCGATGCTGCTAGTACCATGTATCGAATAGAATACCTCAATCTAGAGCTCTGGTTCTGATAGTTGTAGTTAAGGAAATTTATTAATATATTCCTTTTAATACTGTATAAACTATTATATGTATATATGCATGTATGTGTGTATATATGTATGTATGTAAATGTGACTGTGATTGTGTATATATTATGTATATATATATACTTTTTTGTGTATGTATTCGTAACTTAATATAATTTTTTTTTTTTTTTTTATTTCTTAGATGGATGGACGAGCTCACAGCCCACCAAAAAAAAATTTCATTGCACCTACCACTATTTACCCTGCACTACCTTGGGTTGACTGGTAGAGAATGTCTTAGGCATTAAGTCCGCCAATGTAAATTTTTCATGAAAAAAAAAAAAAAAAATTCGAATGGAGTCTGGCAATTGTCGGGCATGATATAATGCTTGTCTTACTTATCTGAGCTTCGTACAATGAATTGTTTTAATGTTGTTTGTTGTAACAGTTGTCGATAAGTGCACAGTGATCCGATTGTTCACTGAATCTGTTCAGCTTGTCACTATGTCATTTAAAGATTGTTAATACCATTAAGTTTTTTTTTTATTATCGAGTACGGTTTCAATTGTAAATTTGTAAAAAGAGTTGCGTTGCTATGGACATGTTATCTCGCGTTATTATTAATTTCGGTTAATTATTTCGGAGAGTACTTAACAGTTTTCGTGGTTACGGATGACTAATGTGTCAATAATTTCACAGTCACTCTATACTTAATATGAGCTATAATGATATTTATTATAAAAAAAAGAACACAATATTCCTAACCTAAAAGTACATGTTATTATTCGCAACATGCTTCGTCAAAAAGTACAATACTTACTTTCAGCTGCAATCGTCGTCATACTTAATATTATATTACTTAATATTATAAAGCTGAAGAGTTTGTTTGTTTGTTTGAACGCGCTAATCTCAGAAACTACTAGTCCGATTTGAAAAAATCTTTCAGTATCAGATAGCTCATTTATTGAGGAAAGCCATAACATCACGGTAAGGTCAATAGAAGTGGAGCACCAATAAAGCATGTTTCAAAATAGAGGTTTAAATGGCTTCTTAACATTCTAATATATAATTCAAAAATATTCTCACTTTCTACGTAAATGAAGTGGGGGTAAAATTTAGCGTTATGCCAAAGTAACTATTCCACGCGGACGGAGTCGCAGGCAAAAGCTAGTTAATGATATAAGATTATTTTCTTGATTCATATAGGTATATCGAGATTCTGATTTTTTTAAAGTTGCCCTCTTGGTAATTTTAACAAAATTAATTTACACGAAATCACTTTGAAGGATGCGGTCCAGGTATCCGGCAGGAAAGCCAAATTATCTGTTATTAACAAATCCGCTACACACTTAATCAGACAATAAGTGGATGCCTAGAAATTGTAACGTCAACTTCTATACCCGTAAGGCGAAAGACCCCCAATCAGTGTCCCCCAGTTGCCATGACATTAATGTAATAAACAATGTGACATATCAACATTGCATTCTCATAGGACGCGTTGGGATATCGTACTTATTATGCTTGAGTTCTGAACAATTACGATAAGGTGACTCGACTAATTCAAATGAGAATAACTTATGAGTTTACTTACCGTGTCCCGTCGGAGCAAATGCGACACGCAATTATCAACCTCAATCAATGGCATTTTGAACGTTTGTCGTATGGGAAAGGATCTTATGTAACTGGCGAGTGTAAGAGTTGAGTTTGGTTTTTTTTTAATTGTCTTTTGGGTGGACGGGCTCACAGCCCACCTGCTGTTAAGTGGTTACTGGAGCCCATAGACATCTACGACGTAAATGCGCCACCCACCTTGAGATATAAGTTCTAAGGTCTCAGTATAGTTACGACGGCTGTCCCACCCTTCAAACCGAAACGCATTACTGCTTCACAGCAGAAATAGGCAGGGTGGTGGTACCTACCCGTGCGGACTCACAAGAGGTCCTACCACCAGTAATTACGCAAATTATAATTTTGCGGGTTTCATTTTTATTACACGATGTTATTCCTTCACCGTGGAAATCAATCGTGAACATTTGTTGAGTACGTATTTCATTTAAAAAATTGGTACCCGCCTGAGATTCGAACACCGGTGCATCGCTCAACACGAATGCACCGGACGTCTTATCCGTTAGGCCACTCAAGCTCAAAATCGATTTAACTAATAGTATAAGTACCTATAAGTAAATACACGCAGCTATGAATCACGAACTATCAAGTCCTCAGAGTACAACTCAATCAATTTCTTGTCAATACGAAAATAGCTCTCCACTTGTCACCGAGAACATTATGCGCAAATCGTTGCAACTAATTTGTCTATCAGTTCGAATTCAGACAAGAATAGCGGTAGGTTCATTAGTACAGTTTAATTGTTCTATTTTTGTAAATAGCGTTGAATATTTCACATTCGCGTTTGAACTATGCGATATTTTTATATTTCAATGATTTCACCTAAACCGGCTTCCGGCTTTATTTATTATCACTACATAGTATAAAACAAAGTCGCTTTCTCTGTCCCTATATCTGTCTGTCCCTATGTATGCTTAAATCTTTAAAACTACGCAACGGATTTTGATGCGGTTTTTTTTAATAGATACAGTGATTGAAGAGGAAGGTTTATATGTATAATAACATCCATTAAATAGTGGAGAAATACTGTTATTTTTGAGATTTCTAATGTGAGGTCGTAAATAATAAATAATAAAATTTCATGTATCCGAAGCGAAGCGAGGGCGGGTCGCTAGTTTTATTTATTTATTTTTATTGCCTTTGTAGGCAGACGAGCGTACGGCCCACCTGATGGTATGTGGTTACCGTCGCCCATGGACTTCAGCAATGCCAGGAGCAGAGCCAAGCCGCTGCCTACTGCGATATTATATGTATTATTTAAAAAGCATTGAACTGTACAGGAAATATGATTTTCATTGAATCGATTGCCTGCCTATAAGTGTTTGTAAGATAGCAGACGCGAGCTCGTCTTGTAATAATTATTCAGTGTTATTAGCACTTTGTAACTCTGTGTCCGTAAGGATTATTCAACTTAACATAAATACTGGAGGCATGGACGAGAACATACAAATATATTATAAGTAGCCCTAAGATATAGCTTTACAAAGGATGTTTAATTATTTAAAAAATAAAATATTGTACGTTTACTGTATTTAGCAAAAACATATATTTTTCATTATTTATTTTTATCATCATTTAAAACCATTAAAACTCTTTAGTTTCAAAAAATATTTTTCTTAGACTGAATCACTCACCTGTCTGTCATTGAGCGAAAAGAAAGTTCAGTTTTGTATTGTACCTATAGTAATATGTACTATTTAATTTTCAATATTAATTTTAAAAGAAAATGAGGGCTTTAAATATTGTTTTCTTTTTGTATCACAGAAAACGCAATTAAGTATTTTATTGAAACTTCTTTATCGACGTAGGGAGGAAAAAACGTATGTAACGTTTTTCGGTTACGCGCCATCTTAATTCCTTCCGTTACACACCCTGAGATACTTTTATTTCTATTTAGTTTGTTATCAACAGATGTCGCTGCACGTAAATTCAACAATTCCTGCATCGCGTTGACGAGATGTTACACATTTGATAGGCGTTCTCGTATTTCTCTTGATAAATCATAGCTACCTGGCGTCGGGCGGGATACCGTGATCATGCAGGCGGCTCTCCCGGGTGCGGCTGCTCCATTGCACTGCGGAGTGGTTGACCTTTGCGATTATTTTTATATTTTAGAGGTTTCACTTCTACCGTGTGTGACTTGCACAGAAGATTGCACACACACACATTTTTGTTTATTCTGAATTATTCCATATTATGTGTATGTACAGGTATATTCAGTATTATAAGAGTAATGCTCATTTATCTTTTTGCCTATTGTATAACATATTTTAGACGAAAATCGTACTTAAAGAGTAAACAATAGTCACACTGTATGTAACTCCTTTACATGCTATAGATCGACTTATCCCTCAAACGACATTATGAATTGAGTAACAAACAAATATTTTGTTTAAATCAACAAAAAAAACCTCTCACACGCGATTATCATTTCACTTACGTAATAAAACAATCAACTTTATTAAGAAAATAAGGAAATGCATCAGTGTAAAGTAATCGAACTATAATAGCAACAAGTTCGCTACAATGTCGCTCGACGATGCATATTTAAATCTCATACGTAATGACGGTATCAAACTGTATCTATTTATTGCTCCACAGACAACATTGACCAATAAGTGCTACGTAGGATTTGCTATTCTATTCCATGTTACCAGAGACTATATTTGCTTAAACTGAAAATAGAGTTGTGGCGTTTTGCTGCTATGAAGCAAATACCGAGTATGTGGTAGTGTCAATGATATAAGTGCCAAGTCGTTCTATATGTATCGACCACGTGCCAATTCAGTTATACATCTGTTTGTGATGCAGTAGAAACCAATATAAGGGGAACCGTCAGATTGCATACATTTTACCTGTTCTCGTCTAATCAATGTCTCATTAGCGCGAAGGGTGGAGGACCAGCCAATTATGGACAATAAACGCTGCACACAGATACAAATTTATTGCAATAAGATTAATTACATAGTGATATTCTACTTCCGTTACGAATCATTCTAAATACTAATGAAGCTATAAAGTACTCTTTACGATTCTCTCTGGTTATGACTTGTTGCTGTTTGTTACTCGCCACTTTTATAGTCCATTACCGGGAAGGGGGCAATGGAAAATATATGCATAATGTAATAATGCGTAAGTATATCTCTATGTTATGTCTACAAATAAATTAATGTAACATCGATACGGAGAACACACAAGACCAAATCAAAGGATCAATTTAAAAAAGTCAAAACAACGGATATTCTATGTCTTTTGAAAGAAAGGAATTTGAAAGTAGCCGATAGTGGATTTTCGTTCTTAAATTTTTGACTGATATCGGCATAGATTAAATACGATAAAATAGATTAAATACGAGCTCTCGGCTTACATAGTAAAAAGTTAACCAGAATCCTTAGTAGTAATCCATCCGTCATTTGGAAAAACATGTCCTTACCCTACGGAGCGCATAATGCCTCACAGCACAAGTCAGCAGGTTGGTACTTCTGTTGTCCCATGTTGTACCCCAATACCGTCCTCGTCAAACTCGTCGATTACGACGAAGAGTTCGACGAACGAAATAACCCGCAGACACAGCCCACTGAGTTTCTCGCCGGATCTTCTCAGTGGGTCGCGATTCCGATCCTGCGGTAGATTCTGCGAAGCACTGCTCTTTAGGCTAGTCTTAGCAAATTCTCTCAGATTACATTAGCCTCTTAAGGCTACCAACTAATAGGTAGGGTTAAAAAACAAACCTTGTTCTACTTACGTTGGTTTTAAGCACGCTTACGTTATTGTCCCTACGGGTTGTAATAATCACCCAACTATACTATACAACTATGAGTAGTTACTTTAGCGGTGTCTATTACTTTAGAAGTTAGCCGATTCTACACCACCATCACATCTGATGGTGAGTGATCACCGATGGTTATTACAACTGCTCGAATGGCAATTGAACTAACGAAATCTACTGCCCGTACTATTGTCTATGTTACTATTTGAATTTATTTTTTATTTTTTTATTGCTTATATGAGTGGACGAGCTCACAGCCCACCTGGTATTAAGTGGTTACTGGAGCCCTTAGACATCTACAACGTAAATGCGCCACCCACCTTGAGATATAAGTTCTAAGGTCTCATGTTTTAGTTACAACGGCTGCCCCACCCTTCAAACCGAAACGCATTACTGCTTCACGGCAGAAATAGGCAGGGCGGTGGTACCCACCCGCGCGGACTCACAAGAGGTCCTACCACCAGTAACTACGCAAATTATAATTTTGCGGGTTTGATTTTTATTACACGATGTTATTCCTTCACCGTGGAAGTCAATCGTGAACACTTGTTAAGTACGTATTTCATTAGAAAAATTGGTACCCGCCTGAGATTCGAACACCGGTGCATCGCTCAGCACGAATGCATCGGACGTCTTATCCGTTAGGCCACGACGAATCGAAATAAAGTACGTTTTGAAATAATCAAAGTAACAAACACTGATCTTTATAACAAAAGAAAAAAAGAAAAAAAAATCGCAACGACATAACATTAACTGACACATTGTGTTTTTGTTTTTGTATGCTATAACCGTATTTAATCACACTATAACATTATAATACAATAAAGCAAACATCGTGCCCTTTGCGATAACATTTGATTAATTATGATTAATTAGCGTACACGACTCCATAATAATTGTTGAGATAATTTCAAATAGCCGAGTTATTAACATAATTATATGCGTTGTTTTATCAAAACTAAGACTATTTTCTATTTGTAACTGATAGGCACTACCTCATTACAGAATAAGCGCATTAATAAATAAGCATCAATAAAATTAATAGTTTAGTCTGTTAAGATAATAATCATTCCAATAAAAAAACCGAACCTTAGAATTTATAATCTGATAGTACTTACATGCTTGCGTACGTACATAAATCTATATATTAATACGTGAAGTAAAAACTTTGTATCCGTTTTTACGAAAATTGCGCGGACGGAGGAGTATGAAATTTTCCACACTTATAGAGAAGATAGAGAAGAAGCGCACAATGCTAATATTTTTTTTAAATAATGCATAAAAGATACATTAAATCAATAAAGAAAACATTACACACACTACATACCATGTATTTGACGCACACACGCATGCATACTATTTATTGTCAAACTTTTGTTCTTGACGTCTGTTGTCAAATTGAGAATAGATTAAATATTGTTTGTCTTTGTTAATATTTTTTATAGTGTAGTCTTGGCAAAATTTGTGATTATAGAAGTATAAAATACAATCATAATAGTGTACAAACTTACAATTCCAATTAATTATAGTCGAATTTCGACAACTGCGGGACCTCTAGTTTATACAAATTTCGAACATGCTGATTCTAATATTGGTTACGAAGTCATTGCTAATTTAAAATCCTTGAGATCTCACTAGTGGAATTTAGTTTGAATTTATTCTGTAGTCGTCGTGGCCTAAAGGATAAGACGTCCGGTGCATTCGTATGTAACGATGCACCGGTGTTCGAATCCCGCAGGCGGGTACTAATTTTTCTAATGAAATACGTATTTAACAAATGTTCACGATTGACTTCCACGGTGAAGGAATAACATCGTGTAATAAAAACCAAACCCGCAAAATTATAATTTGCGTAATTACTGGTGGTAGGACCTCTTGGGAGTCCGCACGGGTAGGTACCACCACCCCGTCTATTTCCGCCGTGAAGCAGTAATGCGTTTCGGTTCGAAGGGTGGGGTAGCCGTTGCAACTATACTGAGACCTTAGAACTTATATCTCGAGTTAGGTGGCGCATTTACGTTGTAGATGTCTATGGGCTCCAGTAACCACTTAACACCAGGTGGGCTGTGAGCTCGTCCACCCATCTAAGCAATAAAAAAAAAGGTGTAATTATACCTTTATCTGTTAAATCGAAAACTTGGCTAAAACTTACTATCGATCGAACATACGATGATTCTAATCACACGTTTTTTTTTTTCATATCGTCTCCCAATTTGACAAAGGAATATTCATGCTGCACTGTAAAATTAGATAGACATTAAACTGTGTTGGTTTATAAAAAAAGAATTCAGTGCATACTAAGACTTGTACTGTTATTATGTGATAAAGATAGATAAGGAGTTTTGAATTACAAATCTGATCTTTGCAAACATTTTAAACAATCATCCGATAGATTGAATCGTTTATGTCATACCCGCTTTTTACTTTTCATCTCCAAGCACTAGTTACTTTTGTAACAAATTTTTCAGATCTTATCTGCCTACAAATGTCTTGGTCTGGATTACCATTGCTCAAGATGTTCATTGCTGTTTATCTAGAAATAAGATTGGAGCGGTGACGAGTTACAAATTTAAATGTACTCAAAATACAATCATTGCTTTCAGTCTTCGTGGCATAGATCTGAGAAAGAGCTCACCTAACAGAGACCACCTAATTGTTGAGTGGTAACAAGGGTCCATAGATGTCAGTCACAACGTTATTCCCGCCGACCCGTCTTGAAACATGATATACATGTCTCAATTGTGTAGTAGTAACGTATACTCGTAGCTATTTTATATTTCATTAGAAAAATGGGTACCTGCAAGCGGGATTCGAACCCGGGTACAGTCGCATTGCTTCCTACGAATGCACCTGGCGTCTTATCCTTTAGGCCACGACGACTTCAAATTTCAAGATAATTTAAGACAGTAAAATATTACGTTTAAAATTACTGTCGATTTTATTTATAAAACTAAAGCCTACACAGAAACGGGAGTAAATATTTTTGATCCAGTGTTCTGCGAGCTACACCTTCGGCATCGCAATGAGGAAATCGTTCGATTTCCGGAAGACATAAGTGAGTACAGACCATCGCATTGCCAATGTCGTTTAAGCCATTATTTTGGATTTATTAGAAATACTCTTGCAAATTAATTTATTGTTCAATCAATGCTATAGCGAACGATACGTTAAACGCTGTAACTTATTTATTGATTGATATTAATTTAAATAAAAAATACGGTAGGCGATGCGGCATCTATCACAAAACAAATTCAATTCAAACATAAAATAGAAAGAACTAATCTTCTATAAAGAAATCGGATTATTGATTACAAAACTGTTAAGATGACGCATGGCCTAAACCAGCGATCGGGGAACTTTTTTAATTATTACCCTAAAATATTTTTATGTAAGTTGATATTACCGATGGCGAAGAACAACAAAAAAAAAAACGAAATCGCTTCTTTTTAGCATCTTTCATATTATAGACCCCACGATAATTTTAAATCACAACGATTATAAAGAAGTTTCACTTCAATATATACTTTTTACTCACAAAAGTTTCATTTTTACCCCATTTGGGATAATTTAGCCCGGTTCCCCCCCCGACCGCTGGCCTAAACGTATCACCGACAATAGCTAAAATAACAAGGTACGTTCGATTTGCCGAGCTGAACTAACATTACACAGCTTTGCATTATTCATATGTACATTGCGACTGAAACGTCCGGACCGTTACAGGTTATTGGATGATGCATCAATGGCGATTGCAGCAGTATTCGTTGTGCTACGGAGCGCTGGAGTTGTCGGCGCGCAAGGATGTGGCCGCGCTATGTTGCTCTCCGAGATACGTGCTGGCGCCCGAGGTCCCGCCGCGTCTGGTGCCCCTCCAGCTGACGACGGGGCGACACTCGCCACGGCCCGCGCCCTTGTAGCGACGACACTGCGCGCCGATACAGGTAAACTGGTCACACATGTATAGCCCACTGAGTATCTCGCTGGATCTTCTCAGGGGGTCGCGTTTCTGATCCGGTGGTAGTTTTTTTTTGCTTAGATGTGTGGACGAGTTCACAGCCCACCTGGTGTTAAGTGGTTACTGGAGCCCATAGACATCTACAACGTAAATGCGCCACGTACCCTGAGATATAAGTTCTAAAGTCTCCAGTATAGTTACAACGGCTGGCCCACCATTCAAACCGAAACGCATTAATGCTTCACGGCAGAAATACGCAGGTGGTACGATGGTACCTACCCCGTGCGGACTCACAAGAGGTCCTACTACCAGTAATTACGCAAATTATAATTTTGCGGGTTTGATTTTTATTACACGATGTTATTCCTTCACCGTGGAAGTCAATCGTGAACATTTGTTAAGTACGTATTTCATTAGAAAAATTGGTACCTACTCGCGGGATTCAAACACCGTTGCATCGCTAGATACGAATGCACCGGACGTCTTATCCTTTAGGCCACGACGACTTCTGTGAACCACTGCTCTTGCTAGGGCTAGTGTTCGCAAAATTCTCTCAGGTGACCCCGTAAGCTCACCTACCCGTCCAGGCGTAGCTGAAATAGCCTCTTAGGCTACCAAAGAATAGGTAGGGGGAAAATACATCTAACATTACAACAATCTGACTAAGCTTATTTTGTATCCGCACAAAAACCTAAGAAACACAATTTTTTTAGAAATCGAATAAAATAATTGTTAATTTTCGATAATAATTAAAGAGTCCATTCCCGACGGATCCTCATTAAATTAATTAACAGCGTACCTACTACAATGTCAACTAAATATACACGGAAAGAAATCATTTTAACGTTTTCAAACCTAAGACCACCAATCAATTTTGAATTAGCTTTGAATCAAAGGAATAACAAGTGGTCTGCTAATAAAGTAATTTGTGCACTCGAGCCCGTCTCTTTGTCATTGCCTCTACATTGTAGCGTATTATTTGCGATTTAATTCACCGCAATCAAAGAGTAGCCACGAACTTCAATATTGTTTAAAGCAGACCTAATGACATGTTATTATGAAAATGGCCTTTAATTACACACCCGTGCTTGTAGCTGATGCACGAATCTTTTTTAAAACCTAGTTTGTTATATTGTATATTCATATTTGTTTTTAATTTACACGACTGAGGCATTGATTACGTGATCTCAGATTTCACTAAACATTAAATTTAGTGCTCGAAGGGTCAACCAAAATAATTTGTTTGAATTGCTAATTTACAAAAACAATATATCTTACTATAATCCCATTACCCGAATGTGTCGTACCTATAACGAACTGGCAAGGTCGTCACCTGAGTTAGATATTTTTACTTGTTAGTTACGTTTAGAAAAATGTTCAAGGACATCCTCCACGTTAGTAATAGGTAGGTTAATGTAATTGTTTAATGTATTATATTGTGTATAATTTTTTTTTCCTTACATTATTCGTTAGATTAGTTTTTGTTATTGTGTTGTTTTGTCATAATTGTAAAGAACGTTGTTATACAAATTCAGCACTATATGTCTTGTTTTGTCGTGCGCACATAACTTATGTTGCAGGCCAGATTTTGTTTTTTTCTATTTGTGTTTTTTATGTATCTTTAGCTTGTGATGTGTATTGTGAGCCTAATAAAATAAATAAATTAAAATTTAATTGAACCTCTGGGTTTCTGCCTTAAAGTCGAATTCTTTATTGCATTGGCTGCCCTAGGTTTTAAAGCGGAAACATTACGATAAATGGTGGTTTACTGGTGGTAAGACCTCTTGTGAGTCCGCACGAGTAGGTATCACCGCCCCGCCTATTTCTGTCGTAAAGCAGTAATGCGTTTCGGTTTGAAAGGCGGTGCAGCCGTTGTAACTATTCTGAGACCTTAGAACTCATATATCAAGGTAGGTGGCGGGTAAATCCCGCGTTGTAGATGTCTATGGGCTCCGGTAACCACTTAACACCAGGTAGGCTGTGAGCATCTATGCAATAAAAAAAAAGAAAAACAGTCATAATCACTACACAAGCTTTAGCAAAAAAGAATTATCGTAACATAATTGCATTGAAATCTATGATAAATTAGATGTTTTTTTATTGCATTCGGACGCTAGTATGCGGACGACCCATCTGATGGCGACTATCTTTGTCGTTTATGTTCAAAACATTGATAACCGAATCTCGATTCAGAAAATTTCGAATTCGTCTTTTATAATTTTTTTTCAATTGTAAACTCATGAAAAAAAACTAGAGTTGTTAATCATGATGGGCTCCCGTATTACAGATAGGATGAACTGCCCAAAGTTACATTTTCTAGAATATCTACATAAAGCCAATTTTAAGGAATAAATTCTAATTATTACAATAAAAAAGACGTTTTTAAAAATAAACATAAAAAAAATCTAACGGTAATGATCAGAATAAGACTTCGCGTTTGTAAACGGATTTAAGTGCCATGCCATGGTCATCGAAACGGATCCAACTTGTAAAAAGTTAAATCTGTAAGCTAAGGCAAAGTCGTTCAAATTTTACTTGCCAGGTTTTACCTAAACATACATATAAATTTTACAAGTTCAATAAAACCTCACTATTTCATTTTCTAATACAAACGCGATTACGATTAGGTAGTTTTTATTGCTTTGACGGGTGGACGAACTCACAGCCCACCTGCTGTTAAGTGGTTACCGGCGCCCATAGACATCTACAATGTAAAAGCGCTGGTGGCGCTTTGAGATATAAGTTATAAGGTCTCACTATAGTTACAACGGCTGCCCCACCCTTCAAACCAAACGAATCACTACTGAAGTCGCCGATAACAGCCACAATAACGGCCAGTGACGCAAATTGGGATAGCCATATACATAAATAGAATCAAATTTTGATAACGAATACAAAACAAATATTTGCTAAATTATAGCAATCTACAATAGTACATGGAAAGTTGGCGAGCACTGAACACTCAACACGTGAATGGACCGTAAACTTTGACGGTCAAACAATAAAACAAGTTCTGACCGTCCGAAGACCACATTACTTCTGAATTACCGCCTGTAAACTGTTCTTACGTACTTATTTTAAGTTATTCCGAATGAAGTTGTTTGACGTTTGTAAAGAACGTCAACTTTATCGTCCTGTTTTCATTTATCAGCTATATATTATTATTACATAATATTATAATTATATATATTAATCATCATTTCATTATCCTGCCCTTCTCCCAGTCACCTGGGGTCGGCGCAACATGTTTTCTCCTTCCATACTCTTCTATCATATACCATTTCTTCGCTCACTCCCCTCTTACCCATATCGTCTTTCACGCAATCTATCCATTTCTTCTTAGGTCTACCTTTTTCCATATATCCTTCCACATTCATAGTTATAATAACATTCTCTTACCAACCTCATTTTCATTTCGTCTCATCACATGTCCATACCATCCCAAACGCGCACTTCTCCGCTTCTCTGTCACAAGTGCCACTTTCAGACTTCCTCTATCATTTTCATTCCGTATTCTATCCATTCTCGTTACTCCACACACCCATCGCAACATTCGCATCTTTGCTGCATGTAATCGCCTTTACAATTATATATATTAATATCTACATTTATTAGTTCCTATAGCGGTGGTGAAACATGTTGTCAATGCACGTGATAAACCCGAATTTCAGCCGCGAAACAAAAATGTTCAGTTCCAAGGACTTTATAGCCGTATTTTTAAAAGGATCAAATTAGCTTAGCCTGTATCTAAAAAAAAATTACGCATTTTTTAAAGACTTCAATACGTCCGATTAACTTTAAATTAACTATACTGAGACCTTACAACTTATATCTCAAGGTGGGTGGCGCATTTACGTTGTAGATGTCTATGGGCTCCAGTAACCATAACACCAGGTGGGCTGTGAGCTCGTCCACCCATCCAAGCAATAAAAAAAAAATTGCATGATTTTTGAAATTTGAAACTGTATTTACTTTTTTTAATGCGTTAGTCGAACAGACTTATCTCACACTGCACATTCATTATTAGGTGGGCTGTAAGTTTCTTTACAAATGAAAACTTAAAAAAAACTAAACATGATAAAAAAGTCTATTTAACTTAAAGAATTATTAGTTACGTTACATTTGTGGTCTTGCTCACATCGAAAATTGAACTAATAGGAAAAATAAATGTATCGTTTTATTGGTGAGAAATTCAATATCATTCAAAATATACACGCAAGTTTGCTATAGTCTATTACAATACTTTCCGGATAATACGAGGTAGTCCTACTGTGAGACCTCTTGCGTTCTGTATGTAAACTATATAAAACCTTTTATTCATGGGCCAAACAGAACCCTATTGTATTGCCAATTGCTAATTAGCATTCAAGGTAAAACTTCACAGTGTCAATGTCAATAGACATTACTTAAATCACAATGTTTATATGCACAAAGAGGAAGGTACAAAACTTGTCTATTTGTTGAATTTATTGATTTCTCAAAGTTTTTTATTGCATACGTTTGAAACAATTTTTAATTTAATAGCACATCCCATTAATTGAGATTCAGATTCATGTCAAAGTAGGAGGCGGCATTCACGTTATAATGTTTATGGGCTTCTCGAATCACTTAGTATCGGAATATTTCTGGTGGTAGGAAGACTTGTGAGTCCACACGTGTAGGTACCACCATCCTACCTATTATTGCCGTGAAGCAGTATTGCGTTTCGGTTTGAAGGATGAGGCAGCCGTTGTACTGTAAAAACTGAGACCTTAGAAGTCATGTCTCAAGTTAGGTGGCGGCATGTACGTTGTAGATGTTTTTTTTTTCTACCTAAGCTGATAGCCTTGATAGGCTATGTCAGCGTAACCTAACAAGTAGGTGAGCTTACGGGGCTCAAACCTGACGACGTTGCTAACACTAACCCTAGCAAAAGCAGTGCTGGGTCCCGTTTCTGATCCAGTGGTAGATTCTGCGAAACACTGCTCTTGCTAATGCTAGTGCTAGCAACGTCACCAGGCTAGAGCCCCATGAGCTGACCTACTCGTTCAGAGAATCTGGAATATCCCTACGAGGTTACTAAAATAGGTAGGGAAAAAACACTGTTACGGATAGTGCCCACGTTGCACTCTGTCGACTAATTGAGAAGCTTCCTTAGAGCTTTGAGCATAAATACGGTCATTTTTTTGGTTAAAATGTTGCTCAATTGTAAAAATTTCTCATCCGAAAACAAAATTGTTCTATGACCTCCCTTTGCGTACCGCTTCAGTAGTTGTTTCGATTTTACCACCCTATTCTCTTTTAAATTATCAGTTAAGAAATGACCAGTACGTCTCTTATAGGCTGTAAGTCCTAAGTCATCTTTTAAAATATGCGACATGGTTCTAGGTGCTATTTTTATCTCCCGAGATAAAAGCATAATTGTAGGGCACTTTTTCAACTTGTCCCCTATACAAGATGCTCCTTCTTACTTCTACCCTCCATAATGTTGCCGCACACGCAACCTCTCATGTAAGAGTTTTACGAAATCGTAAAATGACCCTGTACGCGTCGCGATCGTTTTGGGACTCCGCCGTTATGACCTCGACGTTATGACCTCGACATTATTCACGAGTAAGTATTTTGAGAATTGAGATGATTGATTGACACGTGACAGATAAATCATATATTCGGTGCGCATTCAAATTAACGGGTGTAAGACGTAAGACGTAAAAGGTTACGAAATTTGGTTTTTTGGACATAAAACTGGGTTTAACTATATCTTTCAAGCTTTTTCTTGGCACCTAGTCGTTGAAATGATAACCGTTATCAAATTGAAACTTATGATGTATGAGCTTCGAGATATGTATGTGTTGATAGGGTGGTCCCTCAGATTGTAACGGGGTAGAGATAGTCGATCATATTTCGAGCTCATTCAGCCAAGCAATAAAAAATATTTTTGGTGCATTGGTAAAATAAAATTCTTTTGCTAAATTGAGAACCATAGTATTTGTTTTTGTAGGTAAAGTACCCAAGTTTATTTAGTGTGCGATCGTCTCAGAGCCTCTTCCTAGACGCAGGTTCAACTGGCCCGGTGGTATGGTACTTAGTGCCCCTGAATGCTGGACTGAGGGTCGTGGGTTCGATTCAAATTCGTGTAATTGTCTGAGTGTTCTATATATGTATACTACCAGACTCGATAGGCGCTGTCCTGTACAGATGTTTTAAATCCGAAAATTTCAAACTTTCAGTATGTTTTTTGTAGTGTACCGAATTGTGAATCTAAACCCTTCTCGAATCCACAGGAAAACACACAAAAAATTTCATCAAAATCGGCCCAGTCGTTTAGGAGGAGTTCACAAACATACTTGCGGACAGAAGAATTAAGTCCACTGAGTTTCTCGCAGGATCTTTTCAGTGGGTCGCGTTTACGATCCGGTGGTAGATTCTGCGAAGCACTACTCTTGCTAGGGTCAGTGTTAGCAACACTCCGGTTTGAGTTCCGTGAGCTCACCTACACACGTTAGGGTGAAGCTGAAATAGCCTCTCAAGGCTATCAGCATAGGTAGGAAAAAAAAAAGAATTATATATACTAGTGGTCTCACAGTAGTCGATATTCGACTATAATTAATTAAAATTAGAAGTTCGAATATTATCATGGTTCTATTGTCAAAGGCTATTTATTATATTTCTATAATCACAGATTTCGACAAGACTCCACTATAGACAAATAATATTAAAGACAAACAATATTAACTTATTCTCAATTTGACCACAGACTTGAAGGAATAACAAAAGTTTGACAATAAATAAAGAGGATTTAAATTTGTGTGTGTGTGTCAAATAGATATTAATAATTACGGTAACATTAAGGTTATGAGAATTAAATCAAACTAGTGGTCCATCGGTAGTCGAAATTCGACTATAATTAATTGAAATTGTAAGTTTGTACCTGATTCTATTGTCAAAGGCTATTTATTCTACTTCTTTACAGATTTCGCTAAGACTACACTTTAAACAAACATTAACAAAGACAAACAATATTTAATCTATTCTCAATTTGACCACAGACTATAAGCAATAAGAAAAGTTTGACAATAAACAAATAGTATTCATGCGTGTGTGTGTGTCAAATACATGGTAGTGTGTGTAATGTTTTTTCTTAATTTAATGTATTTTTTATACATAATTAAAAAAAAAAATATTCTGCACTCCTTCTCTATATTCTCTATAAGTGAGGGAAATTTCATACTCCTCCGTCCGCGAAATTTTCGTAAAAAGGGATACAATGCTTTTGCTTCACGTATTAATATATAGATAACTCGCTTTTGATACGACTAATTTGAAACGACCCCAGTTGAAAGTTAATTTGTCGATATTACTAAATTCAGCATCAAGCGCCGCTGAGCTTCCTAATACTAATACGTTTGCATCACTCTTACGTTTCAGCAATAAAACTGCCGGTGCAGTATACGGCTATCTCGCATTTTCACGGTCGTAAACCTCGCGTTAGAGCGGGACGGAGCATTTTATAGCACTCAGTCGCTTTTCGCAACAAAAACTTTTACAACCGGCCACTCGTAAATTATACGTAGCCTTAACGTCTCCGGGGAAAATTTTAAATAAATTTTCTTCGTTTTAATCCCATATCGATTAAACATTTGAGCGTGTACTACGTTTTTATTGTCGCTATTTAGTATTTTTAATGCGAACGTAAATTTGTTTAATGAGCGCTGCGTAATTTAAAGTTTTGGTATACATTTGGTGTAACTATACTTGAGACCTTCGAACTTATATCTCAAGGTGGGTGGCGCATTTACGTTGTAGATGTCTATGGGCTCCAGTAACCACTTAACACCAGGTGGGCTGTGAGCGAGACCACCCATGTAAGCAATAAAAAAAAATTTTTTTTTACTGCTGTTAAATAGAATCGGGGGATGTGATTCTTCGTTATTTTTCATGATTGTTTTATTATTTTAACGCCTTTTGACTATTTGCCGAAATATACAAAATAATAATGCACGTATTAAAAAATTAAACAAATAGCATTTTTTAATTGTGTAACCAATCTATACCAATATATAAATCTACAGCGGTTTTTACGGATGTTCCGTTATAACTATTGAACCGTGCATCCGATTGACTTGAAACTTGTTATTCATGTAGAAAAAACATGTACTTAATGGTTAGGCTAATATTTATATGAGTGTTGGACTCCTTACACCAGTTGCGGGGGCGTTAATGATGAGAATCTTTGTGGGGGTGAGAAATAATAATGTTAATTTTAAAAGCCCAGCGAAGCGGACGAGTACAGCTAGTAACTCATACATTTAATATCTATCACGTTGCTTTCTTTCAAACATAACTTCATTTCATTTGGAGATAATTGTCATTGATCACAGATAGGCAATCTATTTATTTTGAAATGATCATCAACGCCATTCTATACAAACATTAGTAACATAAACACTTTATTTCGGATCCTACAGATCCACTTTGCCACACTCCGATTCGATTCTACCTGCAACTTAACTCACAGACACAACCCATTGAGTTTCTCACTGATTCTTATCGATGGTCGATACCGATCCGGTGGTAGATTCAGCAAAGCACTGTTCTTGTTGGGGCAGATGCAAACAGTTTCTCAGGTGGAGCCCTGTGAGCTCGCTTTCAAATCTGGTAAAGCCAGAATAGCTCCTTGAAGCTACTGACAAAAAAAGCTGGCTTAGACGCTACCTATAAGGTATTTCAATGAGTATTCATTGCATTACAGTATTTTATCAATCATCTAGACAGAATTTTTTTTTATTGCTTAGATGGGTGGACGAGCTCACAGCCCGCCTGGTGTTAAGTGGTTACTGGAGCCCATAGACATCTACAACGTAAATGCGCCACCCACCTTGAGATACAATTTCTAAGGTCTCGAGTATAGCTACAACGGCTGCCCCACCCTTCAAACCGAAACGCAATACTGCTTCACGGCAGAAATAGGCAGGGTGGTGGTACCTACCCGCGCGGACTCTCGAGAGGTCCTACCACCAATAAACTCTCGAGAAGTCTTACCACCAGTAACATCCAGTAGCATCCTTACTTCTGGTAGAAACAGGGAGGTAAATACCCTTAAACAGCGTGTGATGACTTAAAAAATATTTATCCAATGACCTACCACAAGCAGACCCATTTTAAAATGGAACATGCGGAGGAGACGCGACGAGACCGTAAAAACTGCGGTAGTGATGCGAAAATATTTTAATGTAATATGTTATTGATAGTTTGAATATATTAATGAAAATCGACAAAGCATCTGCGCTTATCGCACGTGCTAGGCGTTAAAGTTTATCTGTCACATTTAGTTTACAACTCGGCATAACCATTGACTATGTAATAAGGAAAAAAAAACGTACTTATTACAGTGAACGTAAGGGTGTAATTTGAGGTAATTCATTATCAGCTTTTATTGAAACCAGTTCGCATAAACATGTAATCAAGTAGTTTATTATTAAGCGTCTGGAATTAAAAGGAGAAGGAAATATCGTGTGTCACTATGTCATTTGAATATCATTAAAATTACAAAATGGAAAACACAGACAGATATTGCATTCAACTATTTTTATAATCGAACTTAAACTTGATCAATCAAATTGAATTGAGAGCACCGCTGGTTAATGTGAACTAGGAGAGCGTACATAAGTATCTACTGGAGACGTATCAATAAACACCAAGTATAATTCATCTCAAATATTTTCCAAACAATTTCATAATGAGACGGTGATTCTTTTTTTTTTCTTATTATTTAAAAAAAACAAAATGTGTGCATTTCAAACGTGGTAGAAGTGAAACCTTCCAAAATTAAAATACAATTATCCTAAACGTCTTAAGTATATGTAAAATTTTGTCATTAGTAAATAATTGTAAGGTAGCGCCCTCTGTGAATTGATATTTTAATTTCACGTATAATCCGAAATTAAAATTCACTACAAGAGCTTTCATACACACGTTAGTATTAAAAAATCTCACAGATGGCGCTGTATTAAATAGTATGTATATTTCTGTCTCATTCTTTGCTGGCTTCATCCTACACATTTTTGTATTTGTGTCTCTTACCTGTCGTTTTTTCCGTTGCATCCGGTTTGAAATCACAACGATTCTAAAGAAGTTTTCACTTCAAAATTCCAAATATAATCTATGTCGATAGGAAGTTTTCGTGTGTCACAACACTATTTGACGAGGCGTCTGCTGCTCGTAAAACTTTTCGCGCGTAAACGTCACAGTTGACATTGGCTAGCAGATGCAGCGCTGCGCAGCGCTCCTTTGTGCGAGACCGTCTAGTAACGATATTGATTTATTGCGTTGCGGCATGTTAAAAAATTGCACATAACAGAGTTCAGTGACCTCGTAAACTACATTTGAAAAACCAGCATAGTAAGTTTGTATGTTACTAATATCTATTGTGGTCGTTAAAAAGCTATGCAATAGCTTAAAAATTTTGCAAATAAAAATTGTATTTATAACGTGATGACGAAAAAGTGTCACGTTCCGTCTGAGCCCGAGCGTGCGAGCGAGAACGCGGAGCAAGCGATAGAGAGGCACGATCGACCCAAGCTCCGCTTGTGACACATTTATCTCTCTTCTCGCGTGACGTCAGAACTGGCAGTTCGAATACTTCTGCTATTCTGACATATCGTTGGAAACCAACTTTACAGACAACCAATTTTTGAAGTGAAACTTCTTTATCGGCGTTGGAAAAAAATTTACCGTCACATTTTTCGGTTACGCGTCACATTTTTCCGTTACGCGCCATCTTTTTCTTGCCCCTACCACGGTTGGTTCAGACGAAGAGTACTTTCACTTTCTCCAACGGAGTAGGGATAGCATTAATGTTTCACTTCTTACGTGTGTACACTAGTACACGCACACATATTTTTTTTTTTTAAGCTATTGCATAGCTTTTATCGCGGGCCTTGAGCTCGGCGACCGAATCATGAAATTCCGTGACGAAAAAAACCTTACACTCTTCACTCCGCCTACCACGTAGCTCGCGCTCAACACATTCACACGTTGCGCTTGTGTAGTTTTTGGGAATAAGCGCGTGGCGTGACGTCACACTGCACGCGCATCATGAAAAGTCTGTCCATCTCTCTCTCTCGCGCGGTCTAGCTTATGAGTGTGAAGGGGTCAGTTAATGTTTTGCTTTTATTAATGTTTAATATAGCGTGGTCTTGTTTTATTATTGTTTTAATATTAAATTATCATTGTCTAATTATAATTGCATAAGTTGATAAAAAAATGCTATGCAATAGCTTTACCGCGGCAGTTCCCCAGTGCCACACGTTTTTTTATTAAATTGAGTATGTCTTGGAGTGAATTGATTGGGCTATTTGATTTAAGTGAGATTTTTGCAATTTTACAGGAAAGCCATTTAAAGTTTAAGGCTTCGCAAAAATATCCTAACACAAAAACTTCTTTAGCTATTTGAATACTTAATTGAAATTCAATTAAAAACATCGAACTGTTGATGCTAATACCAAATAAAGCGCAACTTTACAACAAAGATAAAAGTCGCGTGTTGAGCGAAATGTCGCTTAAGCCTTTCACCCTTCGACATGGAAACATTGCTCATTGCAAACACAGCTCAATGATAGTATGAATATACGATATATTATGTCATATGTCAATTAATCTACTTTTCTAAAAGATGTGTGTTATGAGTTGGTGCATGCAGTACCTACATTATTCATAAATTCTATCTCTCAGGATTCGGATTATTCGTCGCCAAACAATACCGGACCATAAAATTTCCAATAAATGTATAATTTCAATGCATTATCTCGTTCTGAATTCCATTCTAGAACTTTCTTGAAGCATCCAGTGCCGTCATAAAACCTAGCTAGACATTCATCCAGCGGGCTCGTCTCCAGCCATAAAACGTACCTAAAATAAGCTATAAAATATTGTCGGAGTATTTAAATTTATCTATGGTACGTACCACGGACAGGTTTAATGGCGATTTCGAACAGAGCGATGTATTGCGATTCGTTCACACGCGATTTTTGTAATACAAATTATTTAGTCTCACTGAAAATAATTTTTTTTGTTGCTTTGATGGGTGGACTAGCTCACAGCCCACCTGGTGTTAACTGGTTACTGGAGCCCATAGACATCTACAACGTAAATGCGCCACCCACCTTGAGATGTAAGTTCTTAGGTCTCAAGTATAGTTACAACGGCTGCCCCACCCTTCAAACTGAAACGCATTACTGCTTCACGGCAGAAATAGACAAGGTGGTGGTACTTACCCTTGCGGACTCCCAAGAGGTCCTACCACCAGTAAAAACAATATTGAAAACAATATTCGGCTTTAAGACTAATCGTATTGTTAACAATTGTAATCGTATTTCTCGTTAACAATTGTGATAACAAAAGTAATGTCAATGATAACAAAATATTTGACGTTGCTGTCAAAGTCACAAAATATGGGTTGAACACATTAATCTATCGATTGAAATGAGGAACCAATAAATTCATTCGAAGCCTTGATCACTTTACGATAAAAACTTTCTCCGCAATCCGTTTGTCATTGAACGGATAACGCAATTATTATTTTATTTAATTATATTTTTCGACGGCCAATTAGCCAATCAGTATAAAGCGTAGCTGTCAAGCTCGCGTAATTGCGGCTTTTCAAAGTTTTTAATGTAACTGTCGCGCGCTTTAAATTTACAACTTAATTTACAATCGAGCTTACTGAGGAATGTGTCTTTTGTGCTTACTAAAACCCGCTATCACTTTCTTAGGACGCTTCGTGCAAGTTTTATGTCGGTGTGGTTGTTCCTTTATAGCGTTTTGACGCTTCGAGCGTCAGGTGTCAAGATAAAATGGCTATTGACATTTTGTGGTTTCGCGTGCAATATTAAAGGCAGTGAATGCAGCAATATAAACATAGTCTGAATCCACTGTGTGTAAATTAGTTTTAATGCTACTCGTAATAGATGTTGTTGCCAATGCGAATAATTGTTTGTTATAATTTGTTTTTTGTTGTTGTTGTGAAATGCGGTTCATTACAATAAAGTGAAGTGCAGTTCATTAAAAAAAAAAAACACTAGCGTATTCTGTATAATTTGGACGAAGGAAAAAACAACAAAAAATAAAACGTGCAGTATGTCGGCCTATGATAGTGTGGCGGGTAACCATCATATCATATAACACAAAGATATTTAATATATAATACAAGATTCGAACAACAACATTCACCGTTCCCGATCCTGCGGATCGAATGGTAAAGAGTCGACGTCGACCAAAACACGTCATTTCGGATCCTCCCGATCCACTAACGGTGCTTTTAGGTATCTCAAGCACCGGTCATCGTTCACGTCGAACCCGTCGCTTGCGACGAAGGGCTCGGCGAGTAAACTAACCCACAGACACAGTCCACTAAGTTTCTCGCCGAATCTTCTGAGTGGGTCGCGTTTCCAATCCGGTGGTAGGATCTGTGAAGCACTGCTTTTGCTATGGTTAGCGTTAGCAACGTCGTCAGGTTTGAGCTCCGTGAGCTCGCCTACTTGTTAGAGTTACGCTGAAATGGCCTCTCAAGGCCATCAACTTAGGTAGGGAAAAAAACAACATTCAGACCGTCGGTTTACCGGGCAATATCACCGGATCAGTGGAAGCTCTTCCCTCCGTCGTTAAATCCCTCCACAATAGCATAGTCCAACCTTTTCCGTGGATGTTTTAGGAGGCGATTAAGGTATTCCCCGGAGAATGGGCATCAGCGCTGTCGTAGTATTAGTGGAGTATCTGTAGTCCGAGTGTATTTTACTCCGAGGTCCGAATTTCACACGCGGTTGGATTATTATCTATCAGTTTTATTTAGATGTTTGCAATACTATTCGACTTTTTGTTTGCGATATGATTTCTAGTTACTTAAATCTTGGTAATTAATTGACTTACTTAAATTTACTAATACAGGCATAAACTGTAACAAATTTTAATTGTTGCTGATTGCTAATCTCAATTTATTATGTTACATTTATTTGTTGTACGATATAAATGTTACTAGAAAATGTTAATCCAATTCAATTGAATTCAACTCATTAAAGGTACAGGTTTACTTGCGCGTTGATTACGAAGAAGGTCCCTTTTGTTATGGCGCTGCGCATTTAAGGAGTATGCAATCTTGTGAAAGTTTTGAGATTCTTGAGGTCGACGTTTAGAGCTCAGTTCAGTGTTAAGACTTATTTGGAGAGAATAGCCAAGTTACCATCAAAAACGTTGGGAGCTTTTGACAGAGCGAAACGATACTTCCTCCTGGATAACGACTTGCCCTTTACAAAGCACAAGCTTTTTTATAATTTATTGGTTACATGGGTGGACGAGCTCACAGCCCACCTGGTGTTAAGTGGTTACTGGAGCCCATAGACATCTACAACGTAAATTCGCCACCCACCTTGAGATATAAGTTCTAAGGTCTCAAGTATAGTTACAACGTGCATCGCTCAACACGAATGCACCGGACGTCTTTATCCCTTAGGCCACGACGACGATGACAAGTCCGGCCTCGCTTGATGTACTGCCCATGTCTCTGGTCCGGGACTCCCAAACATCGGCAATTTTCATTTTACTTCTTATAGAAGAGTGCCGTTCGAATTGTCGATAATCCTATTCTCACGGATCGGCTGTGACGCCTGGGTCTACGAATAAACTTCAGTTCTCTCTGTGTAGTATATTCCAGTGCTCTGAGAAATTGTTTGAGATGATTCCGTCATCACTTTATACCATCGCATCGTCCCCGGAGCTAAGTTCATCCATATTTCGTTTCTAGATATATTTCTTGAAACTTACCATTTGGCTTTGGAATGAGCTTCCCTATTCAGTGTTTCCTGAGTGCTATGTTATGTCTTTCTTCAAATGAGTTTTCTGCAGAGTTCTCTCGTAGGCAGCGGCTTGGTTCGGCCCCTGACATTGGTGACGTCAACTGTAGGCATCCACCATCACAGACCTTACACTCATCGGCCTACAAGGGTATTTTTTTTATCATAGTATTGGCAAAAGAAGTGGAAGTTTTTATTTATTATCTAGCTTTTGACCGCGACTTCGTCCGCGTGGAGTAGTTACTTTGGCATAACGCTAAATTTTACCTGCGACTTCATTTACGTAGAAAGGTGGTAGGACCTCTTGTACTGTTGGTATGACCTCTTGTGAGTCCGCGCGGGTAGGTACCACCGCCCTGCCTATTTCTGCCGTGAAGCAGTAATGCGTTTCGGTTTGAGGGGGGGGGGGGGGGGCAGCCGTTGTAACTATACTGAGATCTTAGAACTTACATCTCAAGGTGGGTGGCGCATTTACGTTGTGGATGTCCATGGGCTCCAGTGACCACTTAACATCAGGTGGGCTGTGAGCTCGTCCACCAATCTAAGCAATAAAAAATAAATAAAAAATATATAAAAAAACCCGGGTTTGGTCTGTTGGTTGTATTGGTCTTAGCGTGATGCTACATAGCCTATAGCCTTTCTCAATAAATGAGCTATCTAACACTGAAAGAATTTTTCAAATCGACCAGTAGTTCCTGAGATTAGCGCGTTCAAATAAACAAACTCTTCAGCTTTATAATATTAGTATAGATTTTAGATTCGAACCGAAAAGTCATTCCCGAAGGTGAAATTGTCTAAGTATCAATAGATCTCTTTGATGAGAGGATCACAAACTGACAAAGACCGTAACGATACGTTTAATTGCCCGATAAAACGCGTCTGAAGCTTCCCGCCGGCTTCGCTCTGTCTCAGACGTGACACATGTTGACCGTAAATTTGCGACGACAACAGTATAAAAGTTTTGTGTTGCTAAAATTGTGGATTTAATACGTACATTTTTAAAGAAGAAAAAAAAAACTTCGTTAATAAAATCGAATGCACGGTTATCACTTTTTCAAGCTTTTCAATTTGACCCCCCACTTACGTAGGAAGTGAAAATATTTTTGAATATTAGAATGTTAAGGAACTATTTAAACCCCTATTTTGAAACATTCTTTATTGGTGCTCCACTTGTATTGGTCTTGGTTATATAGCCTATAGCCTTCCTCAATAAATGGGTTATCGAACACTGAAATAATTTTTCAAATCGGACCAGTTGTTTCTGAGATTAGCGCGTTCAAACAAACAAACTCTTCAGCTTTATATTATTAAGTATAGATTTACATATATACTTGCTGAGTACATATGTCTCTGAGCCATAAGTATGAATGGGTCTCAGTAGGGTTTTATAAAGAAGAATCTTGATATTTCGTAACAGAATTTTGGAACAGAATTATTTAAGTAGGCCGAAAGTATCATTTATTCGCCGACAATATTCTTTTAAAAATTTCTGCTGTTACGTCATTGTTATCGGTTATACAGAGAACCAAGACATACAAATTCATTAACAGATCCAAAAGTATTATGGCCAATGATTTCATGCGCTGCGTCTTCACGTGTGGCCCTCGACACCCTCAGGAAATTCGTTTTGTCAGCGTTTACTTGGAGACCAGCTTCAAGAGCAATGTATGCACTCTCTACTGCGAGAGATGATCTGCCAATTACGTCAATATCATCCGCATATCCCAGTACTTGAGCGGATTGGTATACTATATTGCCCGTCGTCTTTATCGCCGAGTCACGGATACACTTCTTGAGTGTAACATTGAAAAGAAGGCAGGAGAGGGCATCACCCTGTCTTATTCCATCATGGGTTCTGCAATCTTCTTTCCAAACTATTTGTAATATCTATATCTATATACTATATAAATTTGCAGTGGTTTTTACGGATGTTCCGTTATAACTATTGAACCGTGCATCCGATTGACTTGAAACTTGGTATCCATGTAGAAAATACGTGTACTTAATGGAAAGGCTAATATTTATATGAGTGTTCGACTCTCTACACTAGTTGCGGGGGCGTTAATGATGAGAATCTTTGTGGGGGTGAGAAATAATAATGTTAATTTTAAATGCCCAGCGAAGCGGACGGGTACAGCTAGTTTTTCTTAAATATTTCAAAACAATATGAGGCTTTCTTTTACGTAGTATCAATAAAAAAGTTCTATATTACAAGCAGACTAACTAGGCATTATAATCGTGTAGGTACCAGTGACAATTCACGATCGCGCGTCATCCAATGCGTTTATCATATTAAAAGAAGATCCGCACATAATATAATGAGTGAGCTATGAACGGAAAACATAATAATTATATATTGTTTATTTAAAGTATCGCATATCGGTTTTTGCATGCTAAATGTACAGTCATTAAGTTATCATTTTTGTGAGGGGAGACTAACAGCCTTCGAACAGTAGGGGGCTTCATACTCTATCTTATCCGTTCAAAAACGTTGCAATTTATTTTGCATATTAATGTTCTTATATTATTATTAATTAATTAAACTAGAGATTTGTTCTGGCTTGAAAAAAAAAAATCCTACCTAATCTGGTAATAATGTACGGGGGGGGGGGTTATGCCAGCGTAACCGGGCGAGTAGATGAGCTCATGGGGCTCTAACTTGAGGACGTACACTGGTCCTAGCTAGAGCAGTGCATCCCAGAATCTACCACCGGATCGGAAACACCATACACTGAGAAGATCCGGCGAAAAAACCATACACGACTCAGCGCCGCGTATTGTTCATTTAAACTATCCACGTAACGACTGAAACATGCACGATATACGTCATCAAATTCGTTGCGGAAGTTGATGAGATGAATTAACGTACAGAAGAATTATACACACCGATTCGATAATAGAAGATTGAACCATATTATTTTTACTGCTTTAAGTCGTGGTCATCTGTTTTCAAATGGTTCCTTCAGCCCATAGACATCATGCCGTCAACGCCGCCACTCCCACATGGGATATGCGTTGGAGTTACGTCATTTCTACCCTATAAGTAAGATGCTAATATTCACTCGGAAGGGATTACAGTACGACTTGAATTCCAATAGAATTATGGAATTAGGGGGCAGACAGGAATACATAGGGATGGTTATTGTTGCTACAAGCTACTTACTGGTATGGTAAGCACGTACAAAAAGTACCATCACCCTGCCTGCTTTGGTGCAAAGTATGCTTTCTGGCTTCAAGTGCTGGGACACTTTACCATTGCGATTTCGACGTCAAGTCTCGAGGACAGTACCGGAATTCACGCTGTGATATTTACGGTTTACAGTGACCACTTAACATCATGTGGGCTGCGTGTTCGTTCATTCGTCTATGCAATGAATTGAACGGAGAACATTACCAGTATTGATAGGACCCTTCCCAATTTAGTGTCAGTAGCTAGTAGCTAGATAATTGCTAGACAAACCATTCCCTAATTTTTTTACCTACCTATTCGGTGGTAACCTAAACGGCTATTTCAGCTATACCTGAACGAGTAGGTGAGCTCACGGGCTCAACCTGAGAGAATTTGCTAACATTAGCCCTCGCAGAATCTACTACCGGATCGGAATGCCGACCTACTAAGAATCTCATTGGGCTGTGTTTATGGGTTAATTCGGGCGTCGAACTCTTCAACGAGTTCGACGAATTTCACGAGGACGGTGACCGGCACTTGATGGGCCTAAAAGGACCGGCACCTACAAGGGAAATAAATTTTAATAAATGTGGGGTGCATGGTATCAGTAGTTATAAATATTTTATGAACAGATATGAGTAGAAGGGTTATTTTGGTAATGTCCTGAAAAGCACCCTACCGCTTTGTTATAATAATATCATTTTTTCTTACACTATTTTTAATTCAAATTTAATTTCTATTATTTAGTTGGATTTTCTATTAAAGCGTATTTTGTTAGTTTTTTTAAACTATTATTTACTTTTCATTTTTTAGTTGAATTTTAAGTTTTTAAATATTTTTTAAATATTGAATTGTCCTTAATAAGTATACCAAATTTCGAGTTAATCCGACGTTTTGAAGGGGGTCAAAATCATGTTCAAAGATTCCGTTACATACTAACATACATACATCTGAAGCTAATAAAAGCGTATTAATTAAAAACAAGAAAGGTTGCATCTGGGGGATCCAACGTTTCAGAAGACGGCGGCTTTGCCTTGACCCGTCGCCGCGTCGCCTGAGTCGGATAACATCCCTGTCTAAACCATTATTACAACGCTTCTAATCCTAGTCAAGTATGTATATAAAAAATTACGCCAAAACACTTCATTCACATTGCTTGTGTGATGTTCATACGTTTTCAAAACGATCAAAATAGTAAGCAAGTGTCGTGATTAAATTTTCTGTCGCCCATAATCATTGTAACATAATATTATTATGAACATTGCTTCGTTGCTATTAACATAAATGTATTAGCTGTTAGATACATTGCATAAAATTTATAGAACAAATTTCAAGCAATATTTTACTTATTGCAGACGAAATACGGTATAAAATTGCAGAGCCTTTTAAATACAGATGTCCAGACAAATTACAGAATATATGAACTGCACAGAGCACAAGACGACGTTCCTATATATAGATCATAAATATACCGCGTTGCCATTCCGGTATGCCATATTCGGCGTGGGTGTCGCCTTGCAACAAAGTTGCAAGTAAACAAGATTAAGACATGAGCGCCGAGCGGGGCAATTAGCGACTATAAGGGACTAGGTATGTAAATATTGTATAAGCGTTAGAAACAATCTTAATTTAGTATTATAGTTAATGATAACTATGGATCTGAGTGTTGGGCGACGAAAGTAAAGCATGAAAGAGGATTGCTTGCGGCAGAGATGCGAATCTTGAGATGGATGTGTGGAGTGACAAGAATAGACAAGATAAAGAATGAGTATATCAGAGGAAGTGTGAAAGTAGCCCCGGTAATCAACAAATTATAGAGCGGACGGTTAACGTGGTATGGACATGTGATGCGTAGAGAGAAGATGCATGTGTCTAGGATGTATGGAAATGGTAGTGCAAGGTAGATGGGGAAGAGGTCGACCGAAGAAGACATGGATGGAGAGTGTGAATGACGATATGAGAGAGAGAGAGAGAAGAGTGAGTGTTGAGATGACGGCTGATAGAAGAGAATGGAAGAGAGTGGAAAAATTAGCTGTGCCGACCCCACCTAGTGGGATACGGTGGAGAAAAAGAAGAGAGTTAATGATAACTATTATTTTTTTATTTTCTATTTTATTTATCTTTGTCAATCAATACATCCATCTAGTACGCTGAACTCATAAAGACATGTTTATGCATCATCTATAAACATCTTAGTAAATTTAGATTAGATCAATTACATATATATATATTTTTCTTTAAATATTACGTCCTCGAATGTGTATTTTTTAATGTGTATTATTAATATTAAAGCATTACAAAAAAACATTACAAACTCGGCGATGGAGATAAAGCTAAACTAAGTCGATACCACACAGACATAGAAAATGATTTAGATCCTAACGATTGAGAAATCGCTTTCCTCTCTCGGCTTTTACCATACAGCGTTGGAGACAAACCGTAAATGTCGCGTCATTAGCAACAGGTGCTCGTTCCAAACCAGTATGCTCTTACCTTCAAAGTTCTGCGTTACCTGTGACCACTCTTAATACATTCACATCGAGGTTTTTTTTTTCGCAAAGCTATTTTATCAGCCATTCAAATGCTTAAAAACCGTAAAAACGAACAATCAAAATCATAAAGAACGTAAAGTACTTTTATTGCGGTTGAGATTTCAATGTAAAATTCAACCATGAATTTGTTTACGAACGAGCTTCTCGATGAGGAGTTTTTTTTTTCTTTATTATTGAAAAAATATTGGTGGATTGGAGGCCTTTCCAGTTTCACCAGGACAGGTGGGCGAGCAAAGGCTCAGACAGGAGGGGTGGGATTAGCTAACAGCTGCCCGAGTGCCTCCAAAGGAGACCTCAAGGGTATCGGAATCGGGTCGAGCTGAGAAGATCCGGCGAGAAACTCAGCGGGATGATGCATGGGTTAGGTTGCACGTCGAACTCTTTGCCGAGTTAGACGAGTACGGTTACCGAGGTTTCTAAGCCTGCTCCTAACGTTAGAGCTGAAGGCGTCTAATGCAAGAGTTATTGAATCTGATGGATCCGTATAGACGTGAATTATTTTGCATTGTACCGAATTATTGTGTAAGAAATTACGAAATATAAACCAAAAACTACCATTAGAGATGATACAACAAAAGCAACTATGGCAAACTAATAAAGAGCTCTCACAATTCTCACGTGTTTACGACTTATACCACCCTTTCCTGTTCGAGCACATGTCAATCTTTCTTTTTCACGAACCGTCAAAGAAACACAGTGTTACTTTTATAGCGTCTCGGCTAATCCTTTTGTTGTTAAATTTCGAAACTACTCCAAGTATAAATGTTTAAATTTTTATATATTTTTAACGCGCATCCGTCCGAACGCGGTTTTCAATGGACACGCCTGTTATTTTTATATTAAAATGTGCGATAAAAAGTCGATACAATGTTTTCATTCAACGTACTAAGGGGACTTTAGGCATACACGGCCGACGCGCGTTTAATCGCCTATAACACAGAGTACTATTGTATATGACGTGTTTTTAAAGTGTCCGTTTAACGTGTGTCGTCCACGTCTTATTCGGCTCAAGGGAACCGGTTACTGTTTTTATGTTCCAAACCATTTAGCTACGGTCCTTAAAATCATCCTATTATATTGTAAACTATGATTTAAAACCGTTTTCATAGAACACTAAAATGAGGACAGTCGATTTCGTCTTCTTTTTGAAGTGAAAACTTCTTTAGAATCGTTGTGATTTCAAACAGGATGCAACGGAAAAAACGACAGGTAAGAGACACAAATACAAAAATGTGTAGGATGAAGCCAGCAAAGAATGAGACAGAAATATACATACTATTTAATACAGCGCCATCTGTGAGATTTTTTAATACTAACGTGTGTATGAAAGCTCTTGTAGTGAATTTTAATTTAGGATTATACGTGAAATTAAAATATCAATTCACAGAGGGCGCTACCTTACAATTATTTACTAATGACAAAATTTTACATATACTTAAGACGTTTAGGATAATTGTATTTTAATTTTGGAAGGTTTCACTACTACCACGTGTGAATTGCACACATTTTGTTTTTTTTTTAACCACAACACCGCAAGCGTTTCTCCGCGCCAAATCAGCAGCGGCCAGATGCCGAATAAAGTAAGTTATTCGATACCGAAAATAAAATCGAACGTTATACTTTTCCTTTGTAACCTTGTTTTGTAATGGAATTATATTTTTGCGTTTCTGTCAAAATAACACGATAAACTCGAATTATAAGTTTAATTTTGGACTTGTGTTTCGTTTGTAGGTGATCCGTTTACGTAGGATGAATGAACTTTAGCGTTTTTTTTATTTTTTATTGTGAGTGCCCTATGAGAAAATGCAAGTCTGAATCAGATAGTTTACAATTGTTTTTATTTTTTTTATTGCTTAGATAAGTGGACGAGCTCACAGCCCACCTGGTGTTAAGTGGTCACTGAAGCCCATAGACATTTACAACGTAAATACGCCACCCACATTGAGATATAAGTTTTAAGGTCTCAAGTATAGTTACAACGGCTGCCCCGCCCTTCACACCGAAACGCATTACTGCTTCACGGTAGAAATAGGCAGGGTGGTACCTACCCGCGTGGACTCACAAGAGGTCCTACCACCAGTAATTACGCAAATTAAAATTTTGCGTATTTGATCTTTATTACACGATATTATTCCTTCACCGTGGAAGTCAATCGTGAACATTTATTGAGTACGTATTTCATTAGAAAAATTGGTACCCGCCTGAGATTCGAACACCGGTGCATCGCTCAACAAGAATGCACCGGACGTCTTATCCTGTAGGCCACGACGACTACAACTACGACTTACCGTGTCTTAAGTAATTCGGGATAGTTAGACACACTGAGTTGATTGTACCATAGTAGAAAAAATTAAGTTCCAAACGCAACTGCAAAATGCGACCGCAAATATTCTAAAACTACACGGCAGTCAAACAAAACAGGGTTTGTTTTTGTTTGTAAACATATCTAATCAACTTATTTATTAAATTAGAATCACTTAATTGTCAGAAACATATTACTTTTCTCACATAAAAATTTGAGTGCCATTTAATTTCTTAAAATGCGGTCTCTACAAAGCATCTGGTTAAGTTAATTAGAATTGTCGCCGGGAGTTGATTTACTGTTACGGAACGAATAGTTTTATGAATAAAACGCTGCGTAATTCTGTTGAAAGTCCAAGAAATTCTAAATATATATGTATAAAAGTCGATGTGTGTATGTATGTATATTCCTTACGGACTTCGATATGGGTTTTTTTTATTTTTTATTCATCAGATGGGTGGACGAGCTCACAGCCCACCTGGTGTTAAGTGGTTACTGGAGCCCATAGACATCCACAACGTAAATGCGCCACTCACCTTGAGATATAAGTTGTAAGGTCTCAAGTAAGTTACATCTAACTAGAAATCTCTTCAAGCTGTCTCGTATCTCAAACTGAACCATCATTGTATCAAAAGAAGTATTTTGTACTCACCCTTGTTGAATTTGAATTATAAAATTGTTCAGTCAATGAAAACGTTTGTCTTGTATCGTAAAAATTAATGATCTTTATACTGTATGTAGATTTGACTTTTTTATGTAAATGTAAGTGTCACTGTGAGCTCTGATCATTGTTGAACTAGTTTGACGAGATTGACATTTAATAGCGATTTAAATTTTGAAGTGAGATATGTGTGACCATTTCATTTGATCATTTTTTTATTGCCTTAAAATGCCGACGGATATGCAGTTTGTAGAACGGCTTTTTTCCCGTAGATAAGTGAACGAGCTCACAGCTCACCTAATGTTAAGTAACTACCGGAGTCCATAGAGCGTGCGAATGCCACCTTCTATCTTTACACATGAGATTAATGTCCCAATGATATTATAAAACGCCTTCAAACCGTCTGAATGCTTCGCGCCAAATTAGACAGAATGATGATACCTACCTGCCTGCTGATCACTGAAAACTATTGCCGGAGTCCATGGACACCATCTTATCCTAGGGCACGGCTACGCTACTCTTTCTACACTTAATCATCTCGATTCGCCTAAATAACATCATTTGTCCATTTTTTTATTTGCGTTACCGTCTCTCATATCCACATTTTTACAAATTTTTTTTTACAATACACTTTTACAATATCTATAACTATAGACTCGGAATATTCTCTTGTAAATTTTAGGAATTCCAAAACATTTATTTTCGTAATACCTGTATAATTATATTGTTTCATTTCATTGAAAAACAGCATAGTAATTGAATCTAATAAAAAGACGGTAGTAATAAATTTGCAATGTACATGACATACATACAGAGATTTGAGCACTCTATAATATAAAACACTAAAGAAGGTACACGCTGCTTGAGCATGTATCAACAATGGGTCAAGGAGCAAAAATATCAAAAGATTTATATCCCTATAAATTTCACAGAATAGGTTCGTCTATTTATAAAGTAGTCGCTACATTGAAAGCGTCATAAATAGTATTAGATCGCACGCGGTCGCTCCGGATGTTGCCCGACAAACATCATTTTAAATCAACGGAAAACGACTTGTAGGACTTAGGTTATGATTACATGTTACTTCAAAAATATTAAATAGCCTATGAATATGAATAAAATAAGCAATAAAATTATAAGATTAGTTACATGACTTACTTACTTATACGATACTTATACATTTATATTATTTACTTATGCCTCTTTATTATGGCTAACATTTATTGAGTTTACGGTAAAACTTGATAGCTTGTGTATCAAGATGACAATTAGTGATTATTTACCAGTGTTTAGTAAAAAAATCTGACGTATAAAATAATCAAGTTTTTTTTGCTTCGATAGGTGGATGAGCTCACGGTCCAACAGGCGTTTAGTTCTTATCGAGTCCATAGGCATCAACAAAGTAAATGCTGCCACCTTGCACTCACCTTGAGACATGAATCCTAAGTCTCGGTTTTACAGTTCAACGGCTGCCCAACCCTTTAAATCGAAACACATTACTGCATCACGACAGAAATAGGCAGAGTGGTGGTGCCTATCACAAGAAGGGACTCGGGACCATGAATAAAATATCAGGGGTCGGTGACTTCGACTGCCATGAAAAGTTGTGCAAAACTTAAAAATACGAATATTCGAGATTTCACCAAAAAATATGACTTTTGTGTAATGAGGTTTTCATTGTTCATTTAGAGTTATAATAGTATGTCTGGCATTAGGTTAGACTGCGGTTACTGCTCTTAAATCCCTATAACAAAAATACTAAACTAGTATTCTTACCTTATTTTCATAAATAACTTGTTAGTCGGATGCAATTGAGACTTCAGTTCCATATTTCAAGATAGGTGTCGGCATTAATACATTTGTGGATTAGGGCCCCATCGACCACTAATCTAACCATCCATACCTTTTTTTTCCTACCTAAGCTGAGAGCCTTGAGAGGCTATTTCAGCGTAACCTTAACTAGTAGGTGAGCTCACTGGGCTCAAACCTGACGACGCTGCTAACACAAACCCTAGCAAGTGCCGTGCTTCGCAGAATCTACCACCGGATCGGAAACGCGACCCACTGAGAAGATCCGGCGAGTAACTCAGTAGTGGACTGTGTCTGAGGGCTAATTTACTCGTCGAGCCCTTCATCGCAAGCGACGGGTTCGACGAGAACGATGACCGGTGCTTGAGGTACCTAAAAGCACCGTTAGTTGATCGGGAGGATCCGAAATGACGTGTTTGGGGCGACGTCGACTGCTTTCTATTCTGTTCGCAGGATCTGGAATGATCCATAACAAATAAGTTAATGATCCTTAATTATTGTATTCTATGTACAGCCCTTTACAATTCGGATTCCCGAGCCGGGATTATTGTTTTGGAAACAAGAGGCAGTCCGGTCACGCGCGCGTGATCGTAACGTAAACACTCGCTCGCCGCCCTCTGTGTGCCCCGTACCTTAGTAACAAAAGAAATTTGTCACATGCGAATTGTTATTCCAGTTACCAGTACGACATGTTTAAATTTTAAGGCGATTTTTTTTTGTATATTTCCGAAATGCCGTGATTGAAAATTCACGCTTTTATTTAAACATCTACTGTGAGATTAGATGATAATTATCTTATACCTTTAAACGAGCAATTCTTGTATATATATATATATATGTATAATCTGAATCTCGGAAAGGGCTCCAACGATTTTCATAAAATTTAGTATACAGAGGATTTCGGGGGCGATAAATCGATCTAGCTACGATTTATTTTCAGAAAATGTTGTTTTATTCGTGTTTTCAATAATCAACTCTTCCCGACATGTATTGGCGAATAATAATAATATTTTTCTTAATTGAGGCCAATTAACCGCTTTAAAGACACAACAAGAGGGCGTTATCAAAAAAAAAAAACATCTAGTTAATTTTTATGTTTTATGATGGCGAATAAAATTAACTATAACCACTACAGTTTTTTTTGTTTACTTCAAAACTAACTTTTTTACAAATTTCGATTTGCTAGAAATTCATAAAATGATGTTTCTATTTGATCTGTCAGATCGCCTATCGATCAGAACAATTACCTTACGGAGGATCTTACGATTTATTTTCGTGAATCTTAACACAAAGTAATCATCCTATCTGGGTTTTTTATTAGCTGTAGTGTCTCGAAAAATAAATAAAAATAAATTTTGGCAAACACCGGCGTCTACGTACTACATATCCGAAATAAACGCCTCGTTAATACAGAACGAACCCGATTCAACAGATCTAAAGCGTAAATAAATCCGATTTAATCGCTGTACGATGATCGTGAAACGCTCCGACGTCGCGATGTTTCTACTTAATATGAAATGAATTGCCTCGGTACGTCCCATTTAATTCGGTAATATCGTATATTGTGTGCGTTCGTGTAAGCTGTGTAATTTAAGCGCTAATTTTGACCCCGACGACGACGCGTAACATCCTGAATGCGATAAGTTTTACAGTCATATCGTCACACTAGCTTTTGTCCGCGACTTCGTCTGCGTGGAATAGTTAGTTTGGCATAACGCTAAGTTTTACCCGCCTCTTCGTTTGCTTAGAATATCATCTTTATAAAAACACATTCACAAATAATGCTTTATTTTAGAACAAATTTGGTTAGCATAAATAACGTTATAGAGAGCCAATCTTAACGTATAGACATATGTTGTCGCGGACTTTTTTTAAGATCTTTTAAAGGGGAACAATTCTGTCATACATTATTTTAGCGAAACTTTAACCGTTTCCGCAGCGCACGCAGTGGAAGCTCTCAAAAGGAGAAAAAAACCCGTCTTTGAAACATTCTTTATTGGTGCTCCGCTTGTATTGGTCTTAGCATGATGTTATATAGCCTTCCTCGATAAATGGGCTATCTAACACTGGAAGAATTTTTCAAATCGGACCAGTAGTTCCTGAGATTAGCGCGTTCAAACAAACAAACTCTTCAGCTTTATAATATTAGTATAAATTATAATGTGGTAACTCATTGTTTTCAATTATTTACATTAGTATTCGACGAAATACGAATTTTATTGATAAGGTCAAACAAAAATAGGCAGTCGACTTGAGAACCTCCCCTTTTTTGAAATCGGTTAAAAACGAATTGTCTCCAAATATTTATATTGTCAACAAATCGTAATGCTCGTCAATAGCTACGAAACAAAAAACGGATGATAAACAAAAGATTCTGAACTGCTTTATCTCGTGTATGTATATATAAATAGATTTACTAACAATATTAGTACACAATATATTAAATTTTAGTTAAAAATAATTTTATGCTGAAACAAAGGTGCAGCATGAACGCACAATCCACCTGGATTATGTCAATGGAGCCCACTGACATCTCGAGACATGAAGTCAGCCTCATCTGAATTGTAATAAAGGAGCTCAGAACGAAAATTATTGTTTTTTTTTCTTATTGAAATAAATAAGCAATAATCGCCCAGGTATGAATGACCCCTAATACTTTACAAACAATAAAATCCTGAACAGACTTTAGGTACTTGATTTTTCTTCAAACTCTTAATTCTATTGTCGAACCAATTACAATGTTGTTTTCAGATTTTTCGTTAACATAAAGTGCTTTAATTGCTTGATTTGTTAACGTAAAAGACGGATTCACAATTGTGAAGCGCATTCCAAATCCCATGCACAGATTAGTTGATGAGAATCATCAGTCGTCCCAATAAATACAAAATAAGGTCGCGAGAACAAGATGCCAAGTCGACGTCGCCCAAAACACGTCATCACGGATCCTCCCGATCCATTAACGGTGCTTTAAGGTACCACAAGCACCGGTCACCGTCCTCGTTGAACCCGTCGCTCGCGACGTAGGGCTTGTCGAGTGAATTAACCCACAGCCCACTGAGTTTCTCGCCGGGTCTTCTCAGTGGGTCGTGTTTCCGATCCGGTGGTAGATTCTGCAAAGCCGCTGCTCTTGCTAGGGCTAGTGTTATCAACGTCCTCATGTGAGAGCCCCGACCTCACCTTCTCGCCCGGTTACGCTAGCATAACAAATAAAAAAAACAGGCATCTTATTTGACAATTTCCACAGATGTACTCAGATTTTAGAATAGACATTAATTTTTGACTACTGGAAATATCATAGCACATTTTATTAACTTAACTCATAGTATTTTCTTCGGTTCTCGCGAATCGTAGACACGATTAAAACTACTTTTACCGTTTAATCCCGCGTTTTTTTACTGCCACTTTATTATTACCGACATTTCGAATACTTTATAGGTTTCGCCGTCACAGACAAATTGTTACCTAAGTAGTTTTAATTTCACTCTCCCCCCTTTGCCTTTTCATGAGTTCTGTCTCAAGCGAGGTTTGGACGTTGGAGGTTTCAGTCAGTTCAACTCCGACATGCCCCGCCCTCAATCCCCAGTGGAGGGCGGAAGTCCGGCGATTTCCTCCAAACAAAAAAAAAGTAGTTTTAATTATAACTTCATTTATGTTACTAAGTTTATTCGCAATGTTTTTTTAAAAATATTGTTTTTGGTCTCAAACTATTCTGCACTCTCTAGTGTAGTCTAATCTGTATATAAATAACTGTACATGTTGAGTTTTATAATTTTCACTCAGACAATTGTTGTATCTTAACTTTGGCAAATGTTTGTAAAAAATAGGCAACACAATAATGTAGACCATCAAATTGGTCTCATAATTAACCTGAAAGATACACCAGAAGTTTTGAATTTCTGTTACATAATGCTAGTCAAACCCGGCCAGTTTTGTTGGCCGATATTTGATTTAACATTGATTCTATCGCTATCAAACTACCAACAATATGAATTTCATAAAAATCAGTCCAGCCGTTTCGGAGTCTAAAGATAACATACAAAGATCGACGTATATACTCCTTACTTAAGTGTCTGTTCGATACTTGTCTTAATGAGCTACTACGAAGAGCGGTTTAGTTGTAATTTTTTTTCTATCCTGCAACTTAGCAATCTGTTTCTTGAAAAACAATAATCTAATTTGTTGTCAGATTTTCATCAGGAAAAGTTGAGTCAGCTGTGTTGTGTCCCCAGTGGTACCATTCTCATCTTATATCTGCAAATCTTTTTGCTAGGTCTGGTATACTACTCCTTTTCAGGCGAGAGTATCTTAGGCTGCCCTCCCCCTGCAGCTCTGCAGCTAGCTGATTAATGTGTTGGTCGAGTCGTGTTTGATAATTCTTGCTGTATGTTTCAATTTCTTCCTTCACTGTTCTCAAATTCAAATCCAGATTTACATATTATGTATTTGTTGCTTATGTATGGTGGAATGTTGAACATGGTTCTCATTGTTTTGCTTTGAAAACGCTGTAATTAAAAAATAAAACACTAGGAAAAGTCACACCAAAATGATACTAATAATCTTCAAAAAGGAATCTATAATCCTTAGCTTATGCATAGATAAATGTTAATAACCCTGTCAGCGACGTCGGTTACGCTTTGTCGTATACAATACAGCAATAATAACATATAACATGCTTCATAATGTCGCATCGAATTAATATTCATAATATGAAACGCGGCAATAAAATCGTATACCAAACAAAATACAAATAGTTTAGTGTATTTATGCCACGACTCGATCGTAAAACGGCTGACATCAGTATCAACATATAGTATCCTCCTCGGACTGTAAATTAAAGAATTACTTCTGTTGACAAGTTTGCTATTTTAGATTATCGAGCGTAGTTTGTTCTGGCACGTCTCTGTTCGCCGTAAATCGCGTTAAACCGCCACAAGATAACCGTGTGTTTTAAATGTAAGTAACGGTTTTAGGACCCAGTAAATCTACATAAATTAGAACGACGGAAGATAAGCGTAAATCTAACTATTAGATAGAACAAATAGTGATTTAGATATCTCGATATGTGTATGGCTCGAAATTTATTTCGAGATTAGCTGGCTATTTTTTTACACTCAGTTTTTCACATCTCTATTAAATTTTCGGTACAAGAACAAAGCCAAATCTACTCTAGTCTTGTTTAGAAAATTTAATCCTAAAAAATGTCACATATTGTATATCCAAACTCATTAGAATTTGGAATGTCGCTAAAAAAATTAAATCATGTATTTACGACCGTATACCTCATGTCAAAGTTTTAGAAGCAACTCTACACATAATCTGTTCTTATTTTCGCAATCCCATTTATATACGGCCAAAAGTCTCTCTGTTAGCTTTATGAGCTCTAAAAGCATCTTATCTAAATAATAAAAATACTTTTGCTGTTATAATATATTACTTATAATAATTAGAATTGCATCGATTCTAAATGAACACTAGTATACATAGTAGAGCTGCGAAGTAATAAAACTGAGTGGATGCGGCGTTTACAGCTAATTTTATGCGACTTGATATAATTTGAATGCTATGATTAAAATAACGAACTATATGAAACGACTTGAAAACGTTTAAATTAAAAATAGATTGTTGAAAACCTTTTTTTTAATTACACGGGTAAACAAGGTCACGCCACCACCCCTTTTGAGAAGTATCTATATATTAATACATGAAGCAAAAACATGGTATCCCTTTTTACGAAAATTAAGCGGACGAAGGTGTATGAAATTTTCCACACTTATAGAGAATATAGAGAAGAAGTGAACAATGCTAATATTTTTTTTAAAATATTGCAATAAAAATACATTAAATCAATAAAGAAAACATTACACACACTACATACCATGTATTTGACGCAACACGCATGCATACTATTTATTGTCAAACTTTTGTTCTTGACTTCTGTTGTCATATAGAGACTAAATATTGTTTGTCTTTGTTAATATTTTTTATAGTGTAGTCTTGGCGAAATTTCGTGATTATAGAAGTATAATATACAATCATAATAGTGTACAAACTTACAATCCTATTAATTATAGTCGAATTTCGACTACTGCGGGACCTCTAGTTATTTGAAAAGCATTATTTGAGCGCAAGGAAACCATATCTTAATGTTTTGTTCGTGTTCTCAATGTACAGACTCCGGTTCTATTACAATTTTATACAGTAGACAGACTATACATGCGTCCGCGGCTTTACCCGACTTTACTTTGTAGGAACCAAATTAAAAAATGTAGATGTCTTTTCTAGCTACCGTTCCATCAGTATAAACATTTTCTTGATTCAGAGAGTTTTTTTTTTATTGCGTAGATGGCTGGACGAGCTCACAGTCCATCTGGTTTTAAGTGGTTACTGGAGCGCATAGACATCGACAACGTAAATGCGCCACCCACTATGAGATATAAGTTCTAAGGTCTCAAGTATAGTTACAACGGCTGCCCCACCCTTCAAACCGAAACGCATTACTGCTTCACGGCAGAAATAGGCAGGATGGTGGTACCTACCAGTAAAAATCTTACCTGTGGTATCCATGACAAGGTTGTTGTCAACTTTAGCTCCACGGATATCCTTTAATTCTGGGAATCGTATTTCGAGTCAAGTCCGATCAATATCTTGGGTGATCAGGGATGTCGCAGCTGCCACTACCGATTACCATAAGCGCAACCTATGAGCAGCTCGTCATGCAAAAACTCCACGAGCTTTCAACGACTTTTTATCTAATTATTCCATGTGCTGTTAAGATAAACAATCTGGATAACAGAGTCCGTTAAACATCTAGTTGGTAAAACGGGTTTATTCGCTATCTCAAGTAAGGAAGCGATAACTTAAACCGCGGTAGTGGGTAGGTAATTCAAAATGGGCCGCGAGGATGGTCGTGATTTAAGACACGCTGTGTTCAAGGGCCTTTAAATCACACCGAACTTAGCTTGTTGGCCGGCCATGTTGCTATGTCTTATAGATGAATGAAAAAAAGTTGTGTGGTCTCGTGGGAAACCGGATAGGAACAAAGTTCCTTATTATAAAAATATTAATTTTAAGTTCTATTCGAGGTATAAAGAAAATAATTATTCGGGTTTACATTTTTTAATAAAAAAAAACTACTTTACAAAGTTATCAACTTTATTTTACTCACAATGATTTATAAAAAATATGTAATAATAATATACAAAGAAACAGCTATTTATATGAATACTAATAATAATCGTCATCACGTAGACTATACATTGGACACTGTATAGCTATCATAGTAAGACTATACATAAATAAGCAACTTCATTCTAATAATAAAAATCTTACGTTACGGACGTTGTTTCCCGGTTTCCCCTCCGCATCGTCCTATAAGGAACTTCGTTCCAAAAATATCCAAGCTAAAGCTACTCGCGTGCCTCATTTTGTTCGCTGATGGCAATGACAAAACATTCCCTGAAGTATCGTGCGCAAAGCAATCGGACAAACACACAAACATCATTTTTATATGTTCGATTGTAATCTTCAAAAATAGAGATATCCTCAAACCGGTTATATCGTTTCGCAGTTTTTCTTTTTACTTACATTCGTAGAGTTGCAAAGTATCATCGTAACATTATTATATATTTTTAATGGTACATCTAAAATTATCCCTCCACGGAGTCCTCCTAGGGAGCTCAATAAACATTTTCTTCCAAATCTTAAACATCTGTACCGATTGCTCCAAGCTGAAGCTGTGCTTAGTATATCGATTAGTTAAATTACCGTTTTATAGGAACAAAAGTGAAGAACATAGATAAGTACAAGCAATTTTAATAGAATTAAAACATTAATAACGTATAATGAATGTTGTAAAGTAATTGGAATTCTGTTCGAGCTTCACATTTCTTGTTCGAGAATTTAAAAAAAAAAACAACTTGAAGAATTTTTAGTGTCGCTTACTACAGTGAAACAATTGAGAGCTACTACTGGTTTTTCTCCGCGGTTTAATTATATCTTTTCTTGTTTCAATGTTAATGTTAGATGTTTAAATTAACTTATACGAGTATTCGGCAAATATTGATGTAATGATGTTTCGTACAATCTATTTTTAATGAACGAACCGGAAGACTTAAACAAATAAATTTCAATAAACGACCGATTTTTGTTAATACTATAAATAGTTTCACACAAGTTTTGTTTCGCAGCGGCTTGGCTCTGCCCCTGGCATTGCTGAAGTCCATGGGCGACGGTAACTACTCACCATCAGGTGGGCCGTATGCTCGTCTGCCTACAAGGGCAATAAAAAAAATAAAAAAAAGTTCCCTAAAAAAAACTTATTCTATATTTTTACACAATCTTATTTATTTATCGCAGAATTTAATTTGAACGTTACTATGGTATGCAGTCGGAGGTTGGTGATGTAGCTGGTTGCTATCATAGAAAATAAGATATTTAACAGATGCCTGAATCTCGCTAACGCTATTATCAAAATAACTTTGCACATACATCCATACATACATATACAAGTTCCGAACAATATCGTTAAAACTGGCAGTCTATCGAGCAATTTCACTCGCTCGGTGGAAAATCTTCCCTTTTTAATCCTCAAACATACATATTTATCATATACAGGTAAAATAAAAATTCAAAAATCTCTTGGCTAATTAGGTCATGGACAAAGAAAACATGACATAAATAATAGTTTAAAAAAACTAAAAAACACACTTTATATAAAATTCAACTAAAAATAGAAAATAAATTTTAATAAATTTAAATTGAAATTTGTGTAAAATATATTTTGTAATTATTGAATTTTATATTATATAAAGCGTGTTTTTTATTTTTTTTTAACTATTATTTATTTTTCATTTTTTAGTTAAATTTTCTATAAAAACGTATTTTTAAAACTATTAAGTACTTTAACATCAATTCCTGCCTTATCGACTATAGATAAAAATTATATAAATTGGCAAAAAATTTATTTTGAAAATTGAATAATGGAATAATCTTATCAAATTAGTGTATTGTCATCGGTCCTCGATAAATCTACAAAGTTTGAATGAAATCTGACCGTTTAAAGTGGGTCAAAATCGCGTCTAAAGGATTCTGTTACAAACATACATACAAGTGAAGCTAATATAAAGCGTGTAAAAAATGAATTTTAATCAATTCAACACCGACACGAGGAGCTCTGATTTTAATTTGTAGTTAGAACATTAAGAGCAAAAAGTATGTAACGATTCAATAATCGCGGATACGCGGTAAGGTCGTTGGATTCGTTCCGAAATTATAATTTTAGTTATTTCGACTCGTAAAATTTATGTTTTAAATGACATTTATATCGTTCTGCTTCTCAGAATGTTGCGTTTTACGGCTCCGGTGGCTTTTCAGTTTAATTGTTTCTTTTTATAGTTATTTAATGAATACTCTATCGAAAACAAGATTGGTTTTGTGTTTTCTAAATAATAATTGATAATGAAAATCTAAATCAGAATGTTTTTTTTTTTTTTATTGCCCTTGTAGGCGGACGAGCATACGGCCCACCTGATGGTGAGTGGTTACCGTCGCCCATGGACTTCAGCAATGCCAGGGGCAGAGCCAAGCCGCTGCCTACCGCTTAATACCCTCCACAAGCCTCGTTTGAAGAAGGACATGTCATAGCGCTCGGGAAACACCGTGGAGGGGAGCTCATTCCATAGCCGGATGGTACGTGGCAAAAAAGATCTCTGGAAACACACTGTGGATGACCGCAGTGGCTCCAGGTAGTATGGATGAACTCTACTCCGGTGGCGGGCGGTGCGATGGTAAAAACGAGACGTTGGTATCATCTCGAACAATTCCTCAGAGCACTCCCCATGGAACATGCGGTACAAAATACAGAGGGAACCGAAGTCCCTCCGCAGACCCAGAGGCTCCAAACGAATGTGCTCAACTATGATACAATTTCGGTTTTAATAAAGTTTTCCGTTCTAACAGTATAATGCTTCCATGGTAGGGCCTCGTGTGCATTACCACCATCCTATCTATTTAAGCCCAGAAGCAATCATGCGTACCGATTTTAATCGGTTTTTACCAAAAAAACTATTGGCACTCGGGTTCAACCGCAATTATAACTAGGCAATAATAATTTAATATCCAAACAATAATAAAATAAGACCACGCTATATTTATAAATATTAACAAAAGCAAAACATTAACTATCCTCTTCACACACATAAGCTAGACCGCGCGTGAGAGAGATGGGCAGACTTTTCAAGATGCGCATGCAGTGCGACGTCACGCCGCGCGCTTATTCATAAACACTACACAAGCGCAACGTGTGAATGTGTTGAACGCAAGCTACATGGTAGGCGGGGTGGGGATGTTAGGTTTTATTTTCGTTACGAAATTTCTTTATTCGGTAGCCGCGCTCAAAGCCCGCGATAAAAGCTACGCAATAACTTAACAACTGAACTCTTCGAGGTCTAAAGGTCCCCATATTCGTAACAAGCGATGCGATTATATTTCACATAACTATTGGTGAGAAGGCGTCGTGTAAGTCCACACGGTACCACCGCCTATTTTTGTCATGAAGCAGTAATAGGTTTCGGTTTGAAGAGCGGGGTAGCCCTTGTCTTGTAAAACTGAGAACTCATGTCCGAAGCCAGTAGCGGCTTTCACGTTGTTGACGTCTATGAGCTCCAGTGAGTACTAAACACATAGAGTACAAACAATTAGTCTTCGATTGACTTGGTGGTGTGTAGTTAGCGGTTCTGTTGCGTCCATCGGCGGGTTCGATTCCTACATTCATGTAATGAATAGGTTTGTTTGCTCTTTGTCTGTGTGTTTATTAACTATATATGTATATATTTAAACGTATATGTATGTGAGTCTGTGATACCTACAACACAGGGAAATCTAATTTGGGGCCGGATGACCGTGCGTGATTTGTTCCTAGTTATGTATTTATTATTAGACCTATTGACTCAAATTGCCGACATTCTTATTATTATGTCTTACGGGCTCCGATAACTATTATGCTTAAAACACTAGTTGCGAACGTCCAAACGTCTAGCCAAATAAATAAAAAAATTACAACTGTGTTTAGCGTTATTTTATACGTTATCGAGACAGAAACACGTCATTTTTATAAATAACCCGACGGAATAAGGAGCTCGATATAATCGTTAAGAAAAAAGCGTGCAATTGTAATTGCATTACAATAGGAATGGTTGTTTGAAAACGTTACAAGAAACATATTATCACAAACATAGCAGCGTTCCCGCGAATGTTTAAACTATCACGTAGCGCAGCAAAGTTGACTTCAGTTTAATGTAAATTGATTCTGTAATGTTATTATAACATTACACGCTGGATGTTATCAGAGACAAATCTGTCTAACGAGGCGATGAATAAGCGCGTTATGACTGGTGGTAGGACCTCTTGTGAGTCCGCACGGGTAGGTACCACCACCTTGCCTATTTCTGCCGTGAAGCAGTAATGCGTTTCGGTTTGAAAGGTGTGGCAGCCGTTGTAATTATACTGAGACCTTAGAACTAACATCTCAAGGTAGGTGGCGGTGTTTATGTCTACGGGCTCCGGTAACCACTTAACACCAGGTGGGCCGTGAGCTCGTCCACATACATAAGCAATAAATAAAAAAAATTAACGTACGATTAGACACAAATACAAAAATATACTTACACCACTCTTAATACTGATTAAAATCGAATAACAGACCACAGACTGATTGGATGTTAGGGTTTGGAGTAGACAGACAAGACTGTGTGTCTTCATTCTGGTATTAAGTTTGAACTGGCATTTTGTAGGGCATTGCCGCAAAGCATTACTAATTTAGATAACGTAGAATGTTTCCGAAAGACTCACGCGCCCCGACCTGAATATTGTAATAACATAATTTATTGCTTCAGTGAAGTGAGTGTAACAATACCGTATACTACTATTGTTATACAAACTTGTACTATGTAATACAATACCGTACGAGAATGGAAAAGGTCACATCTGCATAAATAGAAGCTAATTTTTTAAGCTATTGCATAGATTTTATCGCGGGCCTTGAGCGCGTAATCATGAAATTCCGTAACGAAAAAAACCTTCCACCTCTCACTACGCCTACTATGTAGCTCGCGTTCAACACATTCACACGTTGCGCTTGTGTAGTGTTTAAAGTAAGAAGTCTAAACACCGATTTATGTACTATCAAAATATGTGATATAATTTCGTGGGTAACACAACGATAGCGCGATTCAGCTTTTGCGTCAAGCGCCATATGTCGGCGACAAACGGAATTTGTAAAATAGAAAATTATATCACATTACAATGCATTGGGCGTGCCTTTTCTATCGCTTAGTCGAAGAATTTTATTACTACTCCTACTACTCATTCAGTGATTGGGGTGGCATTAAAAATAAACTAGCTAAACCGTTGATTCTGGGCGAATGAGAGTTAGAACTAGCATCCAAAGGCGTGTCTCTATCCCATGTAGCGCCCTCTAGTGAGTGCGCGGTCAAAATGGAATACTCACAATGTAGCAGATTCATTGAAACTTAGCCCATTGCGTTTCTCGCCGGATCTTATTTTATTGTTGTTTTAATATTAAATTATTATTGTCGATTTATAATTGCATAAGTTGATAAAAAATGCTATGCAATAGCTTTACCGCGGCAATCTCCGAGTGCCACACGTCTTTTTTTTTAAGAATTTGTTCGAGCTGACGGTTCATTTGTTATTACGGGGCCACCGCAGGGAGACTGCGGGCGGCAAAATACCTTAATCTTCTTTTTCTTCCTTGCGTTTTCCCGTTCTAGTGCATGGGTCCACTTTCCTACTTAACCCCCTCCCACTTTGTCCGGTCTTCCTTCTTCCTTTTGGGTGTTTCAGGTTATTCTCCTCCATATCCACCTTTAACGTATCCAACCAGCGTTTCTTGGACCTGGTACGGAGAGGTAGAGGCATCTATTTCCGACTGGGGCCTGCCGCTTATTTGGCTATACCATTGGAAACGACTTACCTGCAGCATATCTGCTAAGTGACGAACTCCAACGCTCCGGGGGATGTAGTTGTTACGAATGTGATCTAGTTGCGTAATGCCACACATTCACCGTAGCATTATTTATATAAAGAAAAATCCGTTTAATACCGTTTCCTCCTATTTTTACGTTTTCTAATTTTCTTCTTTGTTCTTTAAGTGATAATGGATGTGGTTTAATGCTGTCGATCATAGTTTTTTTTTGAAGATGTTCATTCTTCCCAAATTTTCAAACGATTTACGAAACATGACATCAACGGAAAAAATGTATGTAATGCGAAAAACTAATTTAAATCTTGATGTGTTCGTGATTACGGTCGAATTTCGTTCATTAGAAGAGCATTAGTACAAATATAATTATATGGCAGACTAATCACTGCGTTCGTGGGTAGGTTGTGTTGCGAAAAACTGATAATTATGTTTAAGTACATAGTAATTTAAATATTGCATAAAATTAGTGTTTGAACGTTTTGAATCTAGAACAAGTGAAGTCGTCGTGGCCTAAAGAATAAGACGTCCGTTGCATTCGACGTATGTAGCGATGCAACAACGGTGATCGAATCCCGCAGACGGGTACCAATTTTTCTAATGAAATACGTACTTAACAAATGTTCACGGTTGACTTCCACGGTGAAGGAATAACTGTCTATGGGCTCCAGTAACCACTTAACACTAGGTGGGTTGTGAGCTCGTTCACCCATCTAAGCAATAAAAAAAAACAATTGGCCATCAATGTGATTGTAACCTAATCGGAGTTTCTTGCCGGATCTGCTCAGTGGGTCGCGATTCCGATTCGGTGGTAGATTCAGCGAAGCACTGCTCTTGCTAGGATCAGCGTTAGTAAAATTGTAGGCAGCGGCTTGGCTCTGCCCCTGGCATTGCTGAAGTCCATGGGCGACGGTAACCACTCACCATCAGGTGGGCCGTGTGCTCGTCTGCCTACAAGGGCAATAAAAAAAAACCTCTCACGTTGAGCCCTAGAACTCACCTAGCGGTCCGCACGTAGTTAGAATAGACCCTTAAGCAACCAGCAATTAGAAAAAATGGAGTATTATAGTGTACAGTGCTCCTGTTACTCCCATACCAAGATTTCACCAGTTCTAATTAGGGCCAGTTATTTTCAAAACACGTTTTAATACTATATAACTATTATATGTATGTATGTATGTGTGTATGTATATATTTAGGTATGTATGGATGTATGTTTGTATGTATATATTTATATATTATTAAGTATGTATGTATGTATATACTTTTTGTAACTTAATATAAATTTCATTGCACCTACCACTATCCACTCTGCACTACCTTTGGTTGACTGGTAGAGAATGCCTTAGGCATTAAGTCCGCCAATGTAAATTTTACATGAAGTGTAATAAATAAATAAATAAATAAATTCTAGTTAAGACGAGTCTTTATTATCAGTCAGCAATAATGTCAATAAACATTAAAATTCCACAGAATAAACACTAAAGACGATAAGTGAAGTAAGATGCTAAAGACGTTACTATGTGTATATGCATTACACATATCACATGTATGTACATAATATATATCTTGTTTGAAAAACTAATATCTGTCAATGCTCTGAAATACTGAATGTCGATCCCACGGTACTAGGGCAAAATTGAATGCTTATTACTTGAATAGTTAATACCTGATTTTAAAGAAAATTTCAGTACTTTTTTTTTGATAGTGAAATCAGGTCATTTACCGCATTTTGATCGTAGTATGCTAGAAAACTTCTTAGGAATTTCAACGACAACTGTGTCAAATTACATTACATTCGGATGAAAGGTATAGGAACGTATAAAGGATGTGGCAGGTAGCCCTCATACAACGCAAGATAATTGACAGATGCCTGAATCTCGCTTACGACACTTTCAAGATAAAGCGCATATATACAAGTTTCGAACAACAACATTCGGACCGTCGGCGTCGGTCTACCAAGCAATATCACCCGCTCGGTGGAAGACCTTCCCATTCGTCGTATATTCCTACAAGGACAAGCAAAGGACATGGACGAATAAATGTATTTACCGCTTAAAATGTATTCAGTGTTGGGATTAGCTTCAAATTTAAAATATATGTGCGATTCTCGTAGCTTTCGGTAAATGCGTCATATTTTTCTGAAGAGTATCTCCATAAATTTTGTTTTGTGCAAAATTTATTATAGTAAAAACATCGAGATACAACCATTGCAACTTTTACCTACATAACGGGTTCTAAACCTGATTGTGATAAAATAGATGAAAGATTAATAGATCAAAAAGAATAAAAACGTGTGGCACTCGGGAACTGCCGCGGTAAAGCTATTTATTGCTTAGCATTTTTTATCAACTTATGCAATTATAATTAGACAATGATAATTTAATATTAAAACAAAAATAAAACAAGACCACGCTATATTAAACATTAATAAAAGCAAAACCTTAACTGTCCCCTTCACACTCATAAGCTAGACCGCGCGAGAGAGAGAAATGGGCAGACTTTTCATGATGCGCATGCAGTGTGACGTCACGCCACGCGCTTATTCACAACCACTACACAAGCGCAACGTGTGAATGTGTTGAACGCGAGCTACATGGTAGGCGAAGTGAGGGGTGTTAGGTTTTTTTCGTAACGGAATTTCATGATTCGGTCGCCGCGCTCAAGGCCCGCGATAAAAGCTATGGAAATTTTCCACACTTATTCAGAATATTGAGAAGAAGTGCACGATGCTAATATTTTTTTTAAATAATGGATAAATGATACATTAAATCAATAAAGAAAACATTACACACACTACATATCATGTATTTGACGCACACACGCATGCATACTATTTATTGTCAAACTTTTGTTCTTGAGGTCTATGGTGAAATTGAGAATAGATTAAATATTGTTTGTCTTTATTAATATTTTTTTATAGTGTAGCTTTGGCGAAATTTGTGATTATAGAAGTATAAAATACAATCATAATAGAATACAAACTTACAATTCCAATAAATTATTATAGTCGAATTTCGACTACTGCGGGACCTCTAGTAAATTTTAATATAGCGTGGTCTTATTTTATTATTGTTTTAATATTAAATTATTATTTTATAATTATAATTGCATAACTTGATAAAAATGCTATGCAATAGCTTTACCGCGGCAGTCCCCGAGTGTCACACGTGTTTTCTTTTTTGTTTAGTAACAGTCGTGTTTAAATAAAGATGGATCGTACGCCATTCAGCTAGAATATCGCATCAGTAAAACTATTATAGAAATGGCCACTTCGTTTGATGACAGAAGTTATGCGTCGCGTGCTATGTGTGAATCATAACTAAAACGGACAATCAAAACACTCGGCTAATCAATCAGGAATGAAGATTATTGTGCTAATAGAGTTGATTTCTTGTGACATTTTTTAAATACAATGTGAATACGCAATGGACACTTAGGTACGTTGAAATAATGGAAACAGTAATTTATTTATTTCAATAAAGCCAACATCATTGCAGCGTGATTTACTCTAACTGATAGATTGGCAAAAAATAAAACATGTTTCATGCTTCCATTGAATGTGCTATTTATTAACTTACTCGTATGTAATGACATATAAAATATCGAGAATTACATGTCATATGCTACTTAAGTAACTTATTTTATTGTTATTGTTATTACGCGAAATGTAAAACTGCGAATAATATGTTATAGTCGTTTTTTTTTTTAATGCTCAGATGGTTAGATAAGCTCACAGCCCACCTAATATGAAGTGGTTACTGGAGCCCATAGACATCTACAATGTAAATGCGCCACCCACCTTGAGATATAAGTTTTAAGGTCTCAGTATAATTACAACGGCTGCCCCACCCTTCAAACCGAAACGCATTACTGCTTCACGACAGAAATAGGCGGGGTGGTGGTACCCACCCGTGCGGACTCACAAGAGGACCACCAGTAAAAAAAATTCTACTCGTTTTTTTTATTTATTTACTCGTTAGGATCGTTTGTGAATACCTTTTAGTATGTATTTATTTAGAAGTCATTGGCGTCCGTCCTAAGATTTAAATTCCACACTAACCCGAAAGAAAATCCGCATTCTGCACACGAGTTTCTAAGAAACGATGTTAAAGATTTATGTCTCTTCAATGGATGCGCTAATGCTGTCATCAATGACTTGATTGTGACGCTTTGATATAAACGATACATGCTTCCTCGAGCGGATATTCGTAATTTTGCAAGCCCACATGCTGATAAGTGCTTCGTAGATTCCACAGACAAAATGAAGGCCGAGTCCCACTTTGAGATTTGAAAGTTCAAAGTTTCAAATTCTTTCCTTGATGAATTCCCACCATTAAAACCTTAGTAAAATGTCTTGGGAATTTACTAGAACATCGCCCGAAACGAACGGTCGCCCGGTAGTTGAAATTCGACTATAATAACTTGAAATTATAAGTTTGTACACTATTATGATTCCATTATCTTGAAGACTAATAAACTTCTTTAATCACAGATTTCACCAAAACTACACTTTAGACAAATATTAATAAAGACAAACAATTTATAATCTATCCTCAATTTGACCACAGACTATACGCAATAAGAAAAGTTTGACAATAAACAAATAGTATGCATGCGCGTGTGGGTCAAATACATGGTAGTGTTTGTATTGTTTTATTTATTGATTTAATGTATTTTTTATGCATAATTTTTAAAAAAAATTAACATTCTGCATTCCTTCTCTATATTCTCTATTAGTGTGTATAAATGGAAATTTCATACTCCTTCGTGCGCCCACTTTTCGTAAAAAGTGGTACAAAGTTTTTTGCTTCACGTACTAATATATAGATATTTCAAATATCGGTATTAGGAAGATATTGGGGCAATAACAACAGCTCTCTATCTCTTTCGCACGCCCTCCTTTTAATGTCGGTCACATCATAAACCACAATTCTACCCACGCACTCTTCCTTAAACTTCTTTACAATATTAATTCCTATTTCCCTTTAAAACTAAGTTGGATTTTGTCGTCACAAAGAAATATCTCTTTCTTTAGTTGTAGAATATTTTGTGTTATATTTCAAATTAAACAAAATAATTATCTATTAGGATAATTAAAATGATGGGGCAAATACATATGTTTATTATGAAACTGTTGCACGTGCAAGGACGAAGGTTTTTATCAGATATCGCATGAAGGTTTTCATTAAATCCTCTCTTCCTGAGGACAATGAAACGATTGACGATTAAAAAAAAAAACTCTTCAAGAACAATTCTAAGTATTTTTGGTGACACAAACAAAAGTTTAAATAAAAACATCGGTATTTTTAATAATTCGATATTTCGATCTTTAACTCAGGCCACGCGAAGATGAAACAAAAGAAAAATAAAGCACATATTTTTAATAGAATACTGTAATAAAGAACCGATAAGATTACGAAATATAAAAACACGCAACTTCGACTTTATAAATTGTGACCTTTTTCGGTGCCTTAAAGCTCCCGCACCGAACTTGACAGTCGTCGAATTTGGCGTCGCAAAAGGGCTGTAACCATTTTTGACGGAGAAGCACAGAGTCTGATTTGGATAGCACTGAAAATAACTTCAATAAAACATTCGAAACAAATACTGTACTAATAAATATTATTACGTGTTGATGGAGTTATATTGTTTTACAGGACGGGCAGACATATATTGTGTGTGTTTTTATTCATTTATTGCTTATGTGGGTGGACGAGCTCACAGCCCACCTGGTGTTAAGTGGTTATTAGAGCCCATAGATATCTACGACGTAAATGCGCCACCCATCTTGAGATATAAGTTCTAAGGTCTCAGTATAGTCACAACGGCTACCCTACCTTTCATACCGAAACGCATTACTGCTTCACGGCAGAATTAGGCAGGGCGGTGGTGCCTACCCGCGCGGACTCAAGAGGTCCTATCACCAGACACAAAAGTTTTGATAGTTGAAGTAGCGAACCGCCGGATAGGAAATTGGCTCTTATAAGCAAGCCCTTGTACGCAGTGCTCTGCACGCAGTTTTTTGCAGTGGGTCGCATTTCCGATCCGGTGGTAGATAATGCGAAACACTGTTCTTGCTAGGGCCAGTGTTAGCAACACCTCCAAATTGAGCCCCGAGAGTTCACCTACACGCCAGGGTAACGCTGATATAGCCACTTAAGGCTATCGGCATAAGTAAGAAAAAAAAAGCTCTGTACGCATTTGTACGGATGCGTCTTGGTGTACGGACCACTGTCGTGTTACAGTCAGTACTGCACAAACATTGGACGTGGAACATTGTTATTGACAATTAGTACTGTCCCTATTGCGGTGGGTGCACAGAGCTCTGTCTGTGACAAATAGTACTGCCCTATCTGACCACTTTTATTCCCATTCGCCAACCACAAAATTGTCCTTTCTCTTGTTATAATTAAGAAGTGTCATGCGTGCAGTGGTAGTGCAAGGTAGAGGGGGAAGAGGTCCACCGAAGAAGACATGGATGGAGTGTGTGAATTACGGTATGAGAGAGAGGGGAGTGAGTGTTGAGCTGACGGCTGATAGAAGAGAATGGAAGCGAAAAATTAGCTGTGCCGACCCCACCTAGTGGGATAAGGCGAAGAAAAAGAAGAGGATTAATGTTTGCCATTTAATTAGTTCCATCCCCTATTTTTATAGGTTATTTGAGATACAGTTATCCAGTTAACCCAGTTTAACCCAGTGGTTACGATCGCTGGTTATTTAATAGTGATAAATTCCTGTAGGCATGTTATAACCTCGGTTTCATTCCTCCTGTCTGAGTCGTACATAACGCGACATTTTTGCGTTTGGGTAATAAAAATAACGATTGTGACCAAAAAATAATAATTTAAAAGAGTATATCGTCTCAATTGGTTTTCTTCGTCATGTTTACTTTTAGCATATGCGATGGTTGAGACCTCGGGTTTATGTTGCAAGCTACCTACCTGGTCAATCCAGTTGGGTATTGAGAGATCCCGTTTTTGACAGCAATAACAATATTTGAGTCGTCTATTATCAAAGCCGGCAATCTGACTTTTGGACAATGATTGGTAAATCAGAAAAACGAATTATTGACTTTGTATTCCATTGGCAGTCACAAAACTCTTCGGAACGACATCTTAGATAAATAACACGTTAACTATTAACCTTTATTTAATGCAGGTTTTGAACCGTATTCTTTGAAGGAGACGATTATATTCAAATCAATCTGTATTGACATATCAATAAATTTTTTTTGTCCAAATGCACAGATTGCCACCTTTGATAATAGACGACTCATTTAACTTAAAACTTTTGTAACACCAAAGATAGCTTTTTTTTATTGGTTGGATGAGTGGATGAGCTCACAGCCCACCTGATGTAAAGTGGAGCCCATGGACATCTACAAGGTAAATGCGCCACCCACCTTGAGATATAAGTTCTAAGATCTCAGTATAGTTACAACGGCTGCCCCACCCTTCAAACCGAAACGCATTACTGCTTCACGACAGAAATAGGCAGGGCGGTGGTATCTACCCGCGCGGACTCACAAGAGGTCCCACCACCAGTAAACTTGATTTCAAAATACCGAATTTCCGAGTATTAATTAAACACCTTGCATCGCCTTCTCGCTTAAATGGAGCACGAAACAAACCTGCTAAATAATTAGGTCTAGTCGCGGAACAACTATAAGAGTTGAATTACATCGGAACGCGCCACGGAGGCTAATAAAAAATTGCACAACCTATTCCACAGTTAATACAGTTATCACGACAGAGAGGCAATCGGTTGCGAATTGGCTAGTTAAATATATAATTGTGTCATTTGACAACAAACTAAGAGTCTCTATGCTATGACAATCAGAGATAGATAGATCTATTATTATACTATACCTAAATACGCTTTTAAATTTATGTCTACTGAGATATTTATTCTTGTTTGAGTTAACCCATAGACACAGCCTACTGAGTTTCTCGCCGAATCATCTCAGTGGGTCGCGATTCCGATTCGGTGATGGATTCAGCGAAGGACTGCTCTTGCTAGGGCTAGTGTTAGCAACTTCTCTCAGCTTAAGCTCGTGAGCTCACCCACCCATCCGGGCGTAGTCGGAATAGCCCCCTAGGCTACCAGCAAAAAGGTAGGAAAAAAAATGAGTGGCCTCTTTGGAATTAACCCCAAAACAAAAGCGCTTCAAATATAAATACGGAATTCTTTATTTGAATTCAAACAGTGAGCTCGATATTCTTAAAAATATAAATTACACTCTTTGATAAAGCTGCATTTGTACATGCGGTTAGCACAATAGGGAACATATGTTGTAGCTTAACAACACATGATACAATTAATACTTATTACAACACGTGCTCGTTTTACAAAAAAAAAAAGTGTGTGTGTCCGCTCCGACGCACGACTGGAGTTTACTGGATATAAAAAATTAAACGAAACAATACGAGAAATAGTTCTATATTACGACAACACGATACACTACAGATTATTAACAAATTAACGAGACACAAAACAAACGACTAACAAATATATGAAAATACAATAATGAGAGAAACGCGCGATCAGTACGAGGCTTTGTGGCGGACTGCCGGCGCAGCAGCCCGGCGTCACCTGCGATAACGCATTTCGTGTGACATGCGCAATCAGGCGCATAACGCATTTCGTGTGACATGCTAGTACGATTTTGGTCCCCATAATTTTCATACCCCGGGCCTATATATGTAAATCGATTCTAAAGGAGTAAACTCCAAAAATTGTTTTATGTATTTTAATCCAATAACTAACCAAACACCTCTATTGTTCTGCATTCGAATAAAATTTAAAACCATCTAACGTTTATTTTCTATCAATGTAAAAAGTCTTCAACCACTCGTCAGCCTACAGTTTATAATAGGCTATTCATACATAATACCTTTCATCGTATATATATAGTAAAATGAAAATACAGTTTCATTTAGTTTCAAATTGCTTACCGGAATCGATAATCGCACACGTGTGACATACTCGATTCAACTAAGAGATTTCTGTTCGAAGAAATCCGTTTTCATTCACACCGTAACGTAACACGCTCCGCGACAACCGGACCCGCCAATCGAACAGCCCCCGGACACGGTGTTAATGTGATAGTTCGGAATCTAGAAACACAGATAAAGCATTCGTATAAGTTGACAGCGGATTATTAAATCTGCGGCATTCCGGATGTTTCCTTGTCTTATCCTCTGAAATTGGATGCAAATTACGTATTTTTTTACATTCGAAAACATGTAAATTGCGTGTTGAGGCTCTGCCTCAAATCAAGGGATTGTGACCGAGCTGGTTTCTCAATACGCGCCGCTTAGGAGTTCTTTTATTATAGAAATTCGTAATTGTGCCTCAACCGCTTGCTCGATGGTAAATTAATATAATTATATCTCATATTTTTTTTAAACGTTCGTTTTTTATATTTAGCACGCGCAAACTGTTCTATTTAATACTTTAAAGTGGTTAACAATTTGAGTTTTGTATAGGATTTTAATAATAAAGTCTACTTAAATTAATCTTAGTCGAAGTCGTCGTGGCCTTAACGATAAGTCCTCTGGCTGTGTACGATCGTTACGACTGTGCCCGCATTCAAATCCTATACAAGTTCGGATTTTTGTTTAAAAATTACGTACTTAACTCATGTTAAGTGATGGCTTTTTTTATTTATTGCTTAGATGGGCGAACGAGCTCACAGTCCACCTGGTGTTAAGTGGTTCCTGGAGCCCATAGACATCTACAACGTAAATGCGTCACCCACCTTGAGATATAAGTTCTCAAGTATAGTTACAATGGCTGCCCCACCCTTCAAACCGAAACGTATTACTGCTTCACGACAGAAATAGGCGGGGCGGTGGTACCTACCCGTGCGGGCTCACAAGAGATCCTACCACCAGTCCATTGCTTCCGCGATGAAGCAATAGCATCGCATAATAAAAATGAAACCCACAAAAAAAATTGTCTCTCGGGACGCCCGACAGAAGTGATAAGTTAAACAAATCTAAGTTGAACTAATTAATATTGAAATTGTTTAGCTTGTGTATATATTAATATGATAACGTAAGGAAAATAGTAACACAAATTGAAAAATATATATGAAATTGGTTAGGAGCTACATACGCTCACAGTACCGCTGCCGTATGCGTGAAAGAAAGGGAAGCTAGACAGATTGGCGCCGTAACGCGTTACGTTACGAAGCGGTTTACATTGCCAAAAGAAAGTATGACTTCAAAATGAGTTTCTCGCCGGATCTTCTCAATGGGTCGCGTTTCCGTACCGATGGTAGATTCTGCGAATCAATAATTAGATAAGCGAAAAAAAAACTTAATTTATATACAATTGTGACGAAATTCAGGCTGCGACATTCTTAGACTTCGGTAACCACTAAACACTAGTTGGGCCATGAGCTCGTTCACCGTACAATAATGCAATAAAAAAACAAAAAAAACTATTCAAATTTACATTACCGATACGGTGTGAGTGGAAGGCGTCTGTAGATGAATGTATTACTACAAAGACTGGCCGGTGGCAAGGTTTATGTGACGGTTCTAACAACTAATACAGTGCCTACTCTATTTCGATTTCATTACTGAATTTGAATCGAGTGAGATTCAATTGTATTATATTCATGTTTCCTTAACAGTTCCTTTATTTGTTTCGTATTTATACTAGACTAGTGGTCCCGCAGTAGTCGAAATTCGACTATAATTAATTGGAATTGTAAGTTTGTACACTATTATGATTGTATTTTATACTTCTATAATCACAAATTTCGCCAAGACTACACTATAAAAAATATTAACAAAGACAAACAATATTTAATCTATTCTCAATTCGACAACAGACGTCAAGAACAAAAGTTTGACAATAAATAGTATACATGCGTGAGTGCGTCAAATACATGGTATATAGTGTGTATAATGTTTTCTTTATTGATTTAATGTAGGTTTTATGCTTTATTTAAAAAAAAAATTTGCATTTTGCACTTCTTCTCTGTATTCTCTATAAGTGTAGAAAATTTTATACTCCTCCGTCCGCGCAATTTTCGTAAAAAGGGATACAAAGTTTTTGCTTCATGTATTAATATATAGATAGATAATATTCATTTAATTTTATTGTATTGTATAAATGCGTAGGCGAACTAATGTTACACTTATTGTTAAACGGATATTTGTTACATTCAAACCAGAATAGAGTAACTTCATTAGAGATATTTAATCACGACTTAAGCATGCAATACACTCATTTGACTTTTTTTTTTTTGCTCATTCGCTGGTAACCGCTATTCCAGATACACGCGAATTTGCTAACAATAGCCCTATCAAGAGAAGTGTTTCATAGAATCTACCACCGGATCGGAATCACGACCCACTGAGAAGATCCGGCGAGAAACTCAGTAGGCTGTGTCTATGGGTTAGTTCGCTGAACGGTTTCCGGTGCTTGAAGATAACTTATGTACTACAACAGACTTTAAGCAATAACAAAAGTTTGACAATTAGCAATAAACAAAGAGTATATTTATATAGTATGTGTTGTGTCAAATACATGGTAGTGTGTCTAATGTTTTTTTTATTGAATTAAGGAATTAAAAAAAAATTAACATTCTGCATTCCTTCTCTATATTCTCTATAAGTGTGGAAAATTTCATACTCCTCCATCCGCGCAATTTTCGTAAAAAGGGGTACAAAGTTTTTGCTTCACGTATTATTAATATTTAAATTGAATTACGCGAATGATTCTCTGAGTTCGACCCGCGCCCCCAACAGGTTTGCAACATTGTAGCGTTCGATTGTTTTATACGTTTTTTATTCGTGCAGAACCGCGAGCCGGTCCGGTGCGATCGGGTCGATTCGTATTGGCCTCGTGACCGACTTTACGATATTTTAACCTATATGCAATATCTTTCTTTCTGATTTATTATCAAGATATGAGATTCGTGTGTTGTTGTGTATATGCGATGCTCGCGGAGAACATAATAAATCCTTTTATCTGTATAAAGTCCATTTATTACTGGTGGTAGGACCTCTTGTGAGTCCGCACGGGTAGGTACCACCACGCCGCCTATTTCTGCTGTGAAGCAGTAATGTGTTTCGGTTTGAAAGGTGGGGCAGAAATTATATCTCAAGGTTGGCGGCGCTTTTACATTGTAAATGTCTATGGGCTCCAGTAACCACTTAACACCAAGTGGGCTGTGAGCTCGTCCACCCATCTAAGCAATAAAAAAAGAAAAACTAAACTTAGTTGACTATATTTAATGTTGAATAGGCAATGGCTGTTCCAATGTTCAAATTAGAACCCATTCGTGTCGTATACACGTAAAATTTGCCGTTTTGAATGATTTGAAAAATGTTATATCTAAATTAAAAACACCAATTCACTTCAGCGAGAGTGCAGAAACTTAGACAACAGAGCAAAAACGTTTAGATGTGTTGGTGCGTTCACACACGCAAAGTCCGGTCACAAGTCTTGCTTAGCGACAAAATCGATAATTATCAATAAACTTTAAACAAAAGATTAAAACTTTTAACGAAGAAAAGCAGATTATCTATTCGGGAAATAACGTGACTATCAAAAAGCTTGCGACACACCTCCCATTTTCGGTCACGATATTATATTTTCTATATATATATTTATTGTATTGTGTATATGAGTGAATAGGCACTTGTCTCACTCACCAGGTGGTTGCTGGACATCACTAGTGGATGTCGCCAACGACCTTCAGAGGTGAGACCGAAGTCTCAACTGTATAGAACAACACTTGCCCCACCAGTCAAACCGGAATGCATGACTTCGCGGCAGAAAACTGGTACCGTGTGGTCTAACAATGCGCATCACCTCCCATTGAATCCCTTATCGTTTTCTTCACCCACTAAAATAGGGTACTATTCTACAGACACACCATACCATAATACGCGTCGAAATTAAGCTATGAATGCTCTCGAAGGCCTTATTTTAAAGTGTTTTATATCGATAATATAGGCCACATACGGAAATTTCATTTGGGTTCATAAATATATGTATAAAGCTAAATAACGTTGTATTTAAGATCCGTGGTGATAGAGAGGAGCTGGTGGATATATATCCTAACTCTTGCTTCTTCTTCTAAATCAGCCGAAATTCCTCATACAGTCCGTTAACAATAATAAAAATATATTTATTCTTCAAGTGAATAGGACTCATAGATAATAATAAATATTTACTAACAATCACACCACGTTAACTAGTCCCGTGATAAGTTCGTAAAGAACTTGTGTTACAGGTACCAGATAACGGAAATAAATGTAAGATTTTTATTATACTAATACATATATTTAAGATACATCCATAACCCTGGAAAAGACATTTATATTTATCATACAAATACCTTCCCTTGGCGGGATTCGAACCCGCGACCCCCTTGTGTAGTGACCATGTCACTTACCACTACACCAGACGGCCGTTATAGATGTTAGCACAACTTAAAAACTATGCTAGAAAACCCACTTACATTCCGATATCTGTAACATAATTAAACAAATCTATACTAATACTAGCTGACCCGGCAAACGTTGTCTTGCCATATATAAGATTTCTAGAGAATTTCTAGTGTAGAAAAAAAATGACTAACTTATTGGAAGTGTATAAGGGAATATGAGTGAAAAAGGCCTGGAGCGCTGTGAACGATGAGGGAATGTTGTTTAAAAATAACAAAACACCAAACATTAATTGTTTTAATTTATTAAAAGTAATAATCTAATATATAAAATTCTCGTGTCACAGTTTTCGTTGCCATACTCCTCCGAAACGGCTTGACCGATTTTGATGAAATTTTTTGTGCTTATCCGGTATCTATGAGAATCGGCCAACATCTACTTTTCATCCCCCTAAATGTTAGGGGTAGTCCACCCCTAAATTTTAATTTTTATTTTTTAGACAAAATTTTTAATTTCTATTTTTTTATGATACAACATACAAAAATACATACAATCCTCAATTTTCACCCTTCTACGATCAACCCCTATTTTTTATTTGCTAATTAAAAACTTTAAAATTTTTTGCGAGAATTTTGTTTTTATTTTGTCATGACGTAGAATAATAAAATTCATATTACTCTGAAATTTTCACCCCTCTACGATCAACCCCTATTTTTTATTTGTTAACTTTAATTTTTTTGGCAAGATTTTCATTTTTATTTTTATTTTGTCATGAATTAAAATAAAAAATCTGATGTTACTCTCAATTTTTCATCCCTCTATGATCAACCCCTTTTTTTATTTGTTAATTATAAACTTTAATTTTTTTGTCAAGTTTTTTATTTTGTTTTGTCATTACTTAAAATAAAAAAAATCGTATTACTGTCAATTTTCACTCTTATACGATCAACCCCTATTTTTCCATCCCGATTAATATTTTTTTTATTCTATGCATAGATCCGCAATAAGGTTGCAAGATGGCAATCAAATATTATAATTGTAGTACGATAAATTCTTATTCAGAGTTTATAATTTCAAGTCCCTTTAATTATGATTTTTTTTAAATTGAATTTGATCTCCCGCCCTCGCCGGTCGACTACTGATCAACTATCAATCGATCAGCTATCCCCGCCCGGTGTCACCACTCATCCAGCAAACATCACATAGTAGGGATGAGGACGAAGCCGGTCTCCTGTCTTACTTACTCACTATACATCATAGATTATACACTTAATATATTTGAGAGCTATACATTTTTCAGCCATGTTTTTTTGGTTTTATTTGTGTATCAATAGTATGTTCAGTAGGTCTGAGAATCGGCTACTATCTATTTTTCATACCCCTAAGTGAAAAGGGTTGTCCACCCCAAACATTTATTTTTTATTTTAATTTTTTGGATATTTTTTTTTGTTTATAATGAGGTATTATGTGGTTAAATGAGATTTTTTTTTCTACAGTAGAATTTCCCTAGATATCTTATTTAAGGCAACACAACGTTTGCCGGGTCAGCTAGTTATATATATAATTAATTCATTACATAATAATAATCTCTTAATGCTGCAGCGTGAACAATATTTTTTGTTAGCCCGTCTTTAGCTAATACAAACGAACTTGATGGTTTACCCACTCGAGAGCATGCAACGTATAATTGTCCGTGTGAAAAACATGGTGTGCTCAAATCTAAGCCACAAACAGACATTGTTTGGCCTTGGGATTTATTAATAGTCATTGCAAATGCCCATCTAATCGGAAATTGAATAGGCTTAAATTGAATTGGCACATCTGTGGGTATAATAGGTATTCGTGGTATCAATATATTTTCACCTCGAAACTTGCCATTTATAATGGTGCCTTCGATAACTTTTTTCATTATTTTTTTAATGACTAATCGCGTACCGTTGCATAACCGTGGCGGGTTCAAATTACGAAGCAAAATAATTGGAGATCCAACCTTCAATTGTAAGTTATGTGGTGGCATGCCTGGCAAATCCAGTGAGTTCAAAAACTCTGTTGGAAAATTTACAGATTCAGTGTCATCGCAAACTGTATCAATAGATTTATATGATACCAAGTCCCCTGGCAATAACTGTGGTATCTTCAGATTTAAAATGTCAACGTCCACATTTTTTGCAGCTAACATTGCTCTTTCTGCAAGTCACTCGAGATTTATGTAATTCGTGTGTACATCGGGAAATATTTGTTCAATGAGAGCATCTTGCGAATCAATGATAGTGCAGAAATCATTCGCTAATTTTATGTATCCAGTTTCAGCTATAGTGACTTTTCCATCGCCGATATTTAAGAGTTGTTTTGAGAATGTTTCAGCGGATGGATCTTGAAGCATTTGAACGCGCATATTTACTTTCAGCTGTACTATTTCAACATTACGCCACAATGTCGATGATTTTAAGCAGGCGTTGATTTCACCAGCGTATGTTGAACGTGGAATGACGGGAAGTGTTTGTCTAAAGTCACCTGAAAGGACTAACCGAGTGCCACCAAATAGTTTGTCGTTGTTTTTAATATGTCCTGTCAATGTCAATGTCCTGTTCAACGCCTCAAGCGAATGTTTGTGTGCCATGGTACATTCATATTTTCCACTCTAAGCACCGCCATGTCACTGCCTTTATGGACATAATTTCAAATGTATTTGATGCTTTTCACAGAACTGCAGAACTCAACATTAATATGAGCATTGTATGTTTTGCTCAGCAGGGGTGAATATGGCACGACCTAACGATTGTCAATATCAATGTCTGTGTTGCTGATGTTTTTAATAAATGATTGTCCGCCATTATCTGGATTCCTTCGACGATATGTTGGATATCCGTCGACATTTGTGATTGTATCGTTAGTGAAATGTTTAGGGATTTTTTTTGTAGATTTTCCATATGACATGCAAGGCGATGAACTAAAAATGTTTAACTACTACGCTTGAAGCATAAACACTAATAATAGCCGAAAACTGTAGAGGTAACATCCCTACTCCGTGCTGTTTACTGGGTCAGAAGTGACACCTGTAGACATCTGGCGGGGATAACTAATTAAATGACGATTGATCAGTTTTCGACCGGAGAGGAAAAATGATTAAATTACTAAAATGGCAATTAAAAAATAAGGGTTGATCGTAGAAAGGTGAAAATTGAGGATTGTATGTATTTTTGTATGTTGTATCATAAAAAAACAGAAGTTAAAAATTTTGTCTATAAAATAAATAAATAAATTTAGGGGTGGACTACCCCTAACATTTAGGGGGATGAAAAATAGATGTTGGCCGATTCTCATAGATACCGGATAAGCACAAAAAATTTCATCAAAATCGGTCAAGCCGTTTCGGAGGAGTATGGCAACGAAAACTGTGACACGAGAATTTTATATATTAGATATAAATCTACAGTGGTTTTTACGGATGTTCCGTTATAACTACTTAACCATGCATCCGATTGACTTGAAACTTGGTATCCATGTAGAAAATACATGTACTTAATGGATAGGCTAATATTTATATTAATGTTGGACTCCCTAATAATAATGACAATAAATAATAATGTTAATTTTAAATGCGCAGCGAAGCGGGCGAGTACGGTTAGTTCGTTCTAAAATTAAATAGGGTTAGGGTATTAAAAAATTGAGCTCGTGTAGGGCTATTTCATCTTGAGCTTTTAAAAACATATTGATATAATTTTTTTTAATTTCAGACGGCGCATGACCCCACCGATTCCCCGTCAACTTCGACGGGGCACAGCGCCGACAAGTAAGGCGTCGGCCGTCGCGTGTGCTCAGTGATCACCAGACTTTATACATTAGTGTTTTAACATTACGTTCGCAAACGGAACATTCGAGAACGGATCACGAATATCTACAGACAATATGTTTTTTTTTTTTAAGTTACATCACCTACGTTTACAAAATATGTTTATTATATGTAATAGGGATGTGGAACGTGTTAAATGTTGTTTTTTACATATAATGTCATTTTTTTTGTTTTTTTTGTTTTTTATATATTTAAAAACAGCAAACGTGTTTTGTAAAACAAATCATTTATTGTTTTCGTAAGACCACCACGGACGGCGTGTGTCTTGAATGTTCTCGAAAACGGACAAATATTTATGAATAGATATTTTTTAAGTCTTCACGCCGTAAACCGACATACCATTAACCCAGTGACTAATCAATATTCTAATACTACTTACGTAACTGCGATTATTACATTTGAGCGAAGTGATAAAAAGAAAAAAAAAATTATGTTTAAAAATAGTATTATAACATTCACTTTTTTGGATGTCTAGACACAATGACATCGAATAAATTAAAAACGACTCCTTTATCGACAACAACAGGTATGTATCAAGTAAATAAAATTGATATTCCAAAAATTATGATATTGTATAATAAAACTTTTGATAAGGAACAACAATATATTTTAATACCCTCTGGCTTCTGGCTTCGAAGTTGCTAAAGTTTGATGTAACTCGTTTTTGCTAACTTTACACTGAGTATCATTGGAGCGATCTTAATGAAAATTACTACTATTTTAAAGCACAATTATAAATGAAATTACTGGTAGATCTGTTAAACAAAACATTCTTAGTATGTTTATCTATCTATGCTCATATCACATGTGCTGCCATCTACATAAAATATACAGAACCGTTATGATAATTTTGCGAGTGTTACCAGGGTGAAAAGCTATTTAGTTAAATCGAAATTTTTGCAACTTTACAGGAAACTCAGGAAAGCCATTTAAAGTTTAAAAATTTAGAAAAAAATTCAAAAACAAAAAGAAACTTCTTCAGCTATTCGAATATAGTAAACTTAATTGAAGTTCAATTAAAAACATCGAACTGTTGATGCTGATTTATTTATTTATTTATTTATTAAGTTGCACCAACAAAGTGATCATCAATACAAAACATTGACAAATTGACAAAAGTTCATGGCAGATGTCACCTCAATTATAGGTGCAATCGACAGTGCATTAACATAAAAAATAAAATAAAACGCACCTTTAATTAAATATGCAATTTCAAAAATGGGAACATCTCTGAAAATGTAAAATGTTCAGGAAATGAAAAAAAAAACTGATTATTTTCAAAAGCAGTGTAAAATTTAAAATATTAACTTTTGAGATACTGAGATAACTGATGATTTTTGTGTTAATTAGCAATTGAAAATTACTGGAATCATTATAAAATTGGTGTAGCTAAGCCTCAAAACTACATGTATATGAAAAAACGTATTTGACAAGATATGCGACATGTGCCCTTTTCGAAATTGCATATTCAATTACAAAGATAAATGTCGCTTAAACCAAATGGCTTTTCAGCCCTTGTTAAAGTTAATTAATACTTCTTACTTATAATCTCACGAGTTTCCAAAATTTAGAAAACATTAAATACATACATTTCAATAATCATTAACATTCATTTTCCATAATCTGAATAGATAGTTTTCTATTTACTATACAAAAATTAAAGTATACATACCTAAATTAGATCACAAAACCATTAGTTAACACGCAAAAGAATTTATTTATTTATACAATCCAGTGGGTACGTCATCAAAATTCATTTTAATCATATCTCGATCTATTTATAATACAATGTCTTGAGAGCTTCAGTTCATGATTTTTTTTTTTTTTAAAACACATAACGTGCTCGCTAAAAACAATTGCTTAAAGATAATATTAACTGGCGTATTTACAAACATAAACCATTCAAGTAGCCCCTGTCTTGGTGAAACTGGAAAGGCCACCGGGCCACCACTAACCCTTAAAGTTTAAAAAAAAAAAATCGAGTAACAGAAAAATATATTATATTATATGTTATAATATGTTCAATAAAAAATATATCATTGGATTACAAAAATGATACAGTACTTCAGAATTCAAACTCGTTTGATCCTCAAGTCGTCGGGAATTTTTTTATAAATGTCTAGCTGTACCCGTCCGCTTCACTGGGCATTTAAAATTAACATTATTATTTCTCACCCCCACAAAGACTCTCATCATTAACGCCCCCGCAACTGGTGTAAGGAGTCCAACACTGATATAAATATTAGCCTATCCATTAAGTACATGTATTTTCTACATGGATACCAAGTTTCAAGTCAATCGGATGCACGGTTCAGTAGTTGTAATCGAATATCCGTAAAAACCATTGTAGATTTATATATTAGTATAGATGTTTCTGGAACTAATAAAGATGACAGCAGACTATGTTAGACATTTACTATAAAAATACTTGAGGACATTCTCAATGAAGCTGTACACGCGGGCGTGACGGGCGGGAATAGCGTGCTGCTGTCCATGGTCTACATGCATAATAATATCATTGAAGTCTATAAAAATATTTTATAGACATGATAAATTAAAATATAAGAAGTGTCTGTTTAAATATTTTTATTGTTATTTCAAATAAGTCGCAGTGGCCTAAAGGATACAACGCCTGGTTTATTAAGCAATGCGACAGTGCCGATGTTCGAATCCCGCAGGCGGGTACTAATTTTTCCAATGAAATACGAACTTAACACATCCTCACGGATGACTTCCACTATGAAGGAATGACATCGTGTAATTAAAACTCTTATAAAATCTAATTTATTTTATTGCTATACAATTCGACACTCACGTCGCGGTATTAACTTCGGTTATCACTTAAAATTAGATGAGATGTGAGCTTTTTTACCCGATTATTAAATAAAAAATAAAACTAACATTTACATGCTATTTATTTTATTTATTTATTTATACTTTATGCACAAAACAGAACTTGTACACAGGCGGACTTAATGCCTTGGGCATTCTCTTCCAGTCGACCATAGGCTGGTGCAGAGATAATGCATGGTAGGTGCATTAACAAAAGAATAACAAACAACAACAACAAAACAAAAAAAAAAAGAACAAACTCAAAACAAAAATCTTCCTTAAAATAACATCTCAGTATTATAGAATACACATACTACAATTTAATATACCTATGTATAAAATAGTAAAATACATACATACACATAATTACACACAATATAATATACATGTAAAGTAATAATATATAAATACACATGATATATATGTATATATAATAATACTATTAATAATAATTGAAAAATAAAATAAATTAGTTAGTTACACCGAAAGTATCCTTAGGCGAAATGTTTTCCATAATCGGAAATGAAGCTCCCAGGACAATATTATTAACGTTCTCACGCCCCGGAATTTGGTTCAGATACACCATGACTCCCGCCTAACCTAAATTGTCAAATTCATTCCATGCTCTAGTTTATTCGGCTCAATCGAAGAAAGTGATAAATTTAATATGAAATTATGATCTCGACGTTAATTTGAATCTATTGGTCTTAACTTTATTCGTGTTTTAAGAACTGATCAATTTAATATAAAAATTAAAAGGTTTGATATTTAAATAAAACATGTAAAATATTTCTCATCTTAAATTATATTAGTCATTCCAGTCCAAAAAATCGTATGCTAACATTAATATTTAAAATTCGAAAATAAAATTTTGTACGTAGTTTTAAAAAAAAAATACAATGAGGATGAAGCACTAGTCAGTAATAAAGCGGCCAGTGTTCTAAAGAAATATTTGCTGTATCTGAAATACAGAGGACGTTGAACTAACATCAGTGTTCCACGGTAGTACCGTACCTGAAATACAGAGGGCGTTATTAAATTAAGATACAAATATGAACTTAAATGATTTTGTAACAAAGCAATCGTCCATGGATTCCGTGATAAAATTCGTCCTAAACGGCCGTCGATTTTATTTAAACTACATATTTTATCAATCTAACAAAGTATGTCTCAAAATTTTTATATAGCATGTAAATATTTCGTATTTAGTGATAAACAGATGATGTACTATGGAATAATCATGTATTAATAGAGGGCGTAAGTGACTATTAAAGTTATTGTTTATATGTAAATTTTACCTTTCTCAACCGTCTTGCTAATAACCAAACTTTAAGAAAACCACGAGAAATAATAAAGCATCAATAATAAAAGGCTCTTAATGGTAAAGTAATATATGAGTTGTCTATTATCAAAGGTGGCAATCTGTGCATTTGGACAAAAAAATGTTATTGATATGTCAATACAGATTGATTTGAATATAATCGTCTCCTTCAAAGAATACGGTTCAAAACCTGCATTAAATATAGGTTAATACTTAACCTGTTATTTATCTAAGATGTCGTTCAGAAGAGTTTTGTGACTGCCAATGGAATACAAAGTCAATAATTCGTTTTTCTGATTTACCAATAATTGTCCAAAAGTCACATTGCCGGCTTTGATAATAGTCGACTCATATAAAGTATGTAATAATTCTTACCAGCAATATTTTATTATTCAACATAATTGAACAGGCCAAGTTGAAGATGTTTAAATAATTATGGTGTCAGAATTTCATTTAATTACATACATACACGATGACAACGTTTTTACGATGATAACTTTTCTGTGTGCAAGTTTTTTAACGTTCTCGATAGCGTAAAAGTTAGCTCATATTTGTATGGAACGGGATCGTTTGCGTACGTTTGCCGCTAGGGGTGCTGTTCCAACTGCATACAAAATTGGGGTAACTTTTACGCTATCGAGAACGTTAAAAAACTCGCACTAAGCACACAGAAATCCGGCGTAAAATAGTAGACAGTGTGCTTCGTGCGCCCCTAGCGGCAAAAGTAGGCAAAGGATCCAAAGGTACCATTTTTTTTTAATACTTAAGCTGATGGTCTTGAGAGACCATTTTAGCGTAACCTTAGCAAGTAGGTGAGCTCACGGGGCTCAAACCTGACGTCGTTGCTAACACTAACCCTAGCAAGAGCAGTGCTTCGCAGAATCTACCACCGGATCGGAAACGCGACCCACTGAGAAGATTCGGTGAGGAACTCAGTGGGCTGTATCTGTGGGTTAATTTACTCGCCGAGCCTTTCGTCGCAAGCGACGGCTTCGACGAGAACGATGACCGGTGCTTGAGGTACCTAAAAGCAGTGTTAGTGGATCGGGAGGATCCGAGATGACGTGCTTTGGGCGATGCCGACTGTTTACAATTTGGTGCAACTTCGTAAAAATTTGACTTAACTATTACGCGATCAAGAATGATAAAAAACTCGCTCTAAGCACACAGTTGAGTTTGCCGCGCTAATTACCAACAGGAAAAGACCGGTTGACATTTGCTTTTTTTCTGTTTTTTGATATTAGTTTTACATCCATACAGCCTTATTTTTCGGTACTGAGTAAAAAATTTGTGTAAAAATATTAAAAAATTAGGTCACAAGCGTCGTCTCTAAGTCTTCTAACTAAATGGCGGACCGATGACCGTGAATCGAAATTAAATAATCCCTTAAAAATATAAATAAAAACTATCTAGCAAATTAAGAACTGATTCTTTTCAAATATATTTCTTATTTATTAGCTGTAAATTGTGAACGGATCCTAGTATTTTTAAGATCTTGTAATTAGTCGTAAGAATATGTTTACGTCCTTACTAATTTATGAAAATTTTAACGTATATTTGTTGGACGCAAGATATTTGTCAGTCCGCAGTCCGGAGATGTCATACGACATTATCTAATTTGTAGTGTAGTTAAAAAAATGCTTGACTAAAACTATACAAATAATAATAACGTAACGGTAAAACATTTTTTACAATTACTACTTGGTAATCGATATCCAGCTGCCAATGGTTTAGAAAAAAATAAATGTTTCAGTTATTTTATAGTCAAATAAAGATACATTAGAAGTCAGGCCATACCAGTAATTTGCAAAGTTGGGTAATTCGCAAAATGTAATAATCTTAACAGTGGACAATATTTATATGTACTAGAATTTGTAATGTCTTGTTTTTTCTTTATACTGGACTCTCTTTTTGATACTTACTGCTTTAATCAAGGCTGATATATTTTTGAGAAACAAAAATCACTCAAGAACTCTTTCATTATACATTGCCTTTACATCTCAAATAAAAAAAAATAACTAATATTTTCCAAATACATAAGTGGCTCTTTTTTTTTTTAAGTATGGCAATTCTATTTTTTACACCTTTTAATTAAAGAAAAGATAACATATTAAAAAACTCGAAATTGCCAAATTTGACCTTTTTTTGCGAATTACCTTTTGCCATTCGCGAAGCATTGCAGTTTTGCGAGTAAGAACAAAATATAATTAAAACAAAATTGTTAAAGTTAGTTTATTTAATTTAAATAAATTTATTGGAACCGCTCCCGAAAACAAAGAGTCTAGGTTATATCTGATGGTATAGCACGAAACAAAATTGAAACCAGAATAATTCTTTTAGATACCATTCTTTGTTGTCATGGGTGCAACAATTCTGTACTTGCAATTACATTACAATAAATATCACTAAACAGAAATATAATTCAAAATTTAGATAAAACTTAGAATACTTTTTCTCCATTTTGTTGGGAAAGTAGTTGTGAATTTTTTTCTTAGTGAAGTCCTTGTTGCCTTTTCGATTTCGGGAACGGTTCGCTTACCACCAGTACAATTTTCTATCAAGAAATAATATCTAGCGTCCAATTAAAATGAAACTTCCGCCCAATGATTCAAGGCATGAATTTTTTTCATTACTTAATTTAAAGTACCAAATCCGGTCCAAATTAGTAAATGAAAAAAAAAACTATTTAATAAAAGCCAAAGCTTTCTACGAATATCCAACTGTTTTTTCTAAATCTTTTCCTATAGACATCGTCCGTTAAAACATGGTGCTCTTGTCACAATCTTTAATAAAATATAGTAATGGTTCGCAATTTGGTATTGTACACAAAGAATGTGATTTTTTTCCTGAAAAAAAAAAAAACAGAATCGTTTTATTAATCTGCATTATTTTATTGTATATACTCTTAAGGATTTTTCAGGACATACAAAGATAGTTGATAGGTTTACGGAAGTGGCAAACTAATAAAGCGTAGGTATATTTACAAATTGTGTAGATATCCTGTGGAATATGTCACATGTTACATGTGTGACAAAATCACATTCATGCGTATATGAATACTAAAATGCGACAATTAATTTATGTATTTTCATATTTTATTCATACGGTCAACGGCGGCACATCTATTATTATATTAAATACACAGTCCTTCACATTAGTTTATTGTTTAATTATATTTATATTAATCGTATTTAAGTGATAGTTTTAAGGCTCCATGAAGAAGGTGTCGAAGGGAAATTTATACCAGCGATACCTATATCTAAATTAATAAAACATTCGTATTTGAACTAATAACTATCTGTGTACTTTTTCTGTACATAAATACATTATCGATATCTCGATATTGATCGTCTTTTCTTGTATTTAACGTAAGGATCACAAGTTTTTTTTTTTTTTAAATGTAACTCTACTTATTTTCTGATTTGTAATGTTCATGCCTAGTGATATTGTAAATAGATGTTTAATGGTTAATTAATCTAAATGGGAAAGTGATAAAACTGTTTCTTGTCAATAAACGATTTCAACATCGTTCAAATGGAGTTTCATTGCTAACAAAAATGTTCTGTAATAGTGACTAATATCGTTGCAAATACATGTATTGTACTAAATATATACAGCGTCAAATCAAATAAATAAAATTATTCAACATAAATGAAAGTACATACTTGTTGAACGTCAAAAAGAACTACCGCCAATTCACAAAAACTAGCCTCCGTCCTGAGAAGAACTGGCAAGAGACTCAGCGGGCATGTCTTTTTTTTTAATTTGATTATTTTTTAAATATTTGTTTTTTTTTAAATATTAATGCGTCCTAATGCTCCTTAGACTCGCCCGATTACGCTTTTCTTTTTCAAGCCGTGGTCCGAACTTCCAAAGAGATTCCCGCGCCTAGGGATCTTGCGGGGTATGTGGGACTGGTCCGCGACGCACACCGCGGGCCCAAGAATATTTTTAGGGCTCTACCGCACTAAACGACTCCCCTGTACTTTGACACCCAACGTCCGATCTCCGTCTGGGGTCAGTGTAAGGAGGTTCCCGCGGTCAACACAACAACCAGAAGCCCTCCTATGCTAGAATAACCCCCTAAGTTAGGTACGAAAAAAAGAATGGCTTAGTGTTAGTGATGGAACACAATAATACAGTTAACGTGACTTCTGACAACGACACCTCGACTCACACAGCCGACGTATCCGCCGACGCCTTAGACCTAGAGACTTTTGAACCACTCTGAGTGTTCATCATCTTCATCATCATCAGCCTTTATCTGCCCACTGCTGGACATAGCCCTTCCCCAATGCCTTCCATAGAATGCGCTCCTCCGCCTTCCGCATCCAACGACTTCCTGCCGTGCGCACTAAGTCGTCGGTCCACCTGGTTGGAGGACGCCCCACGCTCCTGGTACCTGAGTGTTGGACGCTACTAATACTAACGTCGGTAGCAACCAAGGCACAGACAACGTATTCGTCGAACTCGCCGAAGCCCTTGATGTGGCAATTAGTCCACACTTAGGCCGCTAAGCTTCTCATTGATTCTCAGCGGATTGTGATTTAAATCCGCGGGTGGATGTACACGCGAAGCATTTGCCTTGGAGCTGCTTGGCATTCCCTCCCTCTCTTCGTGGCTTTCGAGTTTGCTCGCTTCTCTTAGTGACTCGCCAAGGTCTGCGGGTCAAACGCTATCCTTCCACGGCCAAAAAAGCGTTAAGCTCAAATCAGACTAATACACTAAGACAACAATATTTTATGATTTGAATGTTATTTGAAAATTTCGAAATTATTTAATGAAATGTCTGAGCAGTTAATTACAAAATAAATTAGTAAAAAATTAATTGTTGACAATTTGCATTTTAGTAATTGAAATACATGTATGAGCACGCCATCTAGCGTAAGTACTATGAACTTGAGCTCCATTAAGTTGGATTATAGTTTTTAGGGAATTAACAAGGTAGCAGTTTTTTTTAGCATGGCTATCGAATTTTAGGGACTAATCAAAGTATCGACATTTATGTATGTACCGACGTTGGTAGCTTAAGGAAAACTTTTAGGAAAGTGGAGAAATAAAATATCTAACTAATGGATATAAATGTCATTAAGGTTTTTAAGCATGTGATTTTGAATGACAAGACTATCTAGGAAATACCGAAAGAGGCACAATATTGCGATTTCTGTTAAATTCAAAATTCATAAAATGTTTTAACCACATTGAAAAAAAAGACAAGAGAATAAACCGTAAAAGTCACTACAACTACCGAAAACCGAATAATTTAGATTGAAAAAATTATATTATATATTATATTAGTGGTTAAATATCTAAATGGAGTTTAAGCGATGTATTGAAATAAAAACCAGTGTTTTCCAAGAATCAGTTTATGCAGATTATAGAGCATCACTATGATACGATGAGTAGTGACTCAATCTTTTTAAATTTTGAACTTTGAAATACAGAAATAGATTTTTTGGCGGGAACGGGAGGAGTGAAGTTGTATGATTTATTTTATTTTGTTTATTTAGTGTTTCTCCAGGGGTAAATGTGTAATAGCGGTGGTTTATTAACTGTTTAGTATCTGTGAAAGTGCACAAATGTGGAAAAATGAAACAAAGCCGCTGAACGTAACTTCTCGGGATCATCCAAAAGTCCACTGAAAAAGTCTCAATAAATGACCACCTTTTTACTGAGATTATATTTCGTACCATATTACCTTATCTCATTTCAGTTCATTTCACTCAATATTATCATTTTTCATAAAAATAAGAATATAAATTAAAATAAGATATGACCTAAAGGTCCTAGTTACCAGGTCATAAAATTCCTTAATTTTTTTATCACAAGTTGACTAAAAAATTGTTTGAATTTGATTGATAATTAAACGTGTTTTCTCAGTATTTACACCGTTACCGTAAAATTAAATAAATCAATATTGAACTTGAATATTCTCACATAAGTAGATCGAAAATTTATAACCTTAAAATGGCACAAACAAATATAGACGACACCGTAACAAGATACGAAAATTTCATAAACGAAGTACTAAAAGAAGACCTCAGAGAACTAGAAACGAAATTAGAGTTTTTTAATAATGAAGTTTCAGATTTAATACAACAGAAGCACACATTAAAAGTGTTAACAAACAAAAATATTCATCCCACCGGTTTCAAGACACAAGTTAACGTTGGTTGTAATTTCTTCATGGAGGCGTCAGTGTCCAAAACCGATACGTTGCTTGTGAACATCGGATTGAATCACTACATAGAATTTAAATTATCAGAAGCCAACAGATTTTTGGAGGCGAGAATAAAGTCTTATGAAAAAAAATCTCATGAGGTACGTCTCAGGGCAGCACAGGTTTCTGCACACATTAAGTTGATGTTATACGGTATTTCCGAATTACAAAACAGAAACAATAGTGATGGTTCTAGTACTTAAAGCAACTGTGTGAATAATTTGGAGTAAAACTGTTATTATGTTCGGTGTACTATGTTTCATAGAATTTTTATCAAGATAAATGTATTTTAGTTTGTAAAATCATAAACGATATATATTCATTTATGTTTCGTAAATGACTAAATAATAAGTCAGTTATGGTGCAGTCGTTAGCGCCTCTGACTGTGTCGCTGAGGGATGTGGGTTTGTTTCCCACATTGAGCAATTATTCGTGTGATGAACAGGTTTGTTTCCCCTTCATCTGGGTGTTTATTATTTATATATTTAACTATATGTCAGTCTCTAGTACCCATAACACGGAACCCTAGCTTGGGGCCACATAATTGTATCATTTGTTCACAGTTATTTATTTTTATTACTTATTTACTGGTGTGTCATGATTGATTTAATCACATAGATTTGGTATTGAGTTTGGAATTAAAAACATTGTCCCACAAACAAATAATTAGCATTGATGAATAATTGAGTGTTCATTTGGGATATTTTTTATAATTTTGCATCAAATTTGGTGTTGGATTGATGACATTGTCCTCAGTGATTGAGAGTGATGTTAATACCATATTTGTGCTTCATAATACTCCAAAATGGGGATATCTTTGTGTTAACCTATATCTGTATGTGTTCATTTTAATACTCAAGTTGAAATGACTGAGTGACAGAAAATAATTATCCAAATTTAGGTAAAAGTAAGGAGTATAGAGAGCAGTTGTCCTGCTATATACAATATATTTATAAGATGTTGCAAAATTGTTACTGATATAGTTTTGATGTATCTTTTATGTCTATTGCATGACTGTCGTGTTTAATTGTAAACTGTAAAACTACATTTTGTCTCTTTAATACCCAAACCGTTCACAAATAATAATTATTTACACTTGCACTACATTTACATTTCTAGTTTCTTTCATAACATATCATCATTGAAGTTGAATAGATTGGCTGAGGTGCCTTTTTTCATTAATACCAACTGTTCTGTAATATATCTATTGCAGCACAGAAACTATATCATGAAGTGTTTTGAATTATTCTCTCACTTAGATATTATATTTTTTACAGCTGTTTTAAAGCCTAAAATAAACCTATTTACAGTACAGTATAACTTCAGCAAATCAATATTAGAAAAATATTAAGACTAATCAAGTGTTTTTGATTGCGTAGAGCACTCTAATCTCTTAGCAAGGTTAGAAATCGCCAGAATTGATTTAAATAATAATATTTTATGGCTACATCTGACACAAAATTTCAATTAAAATTGAACAAGGAACTCATAGTAGAAGTTCTGCCCATCTCTATTTAGCACACAAGCTTTTGAAATTCTTTTTTTTTTTTTTTTTTTATTGCTTCGATGGGTAGACGAGCTCACAGCCCACCTGATGTTAAGTGGTTACTGGAGCCCATAGACATCCACAACGTAAATGCGCCACCCACCTTGAGATACAAGTTCTAAGGTCTCAAGTATAGTAACGACGGCTGTCCCACCCTTCAAACCGAAACGCATTACTGCTTCACGGCAGAAATAGGCAGGGTGGTGGTACCCACCCGCGCGGACTCACAAGAGGTCCTACCACCAGTATTATTCTACCTATACTTTAGTAAAACTACTATTTCCTAATAAAGTATCCAATTATTAATCTATTCTAGTCTACTATCCTTGCGAAGTGTACATACAGCTTAATAATGTACCTATCAAATGTATTAATTCATTTTCTAATGGGAAACCAACAGTGTCACATTAGTTATTTATTCTAGCAGTTATTCAGTTATGTAATTCATATTCTGTCAAACCCCTTGTTTAAAGTTTCTAATGAAATTATATTATGGGGATCTGTTGATGTGATAATAATTTAATTATGTATATGTATATACATTTGTATATAAATTAATTTTAAGTGTAGACTGAATTATGAAAGTCATAAGCTAAGATGATGTGTAGACTCATTCTAAAATTATAAAAATAACCAGTACTGAGTTTGTGGTAGCAATTTTTCAAATGTAAATAATGTAGTTTTAAAATTGATCAAATTTATTAGTTTTTGTGTACGCTTATAAATAATAATCAAGTTGCCATTTCTAGAACAAAACTATTATAATAAAAATCTAAGAAAAGTTTGGGTTATCAAAGAATTTGTGAAATTTAGTAAACTCTTTGTAGTACCAGTGAGCATTAAAAACTCACACTCATGTCAGTAAAATCGTTAAGAGATTATTTTCCTCATGTATCAAAATGGCTGGCAGATTTCGCATTGTTCTGTCTGGATTCCAGAAACCGCCTTTACACCAGGTGGTCGGTGAGTTGTCTTGTAACCATAATGGACTGTTAATTAGCTGCTTACAATGATTATGATTTGTTAGGTTTTTTTTTCCTTCCTATTCGCCTAAGAGGTTATTCCAGCTACGCCCGGACGGGTAGGTGAGCTCACAGGCTCAACCTGAGAGATTTGCTTACACTAGCCCTAGTAAGAGCAGTGCTTCGCAGAATCTACGACCGGATCAGAAACGCGACCCACTGAGAAGATCCGACGAGACACTCAGTGGGCGGTGGCTGTGGGTTAGTTCGCTACGGACCTAGCTTGAGTTCGGTGACTGGTGATTGAGAGGCCTAAAAGCACTGAGGGTGATTCCGGGGATTCGACAAGACATGTATCGAGCGACGACGGCTTTGTCGCGTTTGGATAAGATTGTTAGATTATGTGATAAGAAATACAACTAAAGAACTATTGGTGTATTAAATGATGCGAAGCTCTTTTTGTTTTATTATTATTTCAGAACTAATTAGCCCATATTAAACTGCGAATTATAGGTAATTCCTATTCAAACGTACACTGAGCAAGTAATCACTACGTTCAAATGTACATTTTTATTGAGGAGTATGTATAGGTATGTATAATTTAAAAATGCAGTATCCACAACAGACGGTGTGTCTTTTGAACGCGGTTTGTGTTTTTACTTTTTAGTACCTACCCAGAGAGTTGTTTAAATCGGTGATCTACCTTTAATAACATTTGGTCATTTTAAAGTGTAGGTACCTACTTATCTGTCATATATCTTAAATATTAGGTATGTACCTTTGATAATTTATTCTTAGTTATTGAACATTATCGTAAACAACAATATTTTTTTTTCAAATATGGATTTTCTGCCACCAAGCTGTCATGACGGCAGTTTTGCTGTACTTTTGTAATTTGAAAAAATTTGCCGCTGAAGCAAACCGATTTCTCAGCCAATCCTTCAAATGACAATGTTGTCTATTTTTTTCGAAATGCGAGTAATAATAGTTTGTGCGGTTAAGAAGTGGTAATTTTGACGCGGAATACAAAGTTGGCCTGGGCAGCCAAAAAAGACCAAAGAATTTGAGGCATTACTCTATAACACTTGTTGTCAAACTCAACAAGAGCTTGCAAAACATTGAGAGCTATTCAAGCAGCAATCCCAAAATGTTTGCAATCAGCAGGATTTATCCAAAGTCCAAAGAAAAATCGGTACCATTACCATATGAATTTAGTCCGAGAGACCTTGAAAGATGATTTTGCGTGTTCGTGATGCTTTAAAAGAAAATCATTTTTGCATCGAAATATTGTTTAACGATGAAAAATATATCCATTACGGTAGCTTTTTGTTTTCCCTACCTAAGCTGATGGTCAGACCATATCAGCGTAAACGGGTGAGTAGGTGAGCTCACGGGGCTCAAACCTGACGTTGTTGCTAACACGAACTCTAGCAAGAGCCGTGCTTCGCAGAGTCTACCACTCTAAGCCACCGGATCGGAAACGCGACCCACTGAGAAGATCCGGCAAAAAACTCAGTGGGATGTGTCTGTGAGTTAATTTACTCGCCGAGCCCTTCGTCGCAAGCGACGCGGCGCGTCGTAACTATACTTGAGACCTTAGAACTCATATCTCAAGGTTGGTGGCGCATTTACATTGTAGCTATGTGTGTTACAGCATTGTGTGTTACATTGTTTATGGGCTCCAGTAACCACTTAACACCAAGTGGGCTGTGAGCTCGTCCAGCCATCTAAGCAATAAAAAAAATATTATTCATCCGTGACTACAGCTTAAATAGCACAGACGGTCATTTAATTTATGATATACTTATTGGGAATGTTAGGGTTCTGCGGTTATAATTTTTTTTAGGTTATGCAGTAACGTACGGGTGAACAAAGTTCTGCATACTATTCGTTCCTATCCTAATTTAAACTTGAATTTAATGTAAAGAGCTCCAGTGTGCATGAAGTGAAAAATTAAGTGGTAATCACATTAAATATTCTATTTTTGTGATTCTTAAGGGTTTGTAGTCAACTTGAAAGTCGCTTCGATAAGCGTTTGATGAGAAAATAGGGGTTAATTTGCATAGGCAGGTAAGTTAAAGAGCTAGGGCTCGGTAATTAATGTAATTATTCTGTAGGAGAATAAGTGCACTTGAATAAAATATTATCATCATTAAGGGTTGAATTGATTAGTTAAGAGATTTCGAAGACCCTATTAATTGGTTACAAAATTTAAAAAAAATTTTAATGATCGAATTAATAAGTACTTATTCAATTCTGCTTACGAAGCGATAACTCGATAAATATTGATAAAAGCTATCTAATTAAATAATAACTTTTTTTACTACATCAACTATAAGAAGATAATGATAATGCTAAGAACAAAATTAAATTGTTAATTAGAATTTTCAAAGAGTATATTGCCATCTAGCAGTGTATTTTATAACTATTTCAAAAAAGATTTTTTCAGTTCATATAGTTTACCCATATTATAATAGATGGCGCTGTAAACAAATATTACGATAAATTCATAGATCAAAAGTCAGTTCATTGGAACGGTTGTTTTTCCCTACGTAATCGTTGGCAGCATATTATTATGGGGTTATTCCAACTACGCGCGATACCAGTTCGCGGTGAGCTGACGAACTCAATTTAAGAGAACTTGCTGACACTAGCCCTAGCAAGAGTAGTTAGTGCTTTTACCACCGGATTCGAATCGCGAACCTGTGAGAAGGTCCGGGGAGAAACTCAGTGGGTTATGTCTATGGACTAGGCTGCACATCGAGATTTGAATGGTAACCGGTGCTTGGAGAGCGTGAAAGCACCAACAGTGGATCTATAGGATTCGTTAAGACATTGTAGCGTGCAACATTCGGTCGCACTCGGGCGTCATCGGGCGCGATCGGAGTTCCCGAACGAGCAGGTGTCCCGTGACGTCATGCAACAAGATTCGCGCGCGTCGATTTAAGTTCAATGTAAAAACGTAATTTTAGTTTTAATTTGTATCTTCTAGTGCCTAGCGTTGTTTACTCTTTTTTAGTTTGTATTATAATATTGTACACATTACAAATAATATTATTGAAATGGTATGTTTGACTTTTGTATGTTCGGAGTGAAAATATCCCGCGAATGCGAGGGACAATTAACAAACCACAACTACTTATAGTTTAGGACGACGGCGACTTCGTGTTGCCTATGGTCTGCATAACTAAAGAATAAATAGTTTTAGAATGTGATTTGTGCTAGTTTTTACATTTATCATATAAAAGGTAGGCTTAAAGGCATTAGATATAAATAAAAGGCGAGGTTTCAAATAAAAGCTTAGCTTTATTACTTGTTATATTCACGAAGAAACATTCCTGACTGACATCAACAAGTTTCCACGCTGACAATGCTAGTAGAGATACAATCATGTTTCCGTGTTCCTATTTTAAATTTTGAAATGTCGAACGAGTTTTTTTTGAATGCCAATTAATTTTTTTTTCTTCCAACAAACCAACGCGATTCGCAACAGCCGCGAGTCTCACAACCCCGGCCGCCATTTTAATCGAAATATTTTTTTTTTATAATTTACATCTCTTATTTCTCACCATAACATTTTTATGTCTAATACACCGAACAGTGGTTTTAGATCCTAAAACATTCAAAGACAAAGACACACGCTCGTAAATTATAAGCATTATGACAATGTGATATTTATATTTAATGAATAAGTATTGTTTTTATATAAGAACTTTTATAATTAATGCGTAGTTAGGTTAGGTTTCGCGGTATAGGTAAAATCTGTCTGAGGCTCCACAGATTACAATAGCCATACCAGCCACGCGTTAGACAAATACCGAGGAATTGTTTCATTTTCACAAATCGCCCTTAAAACTGTTATTTTTTTTAATTTACTTATTTTTACACCCAGAACCATATAAACATCTTTGAGTTAATATAATTTTATCTATATAAAGGAAGGCCGCGCCGCCGATCTGTCTCGCTCTTAAAACTTTTATTTACAAACTGTTTAATGCTCCTAAAAGTTTCATTATCCGATGCCTAAATATTCTTAAAATTATATTACGAAAAAACGCATGATACAAATCGCTAATTTATCTAATTTCCCATTCTTGTCACCGCTATAATAGAGCTGATGATCGTATGAAATTTTCGATAATTTACCTACATCAATCATCGATCGATCACTTTAGAAATATTCAATATAAAAATACTCTTATCATTATTTTTTCTTTTTTTTTTTCGTCATCATCATCACCGTCATCATCGAATAAAATTTTTACACGCGTCATCGGCATCGCCGGCGAAGACAGACGGCGGAGCGGGCCCCCGACAAAAAGAAAAGCTTTGAGCCTCATTAATACCTTAACATCGTGAAATTTGTACTAAATATATCCAGGCGAGCAGACGCAGCGCGAAACTTATCACTTAGCCGAAATGCGAGGATGCCGAAACCGCGTCTAAACACTAAAGGTTTGGGTTCACACGCTATTGTCATGCACGTTTTTTGTCCTGTATCCGTTATTTTAACGTACAGCCATCCGAGTGTTCATACGGTAGATTTTCATTCGCTTAAAAACGATCGTGTGAAAGAGACAGAGCTATACACTGCAACGTTAAAGTTCATTCGATTTGTTTGTCCGTTGAGTATTCGTTTAAACGCATAAGCATTGTACGATTTTTTGCAGTACAAACATGTTGAACGGAATCTTATACCTTTAGACGAGCAATTCTTGTATATTAATATACGTCATATATGTATATAATCTGAATCTCGGAAACGGCTCCAACGATTTTCATAAAATTTAGTATACAGGGGATTTCGGGGGCGATAAATCGATCTAGCTACGATTTATTTTCAGAAAATGTTGTTTTATTCGTGTTTTCAATAATCAACTCTTCCCGACATCTATTGGCGAATAGTAATACTATTTTTCTTAATTGAGGGGAACTAACCGCTTTAAAGACACAACAAGATGGCGTTATAAAGCCCGGTCATCATCTAGTGGTTCTCTATGTATGTGCCACTATTCATTCGTTAACATGTATACTGCAAATAAACGTGCTGGACAATACCGTGTGTACCCGAACGCCTCGTCCCTGCGTGCTCAGTGCGAGAGCGTCCCTACGTTCGCCGCTAGGGGCGCTGTTCCAACTCCATATAAATCCGAGTTAACTTTAACGCGATCGAGAACGTTAAAAAAAAAACTCGCACCAAGCACGCCGAACCCGAACACTAAAATTAAAAACAATTTTTCGTTAATTAAATAATTTTGTCACTAATTTTTTATACGTCGACCGCGTCCGCTCGCTTTAGTTTACAAACATTTATACCAAAAATTACGTCACAGTTATTTTATGGACTTTAGCTCGTTTGAGAACGTAACAAAAAAAAATAAACACATTGGATCGCGACACGTATTGTAATAATATCGAAGGGTGAAAGCCTAATTGGTTTAAGCGAAATTTGCTTATTACGCGACATTTATCTTTGTAACTAAAGGTGCGTTTTGTTTGTGATCATCATCGACAGTTAGCCTGATCCATTAACGGTGCTTTTAGGCACCACAAGCACCGGTCACCGACGAAGGGCTCGACGAGCGAATTAACCCATAGACACAGCCCACTGAGCTTCTCGCCGGATCTTCTCAGTGGGTCGCGTTTCCGATCCGGTGGTAGATTCCGCGAAGCACTGCTCTTGCTATAGCCAGTGTTAGCAACACTCCGGTTTGAGCCCCGTGAGCTCACCTACAAACGTTAGGGTGAAGTTGAAATAGCCTCTCAAGGCTATCAGCATAGGTAGGAAAAAAAAACAACAGTTAGATGTTTTTTAATTTAACTTCAATCAAGTTTACTCTATTCTAATATCTGAAGAAGTTTCTTTTTGTTTTAAATTTTTTTTTTTTTAAACTCTAAATGGCTCTGCTGTAAAGTTGCAAAAATGTCACTAAAACGCAAATATACTTTCTCCCCTCGATATTTAGGTGACACGCACCTAAATGAATGCGTAACGCTGTTGTGAATTAAGACCACAAGGATATAATGGAAATATTTCAATATTCAATTAAACTGTAAATACAAAATTTATGATGCATTTTACTTCGTCACGAGAGCAAATATCTCTTGCTACTGTGTCTGATGCTTTACTTGCTAATTATAAATGGAAAGGGTCGGATTTATACTCCCTTAATAGTAATTCCGTGCTCAATTATTTCTTAATTCCATCATTTATAATAATATACATATAATATATTATTATTATTGTTTTTGTAATATTATGAACGATACTTATACGAATAACTACCTAATGATCAGCGTAACTCTTAATGGGTCTTTGTTTCACGTATAGAAAAATTGATAAATACAGCTAGATTCGGTAAATCTAAATGTTTTCTTCATCCAAAAAATGAAACGCTACGTACAATAGAATCTATTACAATTTCGAAAAATTTAGGAACCATGATACCCAAACGTGGAACCGAACACACTACATATTCTATTGTTTCATCATCTTCTTCTTTTATTCTTAATTTTTTTTTTTTTTTAAATATAATTTTGAAAATAATCATCACATATTTATTTTAATCAATTTCACAATGATAAATCCAAACATTTGTAGACGGATTCGAAAATACAAAAGAATTTTTATTTTATTTTTTTACATTTACTACGTTTTTTATTTTTTTGTAAACTAAATAATTTTACATTAATTTCGTTCGAACAGAAATAAAACTATCATCTAAATTTACAAAATATGAAACGATGAACTGTCGTCGCCAAAACGTGCAATCCCTTTAAATACATTACATATAATATAAATATATATATAAGTTACAAACATGAGCATTTAATATACAACACCGAATTTTGTACTTTTCTCAATGGGCGTCACCCGCGATCACTGTGGATAAACATTTCGATGTTTCACTTGAGGCTTAAGCTTTTTAAATTTTGAATAATTTAAAAAAAAAAAAAAAACATTGTCAACCAATAACTTAAAAATTATTTGAATTCAGAACGAATTGAAATCGGCTCGATCGCGTCTCTGTATCCATTGTGGTCTCGTTGCTGATGCGCAGTGAGCTATAGCTGAAAATCCGGACTTAAATATACGACTAAAAAAAAAAAAGAAAACCAACATTCTTAATTCAAAAACGTTCTGTTTGATTTTTGCGGACCGAAAACATACGAGATTTGGCTCCAAGTATCTCGAAAATCATGGCGTGTCGGTTGATAAAATCTGTGTGTGGAAATCAATACGTTTTCTATTGTAATGTGTGTTGTTGTGGCCTGCGATAACACTTCTAAATATAAAGATTTATGTATGTACTATGGAGAGATCGGAATAACGAATTACCTAATATACACGGAATCAAATACACGATAAAAACTGACCATTTAGAGCTAAAAAGAAATCCATGACGTACACCGACCGAGTCGCCATATTGTTTTTTTTTTTTCACTCGTTTTCGGCACTGGCTTTCGTCAGCATACGATCTCAACTTAAATATGTGATTACTTTTAAGAGTTCGTTTCGTGTCTCATAAAATCTTTTTAGCTCTACCTCGTCATCGCTTACTGTAAGGATAAAACAAATAACATTTGTAACATAACAAAATACAAGTAACGGAACGATGGTGGATCGAATAAGCCCAGCGGCGACTGCGTCCATGCCCTATGAACTACGTAAACAGTGGAAAAAGAATCCGGGCTATTGTTCTTGGGAGTGGTGGATGTGATTGGGTATTGATCGATCGAACATACATTTATCCAAATTCCGAAAATGCTCATTAAACTCAGATTTAATTAAAACTACTTTTATGGGTTTTTGTTATTGTCATTGTCATTGCCTCGATTTACCTCAATTTAGGATTCTCTATGTTACGGGTACCAGAGACTGACATAAATACTTTAAAAACGTGTTTAGATATATAGAATTATAGATAATAAACACCCAGAAAAAGATCAAACAAACTTGTTTATCACACGAATGTTTGCTTGGGAATCCAACTCACGATCTTCGACACAGCAGTCTTGCAGAAAACTGTATACTCGTAGTAATCAAAAATCCAAAATAAAACAATGACAATGAACATAAAAGTGTTTTTAATTACGTCTGCGACTCGCGAAATTCGAACTAAACATGTCGCATTGAAAGTTCAAAATTTGAACAAACGTCGTAAGCCCGATCGGGGGGATGATTTCGAACGTAAAATCGGTGATCGGAAAATAGGGGGAGGCTGTATGAATGGTCTATGTGTCGATGTCTTAATAAGCTTCCGTATCTCTCTGAGTCTCACCTAACCTGCTACTGCGAGCACTCCAGTCGACGTCTGGTCCATCCTAAGCTGAGGTACTCATCTTATCTTATCGTACTAGTTAAAATAGTTACAAATAAAACGTTAACAAACACGTAATATCAAATGAAGAATGCTTACACTTGCTTAGCTATGGCCGACCGTGGAACCCGCGCGAACTTACTCGAAACTAAAGATGGAGTAATGTCTTCTTCTTTTTTTTTCGAATTTTTTTTTTTTTAAATATAACCCCGCAAACGATAACTCAATCAACAGTGTCTATTGCATCCTAACAAAACACAGTTATCGTTAAGATAGTTAGTTATACGTTTAAATCGTGTCATCCGTAATAAAACTATCGTAATTATATATACAAGTATACATCTCTTTTAAACTACCTATCTTACCGTTTTATGTATATATATAGAGAAGCGAAATAAATTTAAATACGTCTGTTTAACTGAAGATGTGAATTGAGGTTGTGTGCCGCGTGGCGGGGTCAACGGCCGGCGACTACATATAACAGATACATTGAGATATGCGAACGGGGACCAGCTCGTTCCCGACGGCCTGGAGTCGCCAGGGTCGACGGCTGGTGGGGTCGACCGCTGGTGGGGTCGACGGCTGGTGGGGTCGAGGACCACCAGGCCTGGGCTCCGAGCTACGGTCACGCCGCGCTACGTACGTCTACTGATCAAACTAATTATCAATCTATAGTATAGTAAGTGTGTATGTATGCGGGCGCGGGTAGATGCTCAAAACTGCTCTCAGACTACGCTATACTATAGTGCCGTATAGTATAGCAGCGTATACTTATTAGCCAATAATATATCGCACATATGATGCTATAAGGTCACTTATGCAATTTTCGTTAACACTGAAGAACTGTGTATAAGAAAATACATTTTTTTAGTTATTACTTAATAGTGAGACGAGAGAGATGTTTGCTTTTACTGATGAAGTTTGTAGTTTAAATATTATCATTTTATTTCTATAGTCTAGCAGAACTGTATAAGAATTATGTAATAAAGCCTTCGTCAAACAGAACGCGTAATTATCGCGCGTCAGAGCGCTACGCTATGACGCCGACATGTGATGTACTACTATAGTGACATGCCGTCACGCTCTGACGCGCGCTAAGTACGCGTTCTGTTTGACGAAGCCTTTAGATGTTGAATTTACCAACGTTTCTCCTGAAAAATTACATAATTTGCATAAGTGACGTTATCGCACCGTATATGCGATATAGCACATTATAGTTTGAACGTGTCCATAGCCAAAGTATGGTGCGCGATATTGTTGTGCTATGAGTTATATACTATATGTTATTATATTATAGAGTACTCTGAAAGCAGATTAAGACACCACGCGGCAGCTTCAGCGGGCATCCGGTGCTATTGAGGGCCCATAGCTATTAAATTTTAATTATTTTATGTATAAAAATCAACATGTTTCTCTGAAGGCACTTTTGTTCGGACATTTTGGCCCAGTGCGTTACGGTAAATGTATTTACTAAACTGTGTGTGCATGTGTGTGTGTGTGTGTGAATATATATGTACTTATATATTGTTTAAGACGTACATAAACAGTCGGGATTCGGTTTATTGATATGTTTGCCTTCGTATCTATTGCTTCTGTTTTGGATCTGGGTAAAATATCTATTAAATTGATGGCCGCCGCGTGGTGTGCTTTTGCGAAGCTTTGCACGACAATGGAATTAAATTTATGATTTGTCTGATTAAAAGTAATTAAAAATCGTTTGTTTGTATAGTGTAATCTGTTATAGGTTGGGATGTAACATAATTAACATTACTTTTAGGGCTTAATCTCTAAAACTGTATAGTATTCGAAAACTGTACAGTATTTGAAAACTGTATAGTATTCGAAAACTGTACAGTATTTGAAAACTGTACAGTATTTGAAAACTGTACAGTATTTGAAAACTGTAAAGTATTCGAAAACTGTATAGTATTCGAAAACTGTACAGTATTTGAAAACTGTACAGTATTTGAAAACTGTACAGTATTTGAAAACTGTAAAGCATTCGAAAACTGTATAGTATTCGAAAACTGTACAGTATTTGAAAACTGTACAGTATTTGAAAACTGTAAAGCATTCGAAAACTGTACAGCATTCGAAGACGGTAAAGTTTCGGAATAAAAAAAGGACAATAAAAAATTAGAGATTAACCCATAGGTAAAAGTGGTTTTAATTATGTTTAGGACTTGGGAAAAACCGAAGAAAATACGTGCATATTTAAAGTTTGAAACTAAGTTATTGTTACAGAATATTTTTTTTCTATTAAACCCTAACATAGAAGTATATATGTATGTCGTGTAGCTTTTCGCTTTCGCCTTAACATATCGCATCTCCCGCGCATTTTTTAATTATTATTTTTTGTGAAACAGTATATTTATTAAAACGAATAACCCTAACCCTATATCCGGAGCGAAACTAATCCCGCAAATAATCCGGATCAACTGAAACCGCGATCCGAACGTGCCGAACTATTGATAAAACTCGAACCAAGGATGTACAATTCGATAATAAAAACTTAGGATGTTTAATCGATTTTCGAATTTTGTACGCGAACTGTTAATACTATTTAAGAACTCTGCAAGAAAACGAAAACCGGTTTTTGTGTATAAAAATAATCTATGAAATTCTTCGTTTTGTGGATCGAAAAATAACCCTGCTCTATTGCACTAATTACTATGGTTAACTTTTATGAATTATCACTAAAATAATTACGCGGAGGTAAAGGTTGACAATTCCAGACTACGAATAGAAAGTATACACTACAAGGACTAAACAGAAGGCATGCAGGAGGCACGGGAACCAAGGGTAATAAAGAAAGAAATGGACAAAAAAAAACAACAAAAAATCTAAACTTAAGCAGTTAATATATTAATCGTTTTGCTTAATGAATAAATCAATAAATGATTTTAAGATATACACAACTATAAAAACCATTTTAGATAATACTTAATAATATAATAATAATAATAATTATATATAGCGAAATATATTATTATGTGCAGAAATAAAATTCTAGGTGACTTAAACTTTCTCTGACTCGTTATAACCTAAGGAATTTTCTAAAGAGCGCAACGGCGGTGGCGCGACACGTCACGCCTGCGTCACGTCACGCCACGTCACGCCCACGTCACGCCGATCGACGTCCAACGGACCACGTATTCAAACTTCATTACTTTAATAATTTCTTTTATAATTAAACTTTTTTAATCAATAATTTTGAATCTGAAGGCCTAAATGCGAGTGTCGTAAAATTTTGGTGTGCGAAATATTCGTCCAATTTGTTTAGTTATGCCGAAAGTTATTGTGCGTCGCGTCGGCGCCGCGCTCACTCCAACTGTTCGAGAAAGTTCGGCGACTTGAAGTACTCGGGCACGGGGTCGTCGAGCCGCGAGATCACCTTGTAGATCGACTTCTTCCAGCTCTGCTCGGCGTCCTTCCCGCCTTGGATCGCGCGGAAGAACTCGCGCAGAGTCTGCTCAACCACATATCTGAAGTTCGAAGGTACCTGAAAGAATATTAATCACATTTTATACACAGTTCTCCTCCTCCACAAACTCCCCCTCCTTCAATCAATCGCTCATTGCTGAGCATCATGTTGTGCCCACCTGTGACTTTTTTGTAATTTGTAGCCACTTATATCGGTCAGTGGCACAGTGAAGTGCGTGGCTCAGTTTTTTTTTATTGCTTATATGGTTGGACGAGCTCACAGCCCACCTGGTGTTAAGTGGTTACCGGAGCCCATAGACATCTACAACCACAGATCATAGAATTTCTATGATCTGTGTCTACAACGTAAATGTGCCACCTTCCTTGAGATTTAAGTTCTAAGGTCGCAGTATAGTTACAACGGCTGCCCCGCTCTTCCAGCCGAAACACATTACTGGTTTAAGGCAGAAATAGGCAGGGTGTTTTACCTACACGTGCGGACTCACAAGAGGTCCTACTACAGATGCTTTTCTTTATACCATGACCGGTTTGACGTTATTTCAATTTGGATTTAAATCATCAATGACATTTAATGGAATGTAAAAAGATTATCTTTTATATTCGATTCGTTGAGTTTGATAGGTTCTATGAAACTAACCTCGATGTGGTTATTTCTGTTGTAATGCAAGTTGAGGACTCTGTAAAGTTCAGAGTCACCGGCAACATGCAGGTCCTCGGCCGCCTTCAGACCTTCGCTGATCGCTTGCCGAGCGTACTTCTCCATTTGGATGTAGTAGAACTCTCTGGAACGATTAAAAACAATTCTTTAATATGTGTTCGTTTAAGCGTTTATAAATAAATAAATGGTAATATTACTTTATAGATATGCAAGTCGTAAAGGCTGAAAACTTAATCTTTTTTTTTTTAAGGGATTTTATGACCTGATAAGTAAGACTTTTAAGTCATGTCTTATTTAATTAATATTCTTAATTTTCTGAAAAATGATAATATGGAGTGAAATGAAATGAAATGAAAATGATTAATTTGAGACATTAATCAACTGGGATGAAATGAAATGAAATGATATGGGATGAAATATAATCTCAGTAAAATGGTGGTCATTGACTGAAATTTTTTCAGTGGACTTTTTGGAGGATCCCGAAAAGTTACGTCCAGCGGCATTTCATTTTCCCACATTTGTGCACTTTCACAGATATTAAACAGTTAATAAATCACCGTTATTACACATTGAAACCTGAAGAAACACTAAATAGACAAAATAACATAAACCAGAGAAATCAAACACTCCTCGCGTTCGCGCCAAAAAGTCAAAACTTAATCTTTATGTTAACATAACCTTTAAATTAATCGTCTTTCGTTCATAAGAGATGTAGATCAAAAAACTAGAATACCTATTTGCTCTTATATGTATCGTTCATTCGTTAGTATGTATTTAATTAGTGATACCTTGTGCATTTTCTTGAAAATAAGCCTGTATAAAAACTATTTTGTATTTGAATGTTTTAAGTTATGGCCGTATGTCATTCGATTTAAATCGAGAAAACAATATCTGTGAGCCAATAAGAGCCGTAGAAAAACAGGAATGAAATACTAGACTAAACTAGACGAAAGGAAACTTGTACAAAATGTATGCACACCTCATTTCGGAACTTCATTCGTCAACTTTACCATAGCCTCGTTTCCTAAAAGCTATTATTCTCAAGAAGGTTTAACGTCATACGAGCGATCGTAAAATGTCTAACAAAATCGCATTAGAACATAAATAATATATCCTTTGCCAAGCTCTAGGTGAGAATGACAAAGGGAATAATAATGAAAATCTTGATGTTAGTTAATAAGATTAATATTTGGTGTTCTAAAGTGACGTAACGTTTTTTATTTTTTTTTATTAGGCAAAAGCGAAAAAATCGCAACCGGCTGCAATGAAATCTCATGTTTTTTTTTTGTTTTACAGTACTCGACGTACGTAGGTAGTCTACAGTTGACACTTCATGTCACAATGCGAATAAAAAGGCCCTCGAACCCCGTCGAGAGCTGGAAAGGATTTGATTAGTCATTTTAGCTCTCGTGGCGGCTCTATCTTCGGTTCGCTCCGCTTACGAGAGCGAACGGAACGAGTGTCTCCCGGGGCTAATTACTTACGACTCGCATTCAGATAGACTAATTCAGTTTTTCACGTTCTGCAAATGATGAGCTAGTTGCGGAGATGGAATTTTTTTGACGCTACGAATCGTTGGCGCAATAAAATTCTTACGAACGAATTACATTGGATTACCTTCGAGAGCTACATATATCATACGTTTTTTTAATTTTTATACCTTTAATAAATGACTCAAATATGTTGTCACAGATCCACATATGGATCCTTAGCCGCTCTGTGCGTCACTAGTGTTGGGGTGTTTTTTAATTGGCACTCGTGTCGATGACGGCCCTGTTATATGTATAAGTAAATTAAGTGTTTAAATAATTACACGTCTTTTTGCATCTTTGAGTGCGCTTCTGTCCGTTGCTGATTAGACAGGTATTGCGTGTACGTTTTTCTTTAAACATCTGTGTTTTTAGAAAGGAAGGATTACTTGTGCTTTTTAGGCCTTTCCAGATTCACTACGATAGTTGGGGGAGTGCGGACTGGGCGCATTTATGAAGGTAGGGATTTGTCGACAGCTTCTAGGACGACTTCGAAGAATACCTAATAATAGCTCAAGAGCTGCTGCTTCGCGAATGCATTTACTGTCACATCGAAATCGCGACCCGCAAAATTATAATTTGCGTTATTACTGGTGGACCTCTTGTGAGTCCGCGAGGGTAGGTACCATCACAGGGTAGGTTCTGCCGTGAAGCAGTAATGCATTTCGGCTTGAAGGGTGGGGCAGACGTTGTGACTATACTTGAGACCTTAGAAATTATATCTCAAGGTGGGTGGCGCATTTGCGTTGTAGATGTTTAGCTCGTCCACCCATCTAAGCAATAAATAAAAAACACAAGAGTCGCGAGAGACTCAGCGAGCTGGTATTATGGGTTAGGTTCCACAACCAACTCTTCGACGAATACGTTTACCAGGGTCCCTAAGCCTGCTCCTAGTGTTAGGAATTCAGGCGTCTAGTAAGATGATTAGGGGATTGCTAAGGACGTGTAAATCGTTTATCCTGAACGTAAAAACCCATTCAAGTCGACTCGAGCGACCGTTATACTAAACTTTACCCCGACGTATCCGATAACATGTTAAGGCGTATTTCAATAGCATTATCGTACTGTGGGCGTAGTTGCAGATATAATATTACTCATTCTTTGTTTGTTACTCGAACTGTGCGATAATGTCAGTAATGATATCCACGTTTTAATGTCTCCAGCATGATTCAGATAAGGGGGAACATGTGGCATCGAAAAGTCATCGACAAGTGGGATGGTGTTTAAAACTCGTAAGTGGCTATTAGTGATGTGTAATTTCATTTGGCGCCGCGGCCCGTAGTCTGTGCTTAGCGTTAGGGAATGGGCCTACAAAATGATTAATTGTTTTGTTGAATAATTAATTGCTTTACATCAATAACGCTTTAAGTTTTTTTTTGTATTGCTTAGATGGGTGGACGAGCTCACAGCCCACAGGTGTTAAGTGGTTACTGGAGCTGATAGACATCTACAACGTAAATGCGCCACCCACCTTGAGATATAAGTTCTAATGTCTCAGTGTAGTTACAACGGCTGCCCCGCCCTTCAAACCGAAACGCATTACTGCTTCACGGCAGAAATAAACGGGGTGGTGGTACCTACCCGTGCGGACTCACAAGAGGTCCTGCCACCAGTAAAAAGTGCTCATAAGAATTAAGATCAAATTAAAAAATAGTTAAACTAAATACAGAAATACGTATTAATTAAAGTCATGGACATAGTCAAGTTTAAAACACAAAATAATTTACCTAAATTATACATTGTGATCGTATGAATGATTTGTTATGAAAAATTTGTAAATTTTAATTATCACACTTGTACAAATCATTATTTTTACTTCTTTAGTTGTCCGTTTGTTGTATTCCAGAAAATATTCATTTAGGATGAGAATGGTGCGGATCTGTTCTATATAATATTATCATATCCAATATCATTAATCTGTCGTGAAATTTGAGGCTTCTTAAATTAACAAACGTTGTTCTTTTTTTAAGTATAGACAACAACAACAAAAAAAATTGGTATGTTTAATCTATGTTATACAACAAACTAGAGAATTTCAATTTTTGTGAGTCGAAAACATAATTAAAACTACTTTGATGGTTTATTGTCTGATTTATTATTGTTAGTAAATTATTTCAGACGTTTCGAACAGTACATATTTATATTTCGTGGTCACTGACAACGTTGCACTATTCTTATAAGCCCGAGATTCCACAGCAAAAGTATCTATATATTAATACGTGAAGCAAAAACTTTGTATCCCTTTTTACGAAAATTGCGCGGACGGAGGAGTATGAAATTTTCCACACTTATAGAGATTATAGAGAAGAAGTGCACAATGCTAATTTTTTTTTTAAATAATGCAAGATACATTAAATCAATAAAGAAAACATTACACACACTACCATGTATTTGACACACACACGCATGCATACTATTTGTTTATTGCATTGAAGTATATTGTCAAACTTTTCTTTGCAATCTGTCAGTTATAGTCTGTCAAATTGAGAATAGATTAAATATTGTTTTCTCTTTATTAATATTTCTATTAGTGTAGTCTTGACGAAATCTGGGATTAAAAAGAATTATATTAGCCCTTGACAATAGAATCATAATAGTGTACAAACTTATAATTTCCATTAGTTATAGTCGAATTTCGACTACCAGCGGACCACTAGTATTCTTAAATATTCTTAATTACACGTACTAGGTACTCGTAGAGAGAAATCTAGTTCAAAGTTTTTTTTCGCGTGTAAAATTTAGGTTATTTATTTGTAGGTTTCTTTTTACTGCGTCAGTCAGTCATGCGGGCGTACGAAAGGAAAATAAAGCTATGTGTATTCACGTGGTCGCGTATCGAAGAACGAAATCTAATCCAACAAACGGGGGTCAATCAAATTGGTATCGATCTGTGTAATGTATGTCGTAGGTAACTGATACATTGTTTTATCAAACACGTGTTCTCTATTTTTTTTCTCCTACCTAAGCTAGGGAGGCTATTTCAGCGCAACCTTAACTAGTAGGTGAGCTCACGGGGCTCAAATCGGAGTGATGCTAACACTGACCCCAGCAAGAGCAGTGCCTCGCAGAATCTACCACCGGATCGGAAACGCGACCCACTGAGAAGATCCGGCGAGAAACTCAGTGGTCTTGTGTTCCCTAGTGACTTGTACTTAGCGACTTGTACTTAATTAAAGATTTATGGGCATAGTAACTGCTTAGCCCCGACTGACACCGCTGTCCTGCACATATCTTTTTTTTTTTTTGAAATTAAGGATTACTGATGGCCCGCTGGCTTTTCCAGTTTCGCTAGGACAGGCGAGCACGGTCTCAGGAGGGATATGATTTGCTAACAACTACCCGAGCGCTTCCAAAGGAGACCAAACAACTCAAGAGCAGCTGCTTCGCGAGTGAATCTACTACCGGATCGTAATCGCGACCCGCTGAGAAGATCCGGCGAGAAACTCAGCGGGCTGCTGTTTAGGTTAGATTGTACGTCAAAGTATTTGCCGAGTTTGACGAGTATGCTTACCGCTGTCCTGCATATCTCTTCTGCAAAGCATTCAGGCGTTACCGATAGAACGAACTTAAGCAAAATTTTTTAGCTCACGTCTGTTATAGTCTCTGGTATGCACTTAACGTGACCTCGTACAATGCAGTGCAATAAAATGGAATAACGACCGCCTTATATAGTTAAGATTCGTTTATTCTCGTTTCAAAAATTCAAATTTATAAAACCGTTACGTGGGAATCAGCTGTTTGGCTGACTTTTGCAATTTTATTGTTCACATAGTTCTTCACCCTTAACGTGTTTCTCGAGATTTTCGGTGATGATGCACTCCGACTTCAACTGTATATGCTAGCGGCTAAGACACTTTTTAGATTAACAAGTTTTAAATCTTCGATTGACAAAAGCGTTTTCGTGATGCGAATTTAAACTCTATCGCTACAGGAATAAAGATATAGTCGGTTACATTTTTTAGTGACACGTTTCCTTAGGACATCTTGCAATCTACCTGGATTCGAACGTCTTGGGTTTCATTGTTTGGTCGGAGCAGTTGCTATGGATTTTTTTGGTAAGGATCCTTAAGGAATGCCGGTTTGACTGTTAAACTTTCTTACAAAATTTGTATACATCTCATTTTGTGAGTAGAAATGAGCGCGACGTATGTACACACCTTTAGAATTTTCTTACAAAATAAATATGTACGACCATGAGTTCTATGGCGGGTGGTTTTTTTGTTTGTTTCTCAAACGTGTTTTTGATAATTTATGTAGTTTTAAAACTCTACATGGCGATAGCGTTATCTTCAGGGTTGATCCACTAACGGTGCTTTTAGGTACCACAAGCACCGGTCACCGTCCTCGTCGAACCCGTCGCTTGCGATGAAAGGCTCGACGAGCGAATTAACCCATAGACATAGCCCACTGAGTTTCTCGCCAGATCTTCTCAGTGGGTCGCGTTTCCAATCCGGTGGTAGATTTTGCGAAGCACTGCTCTTGCTAGGGCCAGTTGAGCCCCGTGAGCTCACCTACACGTCAAGGAGAAGCTGAAATAGCCTCTCAACGTGTGTTGCCTTGTCGGAAATTTCTACTAATGTCACAAGTGTGTCAGTGTAGAACGTATGGCCATCAAATATCTAATGTGATTAAAGGAAATCCCGGCGGTGAGCTATCTTGGCGGGTGTGGTTTATTCCCCCTCAAGACGACATTCGATTCCCGTGTGAACTCAACTTAGCGAGGCCACAGAATGGTTACACAATAGAAGGACACGGGACGATTTTTTTGTAGACAAAATTTGCGTTAAGAAAAGTATTGGTCGTTGATTGAACAAAGTTTGAGAAACTACGCAATAAGAAACTCAGATGTCTTAGTAGTGCTATGTGTATAAAACTTTTTTTTCGGTAACACATGTTTTCGTATAAGCCGTTTTGTTTCTGACAGTTATACAAATTATAATTTGCGTAATTACTAGTGGTAGGACCTCTTGTGAGTCCGCACGGGTAGGTAACACCGCCCTGCCTATTTCTGCCGTGAAGCAGTATTGCGTTTCGGTTTGAAGGGTGGGGCAGCCGTTGTAACTATACTTGAGACCTTAGAACTTATATCTCAAGGTGGGCGGCGCATTTACGTTGTGGATGTCTATGCGCTCCAGTAACCACTTAACACCAGGTCGGCTGAGAGCTCGTCTAACCATCTAAGCAATAATTAAAAAAGAAGTTAAAAAAAACCTATTTAATTCGAAATTCACTAATCAACCGAAATTATGTTGTGTTCTGAAATGAATTATTTTCCGTTGTATCTGTTTATGTATATTCTGTGTCGAGCCGAAGTATTAGTCCCAAGACGAACGTATTCGAAGGGTCGACTTATTGTTTTCTTTACATTTCTTTCACTCTCTATGTATTGTTGAAACGGACCTTTGTACCTTTTTGTCGGCAAACTTGATTTGCGATTACTGGTCGTACTATAATAAAATGATAAGACAATTCAACAGATTAACGAATATCATTAAGAAGTTTCTCTGATATTTGTATAATGTAAAAATGTATTTAAATATATTAAATATATTAAATAAACATATATATTTTTTATGTTTAATATAAGATATATAAAACTATAACAGAATGTTTATGTAATGCTCAAATTATTTATTCTTTCGGCAAAGGAAATAAATCATACAGTCCCAAAAGACTGTTAAAGAAAACGTTTTTTTTTTTTTTTCATTTTACCTTGAATATTGCAAATTGACGTCACCATCGCTAAAACCGTAGGAATGTAGGCCGAAGCGTCGTATGGATCTTTGTTATATTTGCTTAGCAACAATGCGGGTTCACCGTTCGTCGATAAAACAATTTGTAAGAAAATACTAAAATGACGTTTACGCTAACGGTAAAGATTGGAAAAGCCATTTTAAATTGCCATTAACGATTCATTCTTGAGGCTTATCGTGGAAAAATATTTTTGGACGTTTTGCTTTTTTTTTCTGCCTCGAGTGATTTTGGCTTCGTCCTGATTGTGGAGCGAGCTCACAGGGCTGGGCCTAAAAGAACATCTGTTCTTGTAGGAGCAGTGCTTCGACGAATCTATCATCGGATCGAAATCGCCGATGTTTCGGCGAGAAACTTATTAAGTTATGTTTTGCGTGCAAATGTACGTTGAATTCGAATTTTATATGTTTCAACGCGAAAAGTTAGATAAAAGTTTTTTTTTTTATAATATACCTCTTTATTATAAAAAGGATCCAATTTCTGCGTCATAAGATCTTTTTTACCGGAATCATATTTCACAACATCTTAAACCGTTATACCTTATACTTATAGCCTATAGTTAGAACTTATAGCCGTTATACTATGGGCTCCAGTGACCACTTAACACCAGGTAGGCTGTGAGTTCGTCCTCCATCTAAGCAATAAAAAAAATTACTGTTTTTACGAAATCCATTAATAATACTTCATAAATCGCCTATCAATTTTTTTGTTGAATAGTTTATAAAATATATTTTTATGAACTTCATTTTACTTATAACATAAACAACTTTATACGTTGGTACTAGGCGCACGAATATATCAAGACAAGTGACGTCAGAGTTCAGCAGTAAAGGCAACGGGAAAAATATAGTTTCGCAGACATTTCGATTGCCAAATACAATGGTTATTAAAACGGGAAGCGGCCAAATGAATACCTATGTGTTAACTATGTACATACATTTACGGGGTTGTGTATGTGTGTGTGTACTGCGTCCAGCTTTCGAGGAGTACGGGAAAGCGGACGCCGGACCGCGGCGTACAGACCATTTTATTTTAGACGTGCCATTTATTGTGTAAATTTTTGACGTCATGACTTCTTATAAATCGACTAGCCGTACTCGCCCGCTTTGCTGGGCATTATTTATTCTCATTAATATCAGGGAGTCTAACACTCATATAAATATTAGCCTATCTATTAATTACGTGTATGTATTTTCTACATGGATACCAAGTTTCAAGTCAATCGGATGCATGGTTCAGTAGTTATAACGGAACATCCGTAAAAACCACTGTAGATTTATATATTATTATAGATGAGCATGCACGATGCATGCACGAAAAGGTGTCACGTTCCGTCTGAACGTGCAAGCGAGAGCGCGTTGGCTTGTGACACATTTATCTCTCTTCTCACGTGACGTCAGAGCTAGCAATTCTAACACTTCTGCTGCTGACGTTATCACGTAACACCATTTACAGACAACCAATTAATTTGTCATAAATTATTTTATTGTCGTCAGATAATCAATTTTTGGATTCGATTTATGGAGTTTGTCGACAAAGGCTAATTGATTGCGTTCATTGGTTAACTAACTCATATTTTTTTATGACGTTACAACCGAAAACTATTTAGATTACGGGCTTCAGTTAACATACGCTATTCATTCGGTAAGTATAGCGAGAGTCGCTTAAAAAGTATATATATATTTTTTAAATATAAATAAAGCAATGTCTGTAACATCAAAAGGTCTATGTAAAAAAGTTGCACGGCGCATCGGCACACACACGAGCGATGCACTCACAAACACACGGGCGCAAGTAAACGCGAGTAAACTAATACCGGGCCGGATTAATGCTTCAGTTAGTGAAAAAAAGTTTTTTTCAGACTGCGCCGTCCGGATCAGGCCCGTACTCGGACGTGCGTGCGAGATGTTTTTGTAATACCCACACTTTTCGAACTATTTTTGTGTTCATACAGTATTCATGTATGACGTAAGACCTGTTTTTTTATTGCTTAGATGGATCGACGAGCTCACGGGCCACCTGGTGCTTAGTGGCTACCGGAGCCCATAGACATCCACATCATAAATACCGCCACCCTCCTTGAGATATGAGTTCTGAGGTCTCAGTATAGCTACAACGTCTGACTCACCCTTTGAACCGAAACGCATTACTGCTTCACGGCAGAAATAAGCAGAGTGGTTGTACCTACCCGTGCGGACTCACAAGACATTCTACCACCAGTAATTATCAAATTATAATTTGCGGGTTTGATTTTTATTACACGATGTTATTCCTTCACCGTGGAAGTCAATCGTGAACATTTGTTGAGTACGTATTTCATTAGAAAAATTGGTAGCCGCCAGGGATTCGAACACCAGTGCATCGCTCAACACGAATGCACCGGACGTCTTATCCCTTAGGCCATGACAATTTCGACCTTAAAATTCCAGGTTTAAAGTCTATTTTTAGAAATTGCATGTGATGAACGAGCTATGTACGAAGAAAAAGTAGAAAAGTAACAAAAGTTTGTGGCCGGTTTTCTCAAAATTAACAAATTGTATCATATACTCTTCATTCACTCATGTCTTCAATTATTGCCATTGCAACGTTCCGTGTCCGTCCAACGCAATAATAAATATACAATTTAATTTGTATGGCCATAAGTTCATTTTCGTTTGTTAGTGACTACAGTCCTTTATTAAAGTCGTTCTATTGTAATTCAGATAATCTAGACTTTTCACCGGCTTACGGTAAGTCAATAATAAGTATTTTACGTGTGTGCCAACATGCGGGTGCGACAGACGGTTATCTACGCCTCCATGTTCGCCAACTTTCACGCAGAAACTCTCGTATCTTGTGACTACTAATTTTTACTTCGTCTTTTGTACAATGAATTTGATGGTTTGCAATAAAAATGTTTATTTATGTAGTTACTTACATACTGGTGGTAGGACCTCTTGTGAGTCCGCGCGGATAGGTACCACCACCCTGCCTATTTCTGCCGTGAAGAGTAATGCCTTTCGGTTTGAAGGGTGGGGCAGCCGTTGTAACTATACTTGAGGCCTTAGAACTTATATCTCAAGGTGGGTGGCGCATTTACGTCGTAGATGTCTATGGGCTCCAGTAACCACTTAACACCAGGTGGGCTGTAAGCTCGTTCACCCGTCTAAACAATAACAAAAAAAAAAACAACCGAACATTCTAATTGAATGAAATTTAAACGGAATGTATTTGACTGTGGTTTTAGTACCTATTAGAAAAATGCGACTATTGCCTGCCTGATGTTATTAATGATGTTGCTGACGTAACTAATAGCAAAGTTAGATTTATTCATAATTAAAACAACTTTTACATTCTAATTTTGCTTTTTTTATTGTCGTTATATTATTACCGACGTTTCTAAAAAATCCATAGTTTTCGTGATCACGGCCGGTTCGCAAACGCGAATATAGTTTTTAATTATGTTTACGACTCGGTAAAACTAAAAGAAATATTGGTTTTATCGTGTTATTGTTTATGAAGGTAAGAAACAATGTCTTATAAGGGGGACAATTTCGAAAAGGGTCCAGCTGTAGACAGAAATTTACGATTCAAAATACAACGCGACAAAAGAACAGCGCTAGTGTAGCAAGTGGTTTGATATGAATGTAGTAGTTGTTAACGGATTGAAATGGGCCGTGTTAAAATATTTAATAAACATAGCAACTTTTGACGCTGTTTCTGAAATTACACCTTTCCAATCAGCCACTTTACAACGGACTCTTTTTCATACACAAAGAAACCTCTTCACGCTTACCTACCATAGCATGATTTAAAGACTAGGAGAATCGCGCTATTTATTATTATTTCAATTCTTATTACGTCCCTGGATAGCTCCCTAGCTGACCCGTCTGTCTTGTACCCTAGGCTTCAAAAGTTGAGCTCATTTGAGCGCTTTCCGAGATTTTATTACCCCAACTACTGGTATTAAAAAAAAAAATTGTAAAAAAAAGGGTTTTTTAAATGCCCAGAATGGAGGGTTTAAACGTGCGCTGACCACTCACGGCCCTTTGAGCATTGTATTAGTTTGTTAATTACTAGACAGTTTCGTGATTCAAAAGCTTACTAATACATTTCTGGTTTGAATTTCAAAAGAAACTAATGTTTTTGACAACCATCTATCTGATTTTACGGTAAATACGATGCGTGCCGGTTTGAATGGTATAATACAAGATGTTACTATCTACATATCATCATCATTATCATTCTCCTGCCCTTTTCCTAGTCATCTGGTGTTGGCGCAATATGTTTTCTCCTTCTGTACTCCTCTATCATATACAATTTCTTCGCTCACTCCCCTCTTACACATATCGTCTTTCACGCAATCCATCCATTTCTTCTTAGGTCGACCTCTTCCTCTATAGCCTTCCACATTCATAGTTAACACTCTCTTACCAACCTCATTGTCACTATCTATCTACATGTGCGAGCCCAAAATAGGCCCTGCCACCGGTCGTGTGCATATTTAAAGCATTAATTTTATTAAATATGTTATTCCTTGATCGTGGTGGTTGTCCGTGACCACAAGTGACGTATAAAAAGTCTGAATATGTTATAAAGGTAAAAAACAAATGGCGTATGTTTACTTATAGCGAAAGTGTTGTAGCTAAAAGAATGTCGAGGAATTTGTATGCTAGATTTAAAAAATTTGAAAATCAAAAATGCCAGCTTTGGCGTTCCATCACAGACGAAGATTTTAGCAAAGCGCTGATTTTGAATTAATCAGTCAAAAGTTAGCAAGAGTATTTTTTGGGACTTGACCGGGAATTGAAGTATCCAAATCCGCACAAGATTTCCGGACAGCCCTATATGAGTAATGTTTAATATCATAATATATCTTAATACATATATTCATACGTCTAATAATTAAATGAGCGCTAGATGTCGCTAGTTATGATGGCGTACGCATCGTTTTACTTAAGTTTATTTCCCTCGGGCGTTCCTCACAGCGACTAAATAATATCTTAATAAATTGTCTACACAATTATTAGGAGCGCAGTCTTTGCAGCAAAGTCTATGTAGGTAGAGAATTATTTTTATCATTGGCATTATTTTTATCAAAAATTGTAGGTATTAAAAAAAAACAAGATCGCGATGAGATATCTGTTTTCTTTAAGTAGACCAGATAACGTATACTTGACAAAGAAATAGAAAAAAAAACTTGGTAAATTCTTTTTAAATGTTACACAGTTTTCAGATATTAATTTAAAAAAAAAACTGGGTTACTTACTTATTAAATAATGCAATAATTTTAACGTACGTACGCCAAGAATTCGATACCTATTTCGAGATTATTATATTTTTTAAACCTAAAGCTGAAGATACAATATGTGTACAAGTTTAATTAATTACGCGTCTTAGGGCGCGTCGAGGCGACTTGCCGCACTTTTATAATTTCCCATGTGTACACGGCCTAGGCCGCGCCTTCCGAAGTTATCACGTACCTTTCCTTCTGTTGTTGTATTTTGATGCATATGCTTGTATTATATGCCGGCTCTTACTGTACGTCAAGTACAAAAATCTATCATATAAATATATTTTTTAATTTTTTATTGCTTAGATGTGTGGACGTGCTCACAGCCCACCTGGTGTTAAGTGGTTACTGGAGCCCATAGACATCTACAACGTAAATGCGCCACACACCTTGAGATATAAGTTCTAAGGTCTCTTACATTATGAATATGATATATTTGTAGGACTTCTTGTGAGTCCGCGCGGGTAGGTACCACCGCCCTGCCTATTTCTGCCGTGAAGCAGTAATGCGTTTCGGTTTGAAGGGTGGGGCAGCCGTTGTAACTAACTATACTGAGATCTTAGAACTTATATCTCAAGATGGGTGGCGCATTTACGTTTTAGATCTCTATGAGCTCCAGTAACCACTTAACACCAGGTGGGCTGTGAGCCAGTCCACCAATCTAAGCAAAAAAAAAAAATCGCGAGTTTAGAGAACGTCACAATTCAATTGCGAAACGTAAGTAGGTAAGTAAACTCATTCGTTCTGCTAATATTAATTCTTTTTACGGACGGTAGGGGGCTGTTTAAATCGTATACATTTTACATGCATTATACAGCATGCTTGTGCTTATTTAAATTTTTGTTTATTGAGATTGTTTTCCCTTAACATTGGTGGAGTAATTTACGCTATTTTAGCACCGAGAATGTGTGACACTGTATTTATTTATTCATCTGTTATACATACTGGATTGGATAGTTGAGACGAGCTTACGACCTAGTTAGATTCTACTGTAGATTGAAATAAGGATTTTTTTCCTTTGCTATCATCCCGTGAATTTATTACATTATTGCGATATTCTCAAACTGCCTAATCGCATTGCCTCTAAGCGTACCACTGCCTGCTGTTAAGGAATACGGGAAAAAGAAATTATTAAAATAAAGGCACAAAAATAATTAAATTAAAATAAAATTTTCAAAGTTGTCCTTATATTTTGATAAACGTTATATTTGAACCAACGGGAATCTATTTTTGAATTCTGTTTGATATTCGATTTTATCAGACATATGTGTAAACCAGGCTATTTTGATAGAAAAAAATAAATAAAAGATTTAAAAAAAATTACATTTTTTAACGTTCCTGTCGAATCATGAGAGTTACTTTTTTTTTTTATTGCCCTTGTAGGCAGACGAGCATACGGCCCACCTGATGGTGAGTGGTTACCGTCGCCCATGGACTTCAGCAATGCCAGGGGCAGAGCCAAGCCGCTGCCTACCGTTTAATACTCTCCACAAGCCTCGTTTGAAGAAGGATGTCATAGCGCTCGGGAAACACCGTGGAGGGGAGCTCATTCCATAGCCGGATGGTACGTGGCAAAAAAGACCTCTGGAAACGCACTGTGGATGACCGCAGTGGCTCCAGGTAGTATGGATGAACTCTACTCCGGTGGCGGGCGGTGCGATGGTAAAAACGAGATGCCGGTATCATCTCGAAAAATTCCTCAGAGCATACTATGCTATAATGTATTAGTAAAATATTACAGATATTGCAATGAAATTTATATGTCGCTTGAAATAAGAACTCTCCGGACCGGGAAAATCTTCGGACAAATACCTATTATTAAGGTATTAAATGGTATTTATGTGCTACAATTCTCAGTAACGTATGCCATCGACCGACGATATCAACTGAAACCGCATAAAACAAAACATAATTGGCCGTCTTCACGCACTAAGACCACCGTATCCTGAGCCCCTGGAAAAACAAATGAGCTCTCGCCGAATTCGCCGCCTGAAGCTCTTGGGAACTGGTCACAGGGATCCAGTACTGTGATAACAGCGCGCTAGCGACTTCCGTTTTGATAGTGGTCAACGCCAAGGATAGGATAAGGACAAAATGCTGTTGACATTCTTTGAAATAATTTGTAAGATTTTCTAATAACCGTTATTGGTGATATAACAATATTTTAGGTAAATAATGGGTGTTGTAATATGACATGATAGTTTGCTGAAATATATTACAGTTAATTCTTTTAAATTTAATTAATTTTATACGAAGGTATTTTGCAAACCAATTGAATTGTTAGATCTGGTTTCATTTTTAAAATACTTTTCCTTGTAATTCACCTACGATTACGATTGAGATTTAAATGACGATGGAAATTTTTAGTGTCAAAGGTGGCATCCGATATTTGCTTTTGCGATACACTGCGGGCTCAATATAAATAAAGCTAGAGCTCAGGTAGACGTTGCTTGCTTAAAAAACCTCGAATCTGTTCAAGGCCTTATCTAACGGGTCTAGTTGCAGATCTTAATTATGCAGGATTATATTTTAGGTTATCATATTTATTGTCTATCCTGCCAGCAATGCTAAGTTTTCTAAAAAAGTTGAAACACTGGTTTACCCAGTAAGCTTTAGGTAATATACAATATAATAATACATTCAGGCTTCGGAAACGATTAATTTACCGTATTAATGCTGAAAAACAGTTTCCAAAACAAATTTGTAGTTAGGCATTATGTCTAAGAATCGTTTAAAAAAAGAAAAATTAAACTCGCGTGACGTTCCCGCCCAAAATGCTGTCATTAGTGACATAAGGTTTTAAAAAGTGTGTGCTTAATGAAAGAACGCCGCGCCCGCTCCTTCGAGACAAGGTGAGGTGCGCCTCGGCCTCGCTACAATATTTAATTACACATACTCAAGGATTATCATGCGAACCGCATGGTGTGCTATGTTTAATTAGGTTACGGTTGTTTCAAACGAATAAGTCTATTCCAGTATATTCTTTAATGATATGCTGTTTATAATGAAATTGAACGTACCTACATAAATTAAAAAAACATAACTCATTCGATTTTCGATTTTAATTGAATGTTTTTTAATGATATCTTGTCATTTGTAGTGAATTAGTGAACGATCGGTCCCGGCGTTGAATGATGAATTATATATAAATAAATGATGATGATAATGATGATAATGAAAAATAAAAAATATTTTTTTTTTGTACAATGCCACCTCACTGACATACTAGATAGGTACATACTTTTGTATGCATTATATGCATATACATATATGTATTATTAACCAAACAGCCAAAGATCAAACAGATCTGTTCGCTACATGAATGTTTTTCGAAGCGAAATTCGAACACGGATCTCGAACCTTCTGGAACCTACAGCTAAAGACTGGTAAAAAACCTTTTATTCTTAAAAAAAAACTAACAATACTTATACAAAAGTAATCTATTCAATCGATATTCATTATCATCTAAATAAGCCGCTAAAGATTGATGTAACTTCATCCAAAGACAAACAACTTACTAACAAACATTGTATAATGATATTGGGATTAAATGGTTTTATTATTACCAACCTTGTTTTAGTGGAAATCAACGACATTTTCAATCTAGGGCCAAAATCTTTTTTTTTAATTTACAGTTTTTGCCGCCAGGTCCAGTTAAAAGGTAATGAAATTAATATAAATAGTTTTTAACCTTTCAATTTTTAGATCGCAATATGTATTTAGTTTGGGATTCTTCTTGATAATCCCATATGCTAATTCGTTTACAAACGTATTCATAGCAAACGATGACTGAACAGCGCCGTGTCAGAGCGTCGTGCCAGGGCGGAGTAATTAAAAAAACTTAATGCCCCATCGAAGACAAGATAAGGTCGGCTAACGGAAGAAACCGCCACTTTTGTAATTACTCTTTCATTAGCTGATGGCCCGTGTGTGGCTCACGACGGCCGAGTCATTATTTACGCCGTAAAGCCGTCTAGATTTTTCCGCTTTTACGCAATGTATTTTTTTTTTTGAATATGTTATTTTGTTTTCATAACTGAGTCTAATAACCCAATGCTATGGAGTTATTAGTTTTTTTTTGGACCGAAGTTCCTTATGAGATGATGCGGAGGGGTACCCTAACCGGGAAAAAACGTCCGTAACGTAAGATTTTTATTAATAATGCACACATTGTACGACTTAACTTTGTAATAACGTACAAAAAATAAAATATTTTTATTATATTTTTTTTATAAATCATTGTGAATAAAATAAAGTTGATAACTTTGTAAAGTGATTTTTATTTATTTTTATAAATAAAATAATCATAATAAAAATGTATTCGGGTATACATTTTTTTCTTTATACCTCGAATAGAACTTAAAACTAATATTTTTATAATAAGGAACTTCGTTCCTATCCGGTGTCCCACGACATCACACATTTTAATACGACACTCAGAGCTCAGCACGTAGCAACGCAGGCGTCTCGAGCGCGCCGATAATTAGGGGTGCGCCTTCGCGTGTTTTAATTATATTATTAACGACAATGTACTACGAAAGGCTCATGTTTTATAATGGCCGTCGTATCGCAATGATATGTAAATATTTTCGCCGCGCCCTTACACCGATTACGTCGCGTGCGTGTGAACTTTAATTCGGAAGTAAAGACACGTTACCGAGAATTTAATGCTAAGGTGTGACGTCCTTTCCGGGCTGATTCTTATGTTAAATAAAACAAACGCGCTAATGGGATTGGCTGTTGAACGGCCTCCGCACCGACCTAGACGTGAAAACGGGACGTAATTAGCAGGTCTTTGAAGGAAAACTACTCATAAGCTTCCTCGAGAGCCTCATATTAATTACTGGAGCTCGCGTGAACACCGCGCGATGTAAATGGCCGGCCACTTGCCGCCCTAACTCTGACGACCTTATTAAAAAAAGTTAACACGTAAATCAGGCTCGACACGGGCGCAGTGTATTAGCCAACCAATTAAATTTCAGTCTCTGTGCATAATAAACCGCGACTGCTAGTTAGGGGATGCATTTGCAGATACAAAACTCGCGTGTAAATCTTCTAATGCTGCCAACCGTAAAATAAACTTTGCTTTTCCTTCGTACGTTCGGTTAGAGTGGTTCGGGTCGTATGTCGTATAAATCCGATGAAATCGCGTACTTTTAATTTTAATTACGTGTTTTAATTTATTTTTTTAATTCTATTTAATTATATGGGTTGAGCTAGTTTTGAGCCCGTTTAAAACGGGAAGTTAAAAAGGCATGTGGGAATTGCGACGTAAGGCTGGCAACATTTCCGGATCAGAACTTAAGAGTCTTACAGAGGAGAGGTTCCTGTTGCGTAAACGTAGTCGATAAATCGGGGAAATTCAAGTACACCTATTCGAAGTGTAACTTTAACATTCGAATTTCAAATCAAATTAACCTAAGCAATTTTAAAGTTGCACTGGAACAATTTAGGTTTATTATTGCTAGTTGAAAAAAAAAAGAAACACATCTCGCAGATGTGAATTAGCACGGGATTCGTTAGTGTGTGTGTGTGTGTGGCTTAAAAGGCTTTTACCTCGGCCGGTCTAAGTGCATGCCCTCGTGCGACAAGTTGGATGTGTAAAAAGATTAATTGGAGTGTTACCCGTGTTTCTAACAATTTGCGACGCCTTCTGGCGGGCCGGCCGCAGACCACTTCTGCGCAACTTAATTAAGCGAAATAACTTAAACGAGTCACCGTTGCTAATTAGTGCCATCGCTGCTCCGGCTAATTCGACGAGTGACTCTTTGTTTGCGGGTTTGTGCACTTCTTTGAGTTCGCGCGCAAAAGAACTTGTCTTCGTTTCGACTTTGCGCAAATGTTTGTTTTGGGGCCCGGGAAGTTTTCCGTCGGGACTTTAGCGAGAGCCCGTTTCATTATTATAACGTAATTAAAATTTTTGTTATTGAAACGAATTTCCTTATTATGGGACGATGCGGAGAGGTACCCTAACCTAACCGGGAAAAAACGTCCGTAACGTAAGATTTTTATTAGTAATGCACAAAGTTTACGCATTAACTTTGTAATAACATACAAAAAATAACATATTTTTATTATATATTTTTTTATAAATCATTGTGAATAAAATAAAGTTGATAACTTTGTAAAGTAGTTATATTTTTTTTTGTCAATAAAAAAATCATAATAAAAAAAGTATACCCGAATAATTATTTTCTTTATACCTCGAATAGAACATAAAATTAATATTTTTATAATAAGGAACTTCGTTCCTATCCGGTGTCCCGCGACACCACACATCTTTTTTTTTTGTTTCGTATTGAGTACAAGACGAATGTTAAATAGTTGAAGAAATAGTGAACATGAGACAACTCGGCTATTCGCGTTTAAGAGACAAGAGAAGTGCTCGCGTCAAAGTAGTGCACCTAAGATATCCGACACGACAACAAGTTCCCGACAGCAGTCTTCATGTTACTGGCAACACTGATATCTAATATAATTTAATTTGAAACTTTTTCTTTAGTCGTACATCCTATTCGAAACAAAACTTTAGGCTATAATATTAATTTGAATTTTATATGTTCCATTAATGATTTTAAAAGCTGTTGATTGTTGATTTTTTTTATTATTATCGAAAGTAAACATACGCTTCATGGTAGCGATACAGTAAAACGTTGTATTTAAAATAAATTAATGTAATTAGCGTTAAAATCGATAACTCGACAACGATACCGCTGGAGGCTATCGGAAAGTTTGACTTTTTGTAATCTGCACCTATTTAATTAGCTTCAATTAATTTGTGAACGTTGGTTTATTAATGGAGTGTTTGTCAAAGTTTTAGATTTGTTTCGGGCTCAGGGGAAACGTTTATCAGATTTATTTATTTGTAACATAATAAATTTTTTATTGAATTTATCAAATGCAACGTTCAATTATTAATAAAATGTCGCAGACATATTTTTTGTTAAATTACCAGTTTAGATTTTTCATTGTCTTCTTTTCTTTTAGTTATGGTTACTTGTTGAAAAAAGCAATGTTTAAAACTAAATTGTCTTATTAAATTCTAGAAAAAATAACTTAATCATTTGGGCAAGTAAAAAAAAACTATAACAGTTCTACCACAAGGAAAATCGATTATTAATTCAGTATGTAAGTATAAAAGCAAATGGCAATGAAAATATAAAAGCAATTTAAAATTTAGAACTGTAACAATAAATACTATTTGTTGATGTGTCAGTGCCAAATCACGCTGATTGCATAAAGAAAGACTTTTTTATAAAAAAACCTATAGAACTTTTTTGTGATGTTTTATAGTGGCCAGTAACTTTCACCTCATAGTTTTAATGATAGGCAGCGGCTTGGCTCTACCCGAGGCATTGCTGACGTCTATGAGCGGCGGTGACCACTTACCATCAGGCGAGCCATGAAAAAAAAAACTTCATTTCTCCGATTACCTCAATACAACATATAAGGTGCCTAGCTGAGTCATGCTGTTGGTCAACAGATGACTACAAAAATAAGCGATGGTCAGTTTTGACAGATATAAAGACTGTGAAACATGTTTAGACATGTCTTAAACAAACCCTATGACTACTAATATTCAATTAATATTTATTTAAAATATTTAAAAACAACTAATATTTACTTCTTTTTTTTTTGATTGAGAGCTTACTGGTGGCCCTGAGGCCTTTCTAGTTTTACTAGGACAGGTGGGCGAGCAAAGGCTCAGCCAGGAGGGGTGGGATTTCCCAACAGCTGCCCGAGCGCCTCCGAAGGAGACCTAACAACTCAAGAGCAGCTGCTTCGCGAATGAATCTACTACCGGATCGGAATCGCGACCCGCTGAGAAGATCCGGCGAGAAACTCAGCGAGCTGATTCATGGGTTAGATCGCACGTCGAACTCTTTGCCGAGTTCGACGAGTACGGTTACCGGGGTCCCTAAGTCTGCTCCTAGTGTTAGAGCTGAAGGCGTCTAATATTTACTTACTTACTAATATTACTTACTAATATTACTTACTTAGTTACATACTAATTTAAAAAAAAATTAGATATCCCTAATCCTTCATGCTTCGTAATAATATTCAAACATTGTTCTGTTTATAAGTGCAAAACTGCATGCGTCTCTTATTTAAATTACAGGATAGTAGTGTTCGAAATGTTTTCCGTAAATTATATTATTTATTATTATAGTTTATTTATAGTTTAACTCGGCGCTAGAGAGACACCTTCGATCCACATAATTGTCGTTTGCGCGATTGTAGAAATTGCTCGCGTGCTAGAGATGAGAAAAACTAATTTAGTATATGTTTTTTTTTATTAATAACAACTAGCTTCCGCTCTTTCGGCCGGGCTGACTACTCCTTATAACTCGTACACGAGCACTCTTGCTCAGCTTGCTTTTCAAGGCCTCGAACGATACACGCTCAAAATTTCCTCAAAATCGGTTCAGAGGTTTGAGCGTGAAAACTTAATAGTCACTTTCGTATTTATGATATTAGCACAGATAATCTATTTTGGAACGACGTCCGAAAATACGTGGCATAAATTATGTTTTATTATTTAATACTTGAGGAATACTCTGTAGAATAAGTTTCCAATTTAACTAGACCGTGTTGCACTAGAAAATAAGGAATTAATTTATAGGATATAATTTATAGGATTTATATAAAATAAGGATTCGCTTTGTAGTAAAATCGAATGCGTATCGATTTTTACATTCAAGAACTTAGAATGTTTCCAACCCTAGTCCCTCACCCTTTCAGTATCCTTTCAGAGATGTTTATCGCGAAGGAAATGGCCGTTTTCCGTTGTCCACAATGTAACCATTAAGGGCACAATACTAATGGACTAAGTTGTACGTACCAACTCATTTGTGAAGAAAACTCAACGTGATTTAAAAAAAAAAATGTTTTCCGGTCACTTTGCTTAGACCGGTCTGTGGGGTTTGAGTATTAAAACAGTTTGGTTTTAAATTTATTATGTTTCAGAATTTATTTTCTTTTTTCTAAAGAATGAAGTCAAGCGTTTAAAGAATTTATTAAACAGTACATTTTTGTCACACAATACCGTATATGTATAAAAAAAATCGATGAAAAGGCCCCGATAATAATCGAACAAGTTTATCAAAGCTTTTACTCAGCTTTGCGTTTTATCTAACTTAGATATGATGGAACATGCTTGAGATAGGTTTAATATAAAAGTCGATATATCAGGAATGTTTCAAGTGTATTGCACACATTGACACGTGCCGTACTTATTCTGAGGTTAGTAGACATTGTGTCTAATAAAATTTTACACAGTAAATTTTATAGATTTTAAAGGCACTGTAATTTGAATATAAGTTTTTTTTTTGTCGTAGATAAATTTTGTATTACGATGTTCAATATAACTTTTATATTTCACAACAATCAAATCTCCTTACTTTTTGTATATTGAAAATTATTGTATTTAGTTACCGCATTTTTTCGTACATTCAAAAAATATTTCTAGAACTATTTTCTGTGTCACTAAACAAGTCGTGCTATTCGACAAAATATCGAACACGTACGATAATGACATAAACGTTTAGAAAGAAGGGGGAAGTTGTTTTATCATAGAAGCTCACGAATGGCATGCTTTTTTATCACCGGCCTTAGATAACGCTGAAAGTTTGTCGAGTATCAATCAATATTAGAGGGAAAATTTTCCGTTACTTATAATATTATTTTTTTATATAGCAACACGGAAAAATTCCCGAAATACCGTCAACGATGCAAAGTTTGATTGTCTGTGGAAAAAAAATACCGCGTATTTCACAAACATTATTCACACATAATTTTAGGGTTGTCCCTCGTAATGTGTTAATTAGGAAATGCTGGAGTCAAACCCTTTTCTGTTGGGGAGAAAACTAAATTGATATTTCGATCATCGGTTTTATTGAGTTTACGAATCGAGTCGAGGGGACTTGTCAAGCGGTCAAGAAATCGAGTTTATATGTTTCTTGAGAAAATAGTGGATCGATATATGTATGTCAAAAGACAATTTGCAATTTAAAAACGTACGTTTAATTTGGACACATTTCAAATTTGTAAAGACGGTGATTTTATAACAGTATTGTGTTAGGAATACTCAAAAAAAAAAACAGAAGAAATAGGTATAGCACTACGAATTATTCTGGTTTTGAAATAAATTTAAAAATAAACATATTTATTTAATTTCTTCTGCATTGTGAGTCCATTAAGGCGTTCATTCTTTTTAGATTCTTTATCTTTTCAGAAACTAAAAAGCAGAAACAAGAAATCTAGAATCAAATTACTAGAAGGATGGCTGTATGGATAGCTGTCCCCTTTCTATTTATGATGGAGTAATAAAAAAAAAACTTACCGGAAGTTCGAGAACCATTTGACGAGCTGCGCTGTGTTGTTCTTGTTAAACTTGATGTCGGGGAAGTACATCTTGAGGACGGCTGAGCTCGGATACCGGACCCAGAAGAACATGAGCTTCGCTTTGCGCAGGTGCATCGGCGTTAGCGTTGAGGAGTGCAACGGAGTCAAGGAATTATCGATAAAAGTTGTCACATAGTTAACGGTAGATGGCGCTGTACGTACGTATCGCTCTGAATTATCACTAATTAATTTGGAATTTTCATTAATTTTAATTGTTTTAGAACTAATAATTTTGAACATTGTTAATTATTTTAAGAATGAAATATATTAATAATAACTTTATATTTGTGTAATCATGTAGTTGCAGCTAGGTGATAATTATTTTATGAGATTGTCAAAATTTAATATGTAGATAATAAACTCGATCAGGAAAAACGTAGCTCTAATTTAATAAAATAACGTTGAAATAATCGACAATATTTTGTGTCTGTTAGCCATATTAAAATACAATTTAAATTTTGGTGGCGCTTGTCTTTTTATCTTTTTCTATTTTCGTGGAATGTTTAATATAAGCTTCTATGTGGGTAATAAAGTTGATTTCACCCTCAAGTAAGAAAAGCCTATAAATCTGATTAGGATTGAGCAAGCCGGGCTCCGGGTGGTCACGTCGGTGAAGCACCACAAATACTAATAATCCGTGTGCATTGTCTAATCTTATAACGTGCCTTAGCAGATGTATACCTTCCTTTGGTATTGATTGATGATTTACTATATCAAATGGAACAGTTAATGAATTTACCCAGTTTTGAAATATTAATACGTCATCAATACATTTGTTTTGAAGCTCAAAAGATCTTAACTTTGAATTAGTGTTTGGACATTCGGATTTGTTCGAGTAATTTCATAAATAGGTATGCGTGAACCCACCGTTGTGGCGACAAGAGGGGTAAGTACTTGGAAATTGTAGATGCCGCAGCATTTGTGGGGCTTCGACAGTCGTAATGCTTAACTGAGTAGGAAATAGTCAGCAGTCGTAAGGTTAAACTCTAGAGAAACAAGATATCGGTTGCCGAGGATTTATATCCGGTCGGTCGGGTTACCGTGCTGACACGAGTTCAAGTGATGCGATCGTATATTGAAAAGGATATAGTAGGCTGAACTCCGTCGTAGGGCAGGTCTGTGGAGTTGCAGTCGGAATGTGGGTCCTGCCCGTCCATCATCATCTGGGATTGGTGCAACGCGCTGGCGTGCATGCGGGCATGTTGGCGCAGGTAATCGGGCGAGGAGTGATGCGCACTCATCAGCAGCTCTGAGTGGTGCAGCACGGGCGCGTGAGGCAACGGCGGGGACTCCCGCTCCGGGGCTGCAGGTGGCGACCGCGCCAGTCCGCCCCCCGCGCCGAAGAAAGGAGAATACGGAGAGAATACTTGGCTCTCGTGCAGCGATGGGTTCGGTATCGCCACTGCGGTTGGTAATCCTGTGTAAGGCCGCGGTGACGGCGATTCCGGGAATTTGCTCTCCGGGGACTGCCTGACGCCCTCCCCCAGTATTCGACTCACGGTCCTCGGCGTGATGCGTGTGTCGGTGACCTTATGTCGTTTCTTCCTCGATGGGACGACGAGGCTGATTGCTTCGCTCTGTTCGGGGTTCAATTCCCTCTCGAACTGGCCGTTCATCGGCCCGTATAGAGGCCCGAACGGTTTTGGCGGCGTCTGGAACATGCCTGTCGGAGGCCGTAAGTGAGGACCTGGTCCGGGGCCGCCCGCCTCGGGGTGTAGCTGGAAGGCCACACCGCCTGGCGCGCGGGCTCCGTTCATTTGATTCATTAACATTGAATTATGTGGAAGGAACGGTACACCATTCGGTGTGGCTCCATGATGTACTGTAAGGTTACCTGGCATCTGTCTCTCCGGAGGCTTGGGCGTTGGCGACTTTCTATCAATGAGCCGTGCAGCTCGCATCAAATCCTTGTTCAGTTTGTCTGCCGCTGCCGATGCCGCTTCAGACTGCTTCCCCAGAACACGTCGCTGGTGCACGAAACGTGTGACGATAGAGTCGATAAGTGTTGCAAGCGAAGCTGTGATTTCATTTTTCAATACATCTGCTAAGCCCTCAAGGTCAGCCCCGGAGATGGGACCAACAGATCCTGTGTTGACCCGTAAAGCATCCAATCGTTCAGCCAGCTCAGATGAGAGAGGTGGTTTCGGCGTCGGTCCAAGTTGCCTCTGCTGCGGCGAATGTTGGTTAGACTGAGGTCTTATTTGCTGATTGTTTTGTTGTTGCTCAGCAGCTTCTTTTATTCTGGCTTCCTGTTCTAAGAACAATTTTTGGCTGACATTTAGATACATGGCTGCCGCGCTATTAAGATGTATTTGAGGATGAGGCGGATGCATATGATCTGTTGGTGGCAAATGCGGCATCATAGGTAGCGTTCCGTTAAATCCTGGCTGAAGGTGTGGGTGTCCTACTGCCTGCGCGTGCATCTTTGCGGTCATCATTTGGTTCATCACTTGAGAAAACATCTTTGGTGTAGCTGTATTTGTTAGAGGCGGCGGTAATTCTTTGGCCGGAGATGCGGGTTCGGATTTCGGGATCGACTCTTCGATTTGTTCTACATCACTGGAAGCACCGTCGTTATCGACTGTCTCAGACTCCTTCCCTACTCTATTGCATAGTTGCACATATTTTTCGTGCATCTCAGCTAACTGCTCTTGCAAAGTTCTAAGTTGTGATTTGAGTGCATTTTTTTCTACTAATTTTTGTTGTATGGGTGGTCGCTCACCGTCATCCTCCGAGTCGTCTGAGACCGTGTGGGTGCTGCTGCTGTGGCTGGTACCGTAGCGCTCCGCTGCACCGTCGTGCTGCTGCGGATGATACAGCTTCCGTTTCTTGCAGCCATTTACCTGTGGTTGTTGCGGCGCAGGACTCGACCGCATCGTAGACACTATATTTTCAACACGAGCACGTTTTACATCTAAGGGTCTGGGGGAGGAGCGTTGAGCATCACTATCACGATCTTCTGGTTCAGGCTTAGGAGCGATTAAGTTCTCTGAAGACGGAGGAGCTGGAGGCGGAGACGCGTGTGAGTTCCCGGGATTTTCGAGCGAGAGGAGGGCGTTGTCCAGGTCCGGCCGTGAGTCGTGCGAGCAGGGTCGTTCCGGTGATCGTTTCTCTGTTTTCGGTTCGTCATTGTTGTTATTTGCTAGTACGTTGTTGTTATCCGAGGAGAGCAGTAACTCTTTATTGCGGCTCTGTAGGATGTCTCTGAGGACCCGGTGCGCGATCACGCCGCCGTTCGCTTCGTCTCCGTTGTCGTCTTGTTTTGTTGTTCGTCCGAGAAGTTCGTTCAACATTTCGGCCGGCGCGTATCCCGGTCCGAAGAGGCCGAAGTGTTGGCGGCCCTCGAAGATGGCGCTGTATAGTCCACCACTCATGAGTGCGGCGCGCGCGGGCGCGATTCCGTTCGTCGCGAGAGTCGAGTAAGAATTGCGCGGCTCGCCGGCGTCCACGCGCTGTCTGGCGCGTTTCTGTTTCCTTAGTAGTTTATCCGAGTAGGGCGCGTGAGAGTCGGCCTCCTCCTCCGATGACATTATAGGCTTGGAGAGCCCTTATTGGCCGGGCGTGCGGCGGGCAGGGCCCCACCGCGCTACTCGCGCTGCATCGCCCGTTCTGCAACAGAGAGGGGAGCGCGATCACAACACCTGCCTGCGTGCAACGCACCAAGCGCGTCTGCATGCTTCTTACATCTTACATTATCATATAATTTACTAGTAAATTTCTTTAATCCACCTCCTTCGAGATTATCATTAATTTTTAAAATACTAAAGGAACATTTTCAAACTATTTTATATATTTTTATTAATTCACATTTATTAAACATTATTTATAAAAGTTTGGTATATGTTTTAATATAAATTAAAGAAATTAATGAAAAGTATAAACTAAGACATGATAATGGATCAGCACTGATAACATGAAATTTTATATTAGATATTTGTCTAACATTAGCCAATTTGTTTTTGATATTTTATCGTTTTCTTATAAGAAATCACAAAATATTAGATAATTCATAGAACCAAAAAAAATTCTACTAAGATATTACATTCAAATCTAATATAATCTTTTTTTTTATTGCTTAGTTGGGTGGACGAGCTCACAGCCCACCCAGTGTTAAGTGGTTACTGGAGCCCAAATACATCTACAGCGTAAATGCGCCACCCACCTTGAGATATAAGTTCTAAGGTCTCAAGTACATTTACAACGGCTGCCCTTGAAACCGAAACGCATTACTGCTTCACGGCAGAAATAAGCGGGCTGGTGGTAACTACCCGTGCGGACTCACAAGAGGTCCTACCACCATTAATATCTACCTAAAATATAGAATTATTTCGTCAATATTGTAATAAGACACGAGTAGGTAGGTCGGAGCATTGTATTAGATAAAATTGTATACATGGTGAATGACAAAAGATATGGGCTTCCGCGGTATTAGCGTGGGCGCACATTCTCGGCCCTTGTCGGTCCGGTAGGTTTCAGTTATGACAGAATACATCTCAAACAAGACCGTGCAAATTGCCTAACATAGTACATTTTATTCATCCCCCTCCAACGATCACGTTAAAAGAGAGATAGATAAACATTCCGGACCGGCACGATCGCGCAATATGCGATCGGACTTAATTCCTTTTGGAGCGTGACCCTGTATTCAGCGGGACAATAAAGGCTAAAAATGTCAGAAATAATTCTATGAGACACACGGTTAACGTACTGTTTCCGTTACCATTGACGACACGTTGTTTTTTCTGTGGTATTTGAACGTAAATTGACGTAAATTCATTCTGAAAATTGTATAGGTGTAATGAATGATTGAATGTCAATCTGTCATATGACAATTGATAGTTGTTTAAATATTTTTTCAGTTAATGGACGATTTGAAATGTGTGTGAAAGAATTATTGAAGAAAGGGCATTAAATGTTGTTTTGATTTAATTATTAATATTGTTTTAATTGATGCCTTTTTACTAAAGAGTTTTTTACTCTGGTGTAGTTAGGAGTAGTTGTGATCACCTTATGAAGATTTACAGGTTGATATTCGACTGGAATTCCAAAAACTTGTCCACTTGGTGTAGCAATGGAAGTTATGCATATGACGTTTGTTTTTCCATCCGCCATTGATTTCATGGTAAAATCAAATCTTAATTTCTCCATTTTCTCAATATATTATAGCAAAAATGTTGTTTTATAATGGTATTTACGGTGTTTAAATAAGAAAAGACGAAATTGCGTTTCTTCTAAATAACAAGAAACAACATTTAATGCCCTTTCTTCAATAATTCTTTCACACACATTTCAAATCGTCCATTAACTGAAAAATTATTTAAACAACTATCAATTGTCATATGACAGATTGACATTCAATCATTCATTACATAGGTATCTATGTACCTAGTGTTAGTCAAACAAATATCAGAAAATGATACATTTTAAAGCATATATTGTTTACAGAGTTCCATTATTGATACAAAACCTTATGCGTTTATCGTTTTAAGGGTAAGTTAGGTGTCCTTCTAATTATGTCTTCATTTACGTAGTCCCCTCGTTTTCTAATTGGAAAAGAATCGAACTTTGATTTCAACTAATAACTTTGTATTGAGTATAAACCCATCTTATGTTATTTCCGTAACTAAATGTTGTTTTGTTACAATCAATTAGTCTAATAGAAATTGTAACGGACGATAATTTTATTGCACTTGTAGACGAACGAGCATACGGCTCATCTAATGGTGAGTGGTTACCGTCGCCCGTGGACGTCAGCAATGCCAGAGGCAGAGCAAATGAAATCAAATAAAAAAAAAAAATTCAACATAAATGAAAGTACATACTTGTTGAACGTCAAAAGAACTACCGTCAATTCACAAAAACTAGCCTCTGTCCTGAGAAAAATTGGCAAGAAACTCAGCGGGCATGTCTTTTTTTTTTTAAATATTAGTTTTTTTTTTAATATTAGTTTTTTCGCAAAGCCGCGACCTACCGTAGTAAGATCGTTAATTTATGCATTCTACTCATCCCCCGGAAGTCGTGATCCTTTGGAGCCGCGCTGATCCCGCGTCTCTAGCAACATCCGCCCCGGCAATTTGCCGTCGAGCACAATGAGATGGTATCAATAGCGGATGACTTCCGATGTTGGCGTGACCACTTGCGACCGGCGACACGCCTGGTCTCCTACCTCTGCATTATGTTACAGAATACCTACACGTGATTAGAATTAAAACAAGCGAACGTTTGTTTTACTCGTTTGACGCTGATTTCCGCGGTGAAGGAATAACATCGTGTAATAAAAGTGAAACCCGCAAAATTATAATTTGCGTAATTACTGGTGGTAGGACGTCTTGTGAGTCCGCGCGGGTAGGTACCACCGCCCTGCCTATTTCTGCCGTGAAGCAGTAATGCGTTTCGGTTTGAAGGGTGGGGCAGCCGTTGTAACTATACTGAGATCTTAGAACTCATATCTCAAGGTGGGTGGCGCATTTACGTTGTAGATGTCCATGGGCTCCAGTAACCACTTAACACCAGGTGGGCTGTGAGCTCGTCCACCCATCTAAGCAATAAAAAAAATCTGTGACCGCTTTGGTGTAGTAAGTAATTACCTCGTGGTCTAGATAGGACTACTGTTCGGAGGCAAAAGGTCCTTTAACGTTACTGATATTAGAAGCGAACGTTCAAACGTAACTTGGAAAGAAAAACCAATTAAATTCTTGGTCGCAAATCAAATGTTTGAGTTATTAGAAAACTTCTCCCTGCTAATTACGGAACATAATTTTTATTACTGGTGTTAGGACGTCTTCGGAGTCTGCATGGGTAGGTACCCTGCTTATTTCAGCCGTGAAGCAGCAATGCGTTTCGGTTTGAAGAGTGGGGCAGCCGTTGTAACTATACTGAGACCCTAGAACTCATATCTCAAGGTGGGTGGCGGCATTTACGTTGTAGATGTCTATGGGCTCCGCTAACCACTTAACACCAGGTAGACTGTGAACTCGTCCACCCATCTATGCAATTAATAAATAATAATAAATAATGTGAACGTAAGTGAAAAAAGAAATATCAAGCATTTGCATTCAAAGATGAAACCTAAATAACTTTAGTTTACAATTTAACAAATAATTATTAATTTAAATATTAAGTCACACACGTCAGCGCAGGGAAAACCGTGCGGTTGCAAATTTCCTTAAATTATCGTCATAAGTTAAATGCCTTCATAAGTAAATTATATATTCGGTCCCGAGATTACATTTTTTTTAATTATTATTTTTAATTGCTTAGATGTGTGGACGAGCTCACAGCCCACCTGGTGTTAAGTGGTTACTGGAGCCCATAGACATCTACAACGTAAATGCGCCACACACCTTGAGATATAGTTCTAAGGTCTCAGTATAGTCACAACGGCTGCCCCACCCTTCAAACCGAAACGCATTACTGCTTCACGGCAGAATTAGGCAGGGCGGTGGTACCTACCCGTGCGGACTCACAAGAGGTCCTACCACCAGTAAAAAACGTTGTTTGAAATCCTTAATAAAATGTGTTCAATCTTTAATTGAAATCAAGCTTTGAAAAACGCAATCCTTAAGGTTCCTACTGCTACTATCAGTTGTGAAACTGCATTTCGAGTCTGTAATAAAATCATAACCATTTTAAAGTATCTGTAGTGGTATACTATGAATTAAAAGAAAAATAACTTATAAATGCATTGCAAATTCTTGGATATTCGTTGTCACGTCAAAAACGATACAATAAAAAACATAGTATTTAAGGTTTAGTTAGTCGTATTATTAGAGTTAAATATGATTAGTTTTATTCCAGATGTCCATCATAATACAGTTCAAAAAAATTCGATGATTTTTTTATTGTAACGAGCAGAGATATAAAAGAAGACCATAGCATACACATACGCATTGGTTAGGTTAGTTCTCATGAAATTTCGAAATTAGGTACAAATACATTTTTAGAATTCTCATCAATTAATTTGGTTTTTTGCAAATGTTACTTGAAAAACTATGCCTTATTTTTTCACGTTGTTTAGTTTATGTATCAACATTTCTTTCAACCTGGCATTGTTTTCCAAAAAAAATATTTACTTAATTGATAACATCCCAAAACTATCCATGCCATAGTTTTTAAATTCGCCAATAGGCAAAGGGCTTAGCCCATACAGCCTTATAGCAAACCTATATGCTGTCAAACGAAAGAGGTGTTTGTGACTTGAACAACAAATAAAAAAAAAATAGCTAATGCTTATAATTCACAGGCTTCTTAGTTTATTTTTGTTCAATTCAATATTTATTGTAATAATAATTAATAGTGGTCCCCAGAATTTAGTATACACAATTAGAGTGTTTTTCAATTAATTCGATATCTTTTCGGTCTATTTTGTCCTACAAATGTTACTAGAATTTGCTAATATAGTGATCCCCAGAATTTCGTATACGCAATTACACTGTTATTACTTTTGTGAAGTCGTACCTACATGAATTGCGACCTCTTTTTGGCTGCCATTTGCGGTCATTTCGGTACGTGAGGCTCACTATACATCGCGATATCACAATTGGATATTCACTTGGAATTTCAATTGGAAAAACCAACTTTATGCGTATTCGTTTTAATCATATTTTACTATATATTTCGTTGAACTAATATTTTTCAACGTTGAACTAATCGGGACAGAGCGAAATGAAACTTACGCGGACGGCATACGGGTTTTCAATTTTGTTCGTGTTTGCATTTTAGAGTGTTTGAAATCTGAGTCGCTGAACCATCTCGAATTGTTCCGGTGTTTCCGTAATTATATTTGTTGAATTTGTATAGAAACAGCGCATTAAAATGTCTATAGATTGTCCGGTTTGGCAATCTACAACGTTGAGGATATGTCATGCGTTATTTCTAAATAATATCTAGTCACAATAGCGTATTTTAAAGATTTTTTTTATTTAAACTAGAACAATTTTGTATGTGACAAAACTTGTTTATGTTTGGTTGTTTGATTTACATTTATTCTTAATCGTCTAATCAATATGAACAATAACAGTTTTTTTTTTATTCTTTATTAAAGCCATACACCTATTAGGTTAAGTCGGCATAACAGATTTAATATGTATATTTTAAAGTTTTTTTTTTTTTTATTGCCCTTGTCGGCAGACGAGCATACGGCCCACCTGATGGTGAGCGGTTACCGTCGCCCATGGACTTCAGCAATGCCAGGGGCAGAGCCAAGCCGCTGCCTACACAATATATATTTTTTTTCCAATGTTTCTTCTGGGTAAGAATTTTCGTCTTTAGTGTAGTTTTGAATGAAATTTTAAAATATGTGAGAATCTAAAAACTATTACGTTAGTGTTACGTTAATTTTATGATAATATTATCACCCTTCTCATAAACCTCCGTTGCGTACAGCTATTTATGACAACAATAAAACAATTCCGGTAATTACCGATACACGAATAAATAATGCGTTGTCGAATTGTGATAGCGAATTAAATCGTATAGCTTTTAAGCATCACGACATTTATAATGTACGATTTTGTTTTACTAAAATATTGGCACTGAATCAAATACCAGATAAATAAGGGCGATGTAATGCTAAGGCATTTTAGTTAAAATAATGTTCAGAAAACAGAGTTAATGATTTTTTTATTTACTAAATTTCTTGACAATATTTTAATGATGACAAAAATAGGAAAGTTATTTTGTTTGATTGCCAAAACAAACTTTTTTAGCATTTGTGAGATAGACGATAAGGCGAAATAAAGATCGGGGCTTATAAACGGTAGTTCTCACGGGTTCGAGCACGTGTTCCCTTTGACCTGTTGATTTCCGTGCATATCGCACCGGTAGAGGCGGACTCAGGTTGAGCGGCACGTCGATTTATCGATACACATTTAATTCGAAATTGTATCGATAAAAATAACGCTAAAGTGCGAATGTATGTAATAAGACGGGCGGGTCGCCTGTCAAACCAAACAATTGAGTTTTTTTTTTAATTAGTTTATGGGTGGGCGAGCTCACAGCCCACCTGATGTTAAGTGGTTACTGGAGCCCATAGACATCTACAACGTAAATGCGCCATCCACCTTCAGATATAAGTTCTAAGGTCTCAAGTATAGTTACAACAGCTGCCCCACCCTTCAAACCGAGACGCATTACTGCTAATCATTACTGCTATCCCATGATCTGTAAGCGGAGTAAAATGTCCCTTCGGAACAAGGTGACACTTTACAAAACTTGCATAAGGCCCGTCATGACTTATGCGAGTGTGGTGTTCGCTCACGCGGCCCGCACACACATAGACACCCTCCAATCTCCGCTTTTGCAGGTTAGCCGTTGGGGCTCCGTGGTTCGTGAGGAAGAACACATGGCAGAAATAGGGAGGGTGGTGGTACCTACCCGTGCGGACTCACAAGAGGTCCCACGAGTCAAGAGGTTTGATTTTTATTACACGATGTTATTCCTTCACCGTGGAAGTCAATCGTGAAAATTTGTTGAGTACGTATTTCATTAGGAAAATTGGTCCCGCCTGTGCTTCGAACACCGGTGCATCGCTCAACACCGGACGTCTTATCCTTAGGGCCACGACAACGTCCAATTTCAGAGTATGTGATGGCGTTACGTTGGCTCAAACCCACTTAAAATCAAGTGAAGTTACAATTGCCATCTAGATCAATAAATATATGTATTTATGAAGACTATCGATAGAGATCGATAGATAATAGAATTCTAGCGATAAATTACTGTCGCAGCACTAGTAAGACACCCTCGTATACGTAAACGCCATGCGTAATTTGTCGTGAATTCTGCGACTTCCAGCGTGTTTAACGGGGCTACATTTTTTTTTATTCTTGAAGCCTTTTTTAAGTATATTTATAATTAATACAGCTTGCATATATACAAATTTTGAGCAACATACAGCATATAGCAACATACAGATCGTCGGTCTACCGAGTAATTGCACCTGCTGCAAGATCTTCCCTACCGTGTAACCCCAAATGCTCCATTCTTGAAATTGAATGATTGTCTCGCGGCAGAAATGTGATGGTACCTTATCACCAGTATCAATTTATCATTGTATAGCTTAAAGATTATTTCTAGAATTGAATACTTCATTTAGTCACCGTGGCCTAAAGGATAAGACGCCCAGTTTACATTTGTGTATCGAGCGATGTGACCGTACCAGTGTTCAAATCCCGCATGCATTTACCAGTTTTTTTAAGTTTTTTTATATGAAATACTTATTCGCCTCATGTCCATGAATTACTTCCAAGATGATGGAATAACATGATGTGATAAAAATCAAAGTCACATAAATTGATTTGATTGCTTGTGATTTGCGTATCTATACTAATGTATAAATCTACGGTAGTCTTTACGGATGTTTCGTTATAACTACTGAATCATGCATCCGATTGACTTGATACTTGGTATTCATGTAGAAAATACATGTACTTAATGGATAGGCTAATATTTATATGAGTGTTGTACTCCTTAATAATAATGACAATAAATAGTAATGTTAATTTTAAATGACCAGTGAAGCGGGTGAGTACGGCTAGTTTACTATTGAAACAAAGACCCTGCCTATTTCTGCCGTGAAGCAGTAATGCGTTTCGGTTTGAAGGGTGGGGCAGCCATTGTAACTATACTGAGACCTTTGAACTCAAATCTCAAGGTGGGTGGCGCATTTACGTTGTAGATGTCTATAGGCTCCAGTAACCACTTAACACCAGGTGGGCGGTGAGCTCGTCCACCCATCTATGCAATAAATAAATAAATTATGGGTCCGCACGGGTAGGTACCACAGCCCTGCCTATTTCTGCTGTGAAGCGGTAATGCGTTAATGCTACCTTAAAACATATATCGGCATTTACGTTGTAGATGTCTATGGGCTCCGGTAACCGCGTAACACCAGGTGGGTCGTAAGCTCGTCCACCCACCTTTTTTTTTTATTGCCATATAGGCAGACGAGCATACGGCCCACCTGAGGGTGAGTGGTTACCGTCGCTCATGGACGTCAGCAATGCCAGGGGCAGAGCCAAGCCACTGCCTACAAACAAAAAAAGAAGAGCCAAACCGCTGCCATCTAAGCAAAAAAAAATAAAGAAGAAAAAAAAGAAAAAAAAAACAATATAATATTATTATATAATTCCAATTACAAGATTACAAGTAAATTATATAATATACTTCGAAGAAATACGATTTAATTTACTAAAATAATAAACAATTGTAAACAATTCAACTAATGTTGAGTAATTCTACGAAGTAGTAACGGAATATGAGTAATAATATTTGTGGTTTAATAGTCATGTTTTGATGAAAATCTTTAGGGCTTCTCCATAAGATACCTATCTTTTTTTTTTAACGCTACGGAATCCATTTACGGATTCCCGGTCGAGGGGGCTCCATAAGATACAAAAAAAAATATCTGCAAAAGTAATATCTATTCATATGTGTGAAGTGGTCAGACCCAGCCCACTTTGCTAACCGATCTTTGATTTGAGTTTGGTCCAATAGCCACCATATTTCAAAGGATCACCCCCTAGGCCAATCTGAAGATTCCAATCTCAGTCGAATTCGAAATCAGTCCAGCCGATTCTATCGGGAACATGCTGAAGACGATTGTTAGTCGTGATAGACTGCTAAGTAAAAATGGTATCACTTATCCACTGATTTTCTCGCCGGATCTTCTCAGTGGGCCGCGATTCCGATCCGGTGGTTGATTCTGCGAAGCACTGCTTTTGCTAGGGTTAGTGTTAGTAAATTCTCTCAGGTTGAGCCCGTGAGTTCACTCACCCGTCCGGGCGTAGGTGGAATAACTAACCTCTTAGAAGAGAATGAAGTGAGTCTTGTACGTGTCGACAAACTCTTGCAAAATTATTATCCTTACGTGATCCTGACGCGAAAACCAATTTAATGCATTAATTAAATTGAACTACTTACGAAAATTTAATATAAACCTTTAAAGTTAATTCTAATTTTGTTTTTCTAAGAAGGGGTTTTCCGAAGTTTGTGACTATTAATTACATAAAATAGTATATACTGTTTGTATTAATAGTATTTCCTTGAACTCATTTTAAATTAAATAAATTTAGTCTTAATTTAATGTTTCGCTTATTGCACAGCTGATGACGAGTGGTCGTGGTGAGTCAAGAAGTCAGCAATCTCAGGGGCAAAGCTAACCCGTTTCCGATAGAAGCGGTGGCGGTTTACTGGTGGTAGGTCGTTTTGTGAGATAAACGGGTACGTACCATCACCCTGCCTATTTCTGCCGTGAAGCAGTAATGCGTTTCGGCTTGTAGTGTACTGTTAAAAAATAGAGACCTTCGAATTCATGTTTCAAGGTGGTATTTACATTGTAGATGTCTATGGGCTCCGGTAACGACTTTACACCAGGTGGGCCGTGAGCTCATCTACACATGCAATCGTCCATCCATCAAGCAATTGAAATTTCAATTAAACTGAAATACCTCAATTTGTACACTGAAATACCAACTACATACTTTTTTTATTGTTTAGATGGGTGGACGAGCTCACAGCCCACCTGGTGTTAAGTGGTTACTGGAGCCCATAGACATCTACAACATAGACGGGCCACCCACCTTGAGATACAAGTTCTAAGGTCTCAAGTATAGTTACAACGGCTGCCCCACCCTTTAAACCGAAACGCATTACTGCTTCACGGCAGAAATGGGCAGGGCGGTGGTACCTATCCGCGTGGACTCACAAGTGGTCCTACCACCAGTATGTGTCTTGAAAATTTTGTCTTTATTGCCTGTTTCTATCGGGAAGTTGCCGAAGTTCTTCCTTAAGGGCCCGGATAACCGTTATCTTAATGATGCTGTCATTTTGACATCCAACGGTAGATGTCGATGTTATTATTATTATTTATGTGTCCTCCAGTGACCGGTATCGGTATGAGCTAATAAAAAACGTTGTCAGACGAAACGGTTTGAACATTTTACAAATTATAATTTTTTCCTTTGCCCCATACGGTCCCACATTCCGCCCCCATAGCGAAAGTATGGGAATGTGTGGGAAAGAAATGCACCCCTTGCAATTACGAAATTATCTTTTGTCCACCTTGCTCCAACGGTGACTTATGGTCATTCCGACCATATGTCCGTGTAGTCACGCAAACGTTAATAAGGAAACTGTTTACTTCGTTAATAATAAAATGTAAGCTATTTTAAATGTAGGTACAACGCTCTGTCACTGTTGGTTGTTATGGAGTTTTTTTTTTTAAAAAGTATTATTACATTGTATTAATTTCTTTCTCCAGCTTAAGACAAGATCTTATATGATTCAGAGGTAAGATCATATTTTTAGTTTAAATATAATAATAAAAAAAAAACCACTGAAATAGCAAACCAAACTAGTAATTAATTTCATATTTTTTTATCCTGTCCTTACTGGTCAGGATATTAGAGCGAAGTTATAAAATTTTATGGTATTATTATAAGTCATTGATGCGTGTCTAAATTTTAAAGTAAATTCAAACGTCTTCAAGACCTTGAATATGGACTTTCGAAGATTACATACAAACAAACATACATTTTTTTATTTATAAGCAATAAATAAAAGTGTGAACTCATTCACAGCCCACCTGGTGTTAAGTGCTTACTGGAGCCCATAGACATCTACAACGTAAATGCGCCATCCACCTTGATTTATAACTTCCAAGGTCTCAGTATAGTTGCAACGGCTGCCCCACCCAGAAACAGGTGGAGCGGTGGTACCTACCCGCGCGGACTCACAAGAGGTCCTACCAGTAAAAAATGCCGTAAAAAATAAATATATGCTGTTGATGCTAGTTACGCACACAAGGTCTCCGTGTTAGTAGTAGCGGCTGCCCTAGTCTTTGGACCGGAACGCACAATTACGTCATGGCAGAAATAGGCAGGGTAGTCCACGATATAGATAGCGTTGTAACTTCTGCGTGATATCAACATTATCCATCTTGTTCAATTTTAAACAAAAATTGCTACACATAACTTGGCGTTTCTCTTGTCCGCAATTCGCGATCCGGCGATTTATTTTCTCATGTAGATCATTAAAGAAAACAGTTTTACGATAGCGACCGATTGACGGCGATTAACGGCCGTCTGGGGTAGTGGTAAGTGACATGGTCACTACACAAGGGGGTCGCGGGTTCGAATTCCGCCAAGGGAAGATATTTGTACGATAAATATAAAATGTTTTATCCAGGGTTATGGATGTATATTAAATATATGTATGCGTATAATAAAAATCTTACATTTATTTCCGTTATCTGGTACCTGTAACACAAGTTCTTTACGAACTTAGCACGGGACCAGTTAACGTGGCGTGATTGTTAGTAAATCTCATTCTGTACTTGGTCCACTTTCATAGGATTACTTGGGAAAACTAGCGCAGTGATTTCCCCTTGCCGCAGAGATGTTGGTTGTGGTAGTCAGTACGCCCTGCTGCCAACGACTGACCTCCGGTGTAAAGTATCTATAGATGACCGGAGTCCCCCTCTCCTCCCGTCTGTTTGTCGACCTACGTTTCCAAAGGGATTGGATACCGCAATCTCAACAATAGGTTGCTCGAAGTAACAGGGCTCAACGCGAGTAGGTGGGAGTGGAGATTGGAGTTGAGAGGCTAAGTGGTTATTCTTGTTATATAACCATATATTGTCAGTCGCAACCGCCTTTCGAGAAGCTGAGGACCGGACGAGATGGAAACAGCTCACGAGAAAGGCCACGGTCAAGTTTCAGGGACACGACCTTCAGCAATGAAGAAAGCGACGAAGAAGAAGAAGTTAGTAAATATATTTATATTTAAAAATATTTATTATTGAAAAAATATTTTTTTTTGTCACAACCTTTAAATATTTCGTGTTGTTAATCTTGGATAATAGCGTGATTATCGACGTCGAAGTTATTCGAGCATGCATTTTAATTGTACATCCAGTTTCGATACAAAACGACAGCGGAAAGCAATTTTCGCCAACACCACACATGACACGGCGACGAAGGCCGATCGTGAGATATGCATGACAACAAAAAAAAAAAACGTTACTTTAATCGCGTGTTCAATGCAATTTGGTCTATCATCGGTCGTTTGTGGACATGTCTAAGTTCTTTTAATTACTAGAGTACGCTGAGCTGCAGTGAACGCGCTCACAATTTTTTTTTTGCTTAGATTGGTGTACGAGCTCACAGCCCACCTGGTGTTAAGTGGTTACTGGAGCCCACAGACATCTACAACGTAAATGCGCCACCCACCTTGAGATATAAGTTCCAAGGTCTCAAGTATAGTTACAACGGCTGCCCCACCCTTCAAACCGAAACGCATCACTGCTTTACGGCAGAAATAGGCAGGGTACCTACCCGCGCGGACTCTCAAGAGGTCCTACCACCAGTAAGAATACACAATACGGTTACTGTTTGATTCAAATGTTATGTATGATACAATTGCTAAAATGATTCACGATATCACGATGACTGTGTGCTTAGTGAGAGCTTTTTAACGTTCTCGATCGCGTTAAAGTTAACTCAAATTTTTATAGAGTTTGAATAGCGCTCCTAGCGGCAAACGAAGTAAAGCTGTTCCAATTCCATACAAATTTTAGTACACTGAATACGTACGCCTACTTAGTGTTCTGAGCATAGCCGAACTTTGTCATTAATACGCTCAATCTGAACACTAGATGGTTAAGATAAGTCACATTGACCAGAAACACTTTACTGGCGGTAGGACCTCTTGTGGGTCCGCGCGGGTAGGTACCACACCCTGCCTATTTCTGCCGTGAAGTAGTAATGCATTTCGGTTTGAAGTGTGGGGCAGCCGTTGTAATTATACCTGAGACCTTAGAACTTATGTCTCAAGGCGGGTGGCGCATTTACGTTGTAGATGTCTATGGGCTCCAGTAACCACTTAACACCAGGTGGGCTGTGAGCTCGTCCAACCATCTAAGCAATAAAAAATAAAAAAAAATAAGTACATCCCTAGTTAGATTCTTTTATTGATTTGAAGAGTTATCCTTCATATCCTTTGTTTCCAAACTAAGCTGCTCTCGTTCGATAGTGATTTCGAGATCAGAATTATCGATAAAAATATCACGAAAATAAAAATATAAAAATGTGAAACACGCCAGCTAAAGGGTAAAGTCGAGGCAATCACCATGCATAAGTTATGAGGCTCGGTTGGCGTGCCTCCTGGCCCATTACCGTGCTTCTATGAAAAAGGACAGTACGCCCTTATCGGTGGATATCACGAGAATAAAACGGGAGATAAGATCGCGTCGGCCGAGTCGTCTGTGACGTCGATATCGATAAGTCGAGCACGGCGTGCGATATCGATGGTTTTCTTTTATTTTCGTGCACTACTTTGAACGTACGTGTTAGAAAATTAACTTTTTTTCCTATTATGTTCTGTTTAAATATTTTTTGCGGCTGGAGGACAGCCCATGTCTAATTTCGGTTCGATTTCTTACACGTTTTCCTTTTTTATACAACGAACCATAAATAAATATTGTTGCGCGTTTATTTTCGAAGCTTTATGCAAGAAACGGAACGTATCTATGTATATAACGTATAGATAGATAGATAATATATATATAACGTATATAACTATATAGACGTTATAGAACGTATAGTTAAATAAATAAATAAATAAATATAAATATTTACTAACAACCACGCCACGTTAACTGGTCCCGTGATAAGTTCGTAAAGAACTTATGTTACAGGTACCAGATAACGGAAATAAATGTAAGATTTTTATTATACACATACATATGTTTAATATACATCCATAACCCTGGAAAAGACATTTATATTTATCATACAAATATCTTCCCTTGGCGGGATTCGAACCCGCGACCCCCTTGTGTAGTGACCTGTCACTTACCACTAAACCAGACGGACGGATAGTTGTATGTATAGAACGTATATAACTAAAGTTCAGCGACAAAACTATTATTAATTAAATGGAAATAACGTTACAGCCCACTTATTAATTACTGGCCGAATTCGATACCGAATTTTCATCAATTAACACCAGAGGTATCATTTCGGACGGGTACTAATATAACTTTTGATTAATTACCCCATCGTCGTAAATTATTCCCAATGTTGATATAAATGTTTGTTTATTGGCACGTGACATGCAAAATTCTACCGATGCAGAAATTCTAAACATATATCTGAAAGATGGGCGCGGTTTGGACGTTACTGGTGGTAGAATCTACTGAGAGCCCGCGTTTATGGATAGTAGTACTATTATGTCTATTTATTCCGCAAAGCAGTAAGATCAAGATGGGTGACCGTATTTACGCTGTGATGTATAAGGACTCCTGTAGCCGGTTAATACCAGGAGCTCGTCCACGCAATGAGGGGTATTAAAAACAAACTTAGATGCAGAATTTTTCATGTATATATTAATAGGTGAAGCAAAAACTTTTTACCCCTTTTTACGAAAATTGTGCGGACGGAGGAGTAGCTATGAAATTTCCCACACTTATAGAGAATACAGAGAAGGCGTGCAGAATGTTAATTTTGTTTTTAATTATGCATATAAAATACATTAAATCAATAAAAGTAAATATTACACACACTACCATGTATTTGACACACACACGCATGCATTCTATTTGTTTATCGTCAACCTTTTCGTATTGCTTATAGTCTGTGGTCAAATTGAGAATAGATTAAATATTGTTTGTTTTTATTAATCTTTGTCTATAGTGTAGTCTTGGCGAAATCTGTGATTATAGAAGTAATACTCTTTGACAATAGAATTTCGATTAATTATAAGTACCACTAGGGGGGGGGGGGCTACGGGGGACCACTAGTGTAGATTAACATTTATATTTGTATTACGCACTTAAAGCTGGTCGTACCAAGGTCTAACATGTAGATTTATTGATTGTCCGTGGTCGTGCCGTAGAACTGACGATTGCTGGAGCAGACGGGTCTTCGAGTGGAGATCGCGCAGCGGAAAACGTAGCACGGGACGCCCCTTGGCTAGCTGGTTCGATGATCTCTAAATAGTAGCCGGAATAAGATGGACATGGAGAGTCAAAGGCCGGGCTTAGTGGTGTGAATTGGGAGAGGCCTATATCCAACAGTTGCAGGACTGTGGGATGATGATGATGATGATGATGTGGTCCATCATAGGACATGATGTGGAAGCCTTAGGTCAGATAGTAAAGAATTTAAAGGAAAGATTTCGAATAGCATATAAATTGAATTGTTTATCGATAGAATGTAATTGAGCTACAGTACAGCACTAGAGCCGTGTTGGAAGACAGCCACTTATTAGTCGGCATTATCTAGCCGCAGTATCAGCGTGACATATGCCTAATATTGGACACGACCGCTCATATCTACTTATAACATGCGAGACAATAACTGCACCCTTATTCTAGGAAAAATATACATACACATATTGAGGAACATACCCTGCCTTGGGCAAACAAAGCTTTTTAAATTAAAATCTGTTGTATTTCTGTAATTTTGTTCATTAATATTATATGTATTTATAGTTAAAACACTAAGATATTTAAGTATTTAACATATTATATAGTGATTTCTTAGGATTTTATGAGCCGTAAACATAATTAAAAGAAATTTAGGATATATGTAATCGTTGAGTCTTCCATGACCACGAAAATTGAAAAGTATTCGAAACATCAGAAATAATTTCTATGACAATAATAAAACCGTAAAGTAATTTTATTTAGGCTTTTAATATGTTTGAATCATTGTTAGTCTGTGTTAATGACACACCTACATATATCAATTGGATTGCGTTCAAATTCTTGCACTAGGCTCGACATAACTGGAAAAGCTTGAGTCGTTTAACTTGCTGTTTATCAGTAACTTTTGAAATTATAAAAAAGACCCCACGTGGTAGCTGCTTAGTTGATTCCATAATATATATTTGTTTAAATATATAATTATATGGAGTACTTCAGAAAGAATAAACAATAAAAGGCTTAATTGCATTTTCTGTTATATGTATAATAAGATTGTATAATAATTAATATTAAAAATTAAACAGTATTAATAAAATATACAAAACTGAGCTCTCTTTCTACTCAATGACAGACTTCACTTTATGGCACTGAAGAAAAATCATTTTTAAAAACTTAACAGTTTTAAACAATAAAGGTTTTTCTTTACATATTATAATGTATACATGCATAGAATGAATTTATTTTGAAGTCTTTAAAAAATACATTAACGCTAAATAAAAAAATAGTTAATTTCTTGAAGCGATCGCATAGGTTTTAGGAGTAGCACCTAGTGTTAAGGGGTTACCGAAACCCAATGACTTCAACAAGGTGGAGAGAAATGAGTTCTAGATCTCAGTTTTTACAGTACAACGGCTACCCGACCCTTTAAACCTAAACGGGTTACTGCTACACCGCAGATATTGGTAGGGTGGTGTTACCTACCCATACGGACTCACAAGACGCTCTACCACCAGTAAATTTACGTGAGCTTAATAAATGGTTATTCATTATAATGGTTATAGTAAGACGGACTTCTCTGAAATCTCTATTAGAAGATTTTGGGTGGAAGATGTGTAAGAGAACCTTGCATCATATACTTTGTGAGTGCAACGGTCTATCAAAGCCGAACGGATGTCTTGGGAAATGGTTGACCCGGACTTCGTTTACTACAGGATCCCAGTGTTCAACACCAAATTTCATGTGAGAGGGAGGTGTTTGGGGTAGTAGATTCAAGAATCAATGGCGTCACACCAAATATCCTTAGGGATCGAAGTGTCGATTGCTTAGTCCATTCATTCATTCAAATATCAGTTAATAGTAAAAGAAATGTATTTACTAGTTAAGTAGAGTTATTATTCTCATAATCCTCTCGCAAGTCTGCTGGAAGAGATTTCTTAAAGAAATAAGCAGTGCCTTTGTACATAATTTTCCTATTACTCTGTATTATGTCTTCTTTTTTGTGTGTACATAAATAAATAAACAAGAATATAAATAAATAAGAGTTTAATTCTTTTTTTCAAGGATTTCATTGTCTAATGACATCTTTATTTACCACAAATCAATTACAACATTTCTTAGTAGGAAACAAATTTGTCTCCAACATACAAATAATAAATTTAAAATTGAGGTGGTCGGCTAATGTTAACTATCAACGAACACGGGGCGTCAACTGAAACCTGTCAAATGTCATAATTATAACAGCCAACAGAAACTGCAGCACGAATCTAACGCTTTATCGGAGGCATGAAGCAACGGGACCTAATTATAACATTCATATAGTAATGTTGCGAAACATGACTCGTACAGGCACTCGTTCTTATCGTCCAGTCCGTCTGTCCAGTACAGAAAAATGATAAAATATATCTGGTTACATTTTAATGTGTAGTCCACAAGACACGAGAGTTAGCGGGCTCGTTTTCTTATCAATGAAAATTTCGGATCAGACATAAACTGCTCGCGCTGTAGTAACTATTTAAATTTACGTAACTGATTTTGGTATAACAGAAATAATGCTTTATTTTATCAGTAAGTGTAATTTACGTATCAAATAATTCATATAATATGTTTATCTGTATTTGATGAAAACGACGTCTTTAGCTCTAACGCTAAGAGCAGGCTTAGGGACCCAGGTAACCCTGCTCGTCGAACTCGGCAAAAAGTTCGACGTGCAACCTAACCTATACATCAGCCCAACGAGTTTCTTGCCGAATCTTCTCAGCCGGTCGCGATTCCGATCCGGTAGTAGATTCATTCGCGAAGCAGCTGCTCTTGAGCTGTTATGTCTCCTTTAGAGGCGCTCGGGTAGCTGTTAGCCAATCCCACCCCTCCTGGCTGAGCCTTTGCTCGCCCACCTGTCCTGGTGAAACTGGAAAGGCTATCGGTAATCCCTCATATTAAAAAATAATAAATAATTCGAAGAAAACGAAAGAGTGTAATGTGTTAGTTGAAAACTCAATTTTGTCTATGCACATAATATGTATTTTTGACTACAAAATTTATGTACTGCAAATTGACTAGATGCTTGACGGCTTATTAATTTTTGCCTATCGATATAGACGTACAATTAGCGGCCGAGCTGAATAAGCCGCGACGCTTTTGCCACGCTTTCACGTCTTCTCGTAGCCGCTTATGTCTTGTACCACGAAACGTCGTTGTTGGACAGAGCAAGTCATGACCACATCTGGCCGACTCCTTATCAACAAAAACACCAGTTATTGTGTGTTTGAAGGAAAACATAATTATCGCTTCGACACATTATTCACGCTTCCGTCCTTAAGTTTTTATTCAGTCACACAAACGTCAAAACTGTTTGACGTTCTTAAGAATAATTAAATTTATGTATATTGTTTTTTTTTATGTTTCCTGCCGATAGTGCTTTAGAAGAATGCAGTAAACGTACCATAGATTAGTATATAACAGAATTATTACTAATCTTAGTTTAAAGAGTGAGAGAGAGAGAGTATTCTTTATTGTACATCAAAAAACAAATAAACAGTGAGATACGTTAAACACAAAAAAGTACAATTGGTGGTCTTATCGCTAAGAGCGATCTCTTCCACATCTCTTTCTCTTAAAGAGAAATAAATACTTCATAGTAAAAGCCCAATTTCAACTTGGCGTTCGTTGGTTGGTTGGGATACTGGTTTTTTGTTTATTTATTTTTCGGATTCGTATTCTTTTATTTCATGATGTTTCTGTAATTAGTGTTTTTGATTGCTGGGCCCAGGGCTGTGGATTCGATTCAAACATCGGCCAAACATTCGTACGATGAGCAGGTTTGTTTGTTCTTTGTCTGAATGTTGAATATCTATAAATGTATCTATTTAAACGTATATGTATAAGTATGTATATCAGTCTCTGATGCTCATAGCACAGAGAATCCTTGTTTCGGACCATCGATATCCACCTGGGTTAGGGGCTTGATGTAGAAAGCGAGAGCGAGAGAAAATCCTGGATGCGACGCGTATTGTGAGGAGTTTCTTACACTGAAGCCCATATTTTTTTATTGCTAAGATGTGTGGATGAGCTCACAACCCACCTGGTTAAAAGGTGGTCACCGGAGCCCATAGACATCTATAAGGTAAATACTGCCTTGAGACATGAGTTGTAAATCTCAATTTTCAGTACAACGGTTGCCCTACCCTTAAACCGAAACCCATTACACGACAGAAATAGGCAAGCTAATGGTACCTTCTCGTACGGGCTCACAATATGCCCTACCACCAATTATTATTATATGCATGATATATTATAGTATTGACTGTTGTAAGCTTATCATTTTATCTTGTCTTATGTTCAGATCAATCTCGTTTGTCAGATTTCATTATTTATTTTTGTTTGAAGTTGTCAAAACCATGGGGATAAAAGTTTAACAAAAAAAAAGTTTGTCCTCAAGTTCATTTGTTTGTTTCTGTTGACTAAACGTCACAGAATAAATGAGGTGTCCATTCAAAATATGTATTGTTAGCTCGAGTCGATAAGTGTTAGATGGTAGAGTTTTTTTTTTGATAGAAAAACAATGTGTTCCTTTAGAATAGTCTGGGAGTCTTGGAAGATACCATTGTACAGCCATATCCATTTGGATTAGCGTTTTTGTTACTTGATAATATTAGCAGACCATTTCGCGGAACTTTTCAATTTATTTGGTCACCCATATAGACCCCAATATTCCAGTAGTAATAGTTGTATACTAATTTATTTAAATTATTACTTCAGGAATCTTTAGGTACATTTTTTGCGGTCAAGTAGTTGGATGTTGTATTCATGAAATGCTAATATCAAAATTTATGTGTATGCGAAATTCCTGATGGTAGAGCGCATTATAAAGCAGTGCGGACAGCGATCTTCATTAACCCTATTTCTGCCGCGACTCAGTCATGCCCTACAGCTCGAAGGTTTGGAAACTGTTTCGCAATATAATTGAGATTTCGATTTCACGCCCCACTTAACACCAGAAAAGCTGAAAGCTCGCCCATCCATCTAGTCTAGTCACTACCGCGTCGCTTTAATACCAAGCTTTATAAAGTCATTAAAACGCACAAAAAAATCAAAACGAACTCTTTAAACTCTATATAGAGTCTCTACTTCCTAATATTCGAACGACTGTGCCACTCTACAATTTGATAGAGTCAGTTAAATTTAAGAGTCATCAATCCGTTGGACGTTATGTCAAAACATCCCTGAGCTATTACTTGTACTTGCCGACTCTACTTCCACATCTGAACTACTCTGATTGTCTCTTCCTCCGCTTGTTATTGTAAAGTGTGGTGCATATCGCTCGAAACTATTTATTATTCATACATTAACATGTGTTTAAAAGTATATATTTTTATGTAAGTTTATTAAGATATAGCACCGTCCATGCTAGTTTGCTTATTCCTCTCCCTGCAAGGCTGCCTGGAAGAGATCGCTTTTAGCGATAAAGCCGCCAATTTATGTCACCGACTATTATTTGTTTTATATGCTTACTCTGTACATGTAGTGTTAAATAAAGAGCTATATTATTAATGTAACGAATATTGATATTAAATTTTATATTATTATCATGATTTAATATTGTGTACGTTGTTGTATGTGATGATATATATATATGTATGCCGTGTATGTTTTGTTTATGTATGTAATATTATTAATTTTTGTTATTTTCGCAATAAGTAACGCACCTACCACTTATTTGATTGGTAGAGAATGCCTCAGGCATTAAGTCCGCCATTGTACCTTTGTGCATGAAGTTGAATAAATAAATAAATAAATATAGACGTTCTTTACTTTCTTCTACGGCATTAACGATGGTATCTATTGTTTATAATAATTTGTGTCAATAATAAAAAGTGTAAGTGTACTGAGGCAGCTCGCAGTTGACGAATTTGCAGCAATTGATGCTGACAAAGGTATACTACTCATGTCTTTCCCAAACCAAGATAATGCTTTTTCATTGAGCTAAAAGGACGGAACAACTTACATTTCCCGAATTAGTGATTTTAGGAGCGTATAACATCGTCGTGTCACCCTTGAGATAAGAGTTCCAAATCTCAATTATATTTGACTACCTATCCCCTCTGAAATAGACTGTAATTGTGCCTTCCATTTCATTTTATATTGCATTGATGGGTGGACGAGCTTACGGCCCACCTGTTAAGTGGTTACTAGAGCCCAAGGAGATCTACAACGCAAACTCCGCCACCCACCTTGAGATATAGTTCTAAGGTCTCAGTATAGTCACAACGGCTGCCCCACCCTTCAAACCGAAACGCATTACTGCTTCACGGCAGAAATAGGCGGGGTGGTGGTACCTACTCGTGCGGACTCACAAGACGTCCTATCACCAGTTATTATCAAATTATAATTTTGCGGGTTTGATTTTTATTACACGATGCTATTCCTTCACCTTGTTTCCGCCAAATATAATACTGATAGATCTGTTTGGTGGTCAAAAACGGCAATACTTTACGGTATTTTCATATTTTCCCAATTATTTCCAGTTATTTCCAATATTCACCGTATCCATTCCGGGCCCACAATATGCGGTATCAATAAAAAAGACGTTTCACACATTATCGTGTAGTCTTGGCTTTAGCGTAACAGAGATTGGCCAGGGTACAGCCGGTAAGCGGTATGCGTACAAGATTGTTTCCTCGTTAGTCGGGCCAATTGAACGGGCGATTCCGGTCTTGGGCCGCGGTACCTACCTCGGCCCTAATAGTTCAATTGAACACTCAAGTGCGCACGGGCTTCACTATGTGTAGACATTAATATTAAAAAAAAAAAACGTGTGGCACTCGGGAACTGCTGCGGTAATATTGCAAAGCAATTTTTATCAACTTATGCAATTACAATTAGACAATAATAATTTCATATTAAAACAATAATACAAATAAGACCACGCTATATTTATAAACATTAACAAAAGCAAAACATTAACTGTCCCCTTCATACTCATAAGCTAGACCGCGTGAGAGAGAGATGAACAGACTTTTCAAGATGCTCATCCAGTGCGACGCCACGCCGCGCGCTTATTCACAAACACTACACCAGCGCAACGTGTGAATGTATAAAACACGAGCTACATAGTAGGCGTAGTGGAGGTGTCAGGTTATTTTCGTTACGGAATTTCTTGATTCAGTCGCCGCGCTCAAGGATCGCGATAGAAGCTGTGCAATAGCTTAAAAAAATATGCGTGGTGTCATGGGAGACCGGATTAGAACGAAGTTATACAGTCGTTGAAACGAACTAATATTTGGCTGAATGTAAAAAATCTATGAGAATGTATTGACGCGCGATTATACATATTATCGGCTCAAAGGTCGTCTGTAAAAAAAAATTAACAAAATCATAATCGAATGCTTTTTAATGGATGAAATTAAAGGTGAACAATCGTTTTTTAAATAATGCGACTAAGCCGTCAATGTCTGAAATTTAGGACTAGAGAATTACCGAAGAACTAGCAAAAAGAAGGGCTTTCACCGTAGGACAATCATAGTAAACGAGCGTTTTCACTGATGGGTGATTTATTAAAAAAAGATGTGTGGTATCGTGGGACGCCGGATAGGAACGAAGTTCCTTATTATAAAAATATTAATTTTAAGTCCTATTCGAGGTATAAAGAAAATAAAACGGGAGGTTTCGCAACAAATCCACGGTCATTCGGTAACGTGCCAACTTATTGTGGTACACTTCATTCACGGTTGTTTGCATAAGAGTTAGTGTATTGCGCAAACGAACGTTCTGAGTTCGTGGTCAATGAATGATAAAAAAATATGTTATTTTTGTACGTTATTACAAAGTTAAGTCGTACACTGTGTGCATTACTAATAAAAATCTTACGTTACGGACGTTTTTTCCCGGTTAGGGTACCCCTCCGCATCGTCCCTTAAGGAATTTCGTTCCAATACAGTTACGTTGTCCCGCAGTCTATGTTGGAATCAATACGTGTAGTTACGCTCCCATACCAATTAAATACATGTTTTGTTTCTGGTAATAAATACGTTTTGTTTGCCCATGTCGCATGAGGTCGATGTCTCAATTACCACTGTTCCACCTTTTGAATCGGAATGCATAAGTTTCGCGGCAGGCAAACCGTGCTGGCGGTATCCATTCGAGCTGACAAACCTTTCGAAATATATCCAAAATTAGAGTGATAAACATTAAATAATTATCTAGAACAGTTTTTTTTTTGCTTTAATTACCTATCGTAAATATTGCATAAAGGTCAAACAAACGGATATACGTAACCTGATTTTTTTTTTTTTTATATTAAATATACTTCGTTACCAATTTGAAGAAAAACACACCTATTATCATCCTCAAAATAGCGTAGAAATATCAGTAAATGTGATTTAGGGAATTATTTATTTATATTCAGTACCGATTTATTTGAGGTCCGGTGTATCCTTAAATTGGGGATTTAATGTATTTTCCTTTTCATATCTAATTAAATGTGTGATATTTTGTCATTTATTTTTAATAGAAGTGGTTGACAACTGCGTGAGCTGGATATTGCGAATTTAACTTTACATTTGACACGATAAGGAAAATGATAAAATCGTCTAATTATCCCAGTGACGATTAGAAATACAAGTGTTACTGGATAAATTTATACGGGAAATTTTGAATATAAACTTGTATTGTACATTTAAAATGATAATATCTCTATATATAAAAATGAATTGATGTTCGTTAGTCTCGCTAAAACTCGAGAACGGCTGGACCGATTTGGCTAATTTTGGTCTTGAATTATTTGTGGAAGTCCAGAGAAGGTTTAAAAGGTAAATAAATATGAAAATGCTCGGAATTAAATAAAAATAGCAATTTTGTTTTTCCATTGATGTGTCCACCGTCGGACGGATTCCTTTTGTTTGTATTAAGTTTATTTTATACAAAAGTTTAGGTCTTTTATTTATCGATTGAGGCACTACGAAGTCTGCCGGGTCAGCTAGTATTAAATAAAAACTTATGTTGGTCTTCAGCAGACTTATTCTATTTGCTCCAGTTTAATTACAGTCCTTTAATACGCCTTTTGCTAATTGATATTGTTGATTTTGTATATTATATTTTTATTTTGGAAATAGCTTACCGTTTCTTGTAGATCATTCTCAGTGGTGACACTTCATTTAAAAGCATCATCAAGGAGATGGTTGAATAAATAAAAATAAAAAACATATGTGTGTAGTTTACATTAGGTATAAATGAAGCCTTCTCTAAGTTAAAGGCAAGGTTCCAGCGATATATTAGATATGATATGATATTAGATATGATGATATATATTCCTCAGTCGGGAATGAACTTCGTTGGAACTATTCATTTTTTAAGCTGCGAACTGATAATTCTGGACGCATTGTCGTCTCGATTACGCAACGCTTCAATAAACAGAATACTTCTCGTATTACCGAAGTTGCTACAAACGACATCTTCAAGCCAAAAAGACTTCTGGCCTCGGGCCAAAGTATCCCGAAGTCTGTGCAACGTTTGAATTCAAGAGACACAAAGCCGTTGCGGTCGGCGAACTTAACTTTTGAGTATTCATAATTCCGTAGTTAGACATTGTAGTAGAATGTTCCTGAATTAAACATAAACCTAACTTTGTGTCGCAATTCCGACAGGTCAAATATTCGGTAAAAGTACTTTCGACAAAAATAAACAATGATGTAGGAAATCGTAAGATTATTCAATTTGAGTTTTCTAATATAAAAAATTATAGAAAGAAATATATTGTATAAACGAGTTGGGTTTTGAGTGCTCACGAGTGCTCATTACCGCTTAAATCTCGACAAAGCTTAGCCAAGCTAGTGTCTATTTGTTCGTGTATAAACGTATTAAGCTGTCTCTATACTTTATGAATAAACTCTGCACGAACTTCTAGTAACAACCGCATGCATATGTAACGCGATAAGTTTCCTTGCAGCTAAATGGCGATTGTTCCTAAGTGTAATAACTGGTATTAACCGCGTCCGGGATCACAGACTTCCTTGTTTCTGAATTATTTTACTAGTATCTAGGATTTCAGGAATGCAGGGACTCGCTGTTCGATACGAAGTCCCACTTCAGTTGCTATGGAATAAAATTGGAACTGCAAAACACAATTAAGTGGTTTTTTGACGTGACAACGTCTTATAATTCGATGAAGCCGGCTGCACGCACGAAAAGACTTGACTCATGCGGCGTTACCTCGCTCTGAGGCGTTCCATTTAAGGCTTGAAGTGCAAGCGAGAGCGCGCAACGAGCGACAAAGAGGCACTATCGGCCTCCGCGTTCGGCAGCGTTCGACATTTGTCTCTCTCCTACTTAAGTGAGCGATGCATCCGCGTGGACAGCTGCTATACAATATTACATTTACATGTTTTCGTCAAGTATGAAGTTCAGTGAAAAGTGAATGTGGTGTCAATTGTTTATAGCAACGATAATTGCGATAATTGAAAAATGAAACCATTCTATTTTCTTATGACGTTGTCACGTTCAACTATCGTCAGTAAACTGACTTTACAGACAACCGATTTTTTTTTCTTGATTTTCGACAGCCATTTTGTGTGTCTCAGTATATTTTTTAAAATATTTTAACAAGAATCGCACTAACCTAATTTCACTTTATATTTGGGATACCGCATTTACTGTTAGGCGGTATTTAAAACCCGGTCAATTAATACCAGGTGGATGATTCCTTAACTCATCTACAGCAACATAAATAAAAAGTAAATATTCTAGTCTACTATTTTAACTAATGTCTCTAATTACATTATTGAACAAATATCGAGAGTGAATGACACGATCAATAGCTCATTAGTCTCAAATACCAAATATATTAAAGTATAACTTCTTACGCGCGTACATAAGTACACGCACCCTTTTTGGGATTAGCATCAACAGTTCGATGTTTTTAATTGAAATTCAATTTCCAATTTCAATTGAAATCAGTTTATTCCGTTCAAATAACGTTTTTTAATAAAGTTTTTTTTTATGATATTTTTTCTAAATTTTAAACTTTAAATGGCTTTCCAGTAACGTTGCAAAGATGTTGCTTAAACCCTCGATATAATGACAACAAAAAATGCGAGATTAAACCAGTAAAAGTAGTTTTAATTATATCTTAACAATTGTTCAAATGATTAACCCAAATAAATAGCTTCAAAATTGATAAAAGTTTACGTAAAATTACGTAAAATTATCCTCAAAACATGTTTCCTGTTTAGGAGAATATTAGTTTCGCAAAAGCTTTTTACTATTTGAAACAAAGGTCATTTTTGGGAGGCAACTCAATTCATTCAATTACGGTTAATTAGTACAATTAGTGGTGTTTTTTTTTGCGTCTTTCAATAAGCCGGTTTCACGATAATACATATTTATTAATTTACAAAATAATCTTTACTCACACATTAATTTTGTATGAGCGAACGATTTACTTATTAGTAAGTATGTTATCCAGATTCAATAAATATCTCATCTACAAAATCTAAGGGACTATTCTTAAGGCGTCTTCTCGCATTAAAACTGTATAATCTCAAAACTAACTAATTTTACAGGAGAGTGCTTTATAGGTTTAACATGTAATATTTTTAATATTAATCATCTTTGCGACATTATTTTTTTTATTTTTTACCAGTTACATTATCTGTCTTTGAAAGTAAGATACAATTGTGGATTAATTTTGTTAATAATAGTCAAAACATATGTAAATAAAAAAAAAAACAAAAAAAACTAAAACTAAACTACGCTCTTTTGACAGTATTTATGAGAAAAATAATGGTGATACTAAATGTTTACGCATATTAACTCATTTCGAACATTTTTGGTAATTGTAGACTTTTAATGCGAAAAATCGAAGGTATAAACGTGCTGCGAAAATCTACATAGAACTTATAATTGGTAGACACGAACCGATCTTTTGTGTGATGGAAGGTTTAATGGTCTGGTGAGCATACTCTAGAGCTCAATCGGGAGGATGCGTTTGCTAACAATTGCCCGATCTTCCAGAGTGTCAGCTTCAAGTACACAATAACTCTTTTTAATTTTACTTAAAACCTCATATCTCAAATTATTCACGCATGAACCCCAGTAGGCCTCGAATCTGCCTTTCTTTGTCTCAAAAGACTTTCTGTAGTATTTCTTTATTTATTAAGCATTTTCATTTTCTTTTTTAATACGCAATTACTTGTTACCGTTTGGTTAATCATTACCTTAGTGTATCGCTTAAATTTGGTTATGATCGTTCAGGCTAAAATCAACTATATTGCTAAGCGCTTACAGAGCAATTCACTATATTCACTGTTTTGGAACTTTGTCCTATTTTCCCAAGGTGATGTTATCGGGCGTAGGATAAAAAATATTTTGTATGTGTTTGCATATGTTTCAGTTCGATACCCCTAACCCATGCATCAGCCCGCTGAGTTTCTCGCCGGATCTTCTCAGCGGGTCGCGATTCCGATCCGGTAGTAGATTCATTCGCGAAGCAGCTACTCTTGAGCTGTTAGGTCTCCTTCGGAGGCGCTCGGGTAGCTGTTAGCAAATCCCACCCCTCCAGGCTGAGCCTTTGCTCGCCCACCTGTCCTGGTGAAGCTGGAAAGGCCTCCGGGCCACCAGTAATCTTTCAATCATAAAAAAAAAAAAAAAAAAAAAAGTTCGATAGTATTATATATGGTACCTAATAATTATAATGCCAGGAAGAATAAATTAATTAATATAAATGAAAAAAATACATACTTTCATTGACTCAATAGCAATGATATATACAAGTAACATATGGTTGCCTTAAAAATTGCGATGCTTTTACTGTAGTAAGAATATTAACAAAAATGTCCTATTAATATTATTATTTGACGGATTCTTAGCACGATTTTTTATTACGGATAGACTGATGACGACTGCGGGTAGGACATTAGAAGCATAAATAAAAATATAAAAATGTGTTACCTTGATATTGTTTTATCATTACCTATGTTATGGGTGTTGGTATTCCCATTATATTCTCTGTGGGCTCGCTAATATCCGGCTAAAATCATGTGGTCTGTGAACTTGATAGTTCTGCTTACGACACTAGAATCTAAATATGTTTTCGTCGCTGGCAATGTGGCATCGTACAACACGACTTGTAACTGGTACTATTGATGTCCTGACGTTACTACACCGCTCGCGCATGGTGAGACAAAACAAAGATGACGTTCAAGGAAAAAAGTATTTGTAGCTAATTCGCTTTTTTTTTTATTGCTTAGATGGGTGGACGAGCTCACAGCCCACCTGGTTTCAAGTGGTTACTGGAGCCCATGGACATCTACAACGTAAATGCGCCACCCACCTCGAGATTAAGTTCTAAGGTCTCAAGTATAGTTACAACGGCTGCCCACCCTTCAAACCGAAACGCATTACTGCTTCACGGCAGAAATAGGCGGGCGGTGGTACCTACCCGCGCGGACTCACAAGAGGTCCTATCACAAAAGAAAGCTTTTTCTTCCACCGAAAGAAATGGCTGTACACGGTAAAGAAACATTTTTGGCTTTCGTTTTGACACAATGTTTGAGAACGTATTTCGCTATTTAGTTTTTACAGAAATACAATCAAACATGTAAACACAAAATATATGTAAGCTACTACTACTTTTATTGGTGGTAGGACCTCTTGTGAGTCCACACGGGTAGGTACCACCGCCCTACCTATTTTTGCCGTGAAGCAGTAATGCGTTTCGGTTTGAAGGATGGGGCAGCAGTTGTAACTATACTGAGACCTTAGAACTTATATTTCAAGGTGGGTGGCGCATTTACGTTGTAGATGTCTATTGGCTCTAGTAACAGCTTAACACCAGGTGGACTGCGAGCTCGTCCACCCATCTAAACAAAAAAAAAACTATACGTAAAATATGTTTGTAGCAAACGGACATCAATGAACCACAACATGAAAGGAAACAATATAAAAATGTTAACAATGACAACGTAATACATTGACACGAGAGCTATTCTTTTAATTAGTAAAAACCACATAAATAAACTGAGTCATTCGTCCAGACAATCTTAAAGTGAGTCAGGCAAAGGGATCAACGTTTCGGCGCCAAACAAACTAACTCAGTAATTGATCCTTGCCCCACATTGCAATCCAAGACAGCATAGGATGTGGCAAAGGTTAAATCTATATCGTCACATCCTCGCGGTCTTCCTGTTTAACATGCGCGATAATTGTGGACGTCTGTGCCTGTGTTGATACTTTTTAATTGTCGAACCACAGAGTATATTAAACGAAATAGTAAATGTTTTTTTTTTAATGAATAGCATATTTTTGATTTTCAACAATCGAGGCATATTCGTTTAAAATAATGAGAAAACACAATGCATTGATAGAATTATTAGTTTAGTTTTTTAAAGTTATCGATATGACAAAAATAAACAAGAACAACAAAATTTTACAAAATGTCGTAAAATATTATAACGGAAGCAAATTTTTTTTTTGTTTGTTTTAGAAAAAAGTTTTAAATACAACGAATATTTTTAGACTGTGACAAAATTACCTATAATAGTCTGCTACACACATGGACGGTACAGAGTACAGACGAAGCGAATTGAGCGCGCATATTAATTGCTAAAAAGGATATATCCTTAATGAATCATTAAACGAAGACTCAGTATGATGTTTGGGTCGTTTTTATTAACGCGGACGCTAATTGAATCTATTCTGGCATTGTAAAACCGGTTAAGGTCACGTTTCCAGGTACATTACGCTGTTAATTAATCTACTTTCAATTTAAATTTAATTTCGTGAGTAATAAATACAATTTTGAGGGCTGTTTTGTAAATAAATGTTTTAGTTAAATCAAACCGGTTTACAGCCCACCTAGTGTTAAGTGGTAATCGGAGTCGTATTAAGATAATAAAGTGAAGTGGGAGTCGGACGATGTTACTGTCTCTGCAGTCTTTGGTAGTTAATTCAAAGTGCCTAATAATATTATTGTCGCTAAGTTGGATTAAAAAAAAAATCTGTTAGTCGTAATCTATTCAACAAATTTATTAGATTGTTAGTTGTATTTCATAATGTTTCAAAATCTTAATATTTTTTTTGAGAATGTTACTATTGGAAATGATCATCAAAGAAATCAACTGATATAAATACTTTGGAATTCAAGTAGGGTTTTTTTTTTGTTACGCAAATCTGAAACCTTCGCTTCTTAATTTCGCCAAACAATGTTCGTAAACTGAACAGTAGCTACTTTACTTAATTGTTTAAACGTCTTAAAATTTTGATTACTAAGGCTAGTGTTAGCAATTTCTCGCAGGTTGAGTCCGCGAGCTCACCTGCCCGTCCGGGCGTAGTTGAAGCAGCTCCTTAGGCTACTAGCCAATAGGTTGGGGAAAGAAAGAAAAACAATTATAAAATCAAATACGTGTTATTTATCATAACATGTCTTTTAAGCGCTTAAAGCACCTGTTAACAATTGTAGTGAAAAAGCACCCGGTGTAGTATTCAAACATTAATTTGTCTACTCTGCACCAACAACAAATATATATGTATGTGGTGGTAGGACGTCTTGTGAGTCCGCACGGGTAGGTACCACCGCCCTGCCTATTTCTGCCGTGAAGCAGTAATGCGTTTTGGTTTGAAGGGTGGGGCAGCCGTTGTAACTATACTGAGACCTTAGAAGTTATATCTCAAGGTGGGTGGCACATTTACGTTGTAGATATCTATGGGCTCCAGTAACCACTTAACACCAGATGGGCTGTGAGCTCGTCCACCCATCTAGGCCATTTTTTTTTTTTTGTGTGTATTTATTTGTAATATACCTAATATAAATTTCATTGCACCTACCACTATTTACTCTGCACTAACTTTGGTTGACTGGTAGAGAATGCCTTGGGCATTACATCCGCCAATATAAATTTTATATGAAGTGTAATAAATAAAAAATAAATAAATAAATATTAAAAGAAACGTACCAATATTTCTTAGTATGTACATATTATCGCTTGATATCAGATGGGCCCTTAAAAAATACAATTCCGAGTTAATGTCCTATTTGAGTCGTCTATTATCAAAGGTGGCAATCTGTGCATTTGAACAAAAAAAATTTATTGATATGTCAATAACCTGTGATTTGAATATAATCGTCTCCTTCAAAGAATACGGTTCAAAACCTGCATTAAATAAAGGTTAATACTTAACCTGTTATTTATCTAAGATGTCGTTTAGAAGAGTTTTGTGACTGCCAACGGAATACAAAGTCAATAATTCGTTTTTCTGATTTACCAATAATTGTCCAAAAGTCACATTGCCGGCTTTGATAATAGTCGACTCATTTATAATATCATGTACACGTTCAAAACACTAGAAGCATTGTGTTATACACTAAATCTGAAACTATTTTCTAACTTAGCACCTTAAGCGATCGTTAACGTGTACAGTCTTGACAAGGATCTTAGGAGTGAACTTAGAATTGCTCGGGGGAGCTTTAAGTGCGTAACTTAACCTAGCACAGATTAAGATAAGCTCCGGTAAGACGTTAGCTTCGTACGGGTCTTCGTTCAAGTTATTGGACGATTCCAACTGTTTAACGTTATATTGTTATGATAAATATATTTTAGTAAATGTAAAATAATATTTTGTAAACATAAAATGGGTACATAATTAAAACGATTAAAAAATACTTTAGAAATATTTAGTAAAGAGAATCGGGGTGGACGAGTTCACAGCCCACCGGGTGTTAAGTGGTTACTAGAGCCCATAGACATCTACAACGTAAATGCACCACCCACCTTGAGGTATAAGTTCTAAGGTCTCAGTATAGTTAGTTACAACGGCTGCCTCACCCTTCAAACCGAAACGCATTGCTGCTTCACGGCAGAAATAGGCAGGGTGGTGGTACCTACCCATGCGGACTCACAAGAGGTCCTACCACCAGTAAAAATAATAATATAATGTGATATGAGCTTACAAGTGCTTAAGAATTTTGATCGGCTTGAAGTGGCCTAGAGGTTAAAATGCCCATTTTGGTCGCAACAAGCAATGTCACCATGCCGGTGTTCAAACCCCGCAGGCAGGCACTAATTTTTTGTAATTAAAAAACCCACAAATATAATAAGCATAGTCTAATACTACTCATTGAGACGATTGAGATTGACCTCAAGTTTCAAGTTGGATGGTGGCATTCTCGTTACGATGTGTAAGTTTTTTTTTTTATTGCCCTTGTAGGCAGACGAGCATACGGCCCACCTGATGGTGAGCGGTTACCGTCGCCCATGGACTTCAGCAATGCCAGGGGCAGAGCCAAGCCACTGCCTACAAATTCCGGTAACCCTGTGTTCCGGTAACCACTTAGCACCAGGTGGGTCGTGAGTTCGTTCACCTAACTAACCTATTTAAAATAGTGTCTGGGTTTAAATAGAAGAAAAGTAAAGATATTAATAATAAGATTGAATTGTTTGTTGTTTGATTAAATTGTTTTACAAAAACGATGAGTTTAGATTTCGGAAAATTCACCAACGACTTTCGTGTGAACTGGATCATTTAGAAACAAAACAACAACACATTCGCGTGATCCCATACGTTGGACAAACATTCGCATTTAACTTTATGGTGAATGCGATCGCTTAAGATAATAATAATACGCTTGCACCGAAACTTTAGCTCGAACCGAAATTAAAACCAGATAATGTGGTTTGTTTAAGTTATATCAAAGTTTCTAAGGATTTTTGGAGTAGCTGACTTAGATATACAGACTCGGACGGGTTGGCATCATCATTCCTTTTTTTTATTGCTTAGATGGGAGGATAAGCTCACAGCCTGCCTGGTGTTAAGTAGTTACTGGATCCCATAGACCACGTACCACCTACCTTGAGCTATAAGTTCTAAGATGTCAGTATAGTTACAACGGCTAACCCACCCTTCAAACCGAAACGCATTATTGCTTCACGGCAGAAAATAGGCAGGGTGGTGGTACCTACCCGCGCGGACTCACAAGAGGTCCTACCACCAGTAATTACGCAAATTATAATTTTGCGGGTTTCATTTTTATTACACGATGCTATTCATTCACCGTGGAAATCAATCGTGAACATTTGTTGAGTACGTATTTCATTAGAAAAATTGGTACCCGCCTGAGATTCGAACACCGGTGCATCGCTCAACACGAATGCACCAGACGTCTTAACCGTTAGGCTACGACGACTTCGACTATATAGGTAATACCTATTAAAAGATGATAACTATTTTATCTCAGGGTATTGATGTGTATAGAAGATGAAGTAAACATTTCCATGAGTATAACTTTATTAAAAAAAAAAGACTCCATATTCCATTTAAAAATAGGTCGTATATCTTAAAAGCTTGGAGTTCATCAAGATGCGCGTGTGAAGACAGCACAGGTCGAGAGGTAGCCGTATGCAAAGAGCGGACGAATTCACTTCATTACCGTCTTACGACCGTCTTGCTTTAGTGATGTGAAACTACAGTATCGATATAACTAAATATATCATATCGGAAACGATTCTAAATAATCGTGATTCGGATAACAAACGTCACTCCTATTAAGCTATGAATAAAATTGAAACAATTCTTTTGTTATTACAAATTAATTGTTGATTGAAAACAGTATATTTGCAGTATTCGTTTGAGTAAGAATACGTTTTTTTTATAGCTTAGATATGTGCACGAGCTCACAGCCTAACTGGTGTTAAATTGTTACTGGAGCCCACAGACATCTACAACGTACGCCACCCACCTTGAGATATAAGTTCTAAGGTATAGTTACAACGGCTGCCCCACCCTTCAAACCGAAACGCATTACTGCTTCACGGCAGAAATACGCAGGATGGTGGTACATACGCGTGCGGACTCACAATACGTCCTACCGCCAGTAAAACTTGCTAAATAAATATCGAAATGGAAAAGGAGGCTTAATAAATGCAGCATAACGAAAAAACTAATTTATTAAGTACAACGTCGGGCAGTGGAGTCACTCGATCTGTCATCGTCGCCACAAGCGGAACAAACTACCGGTAAGTGTGTCGATTCGTCGTCGTCAAGTAGGTACGGAGTCTAGAAAAAAATAATAATCCTCGAGTTGCAAGTTCAGTGGGGAGGTGGGGGGAGAAACCCTACCCACGGAGTACAGACCTCTCCTTAACTGTTGGCTGCGGACAAAAAGAATGAATAGATCCGCCCCTTAACGAATACACCGAGCGGCATAATTCATACTTAGGAAAGTGTAAGGAGTTGACATAGACTTTTTTTTTTTTCGATTTTTTTTTTGTGACGTATTTACGATGAAATGAGGTTATATGTTTTTTTTTTTTTTTGATACTGTATTCGTGTATTTTGCTCGGCAGTTACGAGTATTTGAGTTTTATATTATAATCCATTCTTAGTATACCTGTTTCATCACCTGTAAAATTACATATACCATATTTTAATTTCGCAACATTATTTCATGTCTATTCGAATATGCTAAAAAATCGCACAATTGTTTCCTTATCTGCTCAAAAGTATAAAAACTTTTCAATACATCACTATTCTTCAAAATTCGTTTAAAATGAGTATTACCGCGGTCACCACTACCACATATTGTCACTTACATAGAGATACAAGTGAAAATGTCATGTAATACAAACATTTTAAAGACAGCTTTAAAATGATTTTAAATGATATTAAGTCTTAATATTTTAAGGATGGGAATAAAAAAGAGTGGGGGCATCTTGCTATCTCTTTCCCACGTCCGCATTTTAAATGATGACATCAAGAATCCAAAGTTGCATCGCTTATTTATTCTTAAAATAACCCTAAATCAGTATGTGCCTATCTTAATAGATTTTAGATAAAATAATCTTTTCAATAAATGTAATAATCGTAATTACAATATTTAGAAACTAGTGTTACCTTAAATGCTGTCTAAGGTAAACTAGGTGAATATCTAGTTTATGAATAAATATTGAATGAAAAATTTAATTTAAAAAAAAAACTACCAATATCGATGGTCCGGCCACGCACAGCGGAACCCATCGCAGCATCGGAAGTTAAGATGCGTCGGTTGCCACGTATAATTTTTCCACTCTCTTTCAATTCCCTCCCTCGCCCCACCCCGTCTCAACCCTACCGTCTGTCAATCTTAACTACAAGGCGGGAAGCCTCCGCATTACAGAGTACTATATTTTTATTTCATTTTTTTTTACCAACTTGTTTTTAATAGGACTGCGGAATTTCCGTAGATCAATGATTCGTGGATCGGCTTTCGAATAGTTTTAAAGAGCTAGCATCTGGTTCGTTATGTGGAAACGTAATTAAGAGTTTCGCTGCTTGTTCTGTTAGTTACGTAATTCAAGTTTTGTTTGTATTCGTTCAAATTTAGAACGCGAATATCCCGTTCTGTTCTTCTGGAATTCTGCATTTGAATTTTTGTAATTCATTAAATAGTACAATGACGATTCTGAGATAGAAATTTTTTGGTTCGAATTTTTTTTAATCGTTGAAATTTGAATTCGGAGTTCGAATACATTTTTCAAATTATTTCCTGGTCGTTTTTAAACGGACAAAAAAAAGCAAGAAGGCTATTTCAGACTAGAGCATTAATCAGTATTGTGGGGTCTGTTTGAAGTCTGCGTGAAAATGGAAGACCAGACGGCCAAGGGGAGAAGGAAATAAAAAAAAACTTTCCTTGCACATTGCACGTATAAGTACGCAGATGTCGCAGTCACTGTGCAAGGAATTTGTATCGGACAATTCAAATATACTAATGTATTTTTTAAAAAGCACAGACGTAGAAGTTTAAATTACAAATTTTCAATACCATTTTATTTTAGTAATTTGGTTATTACAAACCTATGTTATAGATCCAATAAAAAAAATTTTTTTTAAGGTATATTTGATACATAGTACGAATAAAAAAATTGATACTTTTGACAGCTGGTAGATAAAAATTTTGACAATTCTGAGTCACTTAAAAATCTAGACATTTCTATAGGACAATGATCTTTAGTGCAGCCCGCAACACTCAAGATACATCGTCCCCTACGATCCACTACGCTGTACAAACTTACAACAGATAAGGGCTTCAAGTACCCCCCAAAAGGGGTAAGACAGCCTACCTAGACTTTAGTGGAAGAAAAAATATTGCGAGAAAGGGATACCCATGTCTATCGCGTTTAAGAATAACGATGGGGGAAAAGGATGTCACGATTTTAATTGTTAGGGACGAAAAGAAAGTTATTTAAATTTTTTTTGAGCGCATCATGCTGATAGCTTAGGCAAAGTAACGTCAAAATCACTCTGGATTATTTTATAGTCCGAATAGACTATACTAAATTGGAAAAAAATCGTACAATTTTTTAAATTTCCTTTTTTTATACAAATTTGATTGTTTCAAAATTATAAAATAAACTAGAACCATATCATCAAATATTCATAGTACATGTTACATTCACATAACTCTTACGGTGTCAAATAATGATCTCATGATAAAACCTTATTATTAAAAAAAAACTATTTTTATCACATCACTATCAGCAATGTTTAGCAATTTAGGTTCAAATTATTGTATATGGTTTTTCTGGATTTAGTTTTCACTGACAAATGATTTACTGGTAGAAGAACGAATTATATATCATGAATCTGAGTAGCTATTTAATCTTAAGGATGATCGCTTAGTATCAAGTGATTTCGCGGTATATTACTCCTTCGTTTTGTTACAGCAAACGCAACTATTTACGTACATACAAAAATTGGTACCTTCCCCAAGTCTTGAACCACGGCATACTAGACACACGACTACACAAGTACACACAGTCATAGTTCTTCAAAAATTTTTTTTTCTTTCTTTAATTTCTTATTCTTTCATTTCTTTTCCTTCCTATACTACTCCTTCGTATTCATTTTGGGAAGGTCAAAGATTTATTTCACAAACAAAAAACGAACCTAAACAAAAGGTAACTTAGAAAAACCACTGCGTAAAGTGGACATTGTCTACAATTTCTTTATAAGCTCTAGTTCCCACACTTGTTTTCGTATCGCATTACTATTGTACTGGATGTGGTGCTCTTTCTAAATCTTGACAACAGCAAGGAATCGTTTTCAAGTACAATCGTCAACAAAACTGCATTAAGCTGTCGATTGCGGAAATTTTCAGATGAAATTGCCGATACACCGTTTTCCTTGTGGAAAGGCGATGTGCTCTGTATTGCCCTGGATTGTACATAAATAAACCGTCAAGGGTATTAAGTTTTTTTTTTCAACCGAGACTGACCGATCGATTAGGTGAACTCGACTATTAACTGACATTTACACGTTGGCTTACATGTAGAAAAAAAAAACTTACGTGCGCGACGATACGGAATGTCTACTACGTTCGGATGAATAAACACAATCTGCTGTGTATTTTTAACGCATCAGAGTCGATCGTGGATCAGTTTACGGTATATGCATTTTTAAAGTCCGCAAGTGATGAAAAGCTAATTTTTTTAAATAGGTTAAACAGTTTTGATTGTTAAAGAAGTGTTCAACAAACATGTATCACTGGTGATTTACATACTAATGTATGTAGCTTTTGACTTGAATTTTAACTAAAGCCAAAACCAAAAATATAGCTTACGTTGAAAATTGGATTCGTTACGTTTTATTTGGAGCCACAGGAACTTCTTAGTGCAGGATTAAAAAATAAGTATTCATGAAAAAAATATTTAAAAAACTCAAAACATTTGCGTGTGCGACTGTACTTAAGGTGCTCAGTTAAACTCCGCGCGTTGTGAACTTGATACATGACATTGTCTGCCCTTTCACGCACCTCGGAGTCATCGCTTTTGTCCGCGAGGCTCCTTCGTATTTTGTTTTGTCTTTGCGAAATGTCTCTCTACTCTTAATACACGCAGGATTTACTAGACATTACAGCTAATCTAGCATATTTTCGTCCCATTTGGAATCTAGAATGTTTCCGTCTTTAAAACAAAATTGAAAAGTTAAAAGGCGTATTAATGAAATAAAACAGTCTCGAAGAACAAAAGGGCCGTTCCTTTCAAGCGGTCGAATGAAGTAAAAGTTCAAAGTCGACAAAATTAAACATCGGAATTAGAGGGCGACCCTTCGGAGCGGGCGGCGGTCAGTCCGGCCCCCGAAATACTTTTAAAGTATTAAGAAAACTTTTTCGCGCGATCTTTTCTTTTAAGCATCATTAGACTTTTCCCTGTTACAAAACGGCAAACATAAAAACGGGCTGTTCTTTTTAATGAATCGAGGACGGAAACGAGGGTGGTGGACTCTCATTGCAGAGATGAAGATGAATTCATCGATGAGCTCCAAAGCTGACCTGTATCAACAATACGTTGAAGACAAGGATCTAAAATATTTAGTTTTCTAAATTGTCCAATTCAATGTCCTGTCACTAGTTGGATCAATCGTGTTTGATACTTACTTTGAAATAGCTTTAGTATCAACAAATCATAAGCAAATATTATTAAAGTGACATAAAAACATAGAATTGAATTATGGAAGGAATTATTAAGGAATTTGCGTATGTATATCCATGTGTGTGTTTGTGTGTGTATGTGTATATACATATATAGGTCCACCGCGTGTAATTAGTTTCCAAACAATTATTTTCCACCTGATGGTTGTCTCGAAGAGATTGCTCTTAGCGATAAGACCGCCAATTGTACTTTTTTCTGTATTTAATGTTTAGCATTGGTTCTATTGTTGGTGTACAATAAAGAATACTCTCTCTCTGAATTATGTCCTCACAAGAAAACCGAATAGTTAAAACTAAGAAATATTCGTCAGTTCTGAAACGGTTTATATGCCATCAGTTATCTTTAATTTTCCTCGTAATTTCACATTTTGTGTGCCGTCTCAGTTGCGCACGGTGGGAGGTGAAGTGGGGGCACTTGACCACCCCGAGCAACCCTTTATCGCCTCAAGATCAACATCGGTTTTTTAATGCGGCCTCGTACAAACAACGTGGTTCGTGGATATTATATACTAGATAGCAATGAATGCGGGTCACCTAAAGAAACCTATAAATCTTGGAAACTAAGAATGCTAGCTTAATAAAATTGTTCAATTTTTGAGTGAGTGCATTCTTCAGTTGTAAGCGATATTATTACAGGTTGAATAATAAATATTGAACACTATCAATATGGTTTATCACTTAAATGACAGATTACAAACAAAAGCAAAATCAAATGCAGTAATTTCGCAGCTCCATCTTCGAAAATCTCCCATTTTCAAATAATTTTTTTTTATGACATAGCCTTGCTGTAACTAAGAAGTTTTAATACCTTAATTTAAGGAATATTTAATTGTTTACTAAGCATAATTTATTTTATTAAGCTATCATTCTTAGTTTCCGAGATTTATAGGTTTTTTTGATGTGACCCGGATTCATTGCTCTCGAGTGTAGTTTAAAAATGTTCACATCAAAGGTTTTAATGGTACTTTGATGGACTTACGTTTTTAATGATTTCGATTCGCGCGTCCCCTATCTTACACAGAGTAGAGTCATAATACGATAATATTGAGAAAAAAAAAAAACTGAATTCAAATGCAGAGTCAAAATAAGCAAAGCAAACATATTTCTGCCGCGTGCAATCCTTTAATTTCACTTTGAAGAACAGGATGGAAAAGCGATAATGTAAGCCAGATTTAAACTTTTTTTTTTCAATATCACTACATATTATAAAACAAAGTCGCTTTCTCTGTCCCTATATCGGTCTGTCCCTATGTATGCTTAAATCTTTAAAATTACGCAACGGATTTTGATGCGGTTTATTTTAATAGATAGAGTGATTGAAGAGGAAGGTTTATATGTATAATAACATCCATTCAATATTGGAGAAATCAATAATAAATTACAGTTTCCGAAGCGAAGCAACAAATTAAGGAGCGGACGGTTAGCGTGGTATGAACATGTGATCCGTGGAGAGAAGATGCATGTGACTAGGAGATGTATGGAAATGGTAGTGCAAGGTAGAGGGGGAAGAGGTCGACCGAAGAAGACCTGGGTGGAGTGTTTGAATGACGATATGAGAGAGAGAGAGGAGAGTGTTGAGATGACGGCTGATAGAAGAGAATAGAAGAGAAAAATTAGCTGTGCCGACCCCACCTAGTGGGATAAGGTGGAGAAAAAGAGAAGTTTCTGAAGCGAAGCGAGGGCGGGTCGCTAGTCAGAGATAAAAAAAACCACAGTAAGGAAGCAATTAAAAAATAGGCTGCTTTCTCGTTAAGTAGCGTCTTAACGCGTCGCCGCCGTGAGGTTAATGAATAATTAATGCACACACTGTACCTCCACTAATTACTGAATAAGGAATGCAATTAGACCTAGTGTTTTGATGGCTTGTTTACACCTGCTTTATTAGTTTTAGTTAATTCGAACACAACATCAATTAAGGAACGCTTAAGGAACGGAAGGAATGTATCGACGTGATAAAGAAATATTAAAATTATTTGTTACTTCGGTTTGTTTGTATTTTCGCTTATTTTGTTTTGTTTTTAAACTACATTTATTATTACTAGTGGTCCCGCGGTAGTCGAAATTCGACTATAATTACAATAAGTTTGAACATTATTATGGTTCTATTGTGAAATACTATTCTTTTACTTACTATAATCACAGATTTCGCCAAGACTACATTATAGACAAACAATATTAATCTATTCTCAAATTGACTACAGACTTTAAACAATAACAAAAGTTTGACAATAAACGAAGAGTATATATGCGTGTGTGTGTTGTGTCAAATACATGATAGTATGTGTCATGTTTCTTTTATTAATTTAATGTATTTTTGAGGCATAATCTAAAAAAAAAACTAGCATTCTGCACTCATTCTCTATATTCTCTATAAGTGTGGGAAATTTTATACTCCTCTGTCCGCGCAATTATCGTAAAAATGGGGTACAAAGTTTTTTCTTTACTTGTTAATATATAAAATCTAAATCTCGGCAACGGCTCCAACGATTTTCATAAAATTTAGTATACAGGGGACTTCGGGGGCGATAAATCGATCTAGCTATGATTTATTTTCAGAAAATTTTGTTTTATTCGTGTTTTCAATAATCAACTCTTCCCGACATTTACTGGCGAATAATAATACTATTTTTCTTAATTGAGGGCAACTAACCGCTTTAAAGACACAACAAGATGGCGTTATCAAATCATCATTTAGTATATAGATTATCTAATTTATGATGCTAATTCTGAAACCGTATACCACTGCCAGGGTCAATCGAAATCTATATTTTACAAACGATTCACTTAATATAGGAACTTCACTCCCGCGTATTCCAGTTTCAGATCACAGCGGGAGTTCGTAAAAATACTTCATAGTTGCCTTTATAAGGGCTGATGAGAGATTTTCAGTGCATTTATACGTAATTCAGCTTAGACATAGCCACGTGTTACTTCTTCAGTGCGATCAAAATAGAAACTATAGTTACTTTAACTAATAAAAATAATAATGGAGAGGTGAGTTTTTATTAGTGCCTTCCCGTTTTGCTTAAAGTTCTTGTGCCTTTTACGCTTATCGTTCGTATTTAAGTTAAGAAATCTGATATTTTTAGGAATATTAAACATAATTAAAACTACTTTTACGGTTTTATTGAAAAATAAACGGTAGTCCGCACAACATTTAAATGTCAACGAATAATACTTTAGTCGTCCGTTAGACCACTAATACTGTGGAGTATTCGAAGCGTCAAAAATAATGTAACGTCTTCTAAAACCGTGATAAAGCAGTTTTAATTTTTTAAATAATCTTTTAATTTGATTAATAGCAAAAAAAATTGTTTATGTATACGCTACGCTACAAAGTATACGCAATTGTTACTGTGTGTTAGGCTTGTCGAAATGACCTTTCAACCTTTCGAACCGTTACTTCAATTTAGATTGTCTCCGCACGGATCAGAACATCTACACCTGATGGTAAGTAGTCACCGTCAGCAATGCCAGGGGCAGAGCCAAGCCGCTGCCTACCAGATATCAAATATTATTAAGCAAAAATATGGTCTGTTAAAAACTTTTCCGGAACAAGTATTTATTTCCTTAACAAAGCGTCCGACCAATGACATTCCGTGCGTTCGTTCCGGTGCGCGTGCGCAGGTCACGCCTTGCCCGGAAGCGTCGCCGGATGCCGAGATTGTGGCCCCAGCCCCTGATTCCTTCCGCTGGAGCCCAATGGTCTTTATCGTGGTGTAAGTCACGGGAGATACGATGACACAGCGACAAATCGATCAAGGTATTTATTATCTTATTTTAATACGAGCCAAACGGTGTGAAGAGGGTTTTCAATTCATTTGACAACCACTGTATGTCTGTAGGACAACCGATTGATTTGTTTTTTAATTATCATTTGATTTTTACTACTATTTCAATAATACGTCAACTAGTATTTAAAGTGGGCTTTATAAAACTAAAAATTCTTTTTAACAATATTCAATGATTCCTAAATTGTATAAATGACTGTTGAAGCTTGAAATTCTAATTAGCTATAAGTCCTTTTAAAACATTTCAATGAAACGTCAAATCAAAGAACAAATTCAAATTTGTTCGATGTCAATATCGATATCAATTTCAATCGATCAATCGATATCGATAATTTAATTAATTTAATTACATCGCTCGCTTACGCTTGTACTTTACGACGCGCGACAAGGTCGTCGCTCCCTGATCTTTAGCGGAACGATTGGCGGTGTACATGTTTTATTGAGTCGGTGCACAAGCATGAATCACCCGATGATATATCGTTTGTAAATTAGATGATTTCTTTGGGAATGATTCTACCCCTTCGAGATACTCGCCGACGGCGCAGGAAATGTGTTGGTTTCCTTTTTATGTTAGTTTGAGCTCAGTTTAACCGTGTGTCGTTTTGCGGTTAAATGATTAGTTCATGTCATTCATTCAGTCTCGGCAATCCGTGAGTGAACTGTAATTGTTTCATTCACAACGAGTTACCGGATGCTTATAAGCCAGTAAGTCGATAAGCTATTTGCATGTTTTTACTGGTGGTAGGACATCTTGTGAGTCCGCACGGGTAGCTACCACCACCTTGCCTATTTCTGCCGTGAAGCAATAATGCGTTTCGGTTTGAAGGGTGGGGCAGCCGCTGTAACTATACTGAGATCTTAGAACTTATACCTCAAGGTGGGTGGCGCATTCACGTTGTAGATGTCTATGGGCTCCAGTGACCTCTTAACACCAGGTGAGCCGTGAGCTCGTCCAACCATCTAAGCAATAAAAAAAATGGAGACATGAAACTATCACAACTTTTTCACGAACATAGACGACGTGAAAGCTCTAATGTAGCCAGCCCTATACTGCACCGATTTTTTTTTTATTGCTTAGATGTGTGGACGAGCTCACAGCCCACCTGGTGTTAAGTGGTTACTGGAGCCCATAGACATCCACAACGTAAATGCGCCACCCACCTTGAGATATAAGTTCTAAGGTCTCAGTATATGTAGTTACAACGGCTGCCCCACCCTTCAAACCGAAACGCATTACTGCTTCACGGCAGAAATAGGCAGGGCGGTGGTACCCACCCGCGCGGACTCACAAGACGTCCTACCACCAGTAATTACGCAAATTATAATTTTGCGGGTTTCATTTTTACTACACGATGTTATTCCTTCACCGTGGAAGTCAATCGTGAACATTTGTTGGGTACGTATTTCATTAGAAATCTTGTTAAATGTTTTAGGTAAACATGCCTCTGTATAAATCGTTCACATAGTTACATCACGTTTGCCATTTTACATGCATTCAAACGCTTATCAGAAAATTTCTAACGCGAGTATTAAATTAATCGTGAAATTATAATCATTTTTTTCTCAAAATTCCATCGATCTAACAAGCACAGTTCCTTCCGTCTCTTTAACACTAAGTACGTAGTAACACTGTGTCATTATACAATGTAGCACCTGTGCAGACGGGGAGTTCCCACGGACCGCGGTCCCTTCTCACGAGTTCGATTTACACTTCCTTCCTGCCGTACACTGGCGTCCAAGCTGACACATACCTCAAATAACTAACACTATTATACAATAAGTTTTGTTTTTATTTAGGGCTTCAGTTGCGAATTGTCAAATTTAGTTGTTTGGCCCCTCAAAGTCTGCCTACTTAAGGTCATAAAACATTCTCGATAATATGAATGGTAACAATTCCCTTTAAGTGATTCTACAAGTTTGCGGGACAGTAGTAATGAGTAGGGTCTCAACTATTAGTACTTGAACACTAATGTAGAATTTTCCTTTTTTTTGGTAGTTGTAACTGTAATAGTTATTGTCATTGTTTAAAACGTTTCTACTGTTTATTATTTTCAGTTCTCTCGTTCATCTCTCGCGTTTACATCTCGTCCTTATATTATTTCCGTATTATTATATAATTAATAAATTTAGTTTTTTTTTTAAAACTGGATTGGTTGATATTTTAATTTTGAATTTCACGTTTACTTCTATTATAATAATATGATGATGGCTTCGGCCTTGCTGCTACGGTCACAAGAGCGGTTAGTGAACACCCTGTATTAGTTGTTTGTAAGTATTCTCAGTATCTCACGGTAAGGGGCAGTGTAAGTGATACTCGAAGGGTGATTATCGTTTGCTGCCCGATCGCCCTGGGAACGAGCCCTTCCGGTCCGAGGTCGGTGCACACAAATCTTTTTTTGATTATTCGTTCGGAAGACGTTCTGGGGTTAAACGTAGAGATAGTGTCTTGAGAATGAGAATTCTAAACTCTTTTTTTATAACGCCTACACGAGTACTGCCTGCGAAAGATGGATATTGATTACGATCGGTTTTTAATCAAAATATCAACTTCAATACGATATGCTTACAATAAGTTTGCATTTTTTTTAAGTTTTTTTTTTGCTTAGTTGGGTGGACAAGCTCACAGCCCACCTGGTGTTAAGTGGTTACTGTAGCCCATAGACATCTACAACGTAAATGCGCCACCCACCTTGAGATATAAGTTCTAAGGTCTCAAGTTTAGTTACAACGGCTGCCCCATGCTTCAAACCGAAACGCATTACTGCTTCACGGCAGAAATAGGCAGGGTGGTGGTACCTACCCGTGCGGACTCACAAGAGGTCCTACCACCAGTAAATAAGTACTAATTGGTAGGTGAATTTACTGTTGGTAGTAATTTAATCCGACACATCTATTGCTTAGTCTTCAGTCGCAATTGTCTTAAATATAGGGCTTACATTTATTTGCCTGTCTCTAAATCGACCAAAGAATTTTCCAATCTACTTTATAGCAACTTAACTTCAACATAGAAGACTTGAATAGCAAAACACATACAACTGATAGGGCGTTATAATTTTATTTTGAACACCAAAATTAGTATAAACTATATAGACTGATATTACTAATATTTAAGGAGGATTGTTTTTTTTTTTATATTCGTCTTTGACTCCGGTTTCTTGACTAAGGAAATGGAAAGTTATTGAACTATTACAGCAATGTACAAGCTACGTAATTCCGACAATGGTCATTCAACCAGCATCTTACCCCCATAGACACCCTATTATCCCATGAGAACATTAGCTTCCTCAAACATTGTATCGAAGTGTTTGTTCGTCCCGTGGGAGCGTTCGCGTAAAACAATAGCAATCCTTGAAGCGACAAAGGAAAACGTACCTAAGAAAATTACATTGCATTGTTTTCATGCGGCTTCGTTCGGGTTTAATATAATACAAAAAAACGAGAGAGTTGTGTGTTCCGCTTTCGTACATTTATTGCGTATGCATTTTTTTCTGATGAATAATTTTCTAAGAATATTCCGATCAAGTGTCCAGATTAGCTTCGATTCTAGATTATAGAACACTATTTGTTCTAGAAACAATAATATAGGACTGTAATGATTGTTTTAAATTTATTATTTTTTTGCGTTGGACAGTCTATAGATACTACGGGTCACATGACGAAATTTGAGAACCGCTGAATCTATACACAAATATTATATAGTTCATATAATAGAGATTAAAAAAGTGTAACACAAATGAAATTTAATTTTATTGATTTTTTTTTGGGTTATCATTTCACTTATTCCTTTTTACTTATTGCATAAAACAAAATTTTCACCGAGCAATTACTATTAAAATTACGTACTACGTATTAAATTATGTATACCTATCGTAGCATAGTGATGCTAAAATATTGAGCAACATTAATGACAGTTTAATTAGAAGGTGCCTCTGTAGACTAATTGAGGCCTATAAAATCAAAGGCAGCTAAATCCAAGTCTATCAAATATTCAGATAAACTACAAAAATCGGCCCTAAACACGTCATTACGGATCCTCCCGATCCATCGAAGTACTCCGTCTGGTGTAGTGGTAAGTGACATGGTCACTACACTAGGGGGTCGCGGGTTCGAATCCCGCCAAGGGAAGATATTTGTATGATAAATATAAATGTCTTTTCCAGGGTTATGGATGTATATTAAATATATGTATGTGTATAATAAAAATCTTACATTTATTTCCGTTATCTGGTACCTGTAACACAAGTTCTTTACGAACTTATCACGGGACCAGTTAACGTGGCGTGATTGTTAGTAAAATATTTATATTTATATTTATTTATATTTATTTACTGCTCTTGCTAGGGCCAGTGTTAGCAACACTCCCGGTTTGAGCTTTAGCTGAAATAACTTTGTTCAGGTAGCTACGATATTCCTTATTTTAAAGCATATTTATAAAGAATGAGAATATTACTATTAACTGAATTTTAAATGATAAAACTTCGTTTATTAGTACTTTGAACAGAGTAAAAATAAAATTTTTGAACTGATTTTGTTAGAGATTTAGCTGCATTTGTTATAACATGAAAACACTAAAGCGCGTCCAACTAACTAAACAAGATAGCGCCATTGTTAATCCATTTTACGACATTGAGGCGTTTAGCTGCCTTTGATTTTATAGGCCTCAATTAAGCTGTGTTAAATATTGTTCGTGTGTATTCAAACTTTCTAAACCTAAAAAAAAAGCTATCTCTTTAGTTTTTTTGTGGGACGAACGTGATTAATTTCAATTCTGGACGATAGTTTTGAATTGTTTTGTTTGTTATTCGTGTTATTGTGTTGTTTAACGTCCGTCTGGTGTAGTGGTAAGTGACATGGTCACTACACAAGGGGGTCGCGGGTATGAATCCAGCCAAGGGAAGATATTTGTATGATAAATATAAATGTCTTTTCCAGGGTTATGGATGTATATTAAATATGTGTATGTGTATAATAAAAATCTTACATTTATTTCCGTTATCCGGTACCTGTAACACAAGTTCTTTACGAACTTATCACGGGATCAGTTAACGTGGCGTGATTGTTAGTAAATATTTATTTATTTATTTATTACTATTATTCGGGACCGCGTGTATTGGCCGTACCGTTCTTAGTTTTATTTAACTAATTATTGTAACGGTCCACCAAGCTGTCGTACTGTACCGGCCGCGAGCATCTGTTGTGTGTGATCGCCGCTTTGTTTCTTATGCCGCTTTTTATAAATATATATTGGATTACACTTTTTTTTGTTTTCAAATTTCCATTTTTTTTTTCTTCGTCTTATTAAATTCGGTAAATTAAGCATCTCAAGGTGAACGTTGTGCTGATTGGTATAAAACTCCTTGAATCTAGACAAGCATTGTTCGCATAAATTCCTATCTCTGCAGCGCGGTGAATCAATGGGTGGCTATTAAGTTCGTCTTTTTTATTTATCTATTGCTTAGTTGAGTGGTTGAGCTCACAGCCGACCTGCTGTTAAGTGGTCATTAGAGCCCATAGAAAACAACAACGTAAGCTGCTCCACCTACCTTGAGACATGTTTTTTTTCCTACCTATGCTGATAGCCTTGAGAGGTTATTTCAGCTTCACCCTAACATGTAGATGAGCTCACGGGGCTCAAGCCTGACGACGTTGCTAACACGAACCCTAGCAAGAGCCGTGCTTCGCAGAATCTACCACCGGATCGGAAACGCGACCCACTGAGAAGATCCGGCGAGAAACTCAGTGGACTGTGTCTGTGGGTTAATTTACTCGTCGAGCCCTTCGTCGCAAGCGACGGTTGAGACATGAGTTCTAAATCTCAGTGTTATAATACTATTAAGTGTTTATTTGTTCAAAGTATTTTTGCTTTTACGAACATGACTTTATATAATTAAAGAAGTAAGATATAGGGGTTGTAAATTAAAGGAATTCTTATTGCACGTGTCATGTGTGCGTTTGAATGCCATATGCAATGATTCAGCAGTTGTACTTGTAATTAATTCGTTGTTCAAATGAGTTTCATTGGTTGTTTTTTGGTACAAGATGTCGGTAAAGGAAGTGTTTGTGAGAAGCTGAAATTATTTCTAAACCTTTTCTTGACTTTCTTGACATTTAAGAATAAATAAACAAGTGTAAAAAAATGTTTAATTAAATTGCATAATGACAAACTTTCGACCATAACCACTGTCTTCAAGAGTTAGATTCATTTGAAGTATTGCAATGTATTTGTTTTGTTATTGAAATTATGAAATAAGAATCGAATAAATTCGGTGAACAAAAAAAGGAGAAAATGGTAGTTGACTGATTTATTTTTGCTTAGAAAAGTATTTATATACGGATATGGCGCGCATTTGGCTTTTAAACATTATTTGCAATGTCATTTCTCTTCTGATAGACACCTAAAATTTGACGAGTCATTGTCGAAATGTCTTTAAAGGAACCACGAAGTTTGAATTCGGAAGTCTTGGGTTGATTGGTTTGCCTTTTGTAGCGCACTTCCGGGATCCAAATTTAAATTAACGTCTATACGCTTCAACAGATAACAGTCATATCGAATGCATTCGACTTTACTGTCGTTGTTTTAAAATCGAAATTAAAATTTAAAAACAATGTACACTTTCGATGTCTTCAAAATTTATTCGTTCTATTTTGAACTTTGCGCCTGCTTCTGTAAGAACCAATTTTGTTTAATATATATTATTCGCTGTCAATTTGATGATCTTAGAAATTGAAATTTGTAATCTAATACGACCATTAGGCCGTATGTCTTCCGGTGTGTTTTCGTAATGGCTCGTGCGCACTTAATTGCTTCATTTGTAGCGATAATGTGTTGTCGATGGTTTTATTGTCGTTCTACTCTGATGACGATGGTTTGTTAAAGTAATGATTGATGTGAAAATTTGAATAACCAGTATCAAATGTTACGTTCTTTTCCATTAATCTAACCCATAGACACAGCCCACTGAGTTTCTCGCCGGATCTTCTCAGTGGGTCGCGATTCTGATCTTAAGAACATACGTAAGAAAATTACATTGCCTTGTTTTAATTTAGAGATTTAGATAGACTCTGCGAATCATTGCTGTTGCTAGGGCTAGTTTTCGTAAATTCTCTCAGGTTGAGCCCGTGAGCTCACCCACCCGTCCAAGCGTAGCTGGAATAGCCCTTTAGACTATATAGAAAAAATTGTCCATTATTATTTACGTGGCTACACCTACTACATACGAGTACCTATATTTTTAGAGGAATAAAAGTTTACTAGAAACATTTTCGAACAAAACAAACATCAATCGCCGTCCCGACAACATAACGTAACAAAATAAAATAAAAAAACGGAACGCGAATTTAAAAAATTGTATAAAACTCATAGGTAATTTAACGGCTAAACGAATTATTTCGACGCGATATTTAAGCGATCGAACGTATGTACAAACGAAACACCGGCCGACCAATCGCAGATTTTCTGAATTTGAAAATTCGCTAAAGCCTATAGTATACAGGAAACCAATACTGGGCACGTGTACAGTCTACGCACGGGCTAAGCAAACCGGCTGTACGCACACAAGCGCGGCTCGGGTACTCCCACACACACAATGCGAGATCGCAAATGGGCTAGTCGAATGTATTCGTTCGCCCGCCGGCTCAGGGGATGGGTGAGGAGGCAAAGATGCGTTTTTGTGCAGTACTATGTTCACGAGCAAATATAAGTGCGTAACCGATAAAGTCCTTAATACGGAGTGGGCGGGCGCGCGCCTGTCAATTAATGGCCGCTGCCTCTGTCTGTCTGTCTGCAGTTTAACTTCTGCGAGGGAATGCGTCGTTTGTTTGTACCGAACATAGCTTTACTAGCTTTAAGAGCGACGTTAATTGATGATTTTATTTTGTTTGAGAAACGTCCTAAAAAACTATATCAATTTGAGCCTTAATAAAAAAATGATATAATTTACTTTAAAACTAGCGACGAAGGTTGAATTTCGAGTGGAGGTACGCGTTGAAAGCTCAGGGAATCGGCGTAGGCAGCCGGCGCGATAGGCTCTTAAAAATAAACAACTCGTTATATTTAGTGACAGAAGCAGACGGGTTTGTTCCTCTGAGAGTTAACCACACCTGATTGGCGATGCTCACGGCCCGGTTAACACTTCTTTCAGCGCTTGTAGCCGACGGAATGGAAAGCTACATAAAAGGCCTGTTACTTCGTCACCAAGGAAAAAAAAAAGTAAAAAGGGCGCGAAAAATCGCTCGACCGGCAGGAATTCGGGCGACGTCATTGTAATGTTACGAAACGTGGCCGTGCTCGCGGACTTGCCGGCTGGAAACTTGGAACTTCTTTTTCTCTTTTTTTTTTCTTTCTTTCCCATGACTTCAAAGTTAAAACGAGTTCTCTTCTTTTTTTAAACTACCGATTTGTTCGTAGCACACGTAATGTTAATTCCGGAGCGAGACTGAATAAGGACAACGTGACTAGTTTATCGGACTAGATAATACGCTAGTGCGGTTAACCTCAAAACTGTTTAATGGCAAAGTAAGTTGAATTAACCGCACGTCAGCTGACCGCCGCGTCTGCTATAAAATTTATTGTGATTAATCCTTTACACGCGTATATCTGGTGGGTTCGACGATACTTCCGTACACGACACGTATACAAAGCGATACCGGGCAATGTCCACCGCTCTTACGGGACGGACACGAATTCTCACTCACACACGCGAACCTCTAGTTTTACCGCACACTGGTGCTAGTATAAAATTTATAGCGCACACTTTTGCAGCGAAGCTATAGCAGCATAGTTCTGTGAAAGGGGGGACGGAGCTGGTCAGCCATTTCGTGTCGACGAGATTTATAACCTCTATGGTGCGTTCGCGCGCTAACTTTATGCGGATACGTTTGCTTTTGACGTTTCTGGTGTTATGGATCTTCTTTAATGTTGCTAGCTCACCGAAAAAATTTTTTTTTGTTTTTGTCTTAATTAAATATGTTCCGAATTTGAATTGATCGATGGAATGTGTAATTCGAAAATTGAAACGTAAAACTTTTGGATGGCGTTACTTCGAAATGCACGGTCAGGCAGGCGGAGGGGGGAGCTCGGGGTCAGCCGGCCTGTTTGTCTAGCGCCGCGCTTTCCCATTCAGCGGGTGAATTTTCCGAAGCCCATAGCGCTTCCGACTCCCTTTACCCCCGAGCCTTTCTCATCGTATTTTTATTAACGGAATTATGGTGTCTGAATGAGTGGTGCCTACTTACATTGATTAGGGCGCGCAATGTACATCCAGTGTATAGATTTATGTTAGGTATGTTATGATCATTTTTTATACTACAGCTAATAACGTTATGTTTCAAATCAATTAATGCAAATAAGGTAGCAGATATCAAATATATATTAAATAGATCTATGCAAAAAATGACTAGTCTATGATAAAAAAAAGAAGGCTTGTTTTAAACACAAATTGCGATTATTTATTTGTTTATTATCAATAACGTAGTATATTTGTACGTTTGATTATTTGAGCTTACGAATCTGGACTGATCATGGTGGAATTTAAAAAAATATGGCATTCAATAGTCAAATATCAATCACTACTAAATTTCAATATAAAAACAACGAGGCTAATGATGAAAATACTAATTCTAGACTCCATATTAAGTAAATAAAATAATAATATTTGAGTTATTAAAATAAATCAGTTCACGATTGAACACTTTACTGGTTCCACCGCCCTGCCTACTTCTGCCGTGAAGCAGTAATGCGTTTCGGTTTGAAGGGTGGGGCAGCCGTTGTAACTATACTGAGACCTTAGAACTTATATCTCAAGGTGTGTGGCGCATTTACGTCCTAGATGTCTATGGGTTTCAGTAACCACTTAACACCAGGTGGGCTGTGAGCTCGAGCCCACATCTAGGCAATAAAAATAAAATAAAATAAAAACACATTGATTACACTAGTAACCCTTAAATGAAAAAATAACGAAAATAAAAGAATTCTGTTCTGTATTCAAACATTCGAAAATTCACGTGGCGATATGGAACACGGGCGGCGTCGAAGCGAAGGCTGTGATCTGAAACTCATAACGGACACGTCATGTCTTATCGGCACTAAAGTTGCAGGTTGGGGCAACTAAAGACGCGAATTTGATTATTGTGAACGACTACATCAGGATTTTGAACGTAGAAGACAATTAAATTTAGATAATTTAAATTTTTTGAAGTTATACTTCTTTAGGCGCGTTATGAAAAATTGATGAGAGTGAAATTTTACGATGCGCGCGCACCGTGACACAAAATTAACAGAATGAAGTTGCCCACTAAATCGCTCATTACAATACGACCGACGTAACTTGGCGAGTCTGAATATAGCCGCAGGTGAACTTTCCGAACCGTACCAAGAATTACCGAATTTATACGATGTCAAGAAAAGGGATGTCCAATATGCGTGTTTGAGGATGTTGCTTAATCGATTTCTTTTCAAATTGATTAAAATTTAAATAGAAAAAAAGAAATAAATTTAATAAAAATAAAGTATAACATACATAAGTACACGCACCATTTTTTTTAAACGTTTTCGAAACTCATAAATGAAATATAAGATTTTTTTTTAAACCAAAGCCGATAATGAAATCAAAGTATTTTTTAACTACAGTGTTTCAAACAGTTTCAATCGACACCTGTTGTAAAATTAAAAAGCAAACATCGCGAAAAAAGGGCACTGATAAAATCTACATTTTCTTTTTATGAGGCCGACTCGTGGCCCGACACCGAAATCCGCGTTGAATGCACATCGATAAGAACTCACGGCTTTCGGTATTCGATGTTCAAAATACTCATGATTAATGTTCGATTGTTGAATCTTTATTGGGTTTCCTGATTTCGACCATGTTCTGTTTTTAAATGATTCTAAAATGAAGCCAGTATGTAGCTATTTATTTATTTTTCAACGTAAATAGTAAAAAAATAAAAAAATAGACTATTATATCAGACATTTTGTACCGTATGTATTTTGTATTTTGTACCGTATGTACCATGGGGAGTGCTCTGAGGAATTGTTCGAGATGATACTTTCATCTCGTTTCTACCATCGCACCGCCCGCCACCAGAGTAGAGTTCATCCATACTACCTGGAGCCACTGCGTTCATCGACAGTGCGTTTCCAGAGGTCTTTTTCGCCACGTACCATCCGGCTATGGAATGAGCTCCCCTCCACGGTGTTTCCCTGAGCGCTATGACATGTCCTTCTTCAAACGAGGCTTGTGGAGAGTATTAAGCGGTAGGTAGCGGCTTGGCTCTGCCGCTGGCATTGTTGAAGTCTATGGGCGACAGTAACCACTCACCATCAGGTGAGCCGTATGTTCGTCTGCCTGCGGGATATTATATGTTTCCATATCAAGAAAATGTTATTTATGTTGAGGATGCTTATTATAATCTCCTTTTTAATTAGTTATCGAAATTTTCACTGAAGAAGATCGTAACAAGTTTTTTTTCCTGATCTCTTGCTTCACACATATCTCATCAGAAGTCTACGTGTACTTCTCTTCTTTATAGATTCAGTTGTACGCAGTATATTATGGTCGGTGCCAAATTGCTTCACTATGGGATACTATCGTCCTATCCATTTTTGTCAGCAATCATCTCGTGGTTTGAAAGATACAGCTTATGATAACCTATCATAGCTTTAAAAAAAGAACCTATCACTAGACAGGTGGTATATCTGTCGCATAATTTTTTCAACGCTCCATTTAGGTACTATACTAGGGGAAACTTTTGAATAATTCTCGAACGCTTGGACATGTTCGCCACCATACCCATTTCCGGTCAACGTTTTTTATTATGTTGGTACTTATTACTGTGTCGTTTCAAATTTAGATTACGAAAAATAGTTTTTTCACAGCCTATATATTTTTGCATACATAATTAAGTTATTTTAATAGTGTAAATTCAAATTGTCTTTTGAAAGGATCACGGTAGTAGGTCATTGTCATTATAGCCCACAGAGCCCCACTGTTGGACATAAGCTTCACGAAGATTGATCTAATGCTCAGTCCTGTGCATTCTGTAGATTCTTGCGATCCTTTCCAGTCAATCCACATTCGTAGATAAAATAAAATGTTCAATGAGCAACCGTTGTACTTTAAAAACTGAGATCTTAGAACTCATATTTCAAAGTAGGTGGCAGCATATACGTTGTAAATGTCTATGGGCTCCGGGAACTACTTAAAATCGGGTAGGCGGTGAGTTCGTCAATTCATCTTAGCAATGAAAAAAAAACTATAAATTTCCACGAAATTAAAGTACCTACGTATAAAATAAATATTTATTTTACCAACTATATTTAATTTTTGCGTTCGAATTTCAAGCACCAGATTCAGTTTTTTTTAATTTTCAGCATATTTTACTTGAAACTGGCTTATAGTTAAAACCATTGCCATAAAAAAAAAATTGTTGCCTTCTAACGATTGTACCGAAACTCGTAACATTGGTAATTTAGTAAGCGTAGATCACGCCCGTCGGGGAGGGCAGAAGTGCAACTGCCGTCTGATTATTTGAAAATTCATGCGTTGTCCACCCCTGTCCGTCCGCAGACGAAATACGGCTGTACACGAAATTCGAACACTTTTATTCTGCAACCAGTACACTCTGTGTACGTAGGCTTGCAAACCGTACCTACCTATACCTATTATATCGAGCGTATTGAAATCGCGTCCGTCTAACACGAAATACTGATTTTATATTATTTTAGTGTAAGCTAATAATACATTGTTGAAGTAATTGTTGAAGTTGTTGCTATTATGCTCTTGATTTTCTTGTGAAAACGAATTGTTTTTTGTTTTGACATTATTATTTTAAAATTTTCTATTAAGAATATTTCGAATACCGCTGGTAGAGCTGATGACTGGTGGGTTCTGCCATCAGACGTATTTCTGAAGTGAAGCAATCATGCCAGTTTGAAGAATAGGCGATGTAATACTACTAAAATAACAGACTTCATTGTTAGATCTTAAGGGAAGCAGCGGAATTCATGTTGCGGTCCATGGACTCCCGAATCAAATTTTAATCAAACATCCCGGTATATTTTATTGTAGATATCTGTCAAAAATATCCGGGTATAAAGTCGCTATTTTATCAAAATGTGACAATTACAGTGACAATTTTATTTGTTTAAAAAAAAAAGGAAATCCATCTCCAAACATGTTAATTCCATATATGGTACACAATACTATAAAACCCGAGTTTTAATGAGGCAGAAATTAAATAAAAAACTATAAATGCGCGCAAACAAAATAGTAAAAGCATTTTATATATGTCCACTACGATAAGCGAAATTAAATGTATTTTTTTGGATTGAGGCATTGCCGACTTTCCGGGGGCTTTTCCTCCTTTACCTGAATGGAAGAAACGTGTGCGAAAGCTTACTTCAGCTTTTTTTTATTATTTAGATGGGTGAACGAGCTCAGAGCCCAGCTGGTGTTAAGTGGTTACTGGAGCCCATATCTGCAACGTAAATGCCGCCACCCACCTTGAGAAATAAGTTCTAAGATCTCAGTATAGTTACACAAGTTAAAAATGTGGTAACGAATGTCCAAGCGCTGCTACCTATAATATACCCATATTAGTTTCCATTCCAGAAAGTTACTCGAAGCAGTTAATAAGTACTACTGTAAATTTTTTTGACGAACTTGTAATAAATATACGCAAAATCATACCTACCGTTTAAAAACGTTTTAATAATGTCATACGAAAATGCATTGATTTCTTAAATACCCTATTAAAATCTATTATTTTTGAACTACGCCAATTATGACCCAAAACAGATTTTAAAGATTTTATAATAATTATGTGACATAAACAATAATCTTTAGCTGTTTCTTAATAACTCATTTAAACTTTATTATTAAAAAAATATATTTAGTATTTCTGAATCTAGTGAAGAGGTGGATATTAAATAATACTAGTAAATTAAATGAATTAAAATCGTTTTATTTCAATAGTAATCAAAAACAATGTCGCTTACCATTAATGTGATTTTAGACGCTTATCCAATGTAAAACAAGGCTCTGGCCTCCGGGATCGATCTGAAATCAAAAGAAAATGAACCTTAAATTAATTAGAATAAAGATAAAAAAAAGTTATTGATGGTAGGATCTCTTGTGAGTCCGCACGGGTAGGTACCACCACTCTGCCTATTTCTGCCGTAAAGCAGTCATGCGTTTCGGTTTAAAGGGCGGGGCAGCCGTTGTAACTATACTGAGACCTTAGAACTCATATGTCAAGGTGGGTGGCGGCATTTACGTTGTAGATGTCTATGGGCTCCGGTAACCACTTAACACCAGATGGGCTGTGAGTTCGTTCACCCTATCTACGCAATAAATAAATAAAAGTTTGCTGGAAAAGACCAAAGTGAAAGCTCTTTTGATATCAACAGTTTTCATTTATTTCTTGAACATAATGGATTGTTTACCCTATTAATGATTGCAAAGTCGTTTTTAGAGTCTTACAAGTTTAACGCATTCGATAGATACCTCGCGAGCTATCGATCGATTCTCATCCCTAGCTATCGATACGCATCAATAGGGGCGGCCACGTGTGAGACCACCCGGGCTCGGCGCGTGCTGATTATTACTACCGGTTTTTTTTGTTGTTTTAAAACGAAATGAAAAAGAATGCATCTCTTTTTTGAATTTGATAAATTTACTTTTAAAAATACCATGATTTTTTTTCCCTACCTAAGGTGACGTTAGCCTTGAGAGGCCATTTCAGCGTAACCTAGTAGGTGAGCTCACGGGGCTCAAACCGGAGTGATGCTAACACTGACCCTAGCAAGAGCCGTGCTTCGCAGAATCTACCATCGGATCAGAAACGCGACCCACTGAGAAAATCCGGCGAGAACCCTTGATGGTTTGCTTGCGATGCAGTGCTTAGAAACAGTTTTATTGCGGAATTTATAAGGATGCTACAGATTGTTTTAATTCTTATTTTAATGTTTTCTGATCGTTTTTTTGTTTAAGTCCCTGTGACCTGTTAAATCTTAGTATACGATAGATTCAGATACTTATAAATAATACGATACGTTAGCCCCTGATATATTACACGAGGTTGGCAACCCTATTATTACCCGCTCTTTGATAAAGGCATCCATACTCATTTTCACCGAACCCAATTCGAACCAATTCTTAGTTGTTAGAATTCGACGTTTTCCTTAGTCGAGTCGAGGAATGGTCTAATTGAAGCTACATATAAAGGGCATTAAAACACTCAAAGAAAATTGAAAGACGCATTTTGTTCCATTAAGCTCAAATAACATAGTCATTAAGGCAGAATCAATCTCTAAGTTCTTAAAAAAAATGATTGCAAAACTGTATTATATTTCTCATAAATCTTAGAAACATTTCAAAAGATAATGAAGCGGAAGCTGTTACGACCTGCAAACCTGGTGCCGGTATATACATAATCTGATCCGCCAGCTCCGAAATCTCTTCCGGCTGTAGCTTGCTTTGGAAGGCGATGATGGTCTGGATACCGCTGGGAAGGCGACTGGTCCATACGGTCTGGATTTTTCGTACGGTCCCGATTTTCCGCCATACGTTATTATGGTCTTTGTACGCAAACTTTAGGTCCAACGGATCGTGAGTGGTTACCGTCGCTCATGCAATACCGTCAAGTCGCTGCCGACCGTTTAGTACTCTCCAGCTAACTGGAAGCAGGATATGTCATAGCGCTGGAGAAACATTCCAGAGCCGAATGGTACGTGGCAAAAGAAATCTCTGGAAACGCAATGCCGATGAACGCAGCGGCTTCAGATAGTATGGAGGACTTGGAATGGTTGGTAGCGATTTGGCTATACCGCTTACCATTAGGTGGACCGTACGCTCGTCTGCCTACAAAGTCAATAAAAATTGGTATGGATGAACTCTGCTCCGGTGACGAGAGTAGCGATAGTAAAAATGAGATTGAGGAATCGTCTCGAAAAAATCCTCAACGCACTTAACCTGTCATGACGCTTCGAATTCTTGCCATAAACATTTATTTCATTGTGCATGTATCATGTACACGACAATAGCTAAAATAGCTAAATAGAGGAGAGAACTCGACCTCATGCCTCAAGGTGTTTGTCGGCATTCACGTGGTCTATGACCTTCCGAGAACTCGCACTTCAATGTAGACAAAAAATATATATAGTACTAGCTGACCCGGCAGACTTCGTAGTGCCTCAATCGATAAATAAAAGACCTAAACTTTTGTATTAAATAAACTTAAAACAAACAAAAGGAATCCGTCTGACGGGGGACATATCCAAGGAAAAACAAAATCGTTATTTTTATTGAATTTCGAGCATTTTCATATTTATCTACCCTTTAAACCTTCTTTGAACTTCCACGAATAATTCAAGACCAAAATTAGCCAAATTGGTCCAGCCGTTCTCGGGTTTTAGCGAGTCTAACGAACAGCAATTCATTTTTATATTTATATAGATAGATAGATAGGCAATCAATAAAATAGTCCTTTCAACAGTTACTTTCTCTATAGCACGGGCATCTGTCTACCCATCGACGTCAATAGCGTGAACATGATGTCCAGGTGCCTCGTACGCCAACAATTCGGCACATTAAGTGCCTAGTTGTCAGTTTTGTAAGCAGCACTCGAAAACCGGAAGCAGTTCGTAACCTCTTTTGAAACACACATTGATTTATTTCCAATACCCACATTAATTCGCCAGTAAACTTGAATGATTTTTTTTTCTATAAGAATTAATTTAATCTTTTTTTTTTAATTGTCCTTAGACGCCTGCAGTTCTAGCATTAGGAGCAGGCAAAGGGAACATGGTAATCATATACTTCGATTTTTTTTTATTGCTTATATAGGTGGACGAGCTTACAGCCCACTAGACATCTACAAAGTAAATGCGCCACCCACCTTGAGATATAATAAGTTCTAAGGTCTCAGTATAGTTACAACGGCTGCCCCATCCTTCAAACCGAAACGCATTACTGGTTCACGGCAGAAATAGGCAGGGCGCGGTACCTACCCGTGCGGACTCACAAGAGGTCCTACCACCAGTAACCGTTAACCCGTTAACCCATTTTAGCGAAAAAAAAATCTTTACTGTTTATGCTAGAAATGTAAGAGCAAATTTATAAAATTATGGTATGTAAATCGGGCTTTGATCCGTATGCAAATTGTCAAGTTAATCAGACTTCTTGAACTCAATGTAAATGATGTTCAAAGATTCTGTTACAAACAAACAAGCATCCGTAACAGGCTCTTAAAAGCATGTTAAAATTTAATAGAGACGCGCTCTGAAAACTCTGAAACCGACTTTATCTGATCTTAATTAACCTAATTCTTTATGAATACTTTTAAAATAAATGTCAATTAATCTTTCGTATTGCGGTACCTTCATCGTTTGTTATATCAAAATATCTCCGTAAACGAACGCGTCTCTCGAAGACATTAATCTACTTACAGATGTTTCGTTAATCGATTCAACACCGAAATTGATACTTAAACGCCAGACAATGGCGGTGCGTGCTTTATTGCCTGTATTGCGGATAAACAGTTGCACAAATCGATTGCAGAACAAAAAAAATCGATTGCAGAACGAAAAAAAAATCGATTTCTGCGCAGATGTTTTCGTATCGTTTTCTTATATCGATTGAACTTCTGAGCGCGAACGTTTACGTTGGAGTATCTTGTTTTGATTTTTATTTATTGTTAATTTTAAGGTTATCAAGATTTTTGATAAGGTCTATTTTTATTTTTAAACAAATAGAATTTGCGAGAATGAACGTATTAATGTTTGTACAAGATTCGTTTAGTGATTATGGGGCTCTCACCTTTCTGAATTAACGGGACCTGCCCTTTTTTTAAATAATAGTGACGATTGAATACAAAATAATCATAAACTTATCTTTCAAACAAAAACTAAATCCAACTAAAAATTAATAAAATATTAGTGAACAAAACAGAAAAATAATCATTGTAAGTTTAATAAATAAAGTGAACACAAAATCTTCTAATCATCAAGAATAGAGCAGGAAATGCTCAAAAGAATCAAATTAATATTTATTCGCCACAACATGCGGGCGTTTGCACCAATTTGAAGGAGCAATTCTTAGAGCCCCTCCAAACACAATAGCTCCTCGAAATTGGTCTACTTCGGTACAAATTACCAGTATAACGCGTCCCGCATCCTTGCGCCCCGCTGTTCGACTCACAGACAGCTTTTTGCGACAGACAATCCAAGGAACGGAAGTCAAGAATGAATACGTCAATCATAATATAAAACTTGACCCAATAAAATTATTTATAACGCACGATGTATACGTAACCACACGTTAGGCATACGAGACGCGGTAAACCCTTCACTTAACTCGTCACCAGATCGCGACCTGTCAAAATATGAAAACTTCTCATTAGGGAGCGTCCACACGCCCTCTTGCAAAGCGTGTGACGTCAGCAGGAAATGACGTAGGCACAGGTCGGCGTCTTCAATGGAGGACGCACACCGACGCGCGCCCGTGACGCTACGTCTTAGCTTTGTGTTTGTACGTGAATGAACGTACGCATCGTGTTTACGTCGTGATTGTGTCGCTACGGCATGTCGGGCGCTTAGACTGACGGCGAGAGACTAGTGGACAAACAGCTCGCTTGATAGACGCGACACGAGACTAATTGAAAGATGTCCGTTATCGTTCCGGACAGGACGACAAATTAACCGTTTCAGTTAGTTTTACTGTCGTCGGCTAATGAGCGAAATTCTGCCGAAATGTCTCACTTGACCGCGCTTAAGCTGTACGTACGTACGAGTCTAAAAACCGTTCGTCATTTCCGAATTTTAATGAGCGAACGTTACCGTGAATGACGGGGGCATCGGACCTTGTGCCAAAACCATAATACACGCCACTAAAAACGCTATCAATCATCGAATTTTGAACTTTATTTTGTTGGTTTTACGAGTTTTGACGGGTAGTGTTCGGACGTTTCGATGAAGTATCGGTATGGAGGGGTGCTCCAGTAGTCCGGGCAGGTGTGAGGCCAGATGTCTTGAACAAATTGCCGTACCATAAGGTACGTGCGGTGTGGACACTCCCTTACCTTTGTGGGGCGCTTGGCGTGTGCCAAGTTTTAATTTTATGCTTGATTACGATCCGATGCTGGGGGACGACTAATTAATGGTTAGGAGATGAACGTTGCGGACTCTTGATTCTGTCGCAGTGCATTTGAGTTTGTACATTCTTTATTAAAGCATCAATATATATCTAGACGTGTTTATTACTAATGTTACTAAGGTGTATTTGCACTTTAATAAAGTATACGTACACATACAAAAATACTTAGAATTATTTCGATTACATTATTGTGAACATTATCTATTTAGAAGCTGTGAAATCCAAAATTATTCCACTAAACAAAATTCAAACTACTTACACTTTTAATAAGTTTAATCTCGCTCAGAATGATCGACAAATACTCGTAATACTACGAAATCGGATTTCGTGACGTCAACATAATGACGATAAAAAAATCTATATTAAACGCTAAATACAATTTTTATTATTTCAACGACTCGCGAAACTCAAAAACGAAACTAGAATATTTCGCTGCATACAGCCAATAAAAGGCACCCGTAATTTTTTTTCATATTTCAATAAATCATCAACAAAACATTCGTAGATCGGGTAATGAGTACGGAACGGAAACCGTTGGCTGTCACGTTAATTATACCGGAAGTCGTAGTCATTGCTCCCTCGCGAGATAATGGAGACTCCGCCTAGGTGCGCTGCTAATACATTACGCACGTAATATACATTAATTAGATTATTTGCGTAATTATTTCGGCGCGGCTAATTGATATGAAGCCATCAAATAAGGGCTTGTTCGAGCAAATTTGGTGTGCTTCACACCTATAATGTTAGTGCTAGGTTCAATGGAAGAGCTCCTAGCGTGCGGTCAGACAGCTGTAATTTCATTGCAATGAAGATTCCGTTGTTATGAATTCGGTGAGGACAGTTCCATGTAAGTTGTGTGCTAGAGACGTGGATTCGAAGTACTAAACATATTGTGTAATGACTGGTCCACTTATCGAAATGTATCAGTGCTTCGTGGTAGAAATATTACTTAGTCGTAGTGGCCTAAAGAATAAGACGTCCGCTGCATTCGTATCTAGCGATGCAACAGTGATCGAAAAGTCAGGTACCAATTTTTCTAATGAAATACGTACTTAACAAATGTCCACGATTGACTTCCACGGTGAAGGATTAATATCGTGTAATAAAAATCAAAATTGCAAAATTATAAATTGCGTAATTACTGGTGGCAGGACCTCTTGTAAGTCCGCACGGGTAGGTATCACCACTCCGCCTATTTCTGCCGTGAAGCAATAATGCGTTTCGGTTTGAAGGGTGGGGCAGCCGTTGTAACTATACTGAGACATTAGCACTCATAACTCAAGGCGGGTGGCGGCATTTACGTTGTAGATGTCTAAGGGCTCTCCAGTAACCACTTACCACCATGTGGGCTGTGAGCTCCCCCACCCATCTAAGAAATAAAAAAGAATTTAAAAAAAAATGTCGCACATATCATGGCATAGTCATCTCTGGTAGATGTAGTCGTTCTTATACGAAACAAAGCCCTGTCCTGGTGAAACTGGAAAGGCTTCCGGGCCACTAGTAATACCTCAATCATAAAAAAAAAAAAAACGGAACAAAGCGCACAGTATCGTAACGCTGAAATAGCCTCTCCAGGCTATCAGCATAGGTGGGAATAAAAAAAGAGTATCGAATTAAGTAGCGTTTGAATAAAAATAAACGGTCGCTAATATTGTAAAACGTAAATATATTTATGGTAAAAGATTACCCGAAAACTGTGAAATTAGTTTATAAGCGGTGAGTTAAAAAAATGCCGATGAACCTACTATTGAATTCTTAATCATTTCTGAAAATGCATAGCTCTACGATTGAGCCAAATAAATAGTCAATATTTTACAAAAATATTGCTGACTATAGAACTGTTCAAAGTAATATCGAAAAAAAAGGGGTGACACGCACCTTTCCTATTTCGGAAACAAACGAAGTGTTGTGTTTATAATACGAAAGAGAGAGAAAGAAAATATACTTGATTGCACACCAAAACAAAATATATACTAAAAAATAGTCGATCGGCTCGTACAATTTGAAAAATAACTGATCTTATCGCGCGATCTTTACCAGACAACCGTTTTCACATGGGGAAATTTTGAAAACATACAGTAGGTTTGTTGAGGTGTACCACGAGCAACTATTTTTTCCCTCTTTGGTAGTTTTAGGGGCTATTCCAACTACTTGCGGACTGGTAGATGAGCACACGGAGCTCAGCTTTAGGGACTTTGCAAACATCTGCAACCTATGAGCAACAATATTCACATAGACCTATCAAAACGGAATACCTTTAAACAAATTAATAAATAATGAGGAAAAGTTTATATAAACAGTAAATACCTACAATATAGCATCCCTATAAACATATTATGTATAATATATAAATAAAACCAATTTTAATGAAACCAGTGTGATTTTAACGTTTGTGACAGTTGATAGCCTCTTTCACTCATGGCATTGGATTTATGTATGTAATTAAGTTTTCTCTTGAGATAAAGGGCTAAGTGCTAACCTGGAGACCTTTCTAGATTCACCAAGATAGGTATGTGATAATAAAGCCTCGTCAGTCCAATGATTGTGAAGAACAAATTTTATTTTATTTTTATAAGCTATCAGCTAATACAATATAAATAGAAGGTTAATTCCAAGTTTCCTTTAATAGCTGATAGCTTCTATCGACGCGCTAATTATTTTAATTGATATTATTATGTAATATAATGACATTTGATCAATACAATAACATATAGACAGGCAGAGGGGGAAGAGGTCGACCGAAGGAATGGATGGAGTGTGTGAATGGCGATATGAGAAAGAGAGGAGTGAATGTTGATATGACGGCTGATAGAAGAGAATGGAATAGAAAAATTTGATTTACCGACCGCGCCTAGTGGGATAAGGTCAAAGAAGAACAAGTAATATAACGACATCAATTTTTCTATCGCAGGTTCTCATTCGTTCTTAACAGTCGTAGCCTTCATATTATTGTCTCGTATGTTTCGTGTATGCACTAATAGTACAGGAGAAAATGAGCTGTCTTCTTAGAAAACTTATAAAACTCAGCGAGTGATGTCACTGTAACAAATTCAAATAGAAGGCGCACATTTTATGCACAGCCCACTGAAACAGTTACCAGATTACGATTAAAGGTGTAAAGAGAAAGTATAATTGCACACGCGCCGAAAACTGCAGTGTGTGTGTGTGTGTTTACCCATATTCACCTTGTAAAAAAAAATTGTACTCGACTGCTAAGGGTGTGACGTATAAGTATTGTTAAATAGGCGAGGCCAGGCGCAGATATACAGTCGTTGAAACGATCTAATATTTAGTTGTATGTCAAAAATCTATGAGAATGTCTTGAGGTGCGATTATACATATTGTCGTTGTCTGTAAAAATATTATTTAAAAAATCACATCGAATGCTTTTCAATTAATGAAATTAAAGACCAACAATCGTTTTTAGTAATGCAACTAAGCCCGATGGCTTACATTTAGACATTTAGACCTAGCGAATTACTAAAGCTAACAAAAGGAAGGGTTCTCACCGCAGGACAGTCATAATAATCAAGCGATTACACTGGTGGGTGATTTATTAAAAAAACCTTCACATTTCTTTATACACGGGAAGGGAATGATACTAATAGAAGGTCTTTTCGGCTTCAATAAGATAAATGGGCTAGCACGGGCTCAACCAGGACAGGTGGAATTTACTAATTTGCTAAAAGACCTAAAAGCGCAAGAGCAGCTAATGCGCAAATGTAGTTACTAACGGATCGGAGGAATTCAACTGGCTAATGTTTTGGGCTAGGTTTCACAACAAACTCTTTTGATGAGTTAGAAGTGAAAACAATAGTAGTTCTCATCAAGAATAGCATCCAGACCTAACAGGCAATAGTCTGGGTCACCGGTCACTAGTAAAAAGAAGCGATCCTTACACCGGACCTCTAAAAAGGATTTTCAATGTTCGACTATCTTTGAACATCAAAAGCAATTTTAATAACAAATCTATCAAACTCAAACATTGATTAATAAACTATAATAATAGTAGGGACTAAGATTTATAAAATACAATGGAATATGAGATCGGCCTTTTGCAACGTAAGCTGCGAATCGCATCTGCGTGCCGCGTGCGTATCTGACGTTTTGCGCGTTTGATGAACGATGTCTTTAGCATTTGATTTACTGTCCGATGTTAGATGTATATTTATTTTAATAACAGTTCAGCCGTGATAGAAATATTTCAGTTCTAAAACGTAACGAATTACTGTTGGTAGGGCGTCTTGTGCCTTTTTGGCGTGAAACAGTTTCGGTTTGAAGGTTGAGGCAGCCGTTGTAGTGTAAAAACTGAGACCTTAGAACTCATGTGTCGGGCATTCATGCGGTTAGTGTCTGTGATCTCCGGTGACCACTTTGCATCGGGCGAGCCGTGGACTCTTTCACCAATCTTAAATTCAATTCTTGCTGGGGCTAGTGTTAGCAAATTCTCGCTGGCTGAGCCCTTGAGCTCACCTATCCGTCAGGGCGTAGCTGAAATAGCCCCTTAGGTTACCAGTCAATAGGTAGAGAAAACATAATTAACACGTATAATACTTATTTAAATATCACTACATAGTATAAAACAAAGTCGCTTTCTCTGTCCCTATATCCCTATGTATGCTTCAATCTTTAAAACTACGCAACGGATTTTGATGCAGTTTTTTTTAATAGATATTATAGTGATTGAAGAGGAAGGTTTATATGTATAATAACATCCATTAAATAGTGGAGAAATCAATAATAAATTACAGTTTCCGAAGCGAAGCGAGGGCGGTTCGCTAGTTACAATATAATTTCATGACCGATCGGTTAAATTTTTTGTTTTGGCTTAAATTTGATCGAAAGTTGAATACGGTAGGGTTTCTTCAGAGAACAAATAAAACGATACATCGTGTATGTTTTTGTGAAATCTGTAAATATAAAACTTTTATTAATACACAAAATATTATTTTAATAACCTAAAAATATATGTTATTATCCGCAACACGCTTCGTCAGATTACAGAAATAAGAGTTATCAGCAACATGCTTCGTCAAAAAGTACAATACTTACTTTCAGCTACAAGTGTCGTCATCTGTACATTATATCGAAAACCGAAATTTACAGAGGAGATGTAACAAAATCCAGATTCATAATAAAGTTGCGATCACGAAGACCTTTCGACATGAACGTTCGAAACTTTATCGATCGCGATGCACCCCTGCCGGTAGCCATCTTAGTTCCCGCGCAGCTGCTCACGCGCCGGGTCAAAGGTGGTAAGTGAGGGGTAAGTAACTATTGTACTTCATAGTGGGTGCCGAGTACGTTGTCTGCAGGATTACGCGCCATTTTATAGATCGATATTTGCTCGTTGTATCGTAAAATTTCGATTTTCGGTAGGCAGCGGCCTGGCTCTGCCCCTGGCATTGCTGAGGTCCATGGGCGACGGCAACCACTCACCATCAGGTGGGCCGTATGCTCGTCTGCCTAAAATGGCAATAAAAAAAATCATCGACACTGTTTTGAACTTTAAGAACCAATATGCAGCTTTAAACTAAACCAGTGGACCCGTAGTAGTCGAAATCGGACTATAGTTAATTGAAATTAAAAGTCTGAATTTTATTATCGTTCTATTGTCAAAGACTACTATACTTCTATAGTAACAGACTTCGCCAAGACTACACTATAGACAAATATTAATAAAGATAAACAATATTATCGTATTCTCAATTTGACCACAGACTATAAGCAAGAACAAAAGTTTGATAATAAACAAAGAATATAAGACGTGTGAGTGTCAAATACATGGTAGTGTGTGTAATGTTTTCTTTATTGATTTAATGTATTTTTATTGCATAATTTAAAAAAAAATATTAGCATTCTGCACTCCTTCTCTATATTCTCTATAAGTGTGGGAAATTTCATACTCCTCCGTCAGCGCGATTTTCGTAAAAATGGGTACAAAGTTTTTGCTTCACCTATTAATATATAGATAGATTATGTTCTTATAAAGAATTACAATAGACATAAAATAGTCATTATCCATTACTTATATTTTTAAAAGACAATACGGAAACAAATATCAAACAATGTACACCTGGTCTGAAGGCGCCACCGCGCTCACCGCCATGAAGACATTCGATACGCCCACAAAACACATTAAATCGCCCGATCAAACAACATGTGCATAGATTTTTATCTTTTTAACACGTGCCTTCAGCCGCTGTAAGCGAAAACCGACCTTTTTATGTAATACGATAAAGTTGAAAGAATTTCGAAAATCGAACACCATTACTTTGAGCTGTCTCTGTAAATTTCTTCGTATTTCTTCAGAGTTTTTAAAATACACACCTTAACTGTATTGTTTTACAGTTCAAATTCTTGCAACAATTTTTTTCTAAATGTGTTCAAACGTAAGGTGCGATACCCAGTGAGCCGCTTACTGGTGTCTCGACCGTTTTCTAAAGTGCATTTCTTGAGAAACTTGAGACTTATTCGTTCGACTTAAGCGTTATTTTTACGGCATACTACGTTTGTAAGTTCGAAGATACAAAAAATATTTGCCGTCGACGCTAAGAAAAGTTGAATGGGACCACCTTTGTATTGTAAAGGCGATTTATTTGTCAGCGGCAAGTTATATTTTGTAACCAGACCTTATTTTTATCAATGAACAACACTTAGATGCGGTACGATCGATATTTTAATATTTAATGATATTCAAGTGACATGCTGACGAGAAGTAACGGAACCTCAAATAATCCTATAACAATAAGTAGAAAATACAAAAATGTAAGAGCATTACATTACGCGCGATTTCTGTTGGGGTGGCCCTCTTAGCGACATGTGTGCGCACGCGCCGTCCGATAATCACAGTAATAATAACTACAAAAAAAATAATAATAAATCCGGGTGAAGAATAAAGAAAATCACCCCTGTTTAGACCCGGTACCGCTGCCTTTATCTTGCAGACTTCGTATGTTAAAGATAATAGGGGTGGTCCCCTAGCATGCGCGCGCGCACCTTTCGCGGGGGTTGCATCCGATGTGGGGCGCCGGCGTCGATTCTACAACGTGACGCCTCGGTCGCGGTTTTATTCAAACTTTTTAAAGTAACGCTTCTTCATAACTCTTTGAAATTGTATGTTTAGCTAAGTTAATTTCATCCATTTAGCGAGCGCATTGAGAATAGACCCCTTTCCATATGTTTTCAATTTTCAGGATTTTATTTAGGCCCCTATATATATTTTCCGGAAAAAAAATACATCTTCTTCTTTAACTCTCTATATAGACATTGGCTCGGATTTATTATATTTCATTAATTTATGTTTTCGTTTCCATTGCTGATCTATATAAAAAATAATTTAGATCATTCTCGAATAATTTGTTTTCCGATCACAATGTTGTTGTTATTGAAATTGGACCAGGCAATTCAACAGACATAGAGGCAAAGCGCGAATGTATGACCTTAAAATATGCCTTCAAATCACACACTTCAAGATTGTTTCGATCAAAATAGATACAGTTTACCCAATAAAAAGTTCATCGTAAGATTTTATTGTTCGATTAATGTTTCATTGACGCATTTACATTTGCTCGCATACAAAGTGAAATCGATTGGGTGTCTCCGTCTGTTGTAATCGAACCAAACCTCAGCGTAAAGGAAAGCGTACACAATATATCTCGACAAAAAATAGATATCAAGATGACCTACTTCGATATTTGCACCTTTCCGCACAGAAAGAGTTCTATTGTGTTCTGCACCTTGTGCGACATATGGACCCGCATGTCTTGATACGTTTTTTTTTTGCTTACCATCTAATACGTCAAAAGAAACTTGAGAGAAACGAATGATTTCGTTTTGAACTGTGCGCTTTGGCTGTATGCACAAGTAAACGTTTGCCGGAAAAAAGTAAGCCTCATGTTGGGAATTACATGACATATGTGATGGATTTATTGGCGGGAAAGCGAGCAGCGAAGTTGTGTATTGTTTTATTTTGTTAATTTAGTGGTCTTCAGGTTTAAGCGTGTAACAATTCTAGCTTATTAACTATTTAATATCTATGATATGCAAGTCTGGGGAAATCGATAGAAATCGCTAGACGTTACTTCTCGGGTTCTTGCAGAGTCTAATAAAGTTTCAGTAGATAGTAGAATAGTGGGGCTATTTTATTGGAATATCTTTCAAATCATCTCCTTTCTTCCGTTTGATTTCATTCTATTTCCTCACAATGATTACAAATTAAGAAATTAAATAAATCAACCTCATTTGATTCAGTCCGTGTCATTATTCATATCAACATGTTTAAGTATATTTTTAAGATTATAAAATCTTAAATCTACACGACGAAACTAGCAACATCGGCATACTTAAAAACGAGCATAAAATTTATATTTTATTCAGTAAATGAAATTGAGTAGAACAAATAAGAAAAATACCTTCGGCATAATAATAAAGAAACATTGAAAAAGTTTCAGTAATCATTATTTCAAGAGAGACACAAACTATAAAATCAGAAAAGTAAATATAAAAAAATGGAACACTAAAATAATACTAAACAGCGCTGACTCTAATTAAGTTTCATTAGACAAAAAAATATTAAGATTAAGGTAACTCAATAAAGTTAATAGAATTTATAACCTTGAACTCTACATTCAAATATTTAATCAGTCAATACTATACTGGTCATTTGAAATATCTCATCAGAATTTTATTGTTCGTAAATATTCAATTAAAATCAAATACACTTGTCCACCACAGTCGAAACGTAATCAGTATTACAGAATATACACAGTTGTAGGTTTCATTTTGTCTTTGCTGTCTCGCGCACGGCTCCGGTAACTAATCAAAGGTGAACAAAGGCTATCTTTTTGAGGTTTTTATCAGCGTACGTACGAATTCATTGATAACTCAGTAATTGGCTTTCGATTCGATCGTCGGCGAACCTACTGCGGTTTTGTTTGTCTGTTGCTTTGCAATTACAATTCACAGGCCGCCTCGTGTTAATATTACTAGATGATGACCGAGCATTGCACGTTTTTTTTTTTTTTTTGATAACGCCATCTTGTTTTGTCTTTAAAGCGGTTAGTTGCCCTCAATTAAGAAAAATAGTATTATTATTCGCCAATAGATGTCGGGAAGAGTTGATTATTGAAAACACGAATAAAACAACATTTTCTGAAAGTAAATCGTAGCTAGATCGATTTATCGCCCCCAAAATCTATATCCCCTAAGGTAGACTGTTAGAGAATGCCTATGGCATTATGTCCGCCTTTATACTTTATAGTATAAGAAGTTATAAATAAATAAATAAATAAAAATCTCTTGCATACAAAATTTTATGAAAATCGTTGGTGCCGTTTCCGAGATTCAGATTATATTATATATATTAATATACAAGAATTGCTTGTTTAAAGATATAAGATTGAGACATTCATTTAAAATTTTAGTAGCATTTGAATAGCGACTATCCTATTCGCAACGAACAAATGTTTTGAGTTAGAAATAAGGACAATTAATTTGTGACTTGCGTCATTCCGTTTACACTAGACTAGGTATTTGAGGATCTATATATTAATACGTGAAGCAAAAACTTTGTATCCCTTTTACGAAAATTGCGCGGACGGAGGAGTATGAAATTTTCCACACTTATAGAGAATATAGAGAAGAAGTGCACAATGCTAATATTTTTTTAAAATAATGCATAAAATATACATGAAATCAATAAAGAAAACATTACACACACTACATACCATGTATTTGACGCACACACGCATGCATACTATTTATTGTCAAACTTTTGTTCTTGATGTCTGTTGTCAAATTGAGAATAGATTAAATATTGTTTGTCTTTGTTAATATTTTTATAGTGTAGTCTTGGCGAAATTTGTGATTATAGAAGTATAAAATACAATCTTAATAGTGTACAAACTTACAATTCCAATTAGTTATAGTCGAATTTCGACTACTGCGGGACCTCTAGTTTGATTTTAATAGTTGTTGTATAAGTTTTTATTATAATATTGTAATATTTTGATTGTATAGTAAGAAAACCCTCTGATAGCCTGGAGAGACTCATAGTGCCAAAAAAGACTCATAGAGCCAAAAAAGATGGAGTGACCAAGTGTCCGAGCATCTGGACACGAGACTGGTGGTACCACCCTCTTGTGAGTCCGCACGGGTAGGCACCACCGCCCTGCCTATTTCTGTCGTGAAGCAGATGCGTTTCGGTTTGAAGGGTGGGGCAGCCGTTGTAACTATACTGAGACCTTAGAACTTATATCTCTTTATATCTTTATTTATATCTTATATTTGTATTAGTAGTTGATACTGGCCCTCCACTCCAAGAGTTGTTCATTAAGTAACAGTTAATAGTACGCACACACGTAGTTCTGTAGTGAAAAAATATCCGAGCATCTTACTTTGAAGTTATCGAATAATAAGTTGAATGACCAATATGTCTAACAAGTATAAGGGCCGATTCAATATAGTCTTAAATCTTATTGCAACTAAAACAATTACGAATCACATAATTAGAACTACTCTTACGGTTTATTCACGCGTTTATTATTGTTATTACACTATACAATTTCAAATGGGTTGGTTAGCACAATATTCAATAGTCGACGAATGACATTTTAGTCATTCGTGAGATCACGAATACTGTGAGGTACCTATCCGAAATTCTTCTTTGGCGAGGCTTTGGGAGGAGTGGCGATTGCTCGTGAGGCGCATAACATCTGCCGACAGCAATGATGCTGAATGATGACCACGACCGCTCTGACAAGAGTGATACGACAAAGGAAAGGAAGCACACTTGGCGGAGTGGTCATGGTCATCATTTTGGTGGTGGTGCGCTTCACCAGACGTCGCCATTGCTCGCGTACCGCGGCCCTTCTTGTGCAATCGTTAACGAGACCGTTTAGAGCTGCTCTAATTTGGTCGGTCTGTCATCGATCATCCGAAATATCTGATATGATAATAAAAATAAACGCGCAAAAGTTGTTTGAATTATAAAATTTTAGTATCTACTAGACACGTAGCTACAACGCCGTCTAATTTTTTTTTATTGCTTAGATGGATGGAAGAGCTCACAGCCCACCTGGTATCAAGTGGTTACTGGAGTCCATAGACATCTACAATATAAATGCGCTACCCACCATGAGACATAAGTTCTAAGATCTCAGCATAGTTAATACTTTTAAAAACGCTGTAACCAAACAGATAATAAGCGTGGAGATTACTAAACAGTAATTCAAGGGATGCCTCCCCATCGAAGCATCTGTTGCTAAAGTGGCGGGTCGCAGCCGGCCGGTACCGTGACATTTGGCACAACCCTAAATCGGCATTTGACGGTTTTTTAATACTCATACTTAATGAGCATTGTTTGCATAATTTCTATCTGTGATGATTTAATCGGTTATGGCTGTTCTGGTACTCGAGTCATTGGTAATACTTCCTTTGAGCGCTGGTCTAGTGGTGGCCCTTGTTAATATGCTTTTTCTTCTTCTTCTTAGTCGAATACTTCATTGCTGAAGGTCGTGTCCTTGAAAGCCCTTCGTGGCCCTTTGTACCCTCAGCTTCCATTTGCTTCGGTTTTCGGCTTCTCTCAGAGCGTTAGTAACAGAAAGTCCAGTGAGCGCAGTTATCTGATCCGACCAACGGTTTGGTGGCCGGCCGGCGGGTCTTTTCCCTTCTACCTTGCCCACCACAATCAATCTTTCAAGGTTGTCTGGTGGCTGCCGAGCAATGTGACCAAAGTAACTAAGAACCTTCCGGTAGCAAATCGTCGACAGTCTCGTTTCTATACGAAGTTGCTCGAGGACAGATTTGTTTGTTCTCTTGGCGGTTAATATGCTTGATACAGAGTCATTTCAGAGTGAAGATCAAATTTATTAAATTGCAGGATTCGATTGAATCTCGAATCCCGCAATTGAAATCGTACTTAACAAATGTCCACTTCTATCACTTCCACGTTGAAGCAATAACATCGTGAAATATTTTTTTTAAATAATTACAAGTGATAGGGTGTTTTTTGAGCCCGCACAGGTATGTATGTACCTACCACCATCTATTTGTACCGTGAAGCAGTAATGCGTTTCGACATGAAAGATCGGGAAGTCGTTGGACTGAAAAGTGAGACTCAGGACTCATGTCTCAAGTTGGGTGGCAGCATTTACTTAACACTGGATGGGTCATGAGGTCATCTACCTTTCAAGAAAAAAAATTGTACTCGGGGTATGATTTTCTTTTTCTTGTCCTAGTCTTGGGTGTCTTGAAAGAGAAAACCTTGTCTACGTTGTGTCTTTTTAAGGTAACCTCTTAACCGTTACAATCGGTACGTGTAAACAATATACCATACCGTCTTCTCCTTTTCCACTTGATAAGTATGAAACTTATCAATATATTAGTTGGATTTTTCTTCTACGCCTGGCTACGTCATATGTCTTTGAAAAATGTATGCATAGGATTTGCAAATTGTCATGAAAAAGATGTGTTCCTTATTAAGATTTTCACTTGTTTTTTGAATTAAGTTCTTATTTAATTATTAAAGCATTTTTAGTTAATTTCACGCGCCTTCGTTGAAGCTGTGAGTGAAAACAGCTTTACAAATGTTTCTTAACAAATGTTTCTTTAATGTTGTCCAACAAAAAACAATTGAATAAATAATGAAATTCAAATCATGTCTCATTAATTCCCATTTAAATGTTTTTTGTTTTTGTACCGCAACACGAAAATTTCTAAAATACAAATGTATGTTAAAGTTCTGTTGATAAAAACTACATTGAAAGATATAAGATAATCAAAAGGTTAGTTATTAGATGAAAAACGTCGACATGGAGCATTACGAGGAGACTAGAGAGTACCCCGCAGTAAAATAATAATTTAAATCACATCTCCCCTTTCAATTAAAGTGCATACATTCATTTTGTCGCGGCACAAGTTAGTGGCGGACGAGGTTTATAATAAAACTGATTATTCCTTAAAAATTAAAAGAGTATGCTGTAATAATATTGAAATAAATATATTTTATTTTATTACGTTTAAAATAACATTTTTATGATGATAATGTTCGTCTATCGTTTACTTCCAGATCAGTTATCGAATTACTCGAAATAATTTCTAAATTGTAATTATGTATAAAATTGTAACTATACTGAGATCTTGGAACTAATATCTCAATGTCTATGGGCTCCAGTAACTACTTTACACCAGGTGGGCTGTGAGCTCGTCCACTTATGTAAGCAATAAAAAAAATATAATAAATCTTCTAAATGATCTTATACATTTAAAATGCTACAAAATTACCAAGGTCCCCAGAAAAACAACTTCTAAACTAAACAAAGATTTTCAAATTAAAATCGCTCGTGTCTTGTGACTTGCAGTACAAAACCTCGATGAAACACAGGAAGTCAACACACGAGCGCACCACAAAAGAGATGAGCGGAAAACATATAATTACTATATCAGATATACGTCGCGCATTGATAGCAAGTGGCCCACTTGTCGCTTCCTTCGCCATTTCTATACAAACCGCTTTCGATTCAAAAGCTTTTCAGTAATTACACCTTATCGTGTTGCAAAACTTGTTGTGTGATATATCCTTTTTTTAAATGAAAAAAATGTTTTAAAGTGTAAAGTGGATCTTTTTGACAGGTGCTGTCAGAAATTAAAATAAAACTTATTTTAAGTTTGTTCTTTTTTCGATTATCTTTCAACTTCGGAAGTAGGTACCAAAATTTAGTACCATCTCTATTGAATACTTCTACTGAATAAAGTTTTTTATGTATATGTTCTATGTATGTTCTTTTCCTTTTTATAAACGCATTCATAAAGATGCAATATAAACACATATATAACGTTATTTTGTACGAGTATTTTCATACTAAACAATGTGAAAAATAACGTAGTTGTAGCGTTGGAATCACAAAAAAATAGACTAAAGGCAGATAAAGGCATTTACTGGTGGTAGGACCTCTTGTGAGTCCGCACGGGTAGGTACCACCGCCCCGCATATTTCTGCCGTGAAGCAGTAATGCGTTTCGGTTTGAAGGGTGGGGCAGCCGTTGTAACTATACTGAGATCTTAGAACTTATATCTCAAGATGTGTGGCGCATTTACGTTGTAGATGTCTATGGTCTATGTCTCCAGTAACCACTTAACACCAAGTGGGCTGTGGGCTCGTCCACAACTCTAAGCAATAAAAAAAAAAATATTTCGCCACTGAAATTAATTTCTTAGAGCATTCATTAATATTATTAATCACAAAGTAATCTTAGGCATCCAATAAATTCTCTATCTATACAAGAAAAAATAATAATACATTCAAATTACTAGAAGTACGTCAACGACTCGCTTGACGTGTTGAATGTACCGTTTCCTGTTACTTCCGTTCGTACTCCCCTTTATAAAGCCGTAATGAATTTATTACACCTGTTAATTGCGTGGACAGGCGATGATTTTAATAAAATAATTCTATGGAAATTTTATAATATAATTTTTATTTAAAAACATAGGAGCTTAACAGAGGATGCATATTAAATCGAAGTTTATTGTATTTTTTATTACCCTTGTGCGCATACGACACACCTGATAGTGTGTGGTAGCCGTCGCCCGTGGACTTCAGCAATGGCAGGGGCAGAGCCAAGCCACTGCCTATCGTTAACAGTACTTAAGCACTTTCTACAAGCCTCGTTTGAAGAAGAACATTGTCATATCGCTCGGGAGTTGTATTTCAAGATTCAACATATCGATTAATTTATTTTTAGAGCCACAATTATCTTTGAAATTAAATATCTGTTTTATTTGTTATTAGTATCAACAATTTTTGTTCTTGTTTTTAATTGAACTTCAATTATGTTTACGGCTGAAGAAGCTTTGTTGTCATGACAATTTTTTCCCAATTTTAAACTTTAAATGACTCTCCTGTAATGTTGCAAAGGTGTCGCTTGAACCAAATACCCTTTTACCAATTGATATGAATAAGACTCATTATCATCATCATCGTATTATTATAGTCCGCTGTTGAACATAGACCAGTTTCAAGGAACGCCACGAGATCCTCTCGTCGCCATCCACTGCATGCTATCCTCCTTATACAGTCTCACCACATGGTTACTGGACGCCCTATGCTACATTAACCGAACCAAAATTTCCATGAATAAAGTTAAACCATCAACATCTTAATACAATACTATATTACTTTTTGATTATTGCGATTTTCAAAACATTAAAATTTTTACGAATTATTAGATAAAAAAGATGTTTATTTAAATGTATCTCATTCTAAGTTTCTTAGCAAAAATAAATTATAAACGTGCCATATTGAATTAGGGTTGGTACGTATGTAAATAACGTAGCGTCGATGCGTGACCGTAGTGCGGAAACGGGCAGCGTCGCTTCCGCGCGCCGTGTTCCTCCGTATCCGCTTATAGCTCATTACTTGCACCAACCATTACCTTGTTAACACGTGTCACGCTGTTTATATCTGTTGTCGATATTCTTGTAATAAAATTCCGAGTTTCTTGTGTACTCTGATTACGAAATTAGATATTAGGTATTATACATTTTTTAATGTATTTTATTTTTTATTGCTTTGATATGAGCCCATAGACATCTACGACGTAAATGCACCACCCACCTTGAGATATAAGTTCTAAGGTCTCAAGTATAGTTACAACGGCTGCCCCACCTTTTAAACCCAAACGCTTCACGGCAGAAATAGGCAGGGTGGTTGTACCTACCCGCGCGGACTCACAAGTGGTCCTACCACCAGTAATTACGCAAATTATAATTTTGCGGGTTTGATTTTCGTTGGTCGAGTGGATATGGCGTGATATTACTTGACAGATGTCACCTACTAATGAAATTCGAACACTCTATTTGAACTTATACTGAATTATTTTAAAAAAATGTTTATTGTTATTAGCTGTTTCTAAATTAAATATCTAATAACGAATGTTTGTGTGCAAAATTAAAAATGCTTTATGAGAAAAATTCAGAACGGCAAATATAAGTTCGCATTCTACAATAGAAGCTAATTAATCTCAATAGGAGACAATGGCTCGTATAAATTTTATGTCAATTGAAAACGAAACTTATATTCCTAAGCCCCATCGAAATAACGAATACAATGCTGCTGCTCTCAGACAAAACAAAACGCAACAGTGAAAACGAAGACAACACGAGTGCAGAAACAAAACGCTTCCTAAAACCGAACCTGGACTGCCTGAAGGGTGTTTATTGAGAGAAACAATACCATTGACATGTGCTTTAAAATCGAACGAACGAACGACTGACTCGAAACCTAATTGGCGTTTTGGAGAATCACAAAATTCGATCTTAAATATATAGTAATTATCATGCCAGCGATTTTGAATTCAAATTTTAAAATTCGAATTCGCACAATATTCGTTTATTAGATAAGTCATAAATCGTCTCGCATTAAAACTGTATAACCTCAAAACTTACTAATTTGACAGGAGAGTGTTTTAAAGGTTTAACATGTGATATTTTTAATATTAATCATCCTTGCAAAATTTTTTTTTTACCAATTACATTATCTGTCTTTTAAATTAAGATAATTAATGATGTATTAATTTTGTTAATAGTAGTCAAAACATAAATAATGTAAAAAAACTAAAACTAAACTACGCTCTTTTGACAGTATTTATAAGAAAAATACTGGTGATACCAATAAATGATTCCGCATATTAACTCAATTTCGAATATTTTTGGAAATTGTACACTTTTAATGCGAAAAGACGAAATGACGTTTTAAATACGAAATGTTATTAATTATGTATTATAAAATCACTTAAATGTTCTTTAAAAAAAACATTAATTTTTTTTGTACTTAATTTTCCAGTACTCTGTGATAATCAATTAAATAATTAGTATAAAAACATAATCTAAACCGAAATAGGTTAAACAAAGCCGACGTTGTCGGTTGGTCTCGAGATCAAGCGAGCCATGCGGCTTCCACTGCGACTCATAGTGGCATCAGGGTTACCAACGTAATAGCATCAAATTTACGATATCCTGGAAAATCTTTTGGATGTCGGTTATGCATTTATTGTCGTTATTTTAGATCTCAACAAAGACATATTTTCTTTAGTAAATAAATAAACAAACATTTTTTTTATTACTTAGTTGGATGGACGAGCTCCCAGCCCACCTGGTGTTAAGGGGTTACTGGAGCCCATAGACATCTATAACGTAAATGCGCCACCCATCTTGAGATATAAATTCTAAGGTTTCAAGTATAGTTACAACGGCTGCCCCGCCCTTCAAACCGAAACGCATTACTGCTTCACGGCAGAAATAGGCAGGGCGGTGGTACCTACCCGTGCGGACTCACAAGAGGTTCTACCAGCACATTTTAAATGAGATTTAAAGTAAATGGTTATTCTAGTTTACCATTGACATTAATATTGTTACGTGTAAAGACTAAGATATTGGGAGAATTGGTTAATATTTGAAAGGCAGTAGCATGCGTTTCCTATATTACATTCAGTCGTAGAGAAGCAGAATAAAATATCCGTAAGTCCTCGGATATATCCGAAAGTCCTCGGATATATCCGGCAACCCTGCAGTTGCCGGCTCGAACGATCCAACCGGCTAATACGGGCCGCATCTGCGACGTAATGAGCTACTCAAGTACGCCCTAACTTGTTTACATTGTGTCTTTATTGTGTTTTTTGCTCGACTCTTTCTTTACTATGTAACGAAATGATTTTTTTCCCCGCCTCCGCCTCCGCGGCAATAAAACGAAATAACCGCGGTACGCGCTTTGTCTTTTAAGGGATTTACTTTTTAATCCGCCATGTTTGCGCGTTGCGGACAATTAGATGTTGATGTCGGAAACGAAAATGTGCGAACTGCGGTCATGTCATTCAGTTCATTTTATATAGTTGTGATTTAAATAAATTATTTATTATTATTATTATTAAACAAACATAAATACAGACGTATCGCATCTTTAACTGGGATATTGAAAACAATTTTAAATTTTTTTTTATTGCTTAGACTTAGAATCGATGAGTGAGATCCCGTGAGTAGGTATTAATAACATTTATGTATTTTAGTTTACTCGCGGTACAAGCGAAAATTTATTATCTCATTCTCTCGTAGGCTACATATTATAGACGCATATACATCTGTCTCTGTCTAGTATCATTTTCGACTGAAAATTTCGTAACGAGTTTTCATTTTTTTATTTTTTTTTTATTGCTTATATGTGTGGACGAGCTCACATCCCACCTGGTGTTAATTGGTTTCTGGAGCACATAGACATCTACAACGTAAATGCGCCACCCACCTTGAGATATAAGTTCTAAGGTCTCAAGTATAGTTACAGCGGCTGCCCTACCCTTCAGACCGAAACGCAGAGTAGGTATTAATTAGAGGTAGGCATTAAAACGTGAGTAGGTATTAATAACATTTATGTATCTTAGTTTACTTGCGGTACAAGAGAGCACTTCATATCTCATTCTCTCGTAATCTACATAATATTATAGACGCATATACATCTGTCTCTGTTTAGTGTCGTTTTTGACTGTTATTTTCGTAGCAACGAGTTTACATTTTTTTTTAATTGCTTATATGTGTGGACGAGCTCACAGCCCACCTGGTATTAAGTGGTTACTGGAGCACATAGACATCTACGACGTAAATGCGCCACCCACCTTGAGATATAAGTTCTAAGGTCTCAAGTATAGTTACAACGGCTGCTCCACCCTTCGAACCGAAACGCATTACTGCTTCACGGCAGAAATAGGCGGGGTGGTCGTATCTACCCGCTCGGACAATAACAACAGTGCTAAATAAGTTTTAACTTCATAAATAATTCACTGTAGACTCGATCGTGGAACATTATAACGGTTTTCCTATGCGTGTAACTTTGATAGGCGCTAAATTAATAGCAAATTTTCCACTTTGATCAATAGCGTCCGTCGGCCGTGGCGGGTGAGTTGCCTCAATAAAACTACCCGTCTGCTCGACTTGACAACGGCGTACTGCGTAAATCTAAAATGCAGTAACGCATACATTATGGGTTTACGCTCTTAAGAGCAACCGGGAAATTTATACTTTAAGGCGTGTACTTACTATACATTTACGTTCTAAATTATAAGGCCCGACGATGTACCGATTTAGTTGAATACTAAATATTAGCAGAATTGATTTTAACTACTTAACTTTTTTTTCCTACCTAGCAGAGAGCCTTGGGAGGCTATTTCAGCGTAACCTTAACTAGTAGGTGAGCTCACTGGACTCAAACCTGACGACGTTGCTAACACTAACCCTAGCAAGAGCAGAATCTGCCACCGATTCGGACACGCGACCCACTGAGAAGATCCGGCGAGCAACTCAGTGGGCTACTTAACTAATAGCCTGAAAGGGCACCTCAAGCAACGGTTATCATCCTCGCCGAACCCGTCGCTTGCGAGTACTCGACGACTAAACTAACCCATAGACACAGCCCACCGAGTTTCTCGCTGGATCTTCTCAGTGGGACGCGTTTCCGATCCGATGGTAGATTCTGCGAAGCACTGCTCTTGCTAGGGTCAGTGTTAGCAACACTCCCGGTTTGAGCCCCATGAGCTCAACTTCTCGCCCGGTTACGCTGAAATAGCCTCTCAAGGCTATCAGCTTAGGTAGGAAAAAAAAAACTGGAAGGGCTGATCCGGCTTCATCCTGAATGAAGCGAGCTCAGGGCCCTCAGTCTGAGAGAACTTGCTAACATCTGTACTAGCAAGAGCTTCGTTGAATCTACTAACGGATCGAAAACGCGACCCCGAAACGCATTACTGGTTCTGGAAATAGGCAGAGCGGTGGTACCTACTCGTGCGGACTCCCAACAGGTCCTACCCCCAGTAATTACGCAAATTATAATTTTACGGGCTTTCATTTTTATTACACTATGTTATTCCTTCACCGTGGAAGATATTTGAACCGTGAACATTTGTTAGGTACGTATTTCATTAGAAAAATTGGTACCCGCCTGCGGGATTCGAACACCGGTACATCGTTCGAAACGAATGCAACGGACGTTTTTTTTATTTTTATTGCTAGATGGATGGACGAGCTCACAGCCCACCTGGTGTTAAGTAGTTACTGGAGCCTATAGACATTTACGACGTAAATGCGCCACCCACCTTGAGATATAAGTTCTAAGGTCTAAGGGTTCTAAGGTTACAACGGACGTCTAGATGTCTTATCCTTTAGGCTACGACGACTGAACGTATAACTTGCTTCACGTATTAGTATATGCATTAAAAACAACACGTACATACTCTTCATACGATCATTAACAATCTAAACCCTACTTAAAGCCGAACCGAAAATGAAAAAAAAAAAAAACGAACCAGCAAACAAATAGCTCATAACAGAGCAATCCACACGCGAGCCAAAGTTACAACGTTGGCTGAGCACAAAAGTGCGACGCCAGTGGACGCTCACAAAGCGACTAATCATTCCGTATGTGCGTGGCCTCGTTTCAGACAATGTCTGTTCGTTGATTAAGAGGATTGTCTCCGTCGTGGCTCGGATATTAAAAGCTCTCGTCTTCAACGGATATTAACTGTTGCGCAATCCACTTTATATTTATCAAGTAACGCGTTGTTGAAAACAACTATAACTATACGTAACTATAACGTTGTAACTATACTTGAGGCCTTACAACTTATATCTCAAGGTGGGTGACGCAGGTGGGCTGTGAGCTCGTCCACACATCTAAGCAATAAAAAAAAACGAGATTAAGTGATTAACGCGACGCGACCTTCTAGATGTTTCTATGAGCGCGTATTCTCCGTACTTTTTGGATGCTTCAATCGCGGCGCGTACAGAAATCGATGAATCAGGAGACAGAGTTAGTGATTTGTACAAAGACATAGTTATTTGCATTACGATGCGCGGAACAATTAAAATTTTCGTAGGGCGCGGGGTCAATGCTTTCTCACAACGCATACGCGTTTCGCAGCTTTGCATTAGATTGCCGGTTCATAGCTGTACACTAGTTGGTGAGACAAATGTCGTTAACTATATCTATTTTGACGGTTGAGCCTAGAGTTCTAAATGCATTCTTCTTACTAGTCACATACTTCTTTGCTGAAGGTCGTGTCCCTGCAAGCCCTTCGTGGCTCTTTGTACCATCAGCTTAGATTTGCTTCGGTTGTCGGCTCTCTCAGGGGGTTCGCAACAGAGAGTCCAGTGAGCGCAGTAATTTGATCTGATCAACGGTTTGGTGGCCAGCCGGCGGGTCTTTTCCCTTCTACCTTGCCCACCACAGTCAATTTTTCAAGGTTGTCTGGTGGCTAAATGCATAAAATCTAACTAATCTCGTTTTTACTATCGCATCGCCCGCCACCGGAGTAGAGTTCATCCATACTACCTGGAGCAACTGCGTTCATCCACAGTGCGTTTCTAGAGATCTTTTTTGCCACGTACCATCCGGCTTTGGAATGTGCTTCCCTCCACGGTGTTTCTCGAGCGCTATGATATGTCCTTCTTCAAACGAGGCTTGTGGAGAACACTTAATGGTAGGCAGCGGCTTGGCTCTGCCCCTGGCATTGCTGAAGTCCACGGGCGACGGTAACCACTCACCATCAGATGGGCCGTATGCTCGTTTGCCTACATGAACAATAAAAAAATATATAACTTGAATTATCTTTATACATATACTGGCGACCCGCCCTCGCTTCGCTTCGGAAACTGTAATTTAGGAGTGGGTGATATAAATCGTATATAGATTCAATATCTATATATCGCAGCAATATCGTTGAATCCGATATCGCCCCGCACGAAATCTATATATCGATATCAGCCGATACACGATATTGCTCGATGTGATGCGCATCGCCATATCGTACCGATTCGTGAATCGAAATCTATATAACGATATCAGCCGATACACGATATTGCTCGATGTGATGCGCATCGGCGTATCGTACCGATTCGTGAATATCAACAATATTCGTTTGGTTCGTATCGAATCGGCCAGAGTGAGTAAGCGAACGATATCCCTATCGTGCGCTCACTCACATATGATGAATGAAACAGAAACAGGCATTATCCATACAATTATAAACCTTATATTTAAGTCCATACGTCTGTAGATTATTCTTAGTGTATCAGCAGGATACAATTTAGGAAAAAAGTTTCAACTTTCGACCCTAATTAGAATGCAGTATAGCCTATTTGCACCGTTGAATTTAATTTCACGCGCTTTGACCTTGAACTAAAATTTTTGGATAAGTGTTTATAAATACTTAAAAGTTTTTTGTATTTGATTTTTAAAGTACACATTTTTCTATTTTTAGTTAAATCCAAATAATTGAGTTTATTTGTTGTGTTTGTATTAAACTTTTGAAAGTTTAGAAACTTTTATTTTAACATAAACTTAGTAAATAATAAAATTTCTGAATTAATTTTGTAGTGTATGATGTATAAATATTATCAAATGAACTTCTAAATACGTCTCCGATATTTTCTCGAGACTTCATCTAGGCAATACTCACGTTAGGTACCTTAGGCGCGAAAGAAAACGCGAATGTTACCTAAAATATATGTATTTAGTATTATGAAAATTCAATATCCTACCTAATCTACACTCTTTTGGTATATTTTGTAATTTTAAATTAAGACACAAAATACTAAAAACTGAAAATAATGTAGCCGGTCCTAAGCCTGGTAAAAGCATGAAGGAATTTTTTTTTGATATTTTTATTTTCATGTTCTTTTTATTACTTTAAAATCATATTATTATTATAAATTGATATCAGAAAAACAACCGTATAACGTTGACTTGAATCTATATCTACTACAATACTATATCATCGTATCGTTTCAAATCTCAAATATCATGAATCGAGAAAATCTACTAGCATCCATCAATATATAGATTCAGAAAATATATAGATTCAATATCCGATATTGATCCTCGATATATAGATACGATTCGATACGCGGCAAAACCGATATTACCCACTCCTACTGTAATTTATTATTGATTTCTTCACTATATAATGGATGTTATTATACATAATATAAACCTTCCTCTTCAATCACTATAATATCTATTAAAAAAAACCGCATCAAAATCCGTTGCGTAGTTTTAAAGATTGAAGCATACATAGGGATATAGGGACAGAGAAAGCGACTTTGTTTTATACTATGTAGTGATATGTACTTAGGAAATATCTTATCATCTTTTCGTCCCAAAGAATACTCCCGTAACTATGAAATTGTATTTTAATATGATTTATTAAATTTGTGAATTGAGTTTTTTGTTAGTCAATTAATTTTGGTACATTCTCTCCTTGGATTGCGCGTTCAGGATATTTCTAATTATTATTTGATCGAAGATAGTTAAACTATTAGCGTGAAAGTGCCAAGAGGGTTATCCCTCACATCTCCCCTTCACAGAGGGAATGTGAAAGTTGAGAGGAAATTATCACTATATCGATTTGTTTTAACGATAACATAACTTTCACCGGACGTAAAATTTGATTTTGTTTTTATTATGATATAAACGAAGCAATTTTAGATTTAACTTTATATCAGATACACAGACAGCCTATCGACACGATCTAATTGCGTATTGGTGCTCATGGAGAGCACTGCTTAAACATCGCCAAATCAATTTAATTAGTACTAAAACTCAATTTTAAAATAAAAAAGCGTATTAAACACGTATTGTGTCATATTATTATAAGGCAATAAGTTTTTTTTCCTACCTTTGTTGATAGCCTTGAGAGGCCATATCTGCGTTACCCTAGCATGTAGGTGAGCTCTGGGGATCAGACCGGAGATGTTGCTAACATTAGTCCTAGCAAGAGCAGTGCTTCGCAGAATCTACCACCGGATCGGAAACGCGACCCACAGAGAAGATCCGGCGAGAAACTCAGTGGGCTAGGTACTAAGATGTCTCAAATCTTACACAACTTTATTTCTTTTCGTTTCTTATACCTATTCTAGTAAGCTCAAGGGGTCATACTAGATTCACAGAACTAGTAGGTGAGCTTATGGGGCTCTAACCTGACGGTTACAAAACAATAATGTACCATAGTTATATGCTTAGTAATGCACATAGTTTTTGTAAGTACATAAGTATTCGAAACTTTTTTTATGGCTTAGATGGGTGGACGATCTCACGGCCCACCTGGTGTTAAGTGGTTACCGGAGCCCATTTCCCGGTCGCAGACGGGACCCACAGCACCCAATCTGCGTGCTGTGGGTCTCGTCTGCGGAGGAGATGCTGGACTCCTACCGGGCGCGTCCGTAGGTGGCGGATAACGGGATCCTCTGGGCGACATTCCCAGAGGTATCGTCCGATCTTTTTCGTTGCAAGGATTCTTAGGTTTAGGTCCTAGGCTTAGGATTAGGTTTAGATGTAGGTTAAGGTCCTAGGTTTAGGATTAGGTTAAGGTTTAGGTTTAGGATAGTTTAGTTAGGCTTTGCAACGAAAGAGATCGGATGACGCGGACCAAATCAGCACTAGGAGGAGCGGAAGGCCTGCGCCCTCCACACTTTTCACCAAGTGAAGAGTGCTCCTTCTGGAGAGCGCATTTTCCGATGGCACTGGTTCGCCGGCGTGCCGTGAGCGGTGGCACCCTGTGCCCCGTTATCGAGGAGTGAGCCGGAGTTGCATTTCTGCGACTGCTGGCCGCTGGTTGCCATGTCCCCGGCTTCGGCTACAGGGGAGAGCCCCTCAGATATGAGGGGTACCGGTTCACCGGCGTGGCTCCGTGGTTGCTCGTATCGAGCGTCGGGCGGTTGTCTACTGAGTTGCCCTGTGCACTCGGTAGACTGCCGGCAACCCGTAATCCCCACTATGTGGGGGGACGGTGGCCGCTGCCGCAAGGCACGGGGCCGCGAGGACGCAAACCTCTATAAAAAATACCCCAATCCCAAGCTCTGATGCCCGGTGAGGGGATGAATGGCTGGAGGGAGTCCAGTCCCAAGGGCATCACCCGATCCCAGGGGACCTCACCCCTGGTTAAATAATAAAGGAAAAAATATGAAATGGACAGTTGTCAAGAGATAGTACCCCAGGAGGGTACCTCCCGCTTGGCGGGAGGAGAATCCCTCCGTGCCTCTGAGCAATCGGAGGCACGCTGCCCCTCGTATTCTGGGGGGGGCAACAACTGCCACGAAGAAGAGGGCGGTAGCACGAGCCGCGAAAGGGAGAGAGTCCTATTCGTGCACCCCGAACGCTGCGACAGTGCGCTCTCACTGCGCTCGGCGCGAAGCTCTGCAAGGGGCTGCGCTTCGAGCGGTCGAGAGTCGCCACTGTTTGCCCGGGATAGTACCGGACGATTTGTGAGCCGGAACAAGGCTGATCCGAAGACTCGGAGGAAGCGGAAGACGGTCAAACGACCAGTGACTCCCGCTCTCTCCGACTCCTCGGAGATTGAGCTCACGCCTGCCAAATTTTTGGCAGTCGAGGATGGGCCGGCGGATGCTACAGGATCATCTGCCAAAGAACGCGGTCGACAAGATCTTACGGTGACCTACGGAGAACCGGCTGTCACCACCTCGGTGCGGACCGGAGCCTTCCGCCGTAAAGAAGCTGGTCTGGTGAGAGAAGGCGAGGTCGAGCGACTAACCCGCTCCCTCACAGAAGTGGACACAATGGACCCGCGGAAGGCGGTTGAAATTTCGCTGGAAATTGTTTCCATGGTGGCGGCCAAATCAGGCTCCCTGAAGGGCACGTACGTGCGGGCCCTGAAGTGCGTGGCTGCCGCCGTGGAGAAGCTATTGGACGAGTTTCTACGACGCACTAGTACGGAGGAAGTAACCTGTCTGAGGTCGCAGCTGGAGCGACTGTTGGCAGAAAACTCAGAGCTTCGAGCGGAGGGCGTGCGGGTGCGGGAAGAGATGGCCGAAATGCGTGCATCCCTTGACGGTTTATTGGGACAGCAGGGTAGATTAGCCTCTCCGTCGCCCCCGTCTCCATCAAATGAAAGAGCGGAAAATGAGAAGGACAAGGAAATAGAGGAACTAAAGAGACGAATAGCAATCCTCGAGGCCCGCGCCTCCAAGGTTGAACGCGCAAGGCCTCCGCTGGCGCACGAGCGCCAGGCGCCTGCGCCGTCACCGTGCGACGCCTTAGCTGCACTGTCACGCACAAGGGCTGCAGGTACCAGGGTGGGTGCGGCACCTTCGGCACGCGCGTCCACCAAAGTGGCCGCGTCAAACAAGCCCGTTGGACGGCGAATGGCGGTCCAGCCCGTGAGGCCTCAGGCTGATGCTTCTGCCCCGCTCCAGCCTGCGAAGGCGGGGCCTGGCAGAAGCCGCAAGAATACAAAGGGGTGTGTGAATGCCGCCCAGTCGGCGCAACGCCCACAGCCCCGTCCACTACCTCCAGCCCCGTCCAATATGGAAGCAGCCTGGACAACGGTAGTGAAACGCGGTAGAAGGAGGGCGCTAGACGTTCCTAACCCCCGTCCCGTCCCGACGGTCAACGCTCCCCAGGTAATGGGTCGAGCAGTGACTGAGGGAAAGAGAAAGGGAGGGCGCAAGGCAAGGAAACCGCGCGCCCCGCGGTCGGCGGCTGTCGTATTGGAGCTGCTGCCGGCTGCCAAGGAAAAGGGCCTCACCTATGGGGAGGTGATGGCCCGGGCGCGCGTTAGCGTCGACGTGGATGCCATGGGCGTGGAGGGTGGCCTCCGAGTCCGGCACACCGCCAATGGGGCCCGGTTGCTGGAGTGTCCTGGTGCCAACACCAGCGCGGTCGCGGACAGGGTAGCAGCCCGGCTCCGCGAAATCCTGCCGGACCCAGAAGTGGTGCGTATAGACAGGCCCGTCAAGATGGCGGAAGTCAAAGTGACGGGCCTGGATGAATGCGCCACTAAGGAGGAGGTTGCCGCCGCCATTGCATCGCAGGGCAATTGCGCCCTTACGCAGGTAAAGGTAGGAGAGCTGCGAAGCTCTTACTCTGGAGCCTTCACTGTGTGGGCGCGTTGCCCTATGCAGGCAGCCACACTATTGGCTACGCCTCCACAAGGTCGGCCCGCCGACTCACCAGGGAGGCTACGCGTAGGCTGGGTGATAGCCCACGTGCAGCTACAGAAGGCCCGCCCCTGGCGATGCCTCAGGTGTTTCGGCACCGGGCACGGCCTCGCCAGGTGCCCGTCGGCTGTGGACCGCAGCGGTCTTTGTTTCCGCTGCGGCCAACCCGGTCACAAGGCGGGCTCCTGCACAGCCGCCACACCGCACTGCGTGCTATGCGACGCGGCGAAGCGGCGGGCCGATCATCGGGCCGGGGGCCCGTCCTGTCTTTCCGCACCCTCCTCCACAAAGAGGAGGCGTGGCGGAAAAAAGAAGAAAAATATAGAGGAAGGGCCGGCTGCCTGTGATACAGTCGGCCGGTCAGTTCCCGCCGCGGCCGTCGGGCCGCAAGGCGGGACGGAAGACGAGGGAGCGATGGACGTGACACCTCAATAATGGATCACGTCCATCGCTTCCTACAAGCGAACGTGAACCACTCCGCCAGGGCGCAGGATCTCCTCGTCCACACCATGGCGGAGTGGTTCATCGACATCGCGATCGTTGCGGAGCCATACTTCGTACCTCCCGACCGGGAGGATTCCTGGGCCGGAGATGTTGATGGCTCCGTGGCGATCGTGATGCGACAGTCTGCGGCGTTACCCCCCCTTGGAATGGTGGCCAGGGGATCCGGGTACGTCGTCGTTAGGGTCAACGAAACCGTCGTGATCGGGGTGTACTTCTCTCCGAACAGGAGTCTCGCTGAGTTCGAGCGGTTCCTGGGCGGGCTCGAGGCGTTGGTTCATCGCTTCGAGTCTCGCCCGGTGATACTGGCGGGGGACCTCAACGCTAAATGTACGGCGTGGGGTTCTCCCCGCACGGACTCGCGCGGCGAGTTCCTGTCGGAGTGGGCTTTCGCGACCGGCCTCTGTCTTCTGAACAGAGGTTCGGTCGCGACCTGCGTGCGGTGGAACGGGGAATCACACGTGGACGTGTCGTTCGCGTCTCCGTCCGCCGCACGCCGTGTCCGTGGCTGGCGTGTTCTCGAGGGGGCGGAGACGCTCTCGGACCATCGGTTCGTCCGATTTGAGCTCTCCGTTTCCACCTTGTTGAACGCGCCGGACGAAGACGCCCGCGGTGAGGAGGAGCTCCCGCGTAGTGCTCCCCGATCATTCCCGCGATGGGCACTGAAGCGCCTGAACAAGGTGCTTGCGGTGGAGGCGGCCACAGTGGCCGCGTGGGCGCCGATGCCCGCGCGTCTAGTGGACGTGGAGTTGGAGGCCGAATGGTTCCGGGGTACGATGCGTCGCGTCTGCGATGCTGCGATGCCCCGGGTCAGCGGTCGCGCTCCGCGTGGCGGTGCGTTTTGGTGGACGCCCGAGATCGCGCTCCTCCGAGAGGAGTGCGTGCGGGCGCGCCGCCGAAGCGCCCGCCACCGCCGTCGCCGCCTTCGCGATGCGGATTTCGCGGAGGTGGCGACCCGCCTGCATGCCGACTGCCGTCAGAAGCAGGAGGCACTGCGGCGGGCCATCGGCGAGGCCAAGTCTCAGAGCATGAAGACGCTCCTGGAGACGCTTGACCAAGATCCTTGGGGGCGCCCGTACCAAACGGTCCGCAAGAAATTGCGGCCGTGGGCGCTCCCGGTGACGGAACGTCTCCAGCCTCAGCAGCTGCGGGAGATTGTCTCCGGGCTGTTCCCGCGGATGGAGAGGGGCTTCGAGCCCCCTTCCATGGGCGCGCCACCACGCAGTAGCGTGAGCGGTGATTCCCCTGCTGAGGTGGTCCCTCCGAGCATCTCGGAGGAGGAGATTCGTGCGGCCGTGTCGAGGATGCGGAGGAAGGACGCGGCCCCCGGCCCTGACGGTGTTCACGGCCGGGTCTGGGATTTGGCCTTCGGTGCCCTTGGGGACCGACTCGTGCGGCTCTATGAAGCCTGCCTCGAGTCGGGACGGTTTCCGAAGCAGTGGAAGACGGGCAGACTTGTTCTGCTAAGGAAAGAGGGACGCCCCGCGGACTCACCTGCGGGATATCGTCCTATCGTGCTGCTGGACGAGGCGGGAAAATTGCTCGAGCGGGTGGTGGCCGCCCGCATCGTCCAGCATCTGGCGGGGGTGGGACCCGATCTGTCAGCGGAGCAGTTCGGATTCAGGGAGGGCCGCTCGACCATCGACGCGGTGATGCGCGTGCGTGCCCTCTCTGATGAGGCTGTCGGCCAGGGTGGGGTTGCACTGGCGGTGTCCCTCGACATCGCCAACGCGTTCAACACCTTGCCCTGGTCGGTGATCGCAGGGGCGCTGGAGTATCACGGCGTCCCTGCGTATCTCCGTCGGCTGATCGGGTCCTACCTCGAGGACAGGTCGGTCGTGTGCACCGGGCACGGTGGGGCGGTGCTCCGCTTCCCCGTCCAGCGCGGTGTTCCACAGGGGTCGGTCCTTGGCCCTCTCTTGTGGAACATCGGCTACGACTGGGTCCTGCGTAGCGCCCTAAGTGCTCCTCTCCCGGGTCTGAGCGTAGTTTGTTACGCGGACGACACTTTGGTCGTGGCCCAGGGGAGGGACTTGCGAGAGTCTGCCCGTCTTTCCTGCGCGGGGGTGGCCTTCGTCATCGACAGGATTCGAAGGCTGGGTCTGGAGGTGGCGCTCGATAAATCCCAGGCCCTGTTGTTTCACGGGGCCCGGAGAGCGCCGCCTCAGGGGGCCCACCTTGTGATCGGAGGCGTTCGCGTCGAGATCGAGGCGACCGGATTACGGTACCTCGGTCTCGTACTGGACGGTCGTTGGAGCTTCCGCACTCACTTTGAGAGATTAGGTCCCCGATTGATGGCGGCCGCCGGCTCGCTGAGTCGGCTGTTGCCGAACGTCGGGGGGCCTGACGTGGTGGTGCGCCGCCTCTGGATGGATGGCACTGTACGGGGCTCCCGTGTGGTGCCACGCCCTGACTCGCGACAACGTTGCGGCGTTGCGACGTCCGCAGCGCGCGATTGCGGTTAGGGCGGTTCGTGGATACCGCACCGTCTCGTTCGAGGCGGCGTGCGTGCTAGCTGGGACGCCTCCCTGGGACCTGGAAGCGGAGGCGCTCGCTGCGGATTACGCGTGGCGATGCGATCTCCGCTCCAGGGGGGAGCCGCGTCCTGGCGCGGTGGAAGTTCGAGCGCGGAAGCTTCAATCTCGGCGTGCCGTGCTCGAGGCGTGGTCTCGCCGCCTGGCGGACCCCGCCTACGGGCGACGGACCGTCGAGGCGATCCGCCCGGTCCTCTCGGACTGGGTGAATCGCGACCGAGGACGTCTCACCTTCCGGGCGACGCAGGTGCTCACGGGACACGGCTGTTTCGGTCGCTACCTGCACCTCGTCGCCCGGAGGGAGCCGACGCCGAAGTGCCACCACTGCAGTGGCTGCAACGAGGACACGGCGGAGCACACGCTCGCGTACTGCCCCGCTTTCGCGGAGCAGCGCCGCGTCCTCGTTGCAAAAATAGGACCGGACTTGTCGCTTCCGACCGTCGTGGCTACGATGCTCGGCAGCGACGAGTCCTGGCAGGCGATGCTCGACTTCTGCGAGTCCACCATCTCGCAGAAGGAGGCGGCGGAACGGGAGAGGGAGAGCTCTTCTTCCCTCTCGGCGCCGTGCCGCCGCCGTCGGGCCGGGGGTCGGAGGAGGGCGTTTGTCCAGCTCCAGCCCCTATGAGGAGGCAGTCTCCTCCCGGTGATGGTCACGGGGCGACCTAAGGGGGTTGAGGCTGCGCCGCACGCTACCGTCACTCTAGCGCGCTGGCACCAGGAGGACGGGACGGCGCGTCGGCGGCTGCGGACTGCGATGCAGTCCGCATTTTCGTCGTCGCTGTCGTCGCCGAACATACTGTTGAAGAGCAACCCGGTCGGCGGTGTATCGCGTTCCGACCCGGCAGGCTGGTTCTGGCCCAGCGGGGTATCCCGGAACACCAGCGGCACCGCCCGGGCGGCCTGGTAGGGCCGCCGTACCGCGGAGACTGACGTCGTTGGTCGTCGACTATCGCCTCGACGACCCGTCGGTCGGGCGTCCTCGGGGTGGCGCCGCGTGTCTGGTTGTAGTGTTGACCGCGGGAACCCCCCTACTCTGAACGGGTTCTGACCCCGGACGGAGATCGGACGTCGGGTGTAAGAGTGCAGGGGAGTCGTTTAGTGGGTGGGCCCTAAAATCCTTGGGCCCGCGATCTGCTCTCAACACCTGCAGATCGTTGAGTCTCACATACCCCGCGCGCCCCCTAGGCGCGGGGACCTCGTAGGAGGTTCGGCCCTCTACCCGAAAAAAAAAAAAAAAAAAAGCCCATAGATAGCTACAACGTAAATGCGCCAGCCACTATGACGGCTACTCAACCCTTCAAACCAAAACGCATTACTACTTAACCTACCCGTGCGGAATCATAAGACGTCCTACCACCAGTATACGGAGTAAGCTTCGGAAATAATATAATGAAAATAATAAAACGCGAGATTAAAGTGTAGCTTTAATTAAGTCTATAGGTAACAAACACTAAGCGTGTCTGTTCCTATCAGGTCAGTAAACAAATCCTGGATATCGCAGTGATTCTTAAAGAAACAGAATAAAAGCAGTCTCCTTGGTTGGAACTTAACTTCTTCATTCATTGAATACTGATAGTTTTCATAGACAGCAATATATCTCAAGTTTCGTTCGCCTTTAAATAATATCAGTCGCAATGACAACAGGCCGGTTTTGATTAAAAAAAATCGAGTTCAACGAACTCTCGAGTGCCTCCTGCGAGTCCTGCGTGACGCGATGTGTTCCTGTTTACCCTGCATACAGATATTGTATTCCATTATTTTTTTATATATATGTGCGTACGTTGACTTTGTCGGCTGTACAAATAAATAGTTTGGGTAGACGAAGTCGTGGCCAACCCGATGTTAAATGCTGATGGCAAATAAATGCCACGACAAAATGTAAGATACAAGGTTCTGAGTTTCTTGTATAACAGTTTTCCCGGAATTTTAATTGGAACGCATGACTGTTTATCTCAATAAAATTTCCAGGGCAGCGGCACCTATTTACATACTTCCATTTCACTAATGCCTCTTCACAAAACCTGTTCGCATATCTCGTAAGATGGGACCGCAATGTATCAGATCCTATATGAATCGCATAAATGCTGACAACCTCGAAAAACTGATGATAGGTCGTGTTGACGTTAAAAGACAACATGAACCATCAGACGCGTTGGTCAAAACTTATAGAAACACTTTTTTTCTTTTGTTCCTGCTTAAGGTGATAGCCTTGAGAGGCCATTTCAGCGTAACCCTAAAAAGTAGGTGAGCTCACGGGGCTCAAACCTGACGACGTTGCTAACACTAACCCTTGCAAGAGCAGTGCTTCGCAGAATCTACCACCGGATCGGAAACGAGACCCACTGAGGCCGGTATGCCTGAAGCACTTAGAACTGTTGAGGATAAAGACAAGCCGAGAGGAGATATGACGAGAGAACAGTCATCAAACTAGACAAGACCTTCGGAAATAAAGTAGCAGATTCTGAAGAGCAATATGAACTTCAATAGTCCCTTTTTTTCCTAACACAAATCTCGTTCAGATCATTTATCGGTTTATTTAGATAAAAATACAAGATGTCAATAAAACACACTTGTATTATTCAAGCGGCCTCGAAGGGAAACCTCCGGACACTTAAAGAGCTATAAATCCCTTGAGATAAACGAAATCTTGAGGGTGTGTTTAGATAAACACGTAGGGCTGTCGTGTTTTTCAAAAATGTTGATTAATTTAGAATATATTCAAAATCACTTTTTTCTAGAGATTGACTGATCAGCTCACGGCTGTCCTTATATTAAGCAATGACCTGTGCTCATTCTTCTCCTTCTTTCTTTCCTATTACCCTCTGTTGGGGTGTAGGGCTCGAATCAAATCCTTCCATTTGCATCGGTCTTGGGAAATCTGTTCTAGCTCCTCCCACGTCATGCCCAAGACGCCCAGCTCCTGTAACCACTTAACACCAGGTGGGCTGTGAGCTCGTCCACCCATCTATGCAATAAAAAAAATAAAAAATTGAAACGATTTCAAACCCTTCCTTCAAACCAGAATGCATTACTGCTTCACGGCAGAAATACGCAAGGTATCAATTCGTGTCGGTTGCCAAGACGTTCTACCACTAATAAATTGCAAAGATTAATTCTTCCCAACAAGGTTCTCACTCTAATCAATAAATCAATAAACAAAAATACGACTTGTTTAACATTATCACCACTTAAACAGGCCACCGTTTACCCTCTGTTTGTGTTGCGTGCAGAACGAAGTGCGATTCTAACAAATGTGCGGTTCCGTTCGCGTGACAACCCTACTCGGTGACCCTCCGTCTCAAGACGGTGTAAACAACGTTTTATAAGCGTTTAACTTGTGCGGTGCCAGTTTCAGCGGGAAATAAATTTAAATTTGCTTCAATTATCTATTATTGATTAGTTTATACACTTTATACTTTATTTTGTTGTTGACATTATGTAAAATAAGACGAAAAAATAGACCATTATAATATTTTTTTAAACTGAACAAAGCTAATCAAAAAAATCAAACTAGGCGTTACAAGGTGGGTGACGGCATTTACGTTGTTGATGTCCATGGGCTCCTTAAACCTAATTAAAGTAAAGGTAAATTAACTCAGTACTTTTTTTTGTTGCACACTTTTTTCTGTCATCATTATTCATATAAATTTTTGTACATTATTATTTAGTTTACAAGGGGCTTACCTAGCTTGTTTAATTAAATGTTATAATATTATTTCGCTTTATTATTGACAACTCTTACTCTGTTAAATATGTTTCTTTGACTGTTTTAGTGTACAATAAATCACAAATAAATTATTTACGTTAATGAAATAAAAAAAGCATCTAAATTATTTTGTAGGTTTAACGACAAAGGGAAAACCTTCCACCGAGCGGGTGATATTGCTCGGTAGACTGACGGTCCGAATGTAGTTGTTCGGAACTTGTATATATGCAAGCTTATCTTAAAAATGTTGTAAGCGAGATTCAGGCATCGTTCAAATATATTGTGTTCTATGATGGCTACCCGCCACAGTTTCATATGATACAATTTTTTTTACCGTACTATTATAAGCTTTTATTAAAACCCACACGTTAAAACACGTAAAGGATATATTCACAGTTTTAATTTTAAAATTCACAATCGTTGTGATGTCCTCTTCGTATAGAGATTACGTTGCTGTGAAGGATACCTGTAGGAAACGGAAAATCACTTTGTTGAGTTCTTCAATAAAAATGGTCGCATACCATGAGCTGGCTAACGATTTCTGTCCATGTATGCCAATCAAAATTAGATTTTTTTATTTTAAGACTAATTAGGTCAAATTAAAAAAAAATAGACATATTATTATTATAAAAAAAATACTCCGTTTCTTTTGAAGAAATGTTTATAAAAACACACACACATTATCTCGTTATGAATGAAGCCGAGATAGATGTATTATCTACAACTAATTTAATTTTAAACTGAAACTAAACAAAAAGAAAACAAAATGTTTGCAATTCACACGTGGTAGAAGTGAAACCTTCCAAAATTAAAATACAATTATCCTAAACGTCTTAAGTATATGTAAAATTTTGTCATTAGTAAATAATTGTAAGGTAGCGCCCTCTGTGAATTGATATTTTAATTTCACGTATAATCCTAAATTAAAATTCACTACAAGAGCTTTCATACACACGTTAGTATTAAAAAATCTCACAGATGGCGCTGTATTAAATAGTATGTATATTTCTGTCTCATTCTTTGCTGGCTTCATCCTACACATTTTTGTATTTGTGTCTCTTACCTGTCGTTTTTTCCGTTGCATCCGGTTTGAAATCACAACGATTCTAAAGAAGTTTTCACTTCAAAAAATGATCGGAAAACGCTAACACTCGCACCGCACGTGAACACTTTAGCGGGTGTTTTCCGCTCAGAGAGGCGCAACGTGTTTCTTAAACTTAAGGGCAGGCCTTTCACCCTTTTGTCTGCCATGGTGATTAGTAATCATAATCACATTGTATTATTCTTTAGAATTCCTGTCATAATTACTGTTGAATATTTTGAAGGCAGACAATCTCCGCAGTGGTTCTGGTGGACTAGTAAAATTACATTCTATTAGATTATTCACATTCCTTCTTCAATGGTTCGTGTTTAGTGCGACTTTTTTAACTTTTCGATCACGTAAAAGTTAACTCAAATTTGTATGGAGTTAGTACAGCGCCCCTAGCGGCTAACGTAGGAGCTCTGTCCATCTCCATACAAATTTGAGTTAAATTTAACGCGAACGAGAAGTTAAAAAAATTGCACCTAGCACACTGGTAGGCCCTATGCTCGTCAATGGCGAATAAATAAAATACAAAACTGTGTTAGATGAAACGGCATTTTAAATATGTACCATCACATGTTTTTGTCGTTAGATAAATGTCGATATTAAAATTTCAAAAAAAACAAACAATTACACAAAATCAAAATCGTCGCATGTGCGCAAAAACAACACGTGTAGACACGACGAACATGTGACACAGATAAAGGGTTTAGAAGGAAAAAACAAAACTGATAGACAATAAAAATTGGCAACATGCAAAAGCTATTTAGATACGTGTAGGTATACGTGATACCTTATTTTTTGTTTTTTTTTTCGGCGTAAATGTTTTATACTCAGACACGAGCCCAGGACATATGTTTCGGGAGTCGACACCTTTAACGCATTTAGCAAATGTCCGCTCAATATGTTTTTGAGGCAATTCGAATTCGGGCCAAGTTAATTTCGAAGCTTCAAGCGTAGTATTCCTGCTTCGCGGTAGAAATGGGCAAATCGGTAGGCAGCGGCTTGGCTCTGCCCCTGGCATTACTGAAGTCCATGGGCGACGGTAACCACTCACCATTAGGTGGGCCGTATGCTCGCGTAGACTTACAATGCACCCTAAAACTATTAATTATGTTACGGCCTAACATCAGATGGGTCGTGTGCTCGCTTAGCTATCATAATACAAAGATATGTAGATTGAAACATTCAAAAATACAAACTTTATCACCAGACCGAAATAAAAATTATTATTTATCCCCGTGTTTGTTGTTAGGTTATGTTAGGTGAGCTCACAGGGCTCAAACCAGAAGTGTTGCTAACACCGGCCCTAGCAAGAGCAGTGCTTCGCAGAATCTACCACCGGATCGGAAACGCGACCCACTGAGAAGATCGGGCGAGAAACTCAGTGGGCTGTGTCTACGGGTTAAGTCAGTCGATAAAATTCCACTCCGCAACCCGGATATAACTTTGGGAGTGTATCGAAAGCAATTAAGCGGAGGTGACCACAAATACGCGGGACACGTCTACGGTCGATCTTCCCAGCAACGGGCGCGCGTGGCACCAAAGAATGTCGCCAATTAAACTTGATCGATCTTGAGAATTTTAATACGGTTCAATCGATTTAAACATCTGTTATAAAAAAACGAGTAAGCGCATCTAGCTTTTAGATTCTAAAGAAAATCTTAACTTATTCTATGATTATTGTATTTTTTTGTTCACCTTATCATGATTGCCTGGAAGAAATCGCTTTTAGCGATAAGACTTTACTGGGGGTAGGACCTCTTGTGAGTCCGCGTGGGTAGGTACCACCACCCTGCCTATTTCTGCCGTGAAGCAGTAATGCGTTTCGGTTTGAAGAGTGGGGCAGCCGTTGTAACTATACTTGAGACCTTAGAACTTATATCTCAAGGTGGGTGGCGCATTTACGTTGTAGATGTCTATGGGCTCCAGTAATCACTTAACACCAGGTGCGCTACGAGCTCGTCCACCCATCTAAGCAATAAAAAAAAAATAAAAAACCAGCCCAGGCCTTTCTAGTTCATTAAAAAACAACCTAATTAGGTTCTCCAAAAGAAAAATAAAAGGCTTTTTTTGTTAAATCTTACAGACACGGCCGGCACGCGCAACGCATTAACAATAAAAAGAAAACAATAAACGCCATTAAACTTGAACAAAAGGAGTAAAAGTTGGGGCGCAATTAAAAAAAAAAAAAAAGAAATAACAAGGAGTTTTAATAAGTATTATTATATTTGAGATGACAGCAGGGGAACTCGCACCTGGCGGCGACGCGTGCCTTACTGCTTCGGAATCACAATAAAATAATACACCGTTCTCTATAACTTTGTAATGAAACGGGAAATGAAACAGTAATGGAACTTAGTGTACAATGCTAAGCGAAAATTCAAAAAAGGTTGTTACTCGAAAAAAAAAAACATAAAAATAAAGAACACTCATTAAATACTCTTTGTTTTTAAGACAAAAATAATGAGAGTCATTGATGACTTCTTAGCAAAAGTTTCGAAATATTGAATTAAAATAAAAAAAAGTCGTGGATCTTTAAAACTAATTTTAAAGATTTTTTAGTGCACAAAATTCATTGACAACCAATAATGTTTACTTTTTAAACTTACTCGGGGTTGTATTCTAGATATGACCCTCTTTATTTCAAGTAATGCATTCTTTGTCGAGCCGACATCTGTCCGGTCGACACCTGGTCTTGTTCGGAGTCGCGCAACTCTTATACAGGGTGTGACGAATCGTGCCAGAAGTCGAATTAGAAATGAAACACCCTAGCGTAGACGGAAAACAAAGCTAACTTACTAATTAAAGACAAATACCAGTCGCTTTTATTAGTTTTCTGAGCACGTGATAGAAGGAGAAGGTAGTCGGCAACCGCGTACTGCTTCACATCAGTGTGCTTAAGCGAAGCACGGCTCTTGCTAGAATTAGTGTTAGCAACGTCGTCAGGTTTGAGCCCCGTGAGCACACCTACTAGTTAAGGTTACGCTGAAATAGCATCTCAAGGCTATCATCGGCTTAGGTAGAAAAAAAAACAAAGTGCTTAGTGCGAGTTTTTTAACGTTCTCGATAGCGTTAAAGTTAACCCAATTTTGTATGCAGTTGGAACAGCGCCTCTAGCGGCAAACGTAGGCAAACGATCTATATAACGAATATGAGCTAACTTTTACGCTATCGAGAGCGTTAAAAACTCGCACTAATCGCACAGAACGGAGTTTACATACTGAGTTCCTCCGCGGATCTTCTCAGTGGGTCGCGTTTCCGATCCGGTGGTAGATTCTGCGAAACACGGCTCTTGCTAGAATTAGTATTAGCAACGTCGTCAGGTTTGAGCCCCGTGAGCTCACCTACTAGTTAAGGTTACGCTGAAATAGCAGGAAAAAAAACCAAAGTGCTTAGTGCGAGTTTTTTAACGTTCTCGATAGCGTTAAAGTTAACACAATTTTGTATGCAGTTGGAACAGCGCCTCTAGCGGCAAACGTAGGCAAACGATCCCATTCCATACAAAGATGAGCTAACTTTTACGCTATCGAGAACGTTAAAAACTCGCACTAATCGCACAGAACGGATCTTCTCAGTGGGTGGCATTTCCGATCCGGTGGTAGATTCTGAGAAGCACTGCTCTTGCTAGGGCCAATGTTAGCAACGCTCCTGGTTTGAGCCCCGTGAGCTCACCTACTAGCTCGGTGAATCTAGAATAACCCCTCGAGGTTACTGGAATAAGTAGGGGAAAAAAAATTACCACTCCGTCGTGTGCACACACTAAAGAAAATGTGTATTTACGATCACAACTACAAATAAGGGCCACGCGCGCTCATACTTTGCAACAACTATACCTATACTGAAATGATAAGTATAAGACGTGCCAACCCTGCTTCACTTCTTCTTTTGTCAGTTTCCTCATGACTTTCGTGAGCCACGTCTAGATATTAGGTGTTTCGTGACAATTAACTATTTGATAGGATATTTTGAAGTCGGTGAAAATTAAATTGAAACAAATTACATAGTCGTAGTTAAAACAAGAATTGATTCATCATGGAAAACAGTCATGTCTAACAATTTATTCGATTTTGAATTTCATAACAATAGGTTCTGAATTCAACAAAAAATGTAGTCATAAGTGGCTTGAAATTTACAAAAAAACGTATGATATGATTTGATCTAAAATTCAGATCAAACTCGATAGTATATTAGAATTATCGTTATAATTCATGCTCAAACATTTTTATCGAGCCATTCTTAATTATTTCTAGCAAGTAATACAATATTGAAAAATATTTTTTATTATCTTTAAATTATAAACGAAACGGTTACAAAAACTAAAAAATTCATTACGAAATTTTGTCATCCATCACGCGCTCTCTTCGTGTCCTTAAAGACTGTAATTAAACTCGAGTTAATGCGCAAACTTTGTGAATTCTTCCCATAAGAGGCGGCATTCGCGAGTGACGACGCGAGAAACGCTAGTGCCTAAGACTGCGTGATAACACGTCAACACTTGTGAGTGACACACGTAACGGTAAAAAGATTCTGAACGCCGCGATTTAAGAATTAAGATTAACAGCAGTGCAAGTTTGCAAGTCGCCATGCCCTAAAGCAGTCTTTCTCAAAGTGGGCGATAACGCCCCCTGGGGGGCGTTTGAAACCTAGAGGGGGGCGTTAAGGGGCCCACGAAAAAATGGGGGGCGTTGATGTGGGTTAGGGGGGCGCTGTAAAATTTGTAATTTCATTTACTTTATAGTATTTTAAAGTTTACTAAAATTAAAACTCACCTACTACACAATAACGAATAATTAGTTTATATTTCTACCCTGTATGATGTTATAAAAACTTAAAATAATTAACATAGATTTCGTAGGATAGCCCACACACCGTACGCAATCAAGTTGTAACAAGTTTCTGCGGAACATGATCGATGATAGTTAAAAATTTACAGCAATTTTACCTTAATTACATTGCACCAGAAATTATTTTAAAGATTAGAAAAAAACTACCATGCAGAGTTTTAAAATATTACACATACGTAAACTAACACAAATTGAGGTTTTCTTTACTTTCTTTCTTGTTTCTAACATAAGGGCATTTTAAAGCATTTTCCTAGCATTTTATAAGAAATTACTGATGTGAGAATCATAATTTTTATATAAAATGGAAATACGTATATAATTATTGTTCAAAAACTTGTCTTAGATTATTATTTTTTACAATTTACCCATTACCGTCCAATGTCAAATAGTATAGTATAGTAAGCCTAAACAGCTCACTTATTGTAAACATTGTACTATTTTATTTCTTTATAATAACAGGTTGGGGAAAAAGATTCTTCGCATTTTTTAAGAAAATTCACAACATTTTTTAATATAGTTTATTCACATTTAACTAAAGTATGTCGGTATCATTTTGTTCGATAGCTTTTTGCCATCTTTTACGTAGGGACATTATCCCATTGCTATAGAAATTTTGGGGCTTCTGATCAAAATACCGCGACAATTGGTTTTGGCAGTCCTTTCGTGATGTTAACCTGACACTGCCTAAAGAATTCTGAAGAGACCGAAACAGGTAGAAATCTGAAGGTGCAAGGTCAGGACTATACGGCGGATGCATGAACACCTCCCAGCCAAGCTCTCTTAATTTTTGCTGAGTGGCTAAAGATGTGTGAGGTCTAGCGTTATCGTGATGAAAAACCACACCCCTTCTGTTGATTAATTCCGGCCGCTTTCTCTCAACTTCTTGCTTTAATCTCATCAGTTGTTCGCAGTAGAGTTCAGAATCGATGGTTCTGCCTGGTGTTAATAGCTCATAATGTATAATGCCCTTCCAATCCCACCACACACACACGCATCACCTTGTTGCGAGTTAACCCGGGTTTCGCCAGAGTCTGTGAAGCCTGACCGGCCTTTGACCACAACCTTTCTCGTACGTTCTTGTCGTACGTGATCCACTTTTCATCACTAGTTATCAGCTTCTTCAAAAATGGTTCGGTTTCATTACGTCGTAATAAAGAATCACAAATGAGTACACGGTTCATTAGGTTTCTTTCAGTGACCTTTTTTGTGTACTCAGTTTTTTTCAAATGCGCCATAACTATTTTGTGGTCAATTCCCAGTTCTTCAGTTACGTTGTAACTACTGATATGCCGATCTTGCCCCACTTTTTCAAAAATGGCATCGATTTTATGCGTAATAAGGCCAGAGCGACGTGCATTTTTGACATCAAAATTTCCGGATTGAAAACGCTTAAACCAAATTTGTGCTACTCTCACAGACACAGCACTAGGTCCATAAACATAAGTTCATACATCTTTAAGCTATTGCATAGCTTTTATCGCGGGCCTTGAGCGCGGCGCCCGAATCATGAAATTCCATAACGAAAAAAACCTAATACCCCTCACCTCGCCTACCATGTAGCTCGCGTTCAACACATTCACACGTTGCGCTTGTGTAGTGTTTGTGAATGAGCGCGTGGCGTGATGTCACACTGCATGCGAATCATGAAAAGTCTGCCCATCTCTCTCTCGCGCGGTTTAGCTTATGAGTGTGAAGGGGACAGTTAAGGTTTTGCCTTTATTAAGGTTTAATATATCGTGGTCTTGTTTTATTATTGTTTTAATATTAAATTATCATTGTCTAATTATAATATCATAAGTTCATAAAAAATGCTATGCAATAGCTTTACCGCCGCAGTTCCCGAGAGCCACACGTTTTTTTTCGCCGGAAATCGCCGGGCTTCCGCCCTTCACTGGGGATGGAGGGCGGGGCATGTCGGAATCGTACCGAATAAAACCTCCTGTCGCTCAACAACCAGCATCCAAACCTCGCATGAGACAGAGCTCATGAAAAGGCAAAGGGAGGAAAGTGAAGTGTTTAGTGCGGAGCACATCTCTCCCATCACCCTCCTCCTCGGGATGCCGGACTGCCGGTCGTCGGCGCCACGACCACCAGCCCTCTCGGTCGGCAGGCTATCCGAAGCCCGCCTAGATGGCGCCGGTTAGAATGGTCTTTCCTACGGAATACCCCGCTGGGTGAGAACCAGGGTGGGTTGGGGATTGCCGGCCTTCCATCACCCGGATGCTCATACATAAAACGTATGCAGAGCAGCTTGCACGTCGTCTTCTTAGGCCCCCTTCGCCGGTCCCCAGGCCGACATGTGAGGGAGACCCGAAACACTTAGAGGGCCAGGGCTTGGGCGAGATCCGTCTCTCTGGACCCCGCTCGACGGGGGTGGGCCTGTGCATCTCTCACGCGCCCCGCCGCCTCCTTTTGCGAGATGGTGCACTCGCAGAAGTCGAGCGTCGTCATCGAGCATCGATGTCAGAACACTCGGCAACGACAAGTCGTTTCCTATTTTTGCGACGAGGACACGCCGCCACCCCTCCCATGCGGGTCAGGCGACGGGCGTATGCTCTGCCGTGTCCAAGTCGCAACCACAATGGTGGCACTCTGCCGTCGGCTCGGCTCCGATCCGGTGTAGGAACTCACCGAAGCAACCATGCCCAGTGAGTACCTGCGTGAGCCGGAAAGTGAGGCGTCCTCTGTCGCGATTCACCCAATTCACAAGAACCGGGCGAATCACCTCGACGATCCTACGACCAGCCGAAGGATCGCCCAGCCGCCTGGACCATGACTCCAGCACGGACCGCCGAGATTGGGCCCTCCGCGCTCTGACCACACTGGGGCTGGGACGTGCCACGTCCCGGACACGAAGGTTAGCCCGCTACTGATAGTCAGCGGCGAGCGCCTCCGCCTCCAGAACCCAAGGCGGCGTCCCAGCCAGTACACACGCCGCCTCGAAAGAGATGGTGCGATAAACACAGATGATCTTGACCGCGATGGTGCGTTGCGGTCGTTGCAGCAACTTCGCTACCCCCACGGCCAGTGGCTGGCCTCACGCGGGCGCCTCGTATAAGGCCATTGACCGCACCACTCCCGTATAGAGACGGCGCGTCACCTGGTCAGGCCACCCGATGTTGGGAAGAAGCCGGCTTAACGCGCCGGCCACCCCCAACAAACGAAGGACCAGGTTCTGAAAGTGAACACGAAAGGTCCAACGACTGTCCAGAATGAGGCCGAGGTACTTCAACTGCACCCCGACCCGATACGGGCGCCTCCAACCACGATATGGGCATCGACAGGTGGCACTCTCCGGGGCCTGTGGAACCACATGGCCTCGGATTTACTGAGTGTCGCGTCGAGGCCCAATCTCCCGATTTTGCCGACGACATGCGCCACCCCAACGGTGGCAAGACGAGCAAACTCAGCAACCCCCCCGTCTGCGTAACAGATTACGCTTAGTCCCGGGAGGAGGGCACCTCTCAGTACCCAGTCATACCCGATATTCCACAAAAGGGAGCCTGTGCACGATCCCACCGTGTCCAGTACATGTGACCGATCTGTCCTCCAAGTAGGAAGCCACCGCAATAAGTGTTAGTTAGACATATGCTGTCGCGACACTTTTTGTAAATAATAAGGTTTTCTACAAAGTCGTAGTCCATTATTTTATTCTATCATCAATAGTTTTCATAGGTACGCGACGTAAAGAATATTTTAGGAAATTTTTTTTACACCTTGTGTTAAATTATTGGAATTGTAGTAAGGATACCTAATTTTTTTCAAAAAAGATCATAGCCTATGTCACTCAGGAATAGTGAAGCTTCCAAACAGTGAAAGAATTTTTCAAATCGGCTAAGTAGTTTCGGAGCCTATTGAATACAAACAAACAAACAAATCTTTCCTCTTTATAATATTATAGTATAGATATTAATTATTACAAATAATAAAAACGCTGATTTAGACGGCGGTTTTTATTTGAACCAGTTCTAAATTATAAACTAAAATTCTATGAAAAATTACCCATATTTGTCTATAATACGAAATGATATTAATTTATTTTTCGTAGTTTCCTTCCTTCTTGCGTCGATAATCCTCAGTGCTGAAGGGTCGTGGCCTCCTCTAATAACTTTCTCCTGCATCTTCTTGCGCCATTACTACCTGTCCTCGGCTGTGTGGATAGCAACGTGGACTGAGATATTGAGAGTGGAGCGTATTTGGTCCGACCAGCGCATTGGATATCTACCTCTGTGCCTTCTCCCGCATACCTTGCCTGTTACCAGCAGCTTTTCCACATTGTCACCTCTCTTTCTGGCAATATCTCCAAAGATCTCGAAACTTCTCCGCGCGCATGTAGTGCTGAGGCGCATTGGAATCTTGAGCTCGGCCTTTCTAGTTTCACCAGGACAGGTGGGCGAGCAAACGCTCCTAACAACTGCCCGAGCGCCTCCGAAGGAGACCTAACAACTCAAGAGCAATTGCTTCGCGAATGAATCTACTACCGGATCGGAATCGCGACCCGCTGAGAAGATCCGGCGAGAAACTCAGCGAGCTGATTCATGGGTTAGGTTGCACGGCGAACTCTTTGTCGAGTTCGACGAGTACGGTTACCGAGGTCCCTAAGCCTGCTCCTAGTGTTAGAGCTGAAGGCGTCTAATGCAAAGGTTATTGGATCTGATGGATCCGTAAGGACGTGTCTAGGGCGTCGACGGTGACTGGCTCCTGCGTGATCAGGATTCGGGGAGTAGTCAGCGGCGGCAACGATAACGATTTTATAAATACACGCTCTGTAGCGATGTATGGACATATACTAATATGAAGAAACAATAATAGCATCTACAAATACATAATTATGTACTACGTGGTACTACATTTACTAAAATTAATACAACATTTATTAATTAAATTAATGAAATTGTGGTTTTAAAGTTTTAGGGGTGTATAAAAAATGGGGGGCGCTGAAAAATAATTGATTTTCAAAGGGGGCGGTAAAAGAAATAAGTTTGATAATCACTGCCCTAAAGGATAAAACGCCCGGTGCATTCGTATTGAGCGATGGAGATGGGCCGGTGTTCGAATATCGCAGGCAAGTGCCCGATTTTTCAATGAAATACATATCTAACAAATGTTCACGAACGACTTTCACGGAGAATGAATAACATTGTGTAATAAAAATTAATGCGTTCCGGCTTGAAGGATGGGGCAGCCGTTGTAAAATATAGTTAAGACTGAAACTGGGTGACAGCATTAAATTGTCATTGTCTATGGGCATCGGTAACCACTTAACAGCCGTAAGATCATTCACGTCTTAGCAACAAAAAAAACTTATTTATACCTATGTAACACAGTAAGACAAACGCTGAAAGCATTACTGTAACTGTTTGGCTTGGAATGAGACGAACTTTTTTTTTTTTATTGCCCTTGTAGGCAGACGAGCATACGGCCCACCTGATGGTGAGTGGTTACCGTCGCCCATGGACTTCAGCAATGCCAGGGGCAGAGCCAAGCCGCTGCCTACCGCTAACGAGCTTGTGACTATTAGACAAACTAGTTAAAACTGCTGCGGTAGGCAGCGGCTTGGAGCGGTAGGCAGCGGCTTGGCATTCCACCTGGCATTGCTAAAGCCCATGGGCGACGGTAACCACTCACCATCAGGTGGGCCGTCAGCTCGTCTGCATACAAGGACAATAAAAAAAAAATCAGACAAACAATAGTTAAATGGACTTTCTTACTTCAGCAAATGACGCGAAAACCTAATTTCAAAGATCAAATTTTATAAAATAAAAATCTTGTTCTAATTCATATAAATTTGAGTTTTACTAAAGTAGTTACCTAAAGGTAATTATTTTCACTTAAATTGTATATCGCTCGAAGATCCTAACGAATATTTCCTTTTCACTATTATAAATAATAGAATTAAGCAATCGAATTCCGTGCAAATATAGTAAATAGTAAACAGTATAAACGCGACGTTTTAAATCGCAAATTGTTTACGTGTGTTTACCATGAACACCTCGCTATTTAATTTGCGAGTCGTCTCGTGAACGATTCGCATAACTAAATTCTGCGAGGAAGTTTAAGAGCGTCGCTTCTTTGTACAAAACGCTTAGTCAATGTGTAACTTGAACACACTAGTGATCTAGTGGTATTAAGCTTACCCGCAATCTCGAGGACGCGGGTTCGAGACAAATCACATAATATGTTTTCTGATCAATAACAAAACTGTCAGCATGTTTTTTTTTAATTTCTTTGCCGACAGACTAGCTTACGGCCCACCTGATGGTAAGTGGTTACCGTCGCTCATGGACGTCACCAATGCCAGGGACAGAGCCAAGCCGCTGCCTACCGTTAAGTACTCTCCACAAGAAGTTGAAGAAGGACATGTCATACATAGCGCTCGGGTAATTATATTATAATCGTCATAATTACTTCAGTGCGCCACGTAGGGTACCGGTGACCTACATGGCAGTCAATATGTTAGGTAACTTTTTTTTTTAAGAGATTTATGACCTGGTAACTAAGACCTTTAAGTCATGTCTTATTTTACTTTATATTCTTAATTTTATGAAAAATGATAATATGGAGTGAAATGAAATGAAGATGATTAATTTGAAACATTAATCAACTGGGATGAAATTTAATGAAATGAGATGATATGGGATGAAATATAATCGCAGTAAAATGGTGGTCATTTACTGAGATTTTTTCAGTGGACTTTTTGGAGGAACCCGAGAAGTTACGTCCAGCAGCTTTGTTTCATTTTCCCACATTTGTGCACTTTCACAGATATTAAACAGTTAATAAACTACCGTTATTACACATTTAAACCTGAAGAAACACTAAATAGACAAAATAAAACAAATCACACAACTTCACTCCTCGCGTTCCCGCCAAAAAGTCCTGTTAGGTAACAAATCAACGAACTGCCACAGAGTACACGGCCAACAAAGATGACGCTTCCAAAAATTATTCTTTTCACCTATTAGGTGGAGACAAACATTAGGCACACACTCCATCCCATTCCGCGAAGCCAGCGACCGTTCACGTTAAAAAACCTCGCAATCTTAAGTAGTTAAGCATCTAAGTCCTCTTTTTTTAATGGAGGAGACTCGTCAAAGCCTTTCGCCGCCTTTTACGATTGTCCTTTTGCAGAGCCGCCGGCGCTTTCACGGAAATCTAGTGCTTTAAGTCGTGTAAAATTGAAGAAGCCGCGTTTTGAGGACGTTCGCTGTTTGACATCATTGCTGCGTGATTTAGACAAAAAAAGTGCTAAACTATAATGTCTTCTCGCATTAAAACTATATAATCTCAAAATTTATTAATTTTACTGGAGAATGTTTTAAATGTTTAATATATACCTACCTAATATTTTTAATATTAATCTTTATAATTGCAACATTTATTTTTTTAATTTTTTACCAGTTATATTATCTGTCTTTTAAAATAAGATAAAATTATGTATTAATTTTGTTAATAGTAGTCAAAACATAGGTAAACTAAAAAATAATAATGTAAAACCAAATTACGCTCTTTTGACAATATTAATAAGAAGAATAACAGTGTTACCAAATATTTACGCATATTAAGGCGATATGGTGTAACGTCACCAATTTAAGCTTTTTTTTTTATTACAAGTACATACTAGCGCTGATATATTAAGAGAAAGTAGTAGAGGAAGAGGTAGAACTAAGAAGAAATGGATGGATTGCGTGAAAGACGATATTTGTAAGAGGGGAGTGAGCGAAGAAATGGTATATGATAGAGGAAGATGGAAGGAGAAAACATGTTGCGTCGAATGCGGAATATGTATTATAAATCTTTAGAATAATATGATCTATGTAATTATGTACCTTCTTTCACTTAAATGTTATTGTGTGATGTTTGATACCGGAAGTTAAACAAAAAACCTATACGGACTCATTTGTAAACGATTTCTATTTTCTGGATATTCATTAGATGTTTTAGATAGAAAATTGATTTAAAAAAAAAACGGAATCAATGAAAAATAAATATCTGCCGCCATGACAGGACGCCGCGTTCCATTCCACGTAATGATCGCTAAGATTCCCGCTTCATCGCGCGCGGTTCTTAATTCGTACGTTCTCTAATGAGATCCACCTTCGCCGTGTCTGCGTACAATGGATCGCTACGTGCGTAGTTTTCTTTTTTACATTTTTTTTTTTTAAATTTCTAAACCGTTTTTCAAGGGCCGCGCTCCATTCAGCCCGAACGTTTTGAAAGACGGGAGTCTCTAAGTAATGATTTTCCATGTGCACGACGAATGAATGGACGCAGTTTAATTTTGTTAGTGGTTTATTTATGTGTTAATTCTTCGTTTAAAGCAAGCATTAGCGTTTAACTATAACGTTGGTAAATAAAATAATTTCGTTAATGAAGTAACAATAAAAATTTGGAATAATAATTACCGATTAATATGTGATAGATAGTGATGGAATTTTGATAAAGTATTTTTGGCAAAGGAATTGTAGTTTTTTATTTTTTTATTGCTTAGGTGGATGGACGAGCTCACAGCCCACCTGGTGTTAAGTGATTACTGAAGCCCATAGACATCCACAACGCAAATGCGCCACCCACCTTGAGATATAAGTTCTAAGGTCTCAAGTAGTTACAACGGCTGCAACACCCTTCAAACCGAAACGCATTACTGCTTCACGGCAGAAATAGGCAGGGTGGTGGTACCCACCCGCGCGGACTCACAAGAGGTCCTACCACCAGTAAAATCTTATTAAGCACGCTGTTTATTAGGTTAATAGTCTATTTAATAAAAAAGACAAAAAAAAAATTTCTATTACCGAAGTCTTAAATTGGTATTTAAACGATTTGAGGAGCTACAAACAATTCAATAAAAACTCATATTTTATTAATAATGTAAAATGATCCTTAAATCATATATAAATAAGGATGTCTATATTTACGTTGTAATATAGTTTATATTGTACTGATCAAACACACGGCTTTGCTGGTCGATGTTTGATTTGTCTTTGATAAAGTTGCTACCAAACTACATAATAGGATCAAAGCCAATATGAAGATTTCCGGAAATATGAAGATTTCCTGAAAACTTCATCGAAATCATTCCAGCCGTTCCGGAGTTTAGGTACACGACATATAGGTAGGCATACATCCACTTTTTTTATTGCTTAGATGGGTGGACCAGCTCACAGCCCACCTGGTGTTAAGTGGTTACTGGAGCCGATAGACAGCTACAACGTAAATGCCCCACACACCTTGAGATATAAGTTCTAAGGTCTTAGTATAGTTACAACGGCTGCCCCACCTTTCAAACCGAAACGCATTACTGCTTCACGGTGGAAATAGGCGGACGATATTTTACAATAACGAACATTTAATTCTTTATAAGCATGTACTTACCTAAAGATGTAGCACAGTGTAGATGCCGCGTCAAACAGCCGATGATTGTCTGAAAACAAAATGAACGAATTAATTTTAAATTTTAATAAACTAAATAAAAAATATCGACGCTTGAAAGGCAAACGTGACTAAGCGACAATGCGTGAACTTTACGGTAGACAAATTTAAAGTTGAAAAACCAGAAAAAAAATTTTTTTTTAGCGAATCTAGCTGTAGTAGAATCTAAATAGTTGTAGGATTGAAACGATTTTAATACACCTAGAAATATATTTTTTTTGCGCATCGAATATAGTTATTGCCTATCATTTATGTATAAAGTAGTTATTGTCGCTTAGTCACGTTTGCCTTTCAAGCTCGACGCTTGAAAGGCAAACGTATCGTCTTGTGAGCGACCGGCTTCAACTAGAAATGCGTTGAGCTCATAAGGTTGTGTTTAAAAAAATCGAATTTTCACGTTTGCCTTCATTCGCCGCTAGGGGCGCTGTACCAGCTCCACGCAAATATGAGGTAATTTTTACGCGATCGAGAAGTTTAGAAACTCGCACTAAGCACACTAAACTAGTTCTAAGTTAGTTCTGACTCGTAACTTAAGCCCCGCCTCCGAGCTTCTTGCGCACTTCGGAACGGCACTCCCACCTCCTTGCGCAAACACGCCCATCGTCTTATATCACGCAAGTAATAACTTAGACTGCGCTAAATAAATAATGAAATAATTTAAAAAAAAACACACACACACACATTGGGCACTTTTATGTATAGGTACCTAAGTATGTTAAGCCCTTTTTCATTCGACTCCATACTCATTTTGATAAGACAATAAAGAGGAAAATATATTATAGCAATATATAGATTATTATATAGATAGAAGAAAGCGGAATTGTCGTAACTTGATAAACCTAGCTTTACCCTAGAGCCATAAAGCTATTTAAAAAAAATCGTAGCTCATATTATATTTATCTATAAAGATAAAAAGTTGAAAATTGGTATGAAATTTGATAAAAAAAAGAAAGATGAAAAGTTCAATAGTAGAAAAAATCAGACTATTCGAAGCGCCATTTTTTTAATACAAGAATATGGTAAAAAGTAATTTAGCTCAAAATGTAAGTTACGAAATTTTCCCTTTCTCTCGTCGATTTGTTTATAATGAATTTTCTTAGAGACCGATTTAAGATTCATAGTGGTTTAAAGTGAAATATTATCAATTTGAATTTGTAAAATTAATTTGTACCTACAGAAATAAAGAATCGCTTAAGATTTTATGAATTGTAAACGTTCAATAGGTAGTTAGTTTTCTTAGCCAATGCACAGCGCGCGCCGCCTACGTCTTGCCCCTCCCACTTTCTTACAAGTTCAGTTGGTCGAACAAACACCCAGTAAAGAGAAAGACAACGTACGCCTACCTACACACGATATCAATATCTTATAACCTTATAAAACTGACTTTTAATACATTACAATTAGCTTCGTCTAGTCCAAGCTTAGATTAAAAGTGCGAATATATTTTTTAACTTAAAATATATGCACTAAAATTATTTTGATGATGTTTGTAATGAAAACGAGTCATTTAAAGTAAAACAGAACCCAATTTAATCATTTTGAAGTGGGGTACGTCATCTAGTGTAAAGTATTTGAACTATTAAAATCGATTTAATATTGGATTTCATTTATAGATGGCGCTGAATGTAGACTTTAGAGATTCAAATCATTGAAATTCAAATTTAACTTGTAAATCTTGTAATTGATATTGTGCTGGTAGATAAAAGAATCATTGAAGACTATAAAACTGAGTAGACTATAAATTTAGTTTTAATTGTAATTTTTTTCCATCTATTCCATTTTGTTCATAGGTTGTAAATAAACATGCGCTTGCGATGTTAGCAGCACCATCTGTGTAGTATATATTGAACTACCAGATAGAAAACAGTTTTGCTGCTTGCGGAGCTAACGACGGGCGATAGATGGCGCTAGCAGAAATTGATTCAGAAGATCAAGTACATACAACTTTAAAATATTATTCCTTTAAATTAACTTTTAAATATCAAATACTTAAATTGTAATTAAGTTACACTATAGAAAACAATAATCATTGTTTTACTGGACGTAAAATCTCTTTTGAGAAGATATTTGCAAATGAAGATAATAATATATTAAGTATGTTTTAATTAATCTATAACACTGCCATCTAGGGGTTAAGTTGTTGACAAAAATTAGGACAAAAACTTTTTAATTTCGTTGAATCTTTTTATTAAATTTTAAGGGTGTGCCTTATCTTTTGTTATAGAGTAATCATGACTATTTAATTTTATTAATTTTTATTTCTGTCTCTCTTACTAGTTCGGTGAATCTAGAATAACTCCTCGAGGTTACTCGAAATAGGAATAAATAAATAAATCTCTCTTACTAATCTGTATTAAATTATTCTAGTGAACAAGTGAGTGGTCTGAAGCGTAACCGTAATTCATGACATTTAATCCAAAAAACATCGAGACAGACTGCCGTGAAACTGCAGGCTACTTTCAAACATAAGTCTTACGGATAAAGTACCTTTTTTATTAACTTTAATCTTGTAAAGTGCAGCGGCTGATCTATATTTCGTGCAGTCGAAAACGTTATTAAATAAACGGACTGTCGAACTAACAAACGCGAGGTGACCCGATATTTTAGGTAATCAGTTCAACCGCTCGTCCAGCTTATATTGGCCGCAAAAAGGTCATGGCTTCGATTTGAAAAATGAGTCATTCGTTATTTAAATCTCTGCAGAGTTTGACTTTAGTTTTCGGGGTGGGCTGGTACGTAATGCCGTCACTAGATGTCTCTGAGCTTACTTAGAACGCTGATTTATTATCGTCGATACTAAATTTATAATACGTCTTGCTCATAATTAAATTGTGATTTTACAAACTAATCAGACATATAATTCCGACAGATATATTATGTCCGTAATGATGTAGTGGAATCAAGTGACAGCGAATCCCTTTGAAAACTAAATTCTATTTCTATAAAATTTAATTAGTTAGTTAATTAATTAGGTATCACATTATTATGACAACTTAATTGGTCAATTGGTTATCGAAGCCCACACATCTCAACGTTAATCGACTCTCAACTGTGTATTGTTTCACTAGAAGTTTCATAGAAAGAGAATAAAGAGAGAGAAGTTAACTAATACAGTCTGTTCAAAGCGTACTTTTAAAAAAATCCATAAAATCACTTTTATTTAAAGCTGGCCACTGCAGGTCGATTGAATACTCGTATTTTAAATCGTGGTCTAAAGGATAAGACGCCCGGTACATTTGTGTTAAGTGATGCGACTGTGTCGATGTTCGAATCCCGCAGGCAGGTACCAATTTTTTTCGGCGCGCACTGCTGTACCGTAGCCAAGGGCGGATCCAGCTTTGTCGCCAGGAGGGGGTCACATAGTCAAATTTAGATGCGTTCATTCCCAAACGTTTGCTATTATACAAAGTTATTATATTATATTAAATTAATTAAATATTGAAGGTATTTAGTTACATAAAATCTGTATGGTGACAAAATATATAAATAGAATCATTATATTCAATTAGTGGTCCACCTAAGTCCTGGACCCAGCTCAGGGTGTGGTCATGACCCCCACGACCCTCCCCCTGGATCCGCCATTGACCGTAGCTTTGGTGTAGCTGGTGTGGTGGGGCTCGATGGGGTTTAGTCGGTAGTCGGTTTTGCGGGGCGAGTGTTTCGCGCGCCTTTTTCAAGGCGCAGTCTCCTGCGAGGGATTGGTGGAGGTGGAGGACGTTGGTGCTCCTCGTCTCCCTCTTCCTCTGGAGGTGCCGGAGTCCAACATGACCCGGTCCGTCACCCCTCTCAACCAGGTATCCGTAAATGGATTCCTAAAAAAGGCGTGTACCAATTTTCCCAATGAAATACGTAGTTAACACGTAAGTAATCACAAATTACTTTAACGACGAAGGAATAATATTAGTTTTTTCATTATAACTACTATACTATAAGTATAATAGAAGGATTTGCTGGTGGTAGGAGGTCTTGTGAATCCGCACAGGTCACCGCCACCACCCTATATCTATTTTTGCCGTGAAGCAGTAATGCGTTTTGGTTTGATTTAAAGGGCGGAACAGCCGTTGTACCGTTAAAAGTGAGAGCTAAATAAATAAAAAATATACATATGCTAAAAAAAAAAACAATCAATATTTTTTTACGTATATTCGTAGATTCAAATGAAGATACCAAAAATTTCAATTACCTACCGCAAGTTTTTTTTTATTGTCCTTGTAGGCAGACGAGCATACGGCCCACCTGATGGTGAGTGGTACCGTCGCCCATAGACTACAGCAATGCCAGGGGCAGAGCCAAGCCGCTGCCTACCGTGCAATTATTAGGGCAGATATAGGATAGATATGAGGACGGATGGATGTTATACGGTTTCCTTGTCACAACGGCGATGTATTGTGTGAATATATTAAAAAATATCAAAAGCTTTAAAGCATTGTTCCGTGTACTGTATGATAATGATGTACTGGAAACTATTCCCGCATTGCCCGCAATAACTGTAACGAATTTCAACTTAATCGTATAAACCAGTGATTCCCAAAGTGGTCTATATCGACCCCTAGGGGTCTAAGACAACCTAAAAGGGGTCTACGTTAGCGAAAAAAAATTTGGGGGCCCACGATAGTGGATCTCAACACATACACTGATAGTACCTATTTACTTACATCATACTATCTTATAATATCAAGACATCATTATCCGAGGAGATTTTAAATTAACCCTTACAAAATTGACGCCAAATGTTGATAATTTATTATTAAAGCATCAGGTTCATCCTTCTCACTAAAAATATTGACTTATTGCTTATGTTATTTTATTTATATTTTATTTTAAGTAGTTTTAATTTAAATTCAATTAATAAATGTATAAATTAACATGTGTTTTTACTTTAAGTTTTTAACACTAAACTTTACTACAGTTAGAAATTTACAGGAAATCAATATCAGGTAAGTGGGGAGTCTACCCAACACGGAAAAACATGTAAAGGGGTCTACGACACAAAAAAGTTTGGGGAACTCTGGTATAAACGATACACAAAGCACAAAGAGTGAACTAAAATATTAAAACCCATGTAGTATTTAGGTAAAATCTATGTACTACAATTCACAAGATCTAGCAGAAGATTGCGAATTCTTAATTTAATTAAAGATGGCGTACATACTACCCGTACATATACCCGATCCTGTGGACCGAATGGTAAACAGTCGACGTCGCCCTAAACACGTCATTACGGATCCTCCCGATCCATTAACGGTGCTTTTAGGTACCACAAGCATCGGTCACCGTCCCCGTCGAACCCGTCGCTTGCGACGAAGGGCTCGACGAGTAAATTAACCCATACACACAGCCTACTGAGTTTCTCGCCGGATCTTCTCAGTGGGTCGCGTTTCCGATCCGGTGGTAGATTCTGCGAAACGCTGCTCTTGCTAGGGTTAGTGTTAGCAACACTTCCGGTTTGAACCCCGTGAGCTCACCTACACTTCAAGGCGAAGCTGAAATAGCCTCTCAAGGCTATCAGCATAGGTAAAACAAAACTATCCTTTAAACTTTACAATAATATTTATAAAAAAAAACATAACAATTACTTAAAAATACTTTTACGTTTTGATCTTGCATTTTTTGTTGTAATTACATTACATTACGACGTTTAGAGTAATTATTTACAGTTTTCCTGTTAACGGACAACTTTTGTTATTAATCGACAAATTAATATTGCGCTAACTACCGTCTATAATACTTATACATAATTCTTGGTTTATTTATCGACAGGTTTGAGCCCCTCTTTTTACCCCACCTTTCTAGAGGTAGTGTTAACAAATTCTTACAAGTTGAGCCTGTGAGCTCACCTACCCGTCCGAGCCTAGCTCGAATTGCCCATTAGGCTAACAGCTAATAGGTAGGAAAAAAACTACCGTTTTAAATGTGGGTAGCATTGGCCGTGTCGCAAACGCTCTACCAATCTGGTTCTTACTTCTGCTAGCAGTTCAAATTGAAACTTCAGGCTTGCGTCTCAAAGACGAAGTTGTACTCATGTTGTGCTGCCCAAGAACTCTGGTAAACTCTTAATATGTAGGCCGTGAGTTTCTTCGCCGATCTAAATTCATTTGACACCAAAAAAAATCCTAACATAGACAGTTATAAGGATAATAACAACAATTCCTGTTTATCTTGATAATATAATGCCATATTTAAATTTCTTTTGGTTGATCTTTTTTTTACGTTCAGTCCCATCATCAGTGTAATGGGTATAGAAGTATACAATGGGCACAAGAATAAGAATACCTATGACAATGAACCCAACACTGAAATGAGTTCAGCGACGGTGCGTTATTATAATATTATAGCCCACCGAGTTTCTCGCCGGATCTTCTCAGTGGGTCGCGTTTCCGATCCGGTGGTAGATTCTGCGAAGCACTGCTCTTGCTAGGGTCAGTGTTAGCAACTCTCCGGTTTGAGCCCCGTGAGCTCACCTACACACGTTAGGGTGAAGCTGAAATAGCCTCTCAAGGCTATCAGCATAGGTAGGAATAAAAAAAAAAAAAAAAAATATTTTTTATACATTGTTATACGCATGGCGTGAGGCGAATATCGAGGAATTTCGATAATCTCACCAGAAATCTAAATAACTAAAACATAAAATCGAATTGATTTAGATATCTGTGGTCCGCTTTTTGCCGCCAAATATCTATGAGTTCTATGACATAAACACAACGAATCTATCTATTTTATAGTACACAATAACAAACTACAAAGCGTTACTATGAAAGACGAAATAATAATTATGCAAAATAAATCGTAAAGGCAAAAACAGAAAATAAAACAAGCGGTTCGTAAAATGAAAATCTTTAATGAAATAAAAATAAAAATAAAAAAAATAAACGCACACACACAAATTTCATTTTGTATCTAATTGAATAAATAAAAATTAACAAATGAGAGCTTAAAACAAAACAAAATAAAACAAAAAACTAAGGAACTAAAGTTGATAATAATGTAACAATGTAAGTATGGTAAGTTCTTCAAACGACTTATCCGTCGGGAAAGACTAGATTGGAACGTCTCACTTTTTACTTCTTAAATTACTAAATAAAAATGCTTTTATATTATACAAAAACAACATACAATGAGTCGACTACTATTCGAAAGAAAAAAAAGCTACAGAATTAACTACATTTTTCGTAAATAATAACCTTGATTCAGTTGGAATTCTTGATAACGTTGCACAGAAATGTTCGTTCACGGCACAAACAAAAGTTTAAATTATTACGTGTTTTCTTTACACGAGCGTCCCTGATGGTCGATAATTTTATTAAATTTTCAACTAATTATGTACTTAATATTTAACTATAAAATGTCTAGTTAGTTATCAATCGCTCAGTCGAAGTCTCGCTCCGATTACAAATGAAAGTACTATAAAAAATCCAAATAAAATAATCTTAGTAACGGCCAAATGTTTTAATCATCTTTACAATTTAACCAATGTAAATATAAATAAATGTTTTTAAAAAAAAAAAAAACTTTGTTTTTGGTTCGAAACAAACTAGATTCGAAATTTTAATAGTTTTAATTTTTACGATAAGACGACTTTAGAATATTAATAATTTTGTTATTGCTATTTAAAATTTGTATTTTAATAAAATATTATTATATGTTAATCACAAGGGCACGAGGAACGTGTATTAAGGTCGCGCGGCCCGGCCGGCCGGCGCGACTCCAGACGGACGACTGAGACGCGGCTGTGGCCCGCCGCACCGCCAGCCACCCCTAGCAATGCTCGCCCTCCCCACCCGCCGCCCATCGCGGTCTCACCCCGCCCGCCCCGGGGCCGACTTCGTTACGAGCCACTTGTAATCGCCGCGCGATTTTTCCGCCTAAGACAAATTAGGCGGGCCCTAGCCGCACGCATTCGGCTTCATCTTACGTTTGGGCGGTTTCTAAAAGAACAAGACGTTTAGTTAACGCCTTACTCTATCCCAGAACATGTACTTGCCAAAACCGAACAGAATACGTTCGATAATCAATTACATCGTATGATATTTGCTTAGCTTAAGGATGATAAAAACTGACTGGCTTTAAAAACGAATTAAAAACGCACTATCCAAAATCAATGTCACATAAAATAAAAGCAAGTTAAACAACATTACGGTCACCGATGTTTTATTTTTAAATGCCGTTTAATTTTTACTTTCGTTTTCGTCCGTGTCGAGGCCGGGTTAATTGTAAATAAAATTCGATGATTCGCAAAAAATATCTGGTAATCGACAGCGACAATACGAATAAGGGCCGCGCTCAGTGGGCGCCGGTTTAACGCAAATGAAAATCCTCATAATGATAATGTATTTTTTTTTGTGAACATTCCACGCATGAAACGGGCTTAGACAGCTTTAGACATCTTTTATAATAGACATAATAGTCTAGTCTAATATAATAGTCTGAATAGATTTTGTAACGCTAGCGTGCAAGGTACAGTGAATTTATTCAACCGGAATGAACAAATACTTTATATTATTATATGAACTATTCGTTACGAGGGATTATGTTTTAAAATGAAGATTCACTCACTATTTATTACTTGAAACTTAAAAAAAAATCACTTTACTGATTCGATAATATCATGTGATATGATAGCTTAAATTATTTTTTCTGTATTATCGGACAAACAAAACTACACATCATATCTATTAGCATTTATTATTTAAAAAAAAAACCGGTTTTTACTGCTAATATTACGTAAACTGCCACCGCGAATTTTAAAAGATAATTTTAGTCTTATGATCTTTTTATCGTTCTGAAATTCTAATGATACCTTACTTGTATTTGTATAATCATTGAATTTAAGTAGAATTTTTTGTTTATTGTTTTTAGTAAAAATGTTTTTTTCAGCTTTTCGAATACGGTTAAAGCAAATTAATTTTTATTCCGGTGTTATTAAAGCAGAAATTGATGATGAAATTCAGATTTTTCGCTCCGATAAATTGTAAACAGAAGCGCGCGGTCCGAGAATGATTTAATATTATGATTCTTTTATCAGAGAGCGGGCCATCTGCTGTGGCGCGCATCGGGGTTCGATGACCTTCCATTTAATTCGATCATCGAATTTTTCACTTTTCGGTCAAAATATGTTTGGGCCGAGAATTTCAGATTAATTCAAGACAATTTTTCGTTTGTGTTTTTTTATAAAAAAAACGGATTTTTATTTCAGATAAACTATATTCATTTTTGTAATTAATAATTTAAATGACTTCTGATAAACCTAGGACGTTACTAAGAATTATTTAATTTGTTTAATAGACTATCACTCACAATAATTTTACATCACATTGACTACGTTTTTACCTGATTTTCGTAATAAAATTAAATCTTCTGGAGTATGTACCGATGAACTTTTCACTGTTTTATAAATGCTACGTGCAATTTACTCGAGCACAATTGCATCAAACATACCGAGAGTTCAAAAATTTCCAAAACGACGACTATTTAATATTTATACAAGTTTTGCTTAATTAAAATTATAACAATCCCGTCGAGTTAAGTTCTTCACAACTACGATTTTCAACACTTTTCAAAGATAATAAATACGTTCGAAGTTAGCTAATTATTATCGTCCACTAATTAACAGAAGCTACGTCAAAGAAATACAAAAATATTCGCGACGAAGGAACTTAATACCACTTATAAACTATGCAGCGAAACGAGCCGAATATTTACATTGGAGAAAAAAAATCGAGGTCATTCGGAGGTTACGGGCAACGCAGCCGGACGGCTCGGGCCGAGACGGGATGTGGCCCGACGCGCGACGGCCCGACTGTCCTTCGGCTTCCCGCACACCCGCACCCGCTCTCGGGACTCCCGAGCGAACACTACCGAAAACCACGTGCGCGCATCCACGACAGAGACAGCACGCTACGTGAAAACGCAACAAGAAAGGGACGCCCCTATTCTTTTTTCAATTTACTATATTTGCTGATTTTTATTATTTTTTCGCATTTCGATATTTTATTTTTTAGTTGATGCGCTTCGCAACTCACCTGTTGTGCTTGACCCGATTCAATCCGCCGATCATGTGATCGACAGATCTGTGTACTTTTTGACACATATATTTAATTCGGCATTCTTTACAAATTCTCCTGCTTTTAATTTCTAACATAAAATTAATAAGTTGCTGAACTAAAAAGAGATAAAAAAAATAATCTCGTGATCAACAACAAATCCTCCAACGAATACAAAAAGTCTTTAAGAAATACTTTCATTATGAACTGTACCTACGTATTGTTTTTGCGTAGTAGTTTTTATTTTGATAAATTTAGCAGTTTTTCTAATATTATTATGTTGATTGAAATTCAAAAAACTTATTAGATTTTTCAATGAAATAAATTGGGATAGACAACAATTTTTCGAAGGTGCTGCTCGAAGTGTCGAATAGCGGAACTAATGAGCGTCTACGAAAATTAGACTCGTAACTAGCGACACGTAGATATCCGCGGCTACAATGTGAACTATTCGCCAAATGGTTCATTTCTAACACGTGCGGCTTATTTTTTTACTCTTTTTTTTAATTGTGAAAGTGCAACGTTCACTTCAGCCGGCATTCAACGGCCATTTTCATAGGGCTTCTTTTTCATTTCATTGCTTCTTTTTTTCAGACGTTTTGTTGAGTGATCTCATCACCATTTTTGTGTACTCGGCTAACGCCCGTAAATTGCGCTTCTGAATATTTTATATTCTGTGATTGTTTCCTAATGTTATTACTTCGTAGATATTTTTGTTTCGAAAATAAGTTATTAAAAATCTCATTACTGTGTTTACGAACTAATTACGATAGATGGCGTTAGTAGGATCGCAAAACATAACATCCGATTGTGTTTAATTACTTTTCCAACATTTTTATTTGTATTTAAAATTGCGACAATAATCGAGAATGAAGTTTAGGTTCGTACAATGTTATAAGAACCGTCGTACCATCAGAGTGTCAGTTTAATCTGGAGCTCGTAAACTTCTGTCAATGACTTAAGCCAAATAAAGTGTGTTAACGTGAGATTTACCTCGGGAGACTGGCTTCTGTTAGTTAATGTCTTTGTATTCGATGCTTAAAATCAAAATCTTAAATGGAGTGAAGAAAAAAATTACGTAGTCATAGTTTACATGAACTAACTGTAATGTATATATAAACAGTTTATTAGATTTTGACATCAGAGACATTACGTCGGATCTGTTTTTTGCTTAAAACGCTATTATACGAATCCGAATGTAGATTTATTTATCGTTTTCTTAGGGTTTCTTTTAAATTATGATTCTTAGTTGATCCTATCTCAAATAGAGTCGCCTACAATAATTTGTTGGATTTAATAATTATGCTTATTGGAACGAAGTTCCTTACGGCAGGCTTGCAGGAGATAGGGATTTTGCTGCGCGACCGAACTGAAAAAAATGTGATTGTAAAAACCGTAAGAAAAAGTTCGTGGAATAAGGCTTTGTTTTCCGCACAGCGATATTTCACCGCGCGATTTTTTTCTCGTAATTCTTTTTTTCTTATTTTTTTTTATGGAACTACGACACCACACATATTTTTTATTTTTCGCAGAAACTTTTCCTAGGTTTCTTTCCGACAGCATCGACTTCGAAGTCAACGAAGAGAGTGAACCGAAGACTTGTATAAGTGTATCGTAAACTTCGCCCCCCTATAATTCCAGCGATGAAGTACCTCGTAAAACGTCATTCTTTTCTAACTAGAGATTGAGAATAGCGTATAAACCGTTATTTGTTTACGTAAGCTGTTCCGAGGTTTATATGTTAACCAGTTTACCTGACACACGTCGCCATACCTACGTAGACACGTCTTGAATATGATTTTTTTTTTACAGCTGGCAACAATCTCGACATTTAAGATGTATATTTTTATTTAAAAAAATGACATTTTATTGTACCGAATTGTGAATCTAAGCATTTTCGAATTCGATTGCACACACAGGATAAAAAACCATAAACATCGGTCCAGTCGTTTAGGAGGAGTTATCTATATATATATAAATGAATTGCTGTTCGTTAGTCTCGCTAAAACTCGAGAACGGCTGGACCGATTTGGCTAATTTTAGACTTGAATTATTTGTGGAAGTCCAGAGAAGGTTTAAAAGGTAGATAAATATGAAAATGCTGGGAATTGAATAAAAAAAACAATTGTTTTCCCTTTGATGTGTCCCCCGTCGGACGGATTCCTTTTGTTTGTTTTATGTTTATTTTACACCAAAGTTCAGGTCTTTTATTTATCGATTTAGGCACTACGAAGTCTGCCGGGTCAGCTAGTTAGGTATAAAGATGACGCGGTTTTACAGCCCACTGAGTTTTTCGCCAGATGTTCTCGCGGGTGCGTGTGTGGGTCGCGATTCCGATCCGGTAGTAGATTCAGCGAAGCACTGCCCTTGTTAGGGCTAGTGTTAGCGAATTATCTCAGGACGTAGTCCGTCAGCTCATCTCTCGTCCGCGAGAAGCTGGAATAGCCCTTTTAGGCTGTTTTTTAACTACCTAAGCTGATAGCCTTGAGAGGCTATTTCAGTTTGTAGGTGAGCTCGCGGGGCTCAAACCGGAGAGTTGCTAACACTGACCCTAGCAAGAGCAGTACTTCGCAGAATCTACCACCGGATCGGAAACGCGACCCACTGAGAAGATCCGGCGGGAAACTCAATGAGCTGTGTCTATGGGTTAGTTCGCTCGTCGAGCCCTTCGTCGCAAGCGACGGGTTCGACGAGGACGGTGACCGGTGCTTGTGGTGCCTAAAAGCACCGTTAATGGATCAGGAGGATCCGTAATGACGTGCTTTGGGCGACGTCGACGGTTTACCATTTGGTCTACTGGGTCGGGTATGTAGTTTCCAGCGGCTACGATGAGAGGGTTCTCATGTCGTGCCGCCTTCTCAAAATGGCGCAGGACGAACAGCAATTCATTTATATATATAGATATTGTTTTAAGTAGCTTAGGTACTGAGTAGTTTAGTCTTCGGTAGCTGTAAAGTTATCGTTAAAAATATTTCTGGTACAATCGACATTAACTTTACACACGATGACGCGTTCTTTATATTATGGTGTCGGGTAGAATGAAGACTGCGGGTAGTATGATATAAGTATACAAACCTGTCTACCCTTTATCTAGTTCGATTTTTGCTGTTACCCAACAAGTTCTAATTGTAGATAGGTACGATAGTTAAAAACAATTCGATATTAGCTTCATTTGAAGAAAGGTTTCAAAATCAAATCCTATTTATACAATTAAGTAAAAACAAAATAGTTACAAAAATGTCTGTGAATCGATATTCTATTCTATTGGTTAACTTATGAGTTGTCGATAAAAATCTTATATATCTCTCGTTTTTTTATTAAAGTTAGACGTTTGACGTTTGATTGACGTTTGACATAATATTAATGTTTCGAATACTTCTCAATTTTCATGGTCACTAATGCATGTATAGGGTTTAATAAACGAATTCATCTACATTTGAATACAGTGTTAACTATTTGCTAGAAAAATCTATCTAGTCTATTTTGCTAAAAAAATTATATGAAGGAAAGAGAAGTATGTGAAAAAAATAAAAGCGAGACAAACTATAAAATTACAAAAACGCTAATAACAAAAAAGAATAAAAAACACGTGTGGCACTCGAGGACTGTCGCGGTAAAGCTATTGTTAGCATCTTTTACAAAGTTATGCAATTATAATTAGACAATAATAATTTAATATTAAAATAATAATAAAATAAGATCACGCTATAGGTATTTATAAACATTAGCAATAGCAAAACATTAACTGTCCCCTTCACATTCATAAGCTAGACCGCGCGAGAGAGAGATGGGCAGACTTTTAATGATGCGCATGCAGTGCGTCGTCACGCAGCGCGCTTATTCACAACAAGCGCAACGTGTGAATGTGTTGACGCGAGCTACATGTTAGGCGGAGTGTTAGGTTTCATTTTCGTTACGGAATTTCTTGATTCGGTCGCCGCGCTCAAAGCCTGCGATAAAAGCTATGCAATTGTAGAACTCCACTTCCAACAGTCAGGAAATAATACACAGATTGCAGTAGTTTACTTAATTCTGTATTGCTTTATTTGTAACTCCACTTTTACAATCTTTAGACATCTGCTCACTAACGAATACACTGATTTCTGTCCCGTTTTTCAGACTACCGCCTTTTTTATTATCTCACGACCCCACTACTGGCATTGCTACCACCAACAATGTTGCTATTTGGCAATCCGAAAATTGCCTTAACTTTAACATGATAAATTTTATTTTAATTATTTTACAACAAACCTTACACAATAGCTTAAAAAAATTTTTTTTCTTCAAAACGCCACTACCGTAATAAAAGTGTATATGTAATACATAAATAAATTTGAATATTCAGACGCCAGCGATTATGTTCGAATTTTGATCATTAAACGGACAGCAATGCAAATCCCACAATTCACAGCAAAACATGCTCGTATTTCAAGAGGTGTTAATTCATTCGATCAATGCTGATATAAAACTGATACCCACCGGCTATTCACACACTGGAATGGCGCGTAACGTAACGTAAGACTCCTTTTTTATTGGCACACCTTTAACGTTTTCGTATTACTTTGAATAAAGTTTTTATTGTTGCTTGTACCTTCGCTCAGACGACCGTGAACCGTGTGCTCTGGAGGTTAAGACACAAGTCCGTTTGCTGACCCGCATACGTCAAAATAAAAACTTTTTGATCTGTTAACCGTTAAAAGTCTTATGGCGTTGTTTTATTTAAGGGAATACAGTACGTATTCCGTTATGTTAGAGTAGGTTATCGTGGTTGTTTTTAAATGAATGTGTAATTGTGTCTTAAACAGCGGGATTTTGAAGTAACGATTTTGTTTCAAAATATCGTCCTATTCGATGTGATTGTCCTTCCGTAATGTTTGGGATGAATCCAAAGGACGTTTACGATACATTCATGTTCTTTCGTAAATTAAACTTTTTTTATGTCTTCGCCCCAAACCATAACTTGACACGTAAAATTGTGGTTATTAAAGCAGGTAGGTATAGTTGTATTTTTTTTCTGTCTATTATTAGAACAATTAGGTATGTTCGGATTATCGATAATGACAACCAAACAGTTCACTTGGAAGCTCTGGATCTGCATAGAGTAGGGTGAGGTAGTTATCCGAGGTACCTAAATCGATTTGATTCACTAAAATCGATTTTTCTATTGCCTTACTCGCAACCGGAGCAAAGTTCCTCACTAGTCCCGGCGCTAGTCCACAGTTCGGTTCCGGAGATTTTTCATATAACGACTATTCATGCGGCCTGATCCAAGACAATTACGACTCAGATCACTAATGTGCTTTACTATTGTAGATTAATAAAACATACCTACTGTAGATTACTACACTAGTTCACTCACAGCCTAGTGTTATTTTTGGAATTTTCTCAGGCAACACATCCCTAATACGTGTTCACTGAAGAGATATAAGTTCTAAGGTCTCAAGTAAGTTACAACGGCTGCCCCACCCTTCAAACCGAAACGCATTATTGCTTCACGGCAGAAATAGGCAGGGTGGTGGTACCCACCCGCGTGGACTCACAAGAGGTCCTACCACCAGTAATTACGCAAATTATAATTTTGCGGGTTTCATTTTTATTACACGATGTTATTCCTTCACCGTGGAAATCAATCGTGAACATTTGTTGAGTACGTATTACATTAGAAAAATTGGTACCCGCCTGAGATTCGAACACCGTTGCATCGCTCAACACGAATGCACCGGACGTCTTATCTGTATGGCCACGACGACTTAAAGCCGCATCACGTACTGGAAGTGCAATTTAAAAAAAAAATCGCCTCATTTATGAACATTACGTAATTATTGGTGTTATTGTGAACCTTTCCGAAGCGGATACGCTTTTCTCTATCAAGGATGGGAGAATCATTACAAAACATAACTAAACGTACAGTCGAGTACACAACTGAAAGTTAGAATTCTACGGTTACATATACGCTAACGTTCAACGCAGAAACCAAATGAAAGCGTAAATCAGCAATTAAGTATTAATTAAGTAAGACGCGTCTTCGAATGCTTTCTGTAATATAAAACTGAGACTTACCACACAGGTCTGAAAGGTGGCGGTATTTACGCTGCTCATAGGGTCCGATTACATCAATGTCGCGCCGCCTTCTGATATTTGTCCTCGAATCTCAACGTTGATGGTCGGATTAGTTTTGATTTCTATTAACATATTATTATATAGTAACTAGCTGACCCGGCAGACTTCGTAGTGCCTCAATCGATAAATAAAAGACCTAAACTTTTGTATAAAGAAACTTAAAATAAACAAAAGGAATCCGTCCGACATAGGACACATCAAAGGATAAACAAAATTGTCTTTTTTTATTTAATTCCGAGCATTTTTATATTTATTACCTTTTAAACCTTCTCTGGACTTCCACAAATAATTCTAGACCAAAATTAGCCAAATTGGTCCAGCCGTTCTCGAGTTTTAGCGAGACTAACGAATAGCAATTCATTTTTATATATAGAGATGAAAGGAACAATGTATGCCAAGGCCCTACTTCACACGAGGTCATCGACCCCGCTCGTCAGCTGTTTAGCTATGAGTATTTTCTCGTAGCTAAACAGATGGAAATTTGATCAATTTGGTTTTTTCAATGTGCTTCGTGTTTATACGATATATGATTTGCTTACACCCTTTATTTAAGTTATCTGCTTTGGTGAAAAAACAAAAGAACTAAACTTTAGGATATTTTTCTGAACACGTATACCTAGTGTATACCTAGTATACCTAGTACCTACCTATACCTACACTTCGAATATTAAATGTTTTGAAAATGTAACGAATCGGCCTGCAAGCGAACCTTAAATCAACGATACGATCCAATTCGTATCTTTATACCCAAACTCTCAGACACAACCCATTGAGTTTCTCGCCGGATCTTCTCAGTGGGTCGCGTTTCCAATCCGATGGTAGATTCTGCGAAGCACGACTCTTGCTAGGGTTCGTGTTAGCATCGTCGTCAGGTTTGAGCTCCGTGAGCTCACCTACTAGTTGCGGTTACGCTGGAATAACCGCTCCAGGCTACCAGCTTAGGTAGGAAAAAAAAAAAATACCCAATGTACTTTCGCAACAGAATTTCATTGCTAGTGGCCAGACGTAGATACGACTCCTACGATTATTTTGTATGGTCGCTCTCAACAAAGCGACAAATGACAATTCGAAGGAAATCCTCCATATTGATGATGATGAAACTCATTCCAACATGTCGCCGGCCCCATAGACTCAAACCAGTGAGTTTCTCGCCAGATCTTCTCAGTGGGTCGCGTTTCCGATCCGTAGATTCAGCGAAGCACTGGTCTTGCTAGGGCTAGTGTTAGCAAGTCCTCTCAGAGTGAACCCGTGAGCTCATCCACCAGTAACACGTAGTTGGAATAGCCCTGAGTTTGCTGACGTCCTTGAACGACGATAACCACTCACCATCAGTAGCGTTCTAGGTCTGCCTAAAAAGGCAATATTAAAAACTACTTTTTTTTAAATCTTTATTTAAGGAGATTATTCACCTAGTGAATATGTCACTCCATTGTTCAACAAAAGATAGTAACAAAAAATTATATAAAAAAATAAAGAAAACTGTTATCGTCTCTGAAGGCCCATCAACACTATTTTATAAAGTGACTTAGCCATTTCGGATTCCGGAAAGGCTAATACGCAATTTACACCTCCAACTTGTTGAAAATCTGTATGTTTTGCGAAGAATTGTTGCCTCAAATCATCATTCCGCGCACACTCCATCATAATGTGAAAAGCATCTTCCACTACATCACAAACTGAACATTTGGGATCAGGAGCCTTCCCCATTAAATGAGCAAATTTATTAAGTGGGATGTGCCCGGAACGAAGTCTGAAAACAGTCACTAAATGTGGGTATTAGAAAAAAAAAACTTGTCAAAACAATATTATGAGAGAAAAGTTTAAATTTCGTATGCGGATTAAGTTAAAGAATGTCGTCGGGGTATTAATTGAATCCCACAAAGACGTTTAGGACGATGTAAATCACGTTTCGGACCGCAGCCGTGTACATTAGCAGCGGCTGCGGGCGCCGGGCATCGTCCGATACGTTATTTATCGTCTACTTTCAATTCGGCAAACATGTAATCCGCGCTCGTAAATCTTAACGACAGCTTAACAGTTTCTTGTGGTACTCGTGTTTAATACGATTGACTCAATCTGATCGTTAGTAATACGATTTGAATTCGGATAATTTTGTTTCGTCGTACTTCAGGAGCAATGTAATGTAAACTTGTAATACCTACTTTTATTTATTTATTGCTTAGATGTGTGGACGAGCTCACACCTGGTGTGAAATGGTTACTGGAGCTCAGAGACATCTACAATATAAATGCGCCACCCACCTTGAGATATAAGTTCTAAGGTCTCAGTATAGTTACAACAGCTGCCCCACCCTTCAAACCGAAACGCATTACTGCTTCACGGCAGAAATAGGCAGAGCGGTGGTACCTACCCGTGCGGACTCACAAGAGGTCCTACCACCAAAATCAAACCCGCAAATTATAATTTTGCGGGTTTGATTTTTATTGTACAATGTTATTCCTTCACCGTGGAAGTCAATCGTGAACATTTGTTAAGTACGTATTTCATTAGAAAAATTGGTACCCGCCTGCAGGATTCGAACACCGGTGCATCGCTCAACACGAATGCACCGGACGTCTTATCCTTTAGGCCACGACGACTTACTTGAAAATACTTTGTTTTTTTGTTTGTAAAATAAATAAATATTGGTATACTGGAATGAATGACCGATCGGTCTGATGCTGGTGGGTTCGTCGCTCCGCAGGTGCCGGTGGAAGATCAGCGCCGCAGGACTGATTGAGTGGCTATTTATTTTTTCCTACCTCTTCTAGTAACCTCAATGGGTTATTTGAAATTCACCGAACTAGTAGGTGAGCTCACGAGGATCAAACCTGACGTTATTGCTAATACGAAACCAAGCAAGAGCCGTGCTTCGCAGAATCTACCACCGGATCAGAAGCGCGACCCACTGCGAAGATCCGGCGAGAAACTCAGTGGGCTGTGTCTGTGGGTTAATTTACTCACCGAGCCCTTCGTTGCAAGCGACGGGTTAGACGAGAACGATGACCGGTACCTAAAAGCACCGTTAGTGGATCGGGAGGATCCGAATTTATTTTTATTTCTTAGATGGGTGGACGACCTTACAGCCCACCTGGTGCTAAGTGGTTAGTGGAGCCCATAGTTATCTACAACGTAAATGCGCCACCCACCTTGAGATATAAGTTCTAAGGTTTCAGTATAGTTACAACGGCTGCCCCACCCTTCAAACCGAAACGAATTACTGCTTCACGGCAGAAACAGGCGGGGTGGTGGTAACTACCCGTGCGGACTCACAAGAGGTCCTACCACCAGTAAACGTATGACGTGTTTTGGGTGACGTCGACAGTTTACCATTACGCAGGATACGCGGGAACGTTGAGTCGCTGCTTTGCTTTGCTTTTTATTTTTCACTGTTAATTCTTGATGTCGATTCTTGGAATAAATCTTTGTTACTTAATCAGAATAAAAACTCAAGAATATATCTAGCTTACTACAAATTTGCATACAAAAGAAGCAATGAAAATGAAATTGTTTTCGGGTACACACTCGACGCATACTTGTTGTACCCGCAAAAAGAAAGAGACACAAAACGCTTAAAATAAAATAAAAAATGTACTGAGGATAATAATAATGCAAAAGAAAGAAAAAAAAACCGTTACCATCTGTCGCATCCCAAACAGAAGCGGCCTTGACACGTTATTACATTACCGCACGCAATGTCAAGGACACAGTGCATTGGCGATCGGTAAATCAATAACTCATTACTTTTATTTCGTTTAAAGTTTTAAAATATTATCGTGTTTTTTGGGCTGCCGATTCACAATGCACCAATTACGTATCGCGCGCGCGCTCAAACGGTCGGACGGTCAATTATGACGTCACCCTACTCGCGTCGTATATCCGAGATCGTGACGTAATTTTGTTGATTGAATATACATGCTACAGCAATGATATTTTATATGTAAAAAGAAGCAGATATGTTTCAAGCGCACGTCAAGTGAAGACTCGAAAACAGGCCAATTGGGACGTTTCGTCTTTAGTCGCGTCTAAAGAAATGCAATAATAATATAACAAGTGCAATCGTTCCAATTATAGCTATCTTTTTTACTCACACGCTTATCCCATCTTTTGTACTTTTCATTAATGCTATTTGTCAACATGTGTGTGCACTATATCGGTAGGTATGTAGATATATATGGCGCGATCAGATTTGAAGGGTCAGTTACTATGAAGATAACATATCTGTTGTATAAAAATTGTGCTACAGTAATAAACGAAGAAGGCTATCAATTTAGTACATCGCAAAACTTAAATCTATGTCTAGGGATAATTTATACAGCAGTGGTGTTAATTTATCCGCGTGCGCTTATTAAGAGTTCAAACACTACTGATTACGCAAAATTTATAATTTTTGCCCATTAAATTTTTTATTGCGCCTCGTTCGTGTGAGCTTAATACGTGTTTTATTACAAAAATTGTACCTGCCTGCGGGATTCGAACATCGGCACAGTCGCTTCACGCGATACGTGTACACCAGCCGTCTTATCGTTTAGGCCACGACGACTTCTTACATTTAGAAATAAGTGTAAGAGAAATACTTAGTTACGTATAAGTACGTTGCGTATAGTTAGGTATTAATTAAACTTGTCCATACTTCTCTGTGACTATTGATCTCATACGTCGACTTGATAGAACTCATAGAACTATCAGCGCGCCACCTGTCGTGCATTGATGGAACTATAACATCAACGAAATCTCGTAAACATTAGGGTATGGTACGTGATAAATTAAATGACGTAGATTATTTATTTCGATGGCGACAGGTTTATTATCAGGAAAAATCACACAGATAACACATTTCAATACGAATTGAACGGTCGGTAAAAAAAATATTAAAATATTTACATTCAAAAGTTTATTCGTTCGTAATTCAATAAAAAATAATAAGTATAATAAAACTAACCTGTTATTTACTAAGTCTTCAATGAAGCCGAGATCCTTAAAAATTAATCCAACTCATATGAACCAGAGACACCTCATCTTCGTATAGCACCTTTTCAGACCATAGCATTTCACTACACAATCACTATATTATTATTGCACTATCTACCATTAAAACTATAAGCGTAGGTTTCCCGATTTAAATAAAGAAAAAAAAAATTGTAATTCGAAATTCAAATGCGAAACAACAAAAGAGTTAACTGTTAAAATAAAGGAATTCGATATTCTTAATATTGTAAATATAATAGGTTTTTTTTTCCAAGAGAGCTCTGTCGAATTTGAATTTAGCGGGTCAAGTCTAAGGGCTGCGCAGCCGGCCCGCTCGTGCGACTGTCGACAAGGAACTCGACGTCTTAAGGGCGAGGGCGAAAAGACGTTACGCCAGACCCTTCGTCCCCTTTGCTTGTTTAGAGCCGGTGATAATAGGGTTTTTTTTTTTTCGTAACCGTCGCCTTATTATTTTGTTTGCTGTTCACACTTAGTTTGTGACGCGTCAAATGTTTTTTGTGCTAAAAATCTAATTTAGAATAGTTTTTCTGCTGGACTATCATTTCAATATTGAAATTTAGTTTTTAATTTTAGAAAAATAGTAATTCTTAATATAAAGCTATTTAATGTGTAAAATGGCTAATTTATATAGGAAATAAAACTTAAGCGTGAACACTTCTTCTTTTCTTCTTCTTTTCGAAGTCGTCGTGGCCTAGAGGATAAGACGTCCGGTGCATTCGTATCGAGCGATGCACTGGTGTTCGAATCTCGCTGGCGGGTACCAATTTTTCTAATGAAATACGTACTCAACAAATGTTCACGATTGACTTCCACGGTGAAGGAATAACATCGTACAATAAAAATCAAACCCGCAAAATTGTAATTTGCGTAATTACTGGTGGTAGGACCTCTTGTGAGTCCGCACGGGTAGGTACCACCGCCCCGCCTATTTCTGCCGTGAAGCAGTAATGCGTTTCGGTTTGAAGGGTGGGGCAGCCGTTGTGACTATACTGAGACCTTAGAACTATATCTCAAGGTGTGTGGCGCATTTACGTTGTAGATGTCTATGGGCTCCAGTAACCACTTAACACCAGGTGGGCTGTGAGCTCGTCTACACATCTAAGCAATAAAAAAAAAAATAAAAAAAAACCTTACGAATTTTGTTAAACATATTATCACATTATTGTTGTAAAATAATGTTCAAAACATTATTGCACTAATACTATTAACTTACTATACAGTAATATACTTAGTATGTTTTAAACTGTTACAAAAACTTTTAAGTAAAACTTAAGTGTCACGCCGAAATGATTTTAATATACAGAGAGTTAAAGTTTAAAAGTAATAATATTTATAACGACAAAAAAAAATTTAAAGGTGCGCGCGCTTTCTTCAAGGATAAGGTTTTGTGAATTCGGCCACAACAAAAACAGGGCTGTATCGAGAAATTTAAATAGTTATAATTATAAATATGATTTGGCCAACAATCTGATATTGCTTTAATTTCTTCGAGATTTCTTGTGTTTTTTTTTTGGGATATAGAACAGGTACAATAAAAACCGATGAGTGGTTTCAATAAAGATGCCAGGGCCGCTACTGCTTGAATCATTTGAAGTTCCAGACGTTGACTTGGATTCTTTGATGTTCCTTGAATGAGAAGAACTCTCGTGCTCCACAATACGTGTCACAGGTATGTGGTAGGATATCTTGTGGGCTTCCACGGGTAGTTACCACCGTGCTACCTATTTTCTCCGCGAAGCAGTAATGCATTCAGATATGAAGGGCGGGACAGCCATTATACAAAAATGATATTTAGACCTGATGTTTTAAGATGTTAGGCAACATTGACGTGATGCGTAAGGACTTTGATCACTTGGCACTAGCAAATTTTATGTTTTACAATTGCATAATTCACACGGAACGGATTAAAATTCATTCTTACTTGAAACATTCACACTATAGTCCTCTTTAGAGAGCGTTTATTTCTCATATAACCTTGATTGATGAACTTCAACGTTCCCTTCGCCCTGACTAATCCTACTTCATAAAACCATCTTAGTTGAGCAGGAAGTGGATAATTAACAAATTGAAATACATGCAACCGTCCTGTAACACGGTAGATACGTTCCTACAAAGTTCTGTGTTGTGTTGAAATCTTGTTGAGACTAGAAGCCAGTACAAACAGAAGAGTAGTTTTTCTGAATGAAACATCTCAACTATGCCTGTATGAACTATTTTACCTATTAAAGATAAGAAATAAGCAGTAAAATTTCCATTGTTCCCATACATTTTGTGTTATGTGTTTAATAAAATTTTGTAAGTAATTTTAAACAAAAGTCTCGTTATCGTGTTGTAGAAATACCGTGTTATAGATGGATATAGGATTTTTTTCTTTTCGTGTTAAAGTGGAACCGTGTTATAAAATACCGCGTTATAGGAGGCTTGTATCACTGTATTGTATTGTATTACCTGTGATTAATTCAAAAAGAATTTACTAAAAATTCTCACCGCAAATTCGTCCCTGCTTCGAGGAAGTAATGCACGGTGACTTATTTTTAACGGTCGTCCTGTCGCTCGCTTCGATCAGGGGTACTAAACATTTCGACATATTCAGCTGTAATTAAAAATAATAATAGAACCAGTTAATTTCTAATAAACTGTCGGGCGATTCATCAGAACTGTGTAAACTATACAATAGTTGTCCAAAAATATCATTAAAATAATAATAATAAATAACAGTTTCTTTCCCAGACTTAAAACTGTTTTGCTGTAGATGCACAGATTCCTTCACCGTCCATCTGGTGGTAAGTGGTAATCTTCTTCTTTTTTCTTCTTTTTCTCCACCTGATCCCACTAGGTGGGGTCGGCACAGCGAATTTGTCTCTTTCATTCTCTTCTATCAGCTGTCATCTCAACACTTACTCCTCTCTCTCTCTCTCTCTCCTATGAATGACGATTCACACACTCCATCCATGTCTTCTTCGGTCGCCCTCTTCCCCCTCTATCTTGCACTACCATTTCCATACATCTCGTAGTTACATGCATTTTCTCTCTACGCATCACATGTCCATACCACGCTAAGCGTGAGTGGTAATAATAATATCATTATAAATTGTCAAAAAACTTTATAACCATGTTGATGTAGATGTTAATGAGGATGCCTGGTTGACAGCTAATGTTTTGCATTCCGACCCGCTAGTCTTTGATGACGAGCGTCTGGCGTATCATTAAAATAAGAATCTTGCATCAGACTACAGATGCTCCCTGCTAGATATTAGGCTCCCGCAAACCTCATCATAAAAGTCCTGCGCCCCCTGCGTCCAGCGACTTTCAACAGGTCATTAGTCTACTTTGTGAGGAGCCTGAAATAGGGGAGATGCTGAGGTTTGGAGGCCGGATTTTGTTATATGTACCATAATCAGCTATCTGTCTTAATCGCCACGCATGACATACGGGCTGGTGTTAGCAGTATGTTTTCATAATACTCTTTTTTTTCGTACCTATGCTGATAGCGTTGAGAGGCTACGTCAGTGTAACCGGGCGAGTAGGTGAGCTCACGGGGCTCAAACCTGACGTTGTTGCTAACATGAACTCTAGCAAGAGCCGTGTTTTGCAGAATCTACCACCGAATCGGAAACGCGACCCACTGAGAAGATCCAGCGAGAAACTCAGTGGGCTTCATAATACTCGGAGAACGCGGCTGCCCGTTCTCTGGAGAATCCCTTTACGACACCCACGGGGGTTGATGGGGAGGCGTCATTCTTCGTTCAAGGCCATTGACACTACTCAGCTGCTCTGCCTGTAACGTATGTCTTGAACTAATTATTGCAAATTCGATTTCACCTTTGAAACTTTACAGCTTTAAAGATACTTGACCAAAAAAAAACTGTTATCCCTTTGAAGTCGTCGTGGTATAAAGGATAAGACGTCCGGTGCATTCGTGTTGAGCGATGCATCGGTCTTCGAATCCCGCAGGCGGGTACAAATTTTTCTAATGAAATACGTACTTAACAATTGTTTACGATTTACTTCCACGGTGAAGAAATAACATCGTGTAGTAAAAATCAAACCCGCAAAATTATAATTTGCGTAATTACTGGTGGTAGGACCTCTTGTGAGTCCGCAGGCCTGTTTCTGCCGTGAAGCAGTAATGCGTTTCGGTTCGAAGGGAGGGGCAGCCGTTGTAACTATACTCGGGACCTTATATCTCAAGGTGGGTGGCGCATTTACGTCGTTTATGTCTATGGTCTCCAGTAACCACTTAACACCAGGTAAGCTGTGAGCTCGTCCACCCATTAAAGCAATAAAAAGAAAACACAAAACGAAATTGATCAAAGAGTCTCCGGTCCATTGTTCGGTGGTTGGTAGAGTCCATAGGCAACACAGTGTAAATGCAATACAGCTTCGCGGCAGAAACAGGCGTGCGATACCACTTACCCTCCTCTAATAATTATGCAACACGAGTCCGCAAATCGAACCTCACGAAAGTAAAACTTTGTGCGTGCTTCTATCGAGCCACACAAACAAACAACGTACTAAAGAAAACAATAATTCATTATATCACACCTGATTAGTGAGTAAACGTACAATCAACGTGTATTGTAAATCATAATGCAAATATAATATGTTTCAAAACACATGATGTTATTCGTTTCATATATGTATTATTATGGAGTTTATATTTATCTTGTACAAACACTCTTAAAAGAAACTGTATACTCTTTAATGAGTACACAGTAATGTATCGATTTGAATTGAATTTAATTAATAGTTGTATTGATATTGAACAGTATTTAAGTGATTTGTGATTTCTTTGTTTATTTTCGTAGGCAGTAATCAAGGAGCTCAAACAAGAAGCTGTATTGAACGTCCGACGCAGAATCTGCAAGGTCACCGCTGACATTGAAACGCGAGGACAATTTATGAAGAGGATTTACAATGATTACTTACACGTACAGACGAGCTCACAACCCACCTGGTGTCAAGTATCTACTGGAGCCTATAGAGATCTACAACGTAAATGCCGCTACCTACCTAGAGATATTTATTTATTTAATTTACTTCAGATTTTGCATCCATATTACACATTAACATTTCATTTATATTAAAATTAAATAAAAATAATAACTACAATCTCGGTCTAAAAAAAGCAATAATAATAATAATAATAAAAACAAAAAATCAAATAATAATAATCACTACATAGTATAAAACAAAGGCGCTTTCTCTGTCCCTATATATGTATCTGTCTGTCCCTATGTATGCTTAAATCTTTAAAACTACGCAACGGATTTCGATGCGGTTTTTTTTAATAGATAGAGTGATTGAAGAGGAAGGTTTATATGTATAATAACATCAATTAAATAGTGGAGAAATCAATAATAAATTACAGTTTCCGAAGCGAAGCGAGGGCGGGTCGCTAGTAATAATAATAAAACAAAAACTCAAAATTAACATCTAAACAACCTTAACCTAAAGGCTGGTTTGGATCCAGAGTGCTCAACAGGCACACGTGTCCAGTGTTGCATTATTGGGCAGTCCAGATCCATCCGTGAGGATCCGTACATATGAACTACATATTTCCTCAATCCTATCGCTTTCTTAATGATATCTAAAGGCGATACGTTCTCATAGACAACCGATTAAGTTTCTTCCTTAAGTACTTACCAAGAACGAAGAAATATAAACCGTTTATAAGAAAACCTGCTCGTTCGAATTTAGGTGCTTACTCTCCCTTAAACAGAATCCTTTGGGACTACAATAATGTTCACGGTAGCGCGGTCTCTGTCAACTAATTTTAAATAAAATACATATATGTTTTTTTCTAAATGTCTCACAACTTACATGAACACTCTGTCGGGGATCATTTCCCAATTAAATATAAATTAATCTTAAGCAATCAATCAAATGTAATCAAATCTTAGTTATATATTTTTTTTATTTTGTTGTTAATGCACTGTCGATTGCACCTATAATTGAGGTGACATCTGCCATTAACTTTTGTCAATTTGCCGACGTTTTGTGTTGATGATCACTTTGTTAGTGCAACTTAATAAATAAATAAATTTCTTCAGAAATTCACAATTCCGATCCGGTGGTAGATTCGGCACTTCTCTTGCTAGAGCTGTTTTTTATAGAAGCTAATAGATACTTTTATTAAATTTCGACGCTATTGACTAATTCGAAATTTAATAAGATGCATAGGTATTTAAATATTTGAATATAATTATTACAATGAGAGGTAAAATAATATATCTTAAGGGGGTTTTGAGTAGAACAGTATATAAATATAATATACAACTTTATATGTAAATGAAAGCAACTAAGATGTCATGTAAATTTAATAAATGGTTAATATAATGTTTTGTAAAATTGTAAATAGCATATAAATGTATTAAAAAAAAATTGTATAATAAATGTAAAAGACAGTGCATTAAATTATATTTAAGTGTTATTAAATTTTTTGAGGCAGATTCTTTAAGGCTTGGATCCGTTCGCTCGCCAACCAAACATGCTGAAGCTAGAATAGCCCCTCAAAGCGACTGGTAGATGGTCAAAAAGGTGATTCACTTAAATGACGTATATATAATTTTTAATTATTAATATATTCCTTTTAATACCGTATAAACTATTATATGTATATATGTATATGTGATTGTGTATATATGTATGTATATACTTCTTTTTTTGTGTGTATGTGTTTGTAAATTAATATATATTTCATTGCACCTACCACTATTCACTCTGCACTACCTTTGGTTGACTGGTAGAGAATGCTTTAGGCATTAAGTCCGCCAATGTAAATTTTACATGAAGTGTAATAAATAAATAAAAATAAAATAATTTTATACCGCCCACGAATGATTGTTGAATTTCGTTGAAATTCGCTGTTAAAATCCACCCAAATGTTTATGACCCCGATCCATTGTACGCACCCTATGGCGTACGTTACGTCTTAAAAATTCATAAAACAATCATCCTACCGAGACGGAGACAGCCAAGGAAAAAAATAACATACTTGTAATATAGTTTAGATATTTTTTTCGTACCTATTCTCAGGTACGCCCAGACGAGTAAGTAGGTGAGCTCACAGGCTCAACCCGAGATAATTTGCTAACACTAGCCCTGGCAAGAGCAGTGCTTCGTGGAATCTACCACCGAATCGGAATCGCGACCCACTGAGAAGATCCGGCGAGAAACTCAGTGGGCTGTGTCTGTGGGTTAATTTACTCGCCGAGCCTTTCGTCGCAAGCCACGACGGGTTCGACGAGAACGATGATTCGGTCGTGGACTTAAGAGCTCCGATTAACTGTGAAAGCTTAAACACGCATTAAGGACCGATGACAGTATATCTTCTTCTATATATGTATATAAAAGAAAGTCGTGTTAGTTACCCTACTTATAACTCAAGAACGGCTGAACTGATTTGGCTGCAAATTGGTGGGGAGGTACCTTATAACCAGGAGAAGGACATAGAATATTTTATCCGTCTTGCATTCGCCATGACCATAAACAAATCACAAGGCCAATCCTTAAAAATTTGTGGTCTGCATCTAGAAAATCTATGTTTTTTCCATGGTCAATTATATGTGGCATGTTCATGGATCGGAAGACCATCTGCGTTATTTGCTCTTGCACCTGATAATAAAACGAAAAATGTCGTCTATCACAAAGTACTTTATTAAAGAGTGCAGTGGAACCCATGCAATAAAACACGTGACCAATAAAGAATCATTAAAATACTTGTTTTTTTTTATTTACATTAATTATACAAATAAAAAATTGACCTTGATAAAATCAAAAGTCTGCTCATTAATTGCTAATCGGTAGGGAAAAAACCGAAGGAAATCGGAATAAAACTGTCTCCCTAAAGAGAACATTCAACCGTTATTAAAAAAAACAGCATTAAGTTAAAAAGGGCACCTGGTCAAACGCATATTCACGCATGCATATCATAAGACACAAGACGTGTGCCCGCCACATGAACGGATGTCTCCGATTACTGTAGATTCGTCGACGATAACAAAACGATAATAAACAAAACAATCTAAACTCGACTACATAAAGCCTAAAATTCTTTGAACAGCCAACGAGCTTTATGGATGCTTAAAATTAAAGGATTTTGCTACTTAAAACGACAGGGGAAGACTTATTTTTGAATACAATTATTAAAATTGATCGTGCACGCGCCGTCATGCTTTTTAAACTCAAGACTCAAGGCAATTCTGTTTAAAGACATTTAAAATATCCTTAATTATTGTATTGCTACCATGGGGCACACTCTTCCACTTCCTTTCTACCTAGTATTACACCTAGTATATTATCAATATACTACCTAGTATATTCATTTCCAATGGAATACGTACTTAACAAATGTTCACGATTGACTTCCACGGTGAAGGAATAACATCGTGTAATAAAAATCAAACCCGAAAACTTATAACTTACGTAATTACTGATGGTAGGACGTCTTGTGAGTCCGCACGGGTAGGTACCACCACCCTACATATTTCTGCGGTGAAGAAGTAATGCGTTTCGGTTTGAAGGGCGGGGCAGCCGTTGTATTGTTAAAGATGAGACCTTACAACTTATGTGTCAAGGTGGATGGCGGCATTTACGTTGTAAATGTCTATGGGCTCCGAAAACCATTTAACACCAGACTGGCCGTGAGCTCGTCCACCCATCTATAAAAATATACATATAAAAAAACTAATCATGCCTTCCGGTGTGGAAAGGTGTAATAGCGTTAATACTAATTTTACGTCTCAATCTCTCGTTTTTTTAATTGTCATTACATTTAACGGCCGTCTGGTGTAGTGGTAAGTGACATGGTCACTACACAAAGGGGTCGCGGGTTCGAATCCCGCCAAGGGAAGATATTTGTATGATAAATATAAATGTCTTTTCCAGGGTTATGGATGTATATTAAATATATGTATGTGTATAATAAAAATCTTACATTTATATCCGTTATCTGGTACCTGTAACACAAGTTCTTTACGAACTTATCACGGGACCAGTTAACGTGGCGTGATTGTTAGTAAATATTTATTTATTTATTTTATTATCGACGTTTCAAATACAGTCCATTTATCCGTGACCAGTGACCGAAAAGTGTAAAAGTAGTTTTGATAATGTGAACTTATAATGTTATCGAATTCGCAATTATAAAGGCAAAATTAGAACAATAATACAATTTACTACTACACAAATACAATCAATCACAATCATATTAAAACTATCTTAACAATGAACGAGATTGCTCTTAAGTTGTGTTATCGGCCGGTTACAACTTAATTGGTCAACGAACAATATCTTGTTTCGGTTGAGTTGAGGTCTGCTAATTGATTCTTAGGTGTATTCGCTCCTTTGTCCACTGAGTTTCTCGCTGGATCTTCTCAGTGGGTCGCGTTTCCGATCCGGAGGTAGATTCTGCGAAGCACTGCTCTTGCTAGGGTCAGTGTTAGCAACTCTCCGGTTGAGCCCCGCGAGCTCACCTACAAACGTTAGGGCGAAGCTGAAATAGCCTCCCAAGGCTATCAGCATAGGTAGGAAAAAAAATCGCTCCTTGTGAGATCATTCAAGATGTGGCCAATGCCAATGCTTCGTTCGAAAATTAACAATAAAAAATGAATACAGTAATAACTTTCGGGGCTTTCTTACTGGTGGTAGGACCACTTGTGAGCCCGCGCGGATAGGTACCACCGCCCTGCCTATTTCTGCCGTGAAGCAGTAATGCGTTTCGGTTTGAAGGGTGGGGCCGCCGTTGTAACTATACTGAGACTTTAGAACTTGTATCTCAAGGTGGGTGGCACGTCTACGTTCTAGATGTCTATGGGCTCCAGTAACCACTTAACACCAGGTGGGCTGTGATCTCGTCCACCGATCTAATCAATAAAAAAAAAAAAAAAAAAAAATATTTTTCGTCGCGTACCGTCAAGCTCTAAATGCACTGTTTTTCCTGGGCGCTGTATATTATGCTGCTTCAAACTAAGTTTAAATCGTACCTGAGCTGTACGCAGTGATTCGGTAGACACACCCTGGCGTTGGTGATATCCAGGAGTATTTCTGCCGCAGGTAAGTTCCGTTTGAAAAAGCTTAACAACGGTTAAACACAAAAATTTGAGACTTCGAACTTATGCTGCTAGTTTTTTTTTTGGAATGGAAGGATAACTGTTGGTTGGGTTTTCAAGGTTCGCCAGGATAAATGATCGTCCACGTGTTCACCCAGGAGGGGTGGGATTTGCTGACAGCCGTCCAAGCTACTCCGAAGAAGACTGAATAGCTCAAAAAGTCCCTACGCGAATGTATCTACTGCCGTATCGGAATCGCGGCCCACTGAGATCCGGCGAGAAGCTCAAAGTGTGGCTATACCTATTATGTCCAAGATGATATGTAGTGGCATTGTCATTTTAGTGTCTATGGTAAATAATTGATGTCAGATGTTCAGATCGTCGACTGTTGAGTCGTAGATTAAAAAAACGCGTACTAAAAACGCACGCATTATACTGACGATTCGAGTTTCTTTACAAATTACTTTTTATGAAGTATTAAGTTTTTTATTGAAAACCCAGAACTGCGACAGGTTGTGAATGACTTGTGAATTGAAAAACAAAACAAAAAAAACAAAAAAAAACAATTACACGTTTTTTGCTTCCAACGGTTTTATAAGTTAAAAAAACTTAAGCGCTGCGTGAACTGTAATAGCGACCAAATAAAGACCAATGTAGATTAACATTTGTTATTTTTGAATCGTTACAGATTAGTTCCAGAATCGCCTTCGAAACAACAGGTTGATGATCGATTTATGACGTTGATGAGCCTCAATCGATTCTCATAATGATTCGGCTGTCAACGATTGTTCGTCATATTGGATGTATTCATTAAATAGAATGAAAGTTATTGTTAAGTGAATAAAAAATTTGCTTTCTCAACGATTGACAACTAATTTTATTTATTAACTAGCGATCCGCCCTCGCTTCGCTTCGGAAACATTAAATTTTATTATTGATAGCCGAGTCCCGCGATATTACCCGCGGTTATTGTCGTACCGCGGGTGAAGCCGCGGGGCGAAGCTAGTTTAAAAAAGTCTAAGAAAGTTACTCCTTATATCATCAGCTATACATATCAGTGAAAGTTCCGTCAAAATCGGTCCAGCCGTTCCAGAGATTAGCCGGAACAAACTGACAGACAGACAAAAATTGTAAAAAAATGCTATTTTGGTGTATGTACCGTATGTATTCATATGCATGTAGTAAAAATCAGTTATTTCAATATTACAAACAGACACTCCAATTTTATTCATATGTATAGATGAAATAAAAATAAGAATTAACGTCGTTAAAACCTCGATTTGTTCGAAAGTGAAAATAGGCAGCTTTTTTGCAGGTACATAAGGTATCAAGCTGTATAAAATATGACAAAATCATTGAAGGAGCCTTTTTGGTTTTTTATTGTCTTTGTAGGTAGACGAACGAGCAAACGGTCTAACTGATGATTAATTGGTTACCCGCGCTCACGGATGTCAGCTCGATGCCTCCAATGAACACTACTCTAACTCAAAATTTTGAAATTTTGTTTTTCCACGCAAATCGCTTCACTATGTTAAAAGTATTACAATTAATCAATATTGATGGGGTTCGAAGCAAGAGTAAATCAGCTAGTTACACAAAAAAAAACCATAAATATATCTGCAATAATACAGATTTTATCAACTTTTTTCGTTTAAACGCTCCTCCTGTAAATCTACGAATTTGGAGTTAGCGTAGTGTTCATTGGAGGCATGGAGCTATGTCAGGGCATAACCAAGTCGCTGCCTACTACAGAGCAGTCTCCGTAAGCCTCGTTTGAAGAAGGACATGTCTCTGACGAACTCTGCTCCGGTGGCTGGAGGTGTGATGATAAAAAGTAGATGGAGGGATCATCTTTAACAATTCCATATAGCACTCTGGCTTTGCAGGTTCTTCCAAAAAGTCAATTGAACTCTCAGTAAATTCCCACCATTTTACTGAAGGCTTATTTCATTTCATTTCATCTAACACTAAAGTATTGTTCCAGCATTTCGGTAACGATTTCAGCCTTTGCTACATAATATTAGACCATATGGATACTATCCCTTTACATGTCCAATGGACTATTTAAACGACGTCAAAAGAAACGGAAGAAGTTTTATTTTCCTACCTAAGCCTTGCTAGTCTTAGGGACTATTCACGCTACGCTGAGACGAGTAGGTGAGCTCACGGGTTCAACCTGAGCGAGCACTATCCCTAGCAAGAGCAGTGCTTCGCTAAATCTACCACCTGATCGGAATCGCGATTGCAGAAAAATCGAGAAACTTATGGCGGCAGCCATCATAGAACACAAGATATTTGACAGATTCCTGAATTTCACTAACGACATTTTCAAGATCAGATTATGTATTGTATACTAGCTGACCCGGCAAACTTCGTAGTGCCTCAATCGATAAATAAAAGACCTAAACTTTTATATAAAATCAACTTAAAACAAACAGAAGAAATCCGTCCGACCGACACATCAAAGAAAAAACAAAATTGTTATTTTTATATTAATATAAATATTTAATTCCGATCATTTTCATATTTATCTACCTTTTAAACCTTCTCTGGACTTCCACAAATGATTCAAGACCAAAATTAACCAAATTGGTCCAGCCGTTCTCGAGTTTTAGTGAGACTAACGAACAGCAATCTATTTTTATATATAAAGATAGATTATATTTACCCCCTTGTGTAAGCGTGGTATGGACATATGATGCGTACTGAGGAGATGGATGTGACCAGGAGATATATGGAAATGGTAGTGCAAGGTAGAGGGGAAAAGGTCGATCGAAGAAGACATGGATGGAGTGTGTGAATGACGATATGAGAGAGAAAGGAGTGAGTGTTGAGATAACGGCTGATACTGAACCGATTTGAAAAATTCTTTCACTGCTTGGAAGTTACACTATTCCCGAGTGACATAGGCTATAATCCTTATTGAAAAAATTAGGGATCCTTACCAATACCTCCAATAATGTAACCCAAGGTGTAAAAAATTACCTAAAATATTCTTTACATCGCGTGCCCTGCGAAAACTATTGATGATAGAATAAAATAATGTACTACGACTTTGTAGAACACATTATTATTTACAAAAAGTGTACCGAAAGTATATGTCTAGTTATTGTAGTTATGCCGCAATAAGTGTTCTATTATTTAAAAACAATAAAACAGCGTCAAATATCGTTGAAATTTTTGTTAAAGACCCGAGCGGAGCCGGAGCGAGCTGCTAGTATTGTATAGGTATACGCATACAAGTTCCGAACTAAAACATACGCATAAGCTTTTGAAGAAGAAGAAACTAAATCTGCAAAATCTCTGTCTCTACAGTATGTGACAGAGTGAAAGCGGTTGCCTGGAAGAGAAATCGAAGTCGTCGTGGCCCAGGGGATAAGACGTCCTGTGCATTCGTATCGAGCGATGCAACGGTGTTCGAATCCCGCAAATGTTCACGATTAACTTCCACGGAATAACATCGTGTACTAAAAATCAAACCCGAAAAATTATAATTTGCGTAATTACTGGTGGTGGTAATTACTGAGTGTGCACGGGTAGGTACCACGACCCCGCCTATTTCTGCCGTGAAGCAGTAATGCGTTTCGGTTTGAAGGGCGGGGCAGCCGTTGTACTGTTACAAGTGAGACCTTAGAACTCATTTCTCAAGGTAGGTGGCGGCATTTACGTTGTAGATGTCTATGAGCTCCGGTAACCACTCAACACCAGGTGGCCGTGAGCTGGTCCCCCCATCTAAGCAAAAAAAACACTTTTATTTTAATGTAAAATGAAGTAATTAATTCCTTCTGTAAAAGTCGAGAGAGTATTTCTTTTGAAGATATTGCTCTATTAATTCGAAAGGAGTCGGTAGAATGTTTTTGATAATGTTGGTCAGAAATCCTCAATAAATCTTTTCCTAATAACCTAAAACCGGGATCACATAATAGAAAAAATTTATGATATAAAAATAAGAATCAACTTAGTCGGTCCAGATGCGACTCAAATTTAAAAATCTCTATATATAAAAATTAATTGCTGTTCGTTAGTCTCGCTAAAACTCGAGAACGGCTGGACCGATTCGGCTCATTTTGGTCTTGAATTATTCGTGGAAGTCCAGGGAAGGTTTAAAAGTTAGATAAATATGAAAATGCTCGAAATTAAATAAAAAATAACAATTTTGTTTTTCCTTTGATGTAATGAATTTCTTTTGTTTGGTTTTTAGTTTGTTTTATACAAAACTTTAGGTCTTTTAGTTATCGATTAAGGCACTACGGAGTCTGCCGGGTCAACTAGTAAATTCATAAAAATCATTAGGTTCGAATTGATTCTCAGCAGTTTTGAATAGTTTTAGTACTCATTGAAGATATTCGTTCAATAGGGTTTAGACCTTATAAAGTTTACTGTTTAATTGAAGTATGATATAATATGTACGTAAATAATATTTCTATGTGCTTTTTTTTTACTTTTTATACATATTATGTTCGTGATCAAAGCGTTTAGCCGATTGACTTGAAACTTAAATATAATTAAAAAAATTCTTAACTTATTGTTTTTAATTTTTCTTGATCGAAAGACATGTTGACTATCTGATTTAAAAAAAATATTAACGAAGGTGATTCTTTAAATACTATAAGATTTGATTTAATAATTATGTTGGTTTTCAAATGACTTCATCATTGGCTTAATCCAAACAGATACATACCTTGGCTTATTTATATATTATCAACTTTGTGTACAGCTCAACTGTCAGTTTTTTTAAGAGGTTATTAATAGCTTCAAAACACAATATAATTCTATAAAGCCGTGAAGCAGTAATGCGTTTCGGTTTGAGGGACGGGGCAGCCGTTGTACTGTAAAACCTTAGACGTCAGAACTCATGTCTTAAGATGGGTGGCGGCACGTTATTGATGCCTATGGGCTCTGATTACCACTTAACGCCAGATGAGCCGTGAACTCTACCACCTATCTAACGATAAATATGGTACCATACCATAAATATAAATACATGGTATCAGTAGTTATATATAATTTATGAACAGATATGAGTAGAAGGGTTATTTTGATAATATCCTGAAAAGCACCTCACGTTTTTTTTTTACAATAAAATCATTTTTTCTTACTCTATTTTTAATTCTAATTTATTAAAATTTATTTTCTATTTTTTAGTTGGACTTTCTATAAAAGAGTATTTTGTTAGTTTTTTTAAACTATTATTTATTTTTATTTTTTAGTTGAATTTCTATTTTTTCAAAATTTTTTTGAAGTGAAACTTCCTTATCGACGTAGGGAAGAAAAAACGTGTGTAACGTTTTTCGGTTACGCGCCATCTTAATTTATTCCGTTACGCGCCATGTTTATTTTATTTCTATTTAGTTTGTTATCAACAGATGTCGCTGCACGTAAATTCAACAATTCCTGAATCGCGGTGACGAGATGTTACACAGTTGATAGACTTTCTCGTATTTCTCTTGCTATATCATACTTAACTGGCCTAGGTATACCGTGATCATGCAGGCTGTCCCCCAGGGTGAGGCTGCTCCATTGCACTACGAAGTGGCTGACCCTTGCGATTATTTTTATATTTTATGTTATAAGTTTTACTTCACCCTTTTGTGACACATATATTTTTTTATTAGTGAATTGTCATCGGTCCTCAATAAGTATACCAAGTTTCGAGTTAATCCGAAGTTTTGAAGGGAGTCAAAATCATGTTCAAAGATTCCAATACATACTTACTAACATACATACGTCTGAAGCTAATAAAAGCGTATTAAAAATCAGTATACACTGAGCCATCGGCCGCATCTACCGCCTTAAATTCCAGAATCAAGGGTAATCGCCTATGAAGGAGTAATAAAGTTAATCTCATTACGAAGTCCTCAATAGATAGAAACTATGTAAGTATGCTGATGCACACCAACATTTAATAGTCCCCAATAATAGCGATCTGCTCCGTCAATTCAACAATAATATAATTCCTGTTTGCAACGAAAACAATTTGCCATGATAGGACGCGTTTCGCTTTGAATTGTATAGAGCTTAACACAAACAGTTTGCTTGCTCAAGTCGGCAATAAATCGGGGGGTGTTAATTAAGGGCTCGACCGAGACATAGAGGGTCGCTCTACGAGAAGTTACGATGTTTGTAGGACACGCCAAACATGTCGAGAACGTTTTAATTTTAACAAGATAACACGGCGCATACAAGATGCTCGTCGACCTGAATGATCAAGTGCTATTATTACCTTCTGATATCGCAACGAGACATAATTAAAAGTAATTTGAAGTGCGACCATCCTACGTGGATACGAAATCTATAAAGTATACGCAATGCTCATTAAAAATAATTAGTTTTTGAAACCATATGTGTACTTTGAATCATTGAAATTTTTTTTTATTGCCTTTATTTGTGGACGAGCTCACAGCCCACCTGGTGTTAAGTGGTTACTGGAACCCATAGACATCTACAACGTAAATGCGTCACACACCTTGAGATATAAGTTCTAAGATCTCAGTATAGTTACAACGGTTGCCCCACCCTTCAAACCGAAACGCATTACTGATTCACGGCAGAAATAGGCGGGGCGGTGGTACCTTCCCGTGCGGTCTCACAAAAGGTCCTACCACCAGTAATTACGCAAATTAAAATGTTTGCGGGTTTGATTTTTATTACACGACTAGCGACCCGCCCTCGCTTCGCTTCGGAAACATTAAAAGACACATGAAACCAAAAAATAAAAAATAAAAAAAAGTAGCCTATGTTCATCAGGGACAATGTCGGCTTCTAATGGAAAAAGAATTTTTCAAATCGGTCCAGTAGTTTCGGAGCCTATTCGAAACAAACAAACAAACAAATCTTTCCTCTTTATAATATTAGTATAGATTAGTATAGATGTTATTCCTTCACCGTGGAAGTCAATCGTGAACAATTGTTAAGTACGTATTTCATTAGAAAAATTGGTACCCGCCTGCGGGATTCGAACACCGTTGCATCGCTATATACGAATGCATCGGACGTCTTATCCTTAAAGCCACGACGACTCCGAATTAAAGCAATCATGAATTAAATAAAGCAATTTAGCTATTTTAATGTACCAAATCACTGGCCCACTGGATATTTACTCGTTACCCGAGTCTGTAGACATCATGACGTGTGTTTCTCGCACCACCTTTAGATATGACAAGTATTTCTGTCCGGCTGTTTCAGCTTGAAGAGCTCAATCCGGGACGCGCGTTGTATCACGGCAGAAATTGGTGGGATGGATTCACGTGATGTACCTACGTGCTCACAGTACACAGAAGCAGTACCCTAATTACGCAAATTAAAAATATACAAATATAATTTTTAGTTCACGATGTTACTACACCTTTATTATGAAGTCCGCGAGCACGCATTAAAATGTTTGCTTAGAAAATAAAATGGTATCTGCTTCAGGGATTTGAATCTCGGCGTGGCGTTGTCGGAATTCGATTGAAACCGATGCGTGTTTTTGGCACAATACTGAAATAGACTACACTAAATATAACTAGTCAAGTCATAAGTATTGTCACAAAGTAAAAACTTTTCTTTTAGAATGCTGGCCACAAAAAAGTTTATTGAATTCGAATTTCGAATTGTTCATGAAAATAAAAATGTATACTTTTAGAATTTTACTCATTTTTAAATATGGAGTGGACGCTTAAAGAAGACCGTGTTGCAGTTATTGCGTTGCATCGTTGCGGTTACGCGCCAATTCAAATTTTTATTATACTGAATAATTTGAATATAACCAAAAGATTCGTTTATCGTACCATCAAACGATACAATGAAGACTCTAGTGTAGATGACAGGTCAAGAAGTGGTCGCCCTCGGTCTGTTAGGACTCCAGCAGTGATAAAAGCTGTGAAGGCGCGAATTCAAAGAAATCCCAAACGTAAGCAGAAACTGTTGGCCCTTCAGATGGGGTTAAGCAGAACCACGGTGAAAAGGGTGTTAAATGAAGACTTAGGGCTTCGGGGATATCGAAGAAAAACAGGACACGTTTGAATGCTCGTCTAATGGACCTGAGACTGAAGAGATGCCGCGCTTTGTTGAAGCGGTACGCGGGAAAAAAATATCGGGAAATTCTTTTTTCGGATGAAAAAATTTTTACCGTAGAAGAGAGCTACAACAAACAAAATGATAACGTGTACGCACACAGTAGTGAAGAAGCGAGCAACCGTATTCCGCGTGTCCAATGAGGTCATTTTCCATCCTCGCTCATGGTATGGTTGGGAGTTTCTTATTGGGGCTTAACAGAGGTACATTTTTGTGAGAAAGGTGTAAAAACGAATGCAGTTGTGTATCAAAATACAGTCCTGACGAACCTTGTGCAACCAGTTTCTCATACCATGTTCAATACCAGGCACTGGGTATTCCAACAAGATTGGGCGCCAGCTCATAGAGCGAAGAGCACACAAGACTGCCTGGCGGCGCGTGAAATCGACTTCATCCGGCACGAAGACTGGCCTTCCTCCAGTCCAGTTGAATCCGTTAGATTACAAGATATGGCAACACTTGGAGGAAAAGACGTGCTCAAAGCCTCATCCCAATTTGGAGTCACTCAAGACATCCTTGATTAAGGCAGCTGCCGATATTGACATGGACCTCGTTCGTGCTGCGATAGACGACTGGCCGCGCAGATTGAAGGCCTGTATTCAAAATCACGGAGGTCATTTTGAATAAACTTTAGTGTCATAAGAATCTATGTTTTGTTAAGTTCATTTTGGTATATGAATGGTTACATAATGAATAAACTTGTTTCAATTATTTTACATTAAACATGTGACAGAATTTATGACCTGACTAGGTAGGTACAAACAGCCTTTTTGATATTAGAAAACTAAGTAAAATAGCCTACGGTCACATCTCTTTCCGTGGGTGTCGTTAAAGGGCGACTTAGAGAACCACCAAGAACGTAGCAGAATCCTCAGAGTGTCATACCAGCATACAGCCATCGCTAACTGCTATTTACTGGTAATAGGGCACATTGTAATCTCACTTAACCATACTGTCGGGCCACCATCTAGCCTATTTCTGCCACGAATCAATCGTGAGTGATGGACATAGAGAAACTATTAGTTGAGAAGAAAACAAGAGCACTAAAGGTTTGATATTGACAAAAATCTACTTCGCCGTCACTCCATAGGTTTATTGTCTCTCATTAGTCCAGAACAGCAGTTACAGACGTAAGCTTTTACGCACAAACTACAGGGTTGCTCTTTATTGTATCGAAAATATGGGACCTGAATAAGGGCGATTTTGACGCGTCCTGCCCGCCCATTCCCGATCCTACGGACAGAATGGCAAGCAGTCGACGTCGCCCCAAACACGTCATTTCGGATCCTCACGATCCACTAACGGTGCTTTAGGTACCTCAAGCACCGGTCATCGTTCTCGTCGGACCCGTCGCTTGCGACGAAGGGCTCGACGAGCAAATTAACCCTCAGACACAGCCCACTGAGTTTCTCGCCGGATCTTCTCAGCGGGTCGCGTTTCCGATCCGGTGGTAGATTCTGCGAAGCACGGCTCTTGCTAGGATTCGTGTTAGCAACGTCGTCAGGTTTGAGCCCCGTGAGCTCACTTACTAGTTAAGGTTACGCTGAAATAGCCTCTCAAGGCTCTCAGCTAGGTAGGAAACAAAAAAAAAAGTCCTGCCCTTAACACCGTTGCGATGGCTTGTCTTCTGCAGCGTACTGTCGTGGCAGGGCGGTACCGCACCATCTTTTTCGACGCCACCTTGTGATCTGAAGGCGAAGATACTCGACCTTAATGATTGAGGCAAGAGCGTAATACCTCGCGCTCCCTAGACGAGTAGATCTCGTGGAAGATTCGGCACACGGCACACAAAAATAGCTTTTGAGATAGCCTTCAATGTAATTATGTTTTTATATATATTTACTAGCTGACCCGGCAAACGTTGTGTTGCCTTAAATAAGATTTCTAGGGAAATTCTAGTGTAGAAAAATAACCTCATTCAACCACATAATACCTCATTATAACCAAAAAAAAATAATATCCAAAAAATAAAAATATAAAATAAATGTTTGGGGTGGACAACCCTTATCACATAGGGGTATGAAAATTAGATAGTAGCCGATTCTCAGACCTACTGAACATACTATTGATACACAAATAAAACCAAAAAAACATGGCTGAAAAATGTATAGTAGGTATTGTATTATTAAGTGTATAATCTATGATGTATATGAGTAAGTAAGACAGGAGACCGGCTTCGTCCTCATCCGTCATAAAAACCGTCATAAAAATCAAACCCGCAAAATTATAATTTGCGTAATTACTGGTGGCTGGTGGTAGGACCTCTTGTGAGTCCGCGCGGGTAGGTACCACCATCCTGACTATTTCTGCCGTGAAGCAGTAATGGGTTTCGGTTTGAAGGGCGGGACAGCCGTTGTAACTATACTTGAGACCTTAGAACTTATATCTCAATGTGGGTGGCGCATTTTTTTACGGTAGGCAGCGGCTTGGCTCTGCCCCTGGCATTGCTGAAGTCCATAGGCGACGGTTACCACTCACCATCAGGTGGGCCGTATGGCCGTCTGCCTACAAAATCAATAAAAAAAAAATAAAAAATTTACGTTGTAGATGTCTATGGGCTCCAGTAACCACTTAACACCAGGCGGGCTGTGAGCTCGTCCACCCATCTAAGCAATAAAAATAAATAAATAGATAGTTGATCAGTAGTGGACCGGCGAGGGCGGGAGATCAAATTGAATTTAAAATAAAACATAATTAAAGGAATTTGAAACTATAAACTCTGAATAATAATTTATCGTACTACAATTATAATATTTGATTGCCATCTTGCAACCTTATTGCGGATCTGTGAATAGAAAAAAAAAAAAAATCGGGATGGAAAAATAGGGGTTGATCGTATAAGAGTGAAAATTGAGAGTAATATGGAATTTTTTTATTTTAAGTCATGACAAAATAAAAATAAGATCTTGCCAAAAAAATTTAAGTTTATTATTAAATTAAGTTTAACAAATAAAAAATTGGGGTTGATCGCAGAGGGGTGAAAATTTAGGGTTTTATGTATTTTTGTATGCTGTATCATAAAAAAATAAAAACAAAAAATAAAAATAGGGGGATGAAAAATAAATGTTGTTCGATTCTCAACCCTGGCCGATATGCACGCTAAGATTCACAAAAATCGGTCGAGCCGTTTCGGAGGAGTTCAATCACGCACCCCGTCACACGAGAATTTTATTTATTAGATTTAGAAGAGCTGAAAGATAAATCGATATTTAATTTTGTAAGTTGTCTTGATGATACATTTTTTCGTTTGTCATTCTTTCCTGCAGTTAGAACATAATATAAAATGCAAATGAAAAATAGAAATATAATAAATAATAATAAATAAATAATAAATATTTACTAACAATCACGCTACGTTAACTGGTCCCGTGATAAGTTCGTAAAGAACTTGTGTTACAGGTACCAGATAACGGATATAAATGTAAGATTTTTATTATACACATACATATATTTCATATACATTCATAACCCTGGAAAATACATTTATATTTATCATACAAATATCTTCCCTTGGCGGGATTCGAACCCGCGACCCCCTTGTGTAGTGACAATGTCACTTACCACTACACCCTCTGGCATTGCTGGGCGACGGTAACCACCCACCATTAGGTGGGCCATATGCTCGTCTGCCTACAAGGGAAATAAAAAAAATATCCTAATATAAATTGCATTAATTTTTTTAAACCGACTTTCAATCACAATGAAGACAGATTCTCGTCGAAGTTTGTTTTTGAAACTATATCAATAACTTTTCATTATCCGTTCTTCGTCTTTTGTCTTTTTTTCGCAAACAAAACGAACAAAACGTTCTAATTCGAAAGATGTTTTGTACGGAAAGTTTGAATAAGTGCTTAATTGCAAGTAACGTAACAATGTTTTAGGGTTCGGTCCTCAATAAATTCGACCAATAAACCATACAAATTCTTTAACATTTTTTTAATCTTATACTAGCTGACCCGGCAGACTTCGTGGTGCCTCAATCGATAAATAAAATACCTATGCTTCTGTATAAAATAAACATAAAACAAACAAAAGGAATCCGTCCGACGGGAGACACATCAAAGGAAAAACATCTTTTTTATTTTTTTACCTTTTAAACCTTCTCTGGACTTCCACAAATAATTTAAGACCAAAATTAGCCAAATCGGTCTAGCATTTTCGAGTTTTAGCGAGACTAACGAACAGCAATTCATTTTTATATACACAGATTTATGTTACCGGGGTCTAGTGACCTAAACGACTTCAGCTCTAACACTAGGCTAACTCAGGCTTAGTAGCCTGGTCCTAGTGTTAGATTTGAAGTCGTCTAATGCAAAGATTATTGGATCTGATGGATCCGTAAGGACGTGTCTAGAGCGTCGACGGTGACTAGCTCCTGCGTGATCAGGAAAAATGTGGAAAGCTTAACGATTTTGTCACATTTTACTTATCACAACTTGTTTTTATAATAATTCGCTTAAATGAGCAGCTATTACTTAATCTCGTAGTGGTTTTTGACAAAATCAGCTTCTTTAGAACTAAAATATCATTTTTTTCGTAATTTTTTTAATGAAAAATGCTCTAGTGTTATACCTTTCCAAAATCACCATTAATTAGGTAGTGTTTAAGCTTGTTGTACAAAACTGCCACACGCATTTTTTTCTCCACTGTAGGTTGTAGTTACGCGAAAACAAAATCGTTCTGTGAAAATTCAAACAAAAATATTTTTTCGTAAAAACACTTATCAATGAGTAAAGTAACAATTCATGAATAATTTCATGTAAAAAAAAAATACTAGAAAAGGAATTTTTCATTACGAGATGCTTAAAAATCTGTTTCAAGGTAGAGATTTTTCGATATTTCGGAAAATTTTGTAAAACTGTAAATCCGTAAAATTTTGCTAAACATATATTGTGTTGTTTTGGTAAGTATTGACCCAAGCTATCACCTCCTGCAGTATGTCGTGCTAATTACTGGACACATTGTATAACAGTTCCACTGTATTGACAATAATAAAACCTCTTCATTGACTTGAGAATGTCTGGACAGATTTGGCTTTGTATTTTTGATTTACAAATGTTTTTTTGGTGATTTACCCATCCAAGGCATTCTCCAGGATGGTTGTGGCATCACGCCGATTGGCAAACAAAAACTAAAATGAAACTAAAAAGAAACAGTTTCCGCTGTCCCGTTCCTCTAGTGGGAGAAAGCATGAAGTAAGTTCTTTAAATATTACAAAAAAATTGAACGATATTATAAAATTCTTTAAAATATTAAAAGTAAGAACAATAAGATCAATTAAATCATAATTAATCACATTGTTCATGATCACAATTTAATTTACTTCATACGTTGTATTGTTATGTTAAATAAAAAGATTAATTTCTATGTAATTGTATCTGTACAATACAATGTGTAGATGTTTATTCTATCGAAAGTAAATACGTCAAAACTCGAAAATTTTCAGTATAAAAAGGTTCAACTTTTTCAAATCAGCATCAGTTCGGTTCCAACTCTCAAGATGAGAGTCAAAACCTTTGTGATCTTGTGCTGCGCTCTGCAGGTGAGTTAATTATTTTACTATTATTTCAGAAGGTGGCCAGACGATATCACGGGCCACCTGATAATAAGTGGTCGCCAAAACGCACAGATATCGTAAATTGTGCCATTTGATTTGTCACGCCCGGGGGGGCTACGGAATAAACTACATTTATTTATTTAAAAAATGAACCTTAGATTATGTAACTTGTGATTTATTTGCGTCAAAAGTAGGCAAGATGAATCTATGTAAATACCTGGGCAGACTTGCAATATCCTATTTCACCGGTAAATCAGCATTGCAATATGCAATGCATATTCAACAATATGTAAAACAATTCGTAAAGCATCATTAGAAAATAGACGAAAGAAATTGCATAAAATTATAACCGCATTATTAATTTATTATGATATCTATTAACAATTGCTATTGCCTTTTTTTCGCAAATTATAATCATTTTCATAACCTCGAGGTAGCATTCTGTTACATTTTAATACATTGGTATGTGATTATAACACGAGCTGCCCACTGAGTTTCTCGCCAGATCTTCTCAGTGGGTCGCGTTACCGATCACGTGATAGATTCTATGAAGCACTGCTCTTGTTAGGGCTAGTGTTAGCAAATTCTTTCAGGTTGAGTCTGAGAGCTCACCTACCCATCGGAGCGTAGCTGGAATAGGCTACCAGCTAATAGGTAGGGAAAACAAAGCTCGAAACAAGCTCAAGTAATAACAACATAATGTGACCATAAAATCTCGTGGTGTATGAGATACAATTATGTACTTTCCCACAAATGTTTACATAATTAGAATGTTGTTCAACTTGCCTAACGCCCCAGCTAGAACATTCAATTATTACTATTACCACTACTAAGGCAGTATGTCCTAACTCGTTCCAGATCAGCGCTAACTTCGATTGAATGTGCGAAATTTATAGCTCAATATTTTAGCACTTATCGTATTGATTTAAGAAAAAATTGTTAACATTTTGTTTCAGTATGTCGCTTATACAAATGCAAACATCAATGATTTTGATGAGGACTATTTTGGGAGTGATGTCACTGTCCAAAGTAGTAATACAACAGATGAAATAATTAGAGATGCATCTGGGGCAGTTATCGAAGAACAAATTACAACTAAAAAAATGCAACGGAAAAATAAAAACCATGGAATACTTGGAAAAAATGAAAAAATGATCAAGACGTTCGTTATAACCACGGATTCCGACGGTAACGAGTCCATTGTAGAGGAAGATGTGCTCATGAAGACACTTTCCGATGGTACTGTTGCTCAAAGTTATGTTGCTGCTGATGCGGGAGCATATTCTCAGAGCGGGCCATACGTATCAAACAGTGGATACAGCACTCATCAAGGATATACGAGCGATTTCAGCACTAGTGCTGCAGTCGGTGCAGGAGCTGGTGCAGGTGCTGCCGCTGGTTCTGGTGCGGGTGCCGGAGCTGGTTATGGAGCTGCTTCTGGTGCTGGTGCCGGTGCTGGGGCTGGTGCCGGAGCTGGTTATGGAACTGGTGCAGGTGCAGGTGCCGGAGCTGGTTATGGAGCTGGTGCAGGTGCAGGTGCCGGAGCTGGTTATGGGGCTGGTGCAGGTGCAGGTGCCGGAGCTGGTTATGGAGCTGGTGCAGGTGCAGGTGCCGGAGCTGGTTATGGGGCTGGTGCAGGTGCAGGTGCCGGAGCTGGTTATGGAGCTGGTGCGGGTGCCGGTGCCGGGGCTGGTTATGGAGCTGCCTCTGGTGCTGGTGCTGGCGCTGGGTACGGACAAGGAGTAGGAAGCGGAGCTGCTTCTGGAGCTGGTGCAGGTGCAGGAGCAGGTTCTGCCGCTGGTTCTGGGGCAGGTGCCGGTGCTGGTACCGGTGCTGGTGCAGGTTACGGAGCTGGTGCAGGTGCCGGTGCCGGAGCTGGTTATGGAGCTGCCTCTGGTACTGGAGCAGGTTATGGAGCTGGTGCCGGAGCTGGTTACGGAGGTGCCTCTGGTGCTGGTGCTGGTGCCGGTGCTGGGGCTGGAGCCGGTGCTGGTGCAGGTTATGGAACTGGCGCTGGATACGGAGCAGGAGCCGGAGCAGGAGCCGGAGCAGGAGCTGGTGCTGGATACGGAGCAGGAGCTGGTGCTGGATACGGAGCAGGATATGGAGTAGGAGCTGGTGCTGGATACGGAGCAGGATACGGAGCAGGAGCTGGAAGCGGAGCTGCCTCTGGTGCTGGTTCAGGTGCCGGTGCTGGTTCAGGTGCCGGTGCTGGTTCAGGTGCCGGTGCTGGTTCAGGTGCCGGTGCCGGTTCAGGTGCTGGTGCTGGTTCAGGTGCTGGTGCTGGTTCAGGTGCTGGTGCAGGCTCAGGTGCTGGTGCTGGTTCAGGTACTGGTGCTGGTTCAGGAGCTGGTGCTGGATACGGAGCAGGAGCTGGTGCTGGATACGGAGCAGGAGCAGGAAGTGGAGCTGCCTCTGGTGCCGGTGCTGGTTCAGGTGCAGGTGCTGGTTCAGGTGCTGGTGCTGGTTCAGGTGCTGGTGCTGGTTCAGGTGCTGGTGCTGGTTCAGGAGCTGGTGCTGGATACGGAGCAGGAGCTGGTGCTGGATACGGAGCAGGAGCTGGTGCTGGATACGGAGCAGGAGCTGGCGTTGGATACGGAGCAGGAGCTGGAAGCGGAGCTGCCTCTGGTGCTGGTGCTGGTTCAGGAGCCGGTGCTGGTTCAGGTGCTGGTGCTGGTTCAGGTGCTGGTGCTGGTTCAGGTGCTGGTGCTGGTTCAGGTGCCGGTGCTGGTTCAGGTGCTGGTGCTGGTTCAGGAGCTGGTGCTGGTTCAGGTGCTGGTGCTGGTTCAGGAGCTGGAGTTGGATACGGAGCAGGAGTTGGTGCTGGATACGGAGCAGGATATGGAGCAGGAGCTGGTGCTGGATACGGAGCAGGAGCAGGAAGCGGAGCTGCCTCTGGTGCTGGTGCCGGTGCTGGAGCTGGTGCAGGAACAGGCTCTTCTGGATTTGGACCATATGTAGCAAATGGCGGATATAGCAGAAGTGATGGCTACGAATACGCTTGGTCGTCTGACTTTGGAACTGGAAGCGGAGCTGGTGCTGGTTCAGGTGCTGGTGCTGGTTCAGGTGCTGGCGCTGGCTCAGGTGCTGGTGCTGGTTCAGGTGCTGGTGCTGGTTCAGGAGCTGGAGCTGGATACGGAGCAGGAGTTGGTGTTGGATACGGAGCAGGATATGGAGCAGGAGCTGGTGCTGGATACGGAGCAGGAGCAGGAAGCGGAGCTGCCTCTGGTGCCGGTGCTGGTTCAGGTGCTGGTGCTGGTTCAGGTGCCGGTGCTGGTTCAGGTGCTGGTGCTGGTTCAGGTGCCGGTGCTGGTTCAGGTGCTGGTGCTGGCTCAGGTGCCGGTGCTGGTTCAGGTGCTGGTGCTGGTTCAGGTGCCGGTGCTGGTTCAGGTGCTGGTGCTGGTTCAGGTGCTGGTGTTGGCTCAGGTGCTGGTGCTGGTTCAGGTGCTGGTGCTGGTTCAGGAGCTGGTGCTGGATACGGAGCAGGAGCTGGTGCTGGATACGGAGCAGGAGCTGGTGCTGGATACGGAGCAGGATATGGAGTAGGAGCTGGTGCTGGATACGGAGCAGGAGCTGGAAGCGGAGCTGCCTCTGGTGCTGGTGCTGGTTCAGGTGCCGGTGCTGGTTCAGGTGCTGGTGCTGGTTCAGGTGCTGGTGCTGGTTCAGGAGCTGGAGCTGGTTCAGGTGCTGGTGCTGGTTCAGGTGCTGGTGCAGGCTCAGGTGCTGGTGCTGGTTCAGGATCTGGAGCTGGATACGGAGCAGGAGTTGGTGTTGGATACGGAGCAGGATATGGAGCAGGAGCTGGTGCTGGATACGGAGCAGGAGCAGGAAGCGGAGCTGCCTCAGGTGCCGGTGCTGGTTCAGGTGCTGGTGCTGGTTCAGGTGCCGGTGCTGGTTCAGGTGCTGGTGCTGGTTCAGGTGCTGGTGCTGGTTCAGGTGCTGGTGCTGGTTCAGGTGCTGGTGCTGGTTCAGGTGCTGGTGCTGGTTCAGGTGCTGGTGCTGGCTCAGGTGCTGGAGCTGGTTCAGGTGCTGGTGCTGGTTCAGGAGCTGGAGCTGGATACGGAGCAGGAGTTGGTGCTGGATACGGAGCAGGATATGGAGCAGGAGCTGGTGCTGGATACGGAGCAGGAGCTGGAAGCGGAGCTGCCTCTGGTGCTGGTTCAGGTGCCGGTGCTGGTTCAGGTGCCGGTGCTGGTGCTGGTTCAGGTGCTGGTGCTGGTTCAGGTGCTGGTGCTGGTTCAGGTGCTGGTGCTGGCTCAGGTGCTGGAGCTGGTTCAGGTGCTGGTGCTGGTTCAGGAGCTGGAGCTGGATACGGAGCAGGAGTTGGTGCTGGATACGGAGCAGGATATGGAGCAGGAGCTGGTGCTGGATACGGAGCAGGAGCAGGAAGCGGAGCTGCCTCTGGTGCCGGTGCTGGTTCAGGTGCTGGAGCTGGTTCAGGTGCCGGTGCTGGTTCAGGTGCTGGTGCTGGTTCAGGAGCTGGTGCTGGTTCAGGAGCTGGTGCTGGTTCAGGTGCTGGTGCTGGTTCAGGAGCTGGAGTTGGATACGGAGCAGGATATGGAGCAGGAGCTGGTGCTGGATACGGAGCAGGAGCAGGAAGCGGAGCTGCCTCTGGTGCTGGTGCCGGTGCTGGAGCTGGTGCAGGAACAGGCTCTTCTGGATTTGGACCATATGTAGCACATGGCGGATATAGCGGCTACGAATACGCTTGGTCGTCAGAATCTGACTTTGGAACTGGAAGCGGAGCTGGTGCTGGTTCAGGTGCTGGTGCTGGTTCAGGTGCTGGTGCTGGCTCAGGTGCTGGTGCTGGTTCAGGAGCTGGATACGGAGCAGGAGTTGGTGCTGGATACGGAGCAGGATATGGAGCAGGAGCTGGTGCTGGATACGGAGCAGGAGCAGGAAGCGGAGCTGGCTCAGGTGCTGGTGCTGGTTCAGGAGCTGGAGCTGGTTCAGGTGCCGGTGCTGGTTCAGGTGCTGGTGCTGGTTCAGGAGCTGGTGCTGGTTCAGGTGCTGGTGCTGGTTCAGGAGCTGGTGCTGGTTCAGGTGCCGGTGCTGGTTCAGGTGCTGGTGCTGGATACGGAGCAGGATATGGAGCAGGAGCTGGTGCTGGATACGGAGCAGGAGCAGGAAGCGGAGCTGGCTCAGGTGCTGGTGCTGGTTCAGGTGCTGGTGCTGGTTCAGGAGCTGGAGCTGGTTCAGGTGCCGGTGCTGGTTCAGGTGCTGGTGCTGGTTCAGGTGCTGGTGCTGGCTCAGGTGCTGGTGCTGGTTCAGGAGCTGGAGCTGGATACGGAGCAGGAGTTGGTGCTGGATACGGAGCAGGATATGGAGCAGGAGCTGGTGCTGGATACGGAGCAGGAGCAGGAAGCGGAGCTGGCTCAGGTGCTGGTGCTGGTTCAGGAGCTGGAGCTGGTTCAGGTGCTGGTGCTGGTTCAGGTGCCGGTGTTGGTTCAGGTGCTGGTGCTGGTTCAGGAGCTGGTGCTGGTTCAGGTGCCGGTGCTGGTTCAGGTGCTGGTGCTGGATACGGAGCAGGATATGGAGCAGGAGCTGGTGCTGGATACGGAGCAGGAGCAGGAAGCGGAGCTGGCTCAGGTGCTGGTGCTGGTTCAGGTGCTGGTGCTGGTTCAGGAGCTGGAGCTGGTTCAGGTGCCGGTGCTGGTTCAGGTGCTGGTGCTGGTTCAGGAGCTGGTGCTGGTTCAGGTGCTGGTGCTGGTTCAGGAGCTGGAGTTGGATACGGAGCAGGAGTTGGTGCTGGATACGGAGCAGGATATGGAGCAGGAGCTGGTGCTGGATACGGAGCAGGAGCAGGAAGCGGAGCTGCCTCTGGTGCTGGTGCCGGTGCTGGAGCTGGTGCAGGAACAGGCTCTTCTGGATTTGGACCATATGTAGCAAATGGCGGATATAGCGGCTACGAATACGCTTGGTCGTCAGAATCTGACTTTGGAACTGGAAGCGGAGCTGGTGCTGGTTCAGGTGCTGGTGCTGGTTCAGGTGCTGGTGCTGGCTCAGGTGCTGGTGCTGGTTCAGGAGCTGGAGCTGGATACGGAGCAGGATATGGAGCAGGAGCTGGTGCTGGATACGGAGCAGGAGCAGGAAGCGGAGCTGGCTCAGGTGCTGGTGCTGGTTCAGGAGCTGGAGCTGGTTCAGGTGCCGGTGCTGGTTCAGGTGCTGGTGCTGGTTCAGGTGCCGGTGCTGGTTCAGGTGCTGGTGCTGGTTCAGGAGCTGGTGCTGGTTCAGGTGCCGGTTCTGGTTCAGGAGCTGGTGCTGGTTCAGGTGCTGGTGCTGGTTCAGGAGCTGGAGCTGGATACGGAGCAGGAGTTGGTGCTGGATACGGAGTAGGATATGGAGCAGGAGCTGGTGCTGGATACGGAGCAGGAGCAGGAAGCGGAGCTGCCTCTGGTGCTGGTGCCGGTGCTGGAGCTGGTGCAGGAACAGGCTCTTCTGGATTTGGACCATATGTAGCACATGGCGGATATAGCGGCTACGAATACGCTTGGTCGTCAGAATCTGACTTTGGAACTGGAAGCGGAGCTGGTGCTGGTTCAGGTGCTGGTGCTGGTTCAGGTGCTGGTGCTGGCTCAGGTGCTGGTGCTGGTTCAGGAGCTGGTGCTGGTTCAGGTGCTGGTGCTGGTTCAGGAGCTGGAGCTGGATACGGAGCAGGAGTTGGTGCTGGATACGGAGCAGGATATGGAGCAGGAGCTGGTGCTGGATACGGAGCTGGAGCAGGAAGCGGAGCTGCCTCTGGTGCCGGTGCTGGTTCAGGTGCTGGTGCTGGTTCAGGTGCCGGTGCTGGTTCAGGTGCTGGTGCTGGTTCAGGTGCTGGTGCTGGTTCAGGTGCTGGTGCTGGTTCAGGTGCTGGTGCTGGTTCAGGAGCTGGTGCTGGTTCAGGAGCTGGTGCTGGTTCAGGAGCCGGTGCTGGTTCAGGAGCTGGAGCAGGATATGGAGCAGGAGCTGGTGCTGGATACGGAGCAGGAGCAGGAAGCGGAGCTGGCTCAGGTGCTGGTGCTGGTTCAGGTGCTGGTGCTGGTTCAGGAGCTGGAGCTGGTTCAGGTGCCGGTGCTGGTTCAGGTGCTGGTGCTGGTTCAGGTGCCGGTTCTGGTTCAGGAGCTGGTGCTGGTTCAGGTGCTGGTGCTGGTTCAGGAGCTGGAGCTGGATACGGAGCAGGAGTTGGTGCTGGATACGGAGCAGGATATGGAGCAGGAGCTGGTGCTGGATACGGAGCAGGAGCAGGAAGCGGAGCTGGCTCAGGTGCCGGTGCTGGTTCAGGAGCTGGAGCAGGATATGGAGCAGGAGCTGGTGCTGGATACGGAGCAGGATATGGAGCAGGAGCTGGTGCTGGATACGGAGCAGGAGCAGGAAGCGGAGCTGGCTCAGGTGCTGGTGCTGGCTCAGGTGCTGGTGCTGGTTCAGGTGCTGGTGCTGGTTCAGGTGCTGGTGCTGGTTCAGGAGCTGGAGCTGGTTCAGGTGCCGGTGCTGGTTCAGGTGCTGGTGCTGGTTCAGGTGCCGGTTCTGGTTCAGGTGCTGGTGCTGGTTCAGGAGCTGGAGCTGGTTCAGGTGCCGGTGCTGGTTCAGGTGCTGGTGCTGGTTCAGGTGCTGGTGCTGGTTCAGGAGCTGGAGCTGGATACGGAGCAGGAGTTGGTGCTGGATACGGAGCAGGATATGGAGCAGGAGCTGGTGCTGGATACGGAGCAGGAGCAGGAAGCGGTGCTGGTTCAGGTGCTGGTGCTGGTTCAGGTGCTGGTGCTGGTTCAGGTGCTGGTGCTGGTTCAGGAGCTAGTGCTGGATATGGAGCTGGATACGGAGCAGGAGCTGGAAGCGGAGCTGCCTCTGGTGCTGGTGCCGGTGCTGGAGCTGGTGCAGGAACAGGCTCTTCTGGATTTGGACCATATGTAGCACATGGCGGATATAGCGGCTACGAATACGCTTGGTCGTCAGAATCTGACTTTGGAACTGGAAGCGGAGCTGGTGCTGGTTCAGGTGCTGGTGCTGGCGCAGGTGCTGGTGCTGGTTCAGGAGCTGGAGCTGGATACGGAGCAGGAGTTGGTGCTGGATACGGAGCAGGATATGGAGCAGGAGCTGGTGCTGGATACGGAGCAGGAGCAGGAAGCGGAACTGGCTCAGGTGCTGGTGCTGGTTCAGGAGCTGGAGCTGGTTCAGGTGCCGGTGCTGGTTCAGGTGCTGGTGCTGGTTCAGGTGCCGGTGCTGGTTCAGGTGCTGGTGCTGGTTCAGGTGCCGGTTCAGGTGCTGGTGCTGGTTCAGGTGCTGGTGCTGGTTCAGGAGCTGGAGCTGGATACGGAGCAGGAGTTGGTGCTGGATACGGAGCAGGGTATGGAGCAGGAGCTGGTGCTGGATACGGAGCAGGAGCAGGAAGCGGAGCTGGCTCAGGTGCTGGTGCTGGTTCAGGAGCTGGAGCTGGATACGGAGCAGGAGTTGGTGCTGGATACGGAGCAGGAGCAGGAAGCGGAGCTGCCTTTGGTGCCGGTGCTGGTGCTGGTGCTGGTTCAGGTGCCGGTGCTGGTTCAGGTGCTGGTGCTGGTTCAGGTGCTGGTGCTGGTTCAGGTGCTGGTGCTGGTTCAGGAGCTGGTGCTGGATACGGAGCAGGGTACGGAGCAGGAGTTGGTGCTGGATACGGAGCAGGAGCTGGAAGCGGAGCTGCCTCTGGTGCCGGTGCTGGTTCAGGTGCTGGTGCTGGTTCAGGTGCCGGTGCTGGTTCAGGTGCTGGTGCTGGCTCAGGTGCTGGTGCTGGTTCAGGAGCTGGAGCTGGATACGGAGCAGGAGTTGGTGCTGGATACGGAGCAGGATATGGAGCAGGAGCTGGTGCTGGATACGGAGCTGGAGCAGGAAGCGGAGCTGCCTCTGGTGCCGGTGCTGGTTCAGGTGCTGGTGCTGGTGCTGGTTCAGGTGCCGGTGCTGGTTCAGGTGCTGGTGCTGGTTCAGGTGCTGGTGCTGGTTCAGGTGCTGGTTCAGGTGCTGGTGCTGGTTCAGGTGCCGGTGCTGGTTCAGGAGCTGGTGCTGGATACGGAGCAGGAGCAGGAAGCGGAGCTGCCTCTGGTGCTGGTGCCGGTGCTGGAGCTGGTGCAGGAACAGGCTCTTCTGGATTTGGACCATATGTAGCAAATGGCGGATATAGCGGCTACGAATACGCTTGGTCGTCAGAATCTGACTTTGGAACTGGAAGCGGAGCTGGTGCTGGTTCAGGTGCTGGTGCTGGTTCAGGTGCTGGTGCTGGCTCAGGTGCTGGTGCTGGTTCAGGAGCTGGAGCTGGATACAGAGCAGGAGTTGGTGCTGGATACGGAGCAGGATATGGAGCAGGAGCTGGTGCTGGATACGGAGCAGGAGCAGGAAGCGGAGCTGGCTCAGGTGCTGGTGCTGGTTCAGGAGCTGGAGCTGGTTCAGGTGCCGGTGCTGGTTCAGGTGCTGGTGCTGGTTCAGGTGCCGGTGCTGGTTCAGGTGCTGGGGCTGGTTCAGGAGCTGGTGCTGGATACGGAGCAGGAGCAGGAAGCGGAGCTGCCTCTGGTGCCGGTGCTGGTTCAGGTGCTGGTGCTGGTTCAGGTGCCGGTGCTGGTTCAGGTGCTGGTGCTGGCTCAGGTGCTGGTGCTGGTTCAGGAGCTGGAGCTGGATACGGGGCAGGAGTTGGTGCTGGATACGGAGCAGGATATGGAGCAGGAGCTGGTGCTGGATACGGAGCTGGAGCAGGAAGCGGAGCTGCCTCTGGTGCCGGTGCTGGTTCAGGTGCTGGTGCTGGTGCTGGTTCAGGTGCCGGTGCTGGTTCAGGTGCTGGTGCTGGTTCAGGTGCCGGTGCTGGTTCAGGAGCTGGTGCTGGATACGGAGCAGGAGCAGGAAGCGGAGCTGCCTCTGGTGCTGGTGCCGGTGCTGGAGCTGGTGCAGGAACAGGCTCTTCTGGATTTGGACCATATGTAGCAAATGGCGGATATAGCGGCTACGAATACGCTTGGTCGTCAGAATCTGACTTTGGAACTGGAAGCGGAGCTGGTGCTGGTTCAGGTGCTGGTGCTGGCTCAGGTGCTGGTGCTGGTTCAGGAGCTGGAGCTGGATACGGAGCAGGAGTTGGTGCTGGATACGGAGCAGGAGTTGGTGCTGGATACGGAGCAGGAGTTGGTGCTGGATACGGAGCAGGAGTTGGTGCTGGATACGGAGCAGGATATGGAGCAGGAGCTGGTGCTGGATACGGAGCAGGAGCAGGAAGCGGAGCTGGCTCAGGTGCTGGTGCTGGTTCAGGAGCTGGAGCTGGTTCAGGTGCCGGTGCTGGTTCAGGTGCTGGTGCTGGTTCAGGTGCCGGTGCTGGTTCAGGTGCTGGTGCTGGTTCAGGAGCTGGTGCTGGTTCAGGTGCCGGTGCTGGTTCAGGTGCTGGTGCTGGTTCAGGTGCCGGTTCAGGTGCTGGTGCTGGTTCAGGAGCTGGTGCTGGTTCAGGTGCTGGTGCTGGTTCAGGAGCTGGAGCTGGATACGGAGCAGGAGTTGGTGCTGGATACGGAGTAGGATATGGAGCAGGAGTTGGTGCTGGATACGGAGCAGGAGCAGGAAGCGGAGCTGCCTCTGGTGCCGGTGCTGGTTCAGGTGCTGGTGCTGGTGCTGGTTCAGGTGCCGGTGCTGGTTCAGGTGCTGGTGCTGGTTCAGGTGCTGGTGCTGGTTCAGGTGCTGGTGCTGGTTCAGGTGCTGGTGCTGGTTCAGGAGCTGGTGCTGGATACGGAGCAGGGTACGGAGCAGGAGTTGGTGCTGGATACGGAGCAGGAGCTGGCGTTGGATACGGAGCAGGAGCTGGCGCTGGATACGGAGCAGGAGCTGGAAGCGGAGCTGCCTCTGGTGCCGGTGCTGGTGCTGGTTCAGGTGCCGGTGCTGGTACAGGTGCTGGGGCTGGTTCAGGAGCTGGTGCTGGATACGGAGCAGGAGCAGGAAGCGGAGCTGCCTCTGGTGCTGGTGCCGGTGCTGGAGCTGGTGCAGGAACAGGCTCTTCTGGATTTGGACCATATGTAGCAAATGGCGGATATAGCGGCTACGAATACGCTTGGTCGTCAGAATCTGACTTTGGAACTGGAAGCGGAGCTGGTGCTGGTTCAGGTGCTGGTGCTGGTTCAGGTGCTGGTGCTGGCTCAGGTGCTGGTGCTGGTTCAGGAGCTGGAGCTGGATACGGAGCAGGAGTTGGTGCTGGATACGGAGCAGGAGCAGGAAGCGGAGCTGGCTCAGGTGCTGGTGCTGGTTCAGGAGCTGGAGCTGGTTCAGGTGCTGGTGCTGGTTCAGGAGCTGGTGCTGGTTCAGGAGCTGGAGCTGGATACGGAGCAGGAGCAGGAAGCGGAACTGGCTCAGGTGCTGGTGCTGGTTCAGGTGCTGGTGCTGGTTCAGGTGCCGGTGCTGGTTCAGGTGCTGGTGCTGGTTCAGGAGCTGGTGCTGGTTCAGGTGCTGGTGCTGGTTCAGGAGTTGGTGCTGGATACGGAGTAGGATATGGAGCAGGAGCTGGTGCTGGATACGGAGTAGGATATGGAGCAGGAGCTGGTGCTGGATACGGAGCAGGAGCAGGAAGCGGAACTGGCTCAGGTGCTGGTGCTGGTTCAGGTGCTGGTGCTGGTTCAGGTGCCGGTGCTGGTTCAGGTGCTGGTGCTGGTTCAGGAGCTGGTGCTGGTTCAGGTGCTGGTGCTGGTTCAGGAGCTGGAGCTGGATACGGAGCAGGAGTTGGTGCTGGATACGGAGTAGGATATGGAGCAGGAGCTGGTGCTGGATACGGAGCAGGAGCAGGAAGCGGAGCTGGCTCAGGTGCTGGTGCTGGTTCAGGTGCTGGTGCTGGTTCAGGTGCCGGTGCTGGTTCAGGTGCTGGTGCTGGTTCAGGTGCCGGTTCAGGTGCTGGTGCTGGTTCAGGAGCTGGTGCTGGTTCAGGTGCTGGTGCTGGTTCAGGTGCTGGTTCAGGTGCTGGTGCTGGCTCAGGTGCTGGTGCTGGATACGGAGTAGGATATGGAGCAGGAGCTGGTGCTGGATACGGAGCAGGAGCAGGAAGCGGAGCTGGCTCAGGTGCTGGTGCTGGGTCAGGTGCCGGTGCTGGTTCAGGTGCTGGTGCTGGTTCAGGTGCCGGTTCAGGTGCTGGTGCTGGTTCAGGAGCTGGTGCTGGTTCAGGTGCTGGTGCTGGTTCAGGAGCTGGAGCTGGATACGGAGCAGGAGTTGGTGCTGGATACGGAGTAGGATATGGAGCAGGAGCTGGTGCTGGATACGGAGCAGGAGCAGGAAGCGGAGCTGGCTCAGGTGCTGGTGCTGGTTCAGGTGCTGGTGCTGGTTCAGGTGCCGGTGCTGGTTCAGGTGCTGGTGCTGGTTCAGGAGCTGGTGCTGGTTCAGGTGCCGGTGCTGGTTCAGGTGCTGGTGCTGGTTCAGGTGCCGGTTCAGGTGCTGGTGCTGGTTCAGGAGCTGGTGCTGGTTCAGGTGCTGGTGCTGGTTCAGGAGCTGGAGCTGGATACGGAGCAGGAGTTGGTGCTGGATACGGAGTAGGATATGGAGCAGGAGCTGGTGCTGGATACGGAGCAGGAGCAGGAAGCGGAGCTGCCTCTGGTGCTGGTGCCGGTGCTGGAGCTGGTGCAGGAACAGGCTCTTCTGGATTTGGACCATATGTAGCAAATGGCGGATATAGCGGCTACGAATACGCTTGGTCGTCAGAATCTGACTTTGGAACTGGAAGCGGAGCTGGTGCTGGTTCAGGTGCTGGTGCTGGTTCAGGAGCTGGTGCTGGATACGGAGCAGGGTACGGAGCAGGAGTTGGTGCTGGATACGGAGCAGGAGCTGGCGTTGGATACGGAGCAGGAGCTGGCGCTGGATACGGAGCAGGAGCTGGAAGCGGAGCTGCCTCTGGTGCCGGTGCTGGTGCCGGTGCTGGTGCTGGTTCAGGTGCCGGTGCTGGTTCAGGTGCTGGTGCTGGTGCTGGTTCAGGAGCTGGTGCTGGATACGGAGCAGGGTACGGAATAGGAGTTGGTGCTGGATACGGAGCAGGAGCTGGCGTTGGATACGGAGCAGGAGCTGGCGCTGGATACGGAGCAGGAGCTGGAAGCGGAGCTGCCTCTGGTGCCGGTGCTGGTTCAGGTGCTGGTGCTGGTTCAGGTGCTGGTGCTGGTTCAGGTGCTGGTGCTGGTTCAGGTGCTGGTGCTGGTTCAGGTGCTGGTGCTGGTTCAGGAGCTGGTGCTGGATACGGAGCAGGGTACGGAGCAGGAGTTGGTGCTGGATACGGAGCAGGAGCTGGCGTTGGATACGGAGCAGGAGCTGGCGCTGGATACGGAGCAGGAGCTGGAAGCGGAGCTGCCTCTGGTGCCGGTGCTGGTGCCGGTGCTGGTGCTGGTGCTGGTTCAGGTGCCGGTGCTGGTTCAGGTGCTGGTGCTGGTTCAGGTGCTGGTGCTGGTTCAGGAGCTGGTGCTGGTTCAGGTGCTGGTGCTGGTTCAGGTGCTGGTGCTGGTTCAGGTGCTGGTGCTGGCTCAGGTGCTGGTGCTGGTTCAGGAGCTGGAGCTGGATACGGAGCAGGAGTTGGTGCTGGATACGGAGCAGGATATGGAGCAGGAGCTGGTGCTGGATACGGAGCAGGAGCAGGAAGCGGAGCTGCCTCTGGTGCCGGTGCTGGTTCAGGTGCTGGTGCTGGTTCAGGAGCTGGTGCTGGTTCAGGTGCTGGTGCTGGTTCAGGTGCTGGGGCTGGTTCAGGTGCTGGTGCTGGATACGGAGCAGGAGCAGGAAGCGGAGCTGCCTCTGGTGCTGGTGCCGGTGCTGGAGCTGGTGCAGGAACAGGCTCTTCTGGATTTGGACCATATGTAAATGGCGGATATAGCGGCTACGAATACGCTTGGTCGTCAGAATCTGACTTTGGAACTGGAAGCGGAGCTGGTGCTGGCTCAGGTGCTGGTGCTGGTTCAGGAGCTGGAGCTGGATACGGAGCAGGAGTTGGTGCTGGATACGGAGCAGGATATGGAGCAGGAGCTGGTGCTGGATACGGAGCAGGAGCAGGAAGCGGAGCTGCCTCTGGTGCCGGTGCTGGTTCAGGTGCTGGTGCTGGTTCAGGTGCCGGTGCTGGTTCAGGTGCTGGTGCTGGTTCGGGTGCTGGTTCAGGTGCTGGTGCTGGTTCAGGTGCTGGTGCTGGCTCAGGTGCTGGTGCTGGTTCAGGTGCTGGTGCTGGTTCAGGAGCTGGAGCTGGATACGGAGCAGGAGTTGGTGTTGGATACGGAGCAGGATATGGAGCAGGAGCTGGTGCTGGATACGGAGCAGGAGCAGGAAGCGGAGCTGCCTCTGGCGCCGGTGCTGGTTCAGGTGCTGGTGCTGGTGCTGGTTCAGGTGCCGGTGCTGGTTCAGGTGCTGGTGCTGGTTCAGGTGCTGGTGCTGGTTCAGGTGCTGGTGCTGGTTCAGGTGCTGGTGCTGGTTCAGGTGCTGGTTCAGGTGCTGGTGCTGGTTCAGGAGCTGGTGCTGGATACGGAGCAGGGTACGGAGCAGGAGTTGGTGCTGGATACGGAGCAGGAGCTGGCGTTGGATACGGAGCAGGAGCTGGCGCTGGATACGGAGCAGGAGCTGGAAGCGGAGCTGCCTCTGGTGCCGGTGCTGGTTCAGGTTCTGGTGCTGGTTCAGGTGCCGGTGCTGGTTCAGGTGCTGGTGCTGGTTCAGGTGCTGGTGCTGGTGCTGGTTCAGGTGCTGGGGCTGGTTCAGGAGCTGGTGCTGGTTCAGGAGCTGGTGCTGGATACGGAGCAGGGTACGGAGCAGGAGCAGGAAGCGGAGCTGCCTCTGGTGCTGGTGCCGGTGCTGGAGCTGGTGCAGGAACAGGCTCTTCTGGATTTGGACCATATGTAGCAAATGGCGGATATAGCGGCTACGAATACGCTTGGTCGTCAGAATCTGACTTTGGAACTGGAAGCGGAGCTGGTGCTGGCTCAGGTGCTGGTGCTGGTTCAGGAGCTGGAGCTGGATACGGAGCAGGAGTTGGTGCTGGTTACGGAGCAGGATATGGAGCAGGAGCTGGTGCTGGATACGGAGCAGGAGCAGGAAGCGGAGCTGCCTCAGGTGCCGGTGCTGGTTCAGGTGCTGGTGCTGGTTCAGGTGCCGGTGCTGGTTCAGGTGCTGGTGCTGGTTCAGGAGCTGGTGCTGGTTCAGGTGCTGGTGCTGGTTCAGGTGCTGGTGCTGGTTCAGGTGCTGGTGCTGGTTCAGGAGCTGGTGCTGGATACGGAGCAGGGTACGGAGCAGGAGTTGGTGCTGGATACGGAGCAGGAGCTGGCGTTGGATACGGAGCAGGAGCTGGCGCTGGATACGGAGCAGGAGCTGGAAGCGGAGCTGCCTCTGGTGCCGGTGCTGGTTCAGGTTCTGGTGCTGGTGCTGGTTCAGGTTCTGGTGCTGGTTCAGGTGCTGGTGCTGGTTCAGGTGCTGGTGCTGGTTCAGGTGCTGGTGCTGGTTCAGGAGCTGGTGCTGGTTCAGGTGCTGGTGCTGGTTCAGGTGCTGGTGCTGGTTCAGGTGCTGGTGCTGGATACGGAGCAGGGTACGGAATAGGAGTTGGTGCTGGATACGGAGCAGGAGCTGGCGTTGGATACGGAGCAGGAGCTGGCGCTGGATACGGAGCAGGAGCTGGAAGCGGAGCTGCCTCTGGTGCCGGTGCTGGTTCAGGTGCTGGTGCTGGTTCAGGAGCTGGTGCTGGTTCAGGTGCTGGTGCTGGTTCAGGTGCTGGTGCTGGTTCAGGTGCTGGTGCTGGTTCAGGAGCTGGTGCTGGTTCAGGTGCTGGTGCTGGTTCAGGTGCTGGTGCTGGTTCAGGAGCTGGTGCTGGATACGGAGCAGGAGCTGGCGTTGGATACGGAGCAGGAGCTGGAAGCGGAGCTGCCTCTGGTGCTGGTGCTGGTTCAGGTGCTGGTGCTGGTTCAGGTGCTGGTGCTGGTTCAGGTGCTGGTGCTGGTTCAGGTGCTGGTGCTGGTTCAGGTGCTGGTGCTGGTTCAGGTGCTGGTGCTGGTTCAGGTGCTGGTTCAGGTGCTGGTGCTGGCTCAGGTGCTGGTGCTGGATACGGAGCAGGGTACGGAGCAGGAGTTGGTGCTGGATACGGAGCAGGAGCTGGCGTTGGATACGGAGCAGGATATGGAGTAGGAGCTGGTGCTGGATACGGAGCAGGAGCAGGAAGCGGAGCTGCCTCTGGTGCTGGTGCTGGTTCAGGTGCTGGTGCTGGTTCAGGTGCTGGTGCTGGTTCAGGTGCTGGTGCTGGTTCAGGTGCTGGTGCTGGTTCAGGTGCTGGTTCAGGAGCTGGTGCTGGATACGGAGCAGGAGCTGGCGTTGGATACGGAGCAGGAGCTGGCGCTGGATACGGAGCAGGAGCTGGAAGCGGAGCTGCCTCTGGTGCTGGTGCTGGTGCCGGTGCTGGTTCAGGTGCTGGTGCTGGTTCAGGTGCTGGTGCTGGTTCAGGTGCTGGTTCAGGTGCTGGTGCTGGTTCAGGAGCTGGTGCTGGATACGGAGCAGGAGCTGGAAGCGGAGCTGCCTCTGGTGCCGGTGCTGGTTCAGGTGCTGGTGCTGGTGCTGGTGCCGGTGCTGGTGCTGGTTCAGGAGCTGGTGCTGGTTCAGGAGCTGGTGCTGGATACGGAGCAGGAGCAGGAAGTGGAGCTGCCTCTGGTGCTGGTGCTGGAGCTGGTGCAGGAACAGGCTCTTCTGGATTTGGACCATATGTAGCAAATGGCGGATATAGCAGACGTGAAGGCTACGAATACGCTTGGTCGTCAAAATCTGACTTTGAAACTGGAAGCGGTGCTGCCTCTGGTGCTGGTGCTGGTGCTGGTTCAGGTGCTGGTGCTGGTTCAGGTGCCGGTGCTGGTTCAGGTGCTGGTGCTGGTTCAGGTGCCGGTGCTGGTGGTAGCGTCAGTTACGGAGCTGGCAGGGGATACGGACAAGGTGCAGGAAGTGCAGCTTCCTCTGTGTCATCTGCTTCATCTCGCAGTTACGACTATTCTCGTCGTAACGTCCGCAAAAACTGTGGAATTCCTAGAAGACAACTAGTTGTTAAATTCAGAGCACTGCCTTGTGTGAATTGCTAATTTTTAATATAAAATAACCCTTGTTTCTTACTTCGTCCTGGATACATCTATGTTTTTTTTTTCGTTAATAAATGAGAGCATTTAAGTTATTGTTTTTAATTACTTTTTTTTAGAAAACAGATTTCGGATTTTTTGTATGCATTTTATTTGAATGTACTAATATAATCAATTAATCAATGAATTCATTTATTTAAGGGATAACAATAATCCATGAATTCACATGCACATTTAAAACAAAACTAAATTACAATAGGTTCATATAAAAACAACAAGTATGCCTTCTCAACTAAGAATACTATATTGTTTAAACCGTAAAAAAAGTCATATTTCTGTATATCAAAACACATCTAATATTAAAAAAACAGTCAGCAAGCACTTACAAGTGTGGGCTCGGACAGCAATTACCTGGTCTCAGGAGACACTTGAAGAACGAGAAGCACGTCTCTCTGTCGATTGCGAGGCTCATGCACTATCGCTTGAGTCTGAGACCTTTACTGATAGGGAAATCCGTTTGAGCTCTCAGAGGGTTCGGACAGCAAAAGCTTGCCCGGTCTCAGGAGACATTAGAAGAACGGGAAGCATAACTCAATACCGATCGCGTTTCCATTGAGCCTATGCTTCGTGATAATAATAAATAAAGCCCAAGGTCAGACGCTAAAAGTTGTGGGTGTAGATATAAGTGTTAACTGCTTTTCACACAGTCAACTCGGTCACGCGGTTATGTAGCTCTGTCACATGCTAGCAATCCTAGCAACCTGTATGCTTTGATCCCCGATGGCTATACGTCTACGTCGTGTATAGAGAAGCTTTACTTTAAATTACATTTTTCTAAATACCTAAATGACGGTGCTTATAAACCAAAAGATATGTCCTAAAACTGCTGCCCAAAGTCGCTATTCCACGCGGACGGAGTCGCGGGCACAGCTAGTAATACATAAAATACCTTGGAACTCGAAACGGTCTTTGAGATATGGGTCGTTCTTTGAGGTATGAGGGTACAAAGAATACAATATGGTAAAGAAAGGACACGAGTATTACGAATCGGGGTAGTCAAGAATTCGAAGAAGGAGAGACTGTGCAAGCGCAGCTTTAGTGGCGGCTGGAAGAAAATTTCGTAACCGTCTTAAAGATTCAGCTGATGGAAACACCTTCCGACTAACCCCTTTTATCTGTGCGTTCCACAATAAGTTTTTATGAATTGAGATTCCCAAATTTTTCACAGTATCACTGATAGGAATTTGTACGCCGTCAAATAAAATAACCGGAAGCTGCGACTATTTAATTTTCGAACACATTCTTGAATTACTGACAACAATGTCCTGTGTTTTCGACGGGTTCAACTTTTTGAAGTCGTCATGGGCTAACAGATAAAACGTCCGGTGCATTCGTGTTGAGCGATGCAACGGTGCTCGAATCTCAGGCGGGTACCAATTTTTGTAATGAAATACGTACTCAACAAATGTTCACGATTGACTTCCACGGTGAAGGAATAACATCGTGTAATAAAAATGAAACTCACAAATATATAATTTGCGTAATTACTAGTGGTAGGACCTCTTGTGAGTCTGCGCGGGTGGGTACCACCACTCTGCCTATTTCTGCCGTGAAGCAGTAATGCGTATCGGTTTGAAGGGTAGGGCAGCCGTTGTAACTATACTTGAGACCTTAGAACTTATATCTCAAGGTGGGTGGCGCATTTACGTTGTGGATGTCTATGGGCTCCAGTAATCACTTAACACCAGGTGGGTTGTGAGCTCGTCCACCCATCTAAGCAATAAAAAATAAAAACCTAAATTCATGCGAATTACTCCAACGGGACAATATCGATAAATCATTATTCAGCGTCTTTACCGCGATGGTAAATTCTGTACAGTGAGTTCATTTTTGTTTCTTTTCGCAATTGATTGCTCGCTCTCCGTATTCGTAAGATTGTTGTGATAGGTTCGTGTTGATATCGTAAAAGACTAGGGTATTTACCAGATCTTGCTTGGGATTTTTTTGTGGTACCAAAATGGTACATCCAGCCTTTTTTGCCGCATAGCAGCCATGTATTACGATTTGAATGATGATAACTAATAAATAGTACATTTGGAAATCTGACCTTATGTCTCAAGATTGGTGGCGGCATTCACTTAGTGAGTAACCACATAGCACCAGACGGGCCATGAGCTTGTTCACACATTTAGGCGATTTTAATTTGTATTCTGATAAAAGCTTTTTGGTCCTATGGCATTTTGCTATGGGGCAATGCTGCCGATGTCGAAACGATTTTCATCCTGCAGAAGAGGGCTATTCGTGCTATTTATAATATGCACCCGAAGAAATCCTTGAGGGACAGGCTTAAAAAGAAATCAAAATTCTATCTTTAGCGTCCCATACATTTTTGAAAATTAATTGTACGTGCGTAAAAACATTGAAGAATTCCCCAGAGTCTGCGATTTGCACAATGTGAACACTAGGAACAAACATAGGCTTGCGTTGCCGGCGGCTCGAATTAAGAAAATAAGCAACCCTTTTAGGGGGCTGGGTGTACAACTTTTCAACAAGATCCCACAAAACGTTCAATTACTACCTGTTCATAGATATAAAAAAACTGTCAAGGAACGTTTGTGCAACAAAGCATATTATAAAGTTAAGGATTATTTACTAGATGGCACTACGTGGGAATGAGGCGTTCGCTCCTGGCCTTTTCATTTTTCTTTATTATTATTATTATTTTTAATTGCATTTTTTAACTTGTTTTTTCGTTTATTGTAAATATATTTACTTATTTAAAAAAAAAATTGAGAAAAAACAAAAGAAAAAGAAAGCCCGCTCAGTTTGTTTCGCCGGTTCTTCTCAGGACTGTAGCTTTTTTTGGAACCGGTTGTAGAGTTAGCATTGTTATTTATATTTTAACATTCAACAAGTGTGTTAAACTGACATCTAAGTTGAAATAAATGATTTTGAATTTGAATTTGTAATTTTTACATATAATATGAATACATAAAGAAAGCAATTGTTTTTTTTATATTCACTGCGCTGTCTCTCCAATTGTATGATGCGTATGGTTTTTGGAAGATGTTACGAATTTCATTAGGATGAGTGGGAGATCGAACGGTTTTTTGATGAAATGAGCAGTGATGTGTTTGAAGTATTGTAGAAAAGTACATATTATTAACTTAAGCTAAAAGATATTCATCATTATCTATAGTGAATAAAGTCCAAAGAGCATATTTTTATGTCATATCTATAAATCCCTGTTATATTTATATGAAATAAAAAAAAAATACAATATCGAGAGAAAAAAACAGGGGGAAAGATGAAAGGGTGGTGGTCAAAGATCGAAGTAATTTCTAAAATTGTTCGAATTAATGTCAGACGATATTGACAGTCAGTAAGTAGGCTACAATTTTAACTCTCCAAACACTTCAGAACTGTCTATAATATCAAAATACCTTCAAATAACACAGACAACATAAATTATTTGTTTTTTATAATTTCAATCTTGCCTCGCCGGGGAAAGATTGAACCAGAGGCTCTCAAACGTTTCACTTTACTCAGATAAGATTATATAGAAAATGAAAGATATCAGTCATATCAAATCTTTTATTGTTAATGCCAAGATAATTTTAAGATAATAATTTTTATATATATATATATATATATAAAATAAATAATCGTTTATTTCGGGCCGCCCTAACATATATATACCTACATTAATAAATAAAAAATTGGTAGTAGATCCACGTCTACAGTTCACTGTAACACATACCGTCTCGCAGAAAATCAGCGTGAAGTGGTTAGCTTCTTAGTGGCCGCCATGTTTCGTCTGGTAAGTGAGAGTTCCGGATGCACTTTCCTTTTCCTTAAGGCCGAATGTTGACGTTTGATAGATAGACCGATGTGACGTTGCATTGTTTTAGATGCTGTGATGTTGCGTTTACTAGCGAGTGTCTGGTGGTATTTCCCCTTTCTTTAAGTTCCTACTTACTCCCATTCCTATGAACCCTGTTCTTATACAACGCACAAGTAACACTCATGTTGTTTCTTGTGTCTATGGGTAGCGGTGAAATCACTTAACCATCAGGTGACCCGCTTGCTCTTTTTTCCTCTCTTATAATATACAAAAATATTTTATTTATTGCTTAGATGGGTGGACGAGCTCACAGCCCACCTGTTGTTAAGTGGTTACTGGAGCCCATAGACCTCCACAACGTAAATGTGCCACCCGCCTTGAGGTATAAGTTCTAAGGTCTCAGTATAGTTACAACGGCTACCCCACCCTTCAAACCGAAACGCATTACTGCTTCACGACAGAAATAGGCAAGGCGGTGGTACCCACCCGCGCGGACTCACAACAGATCCTACCACAACTAATTACGCAAATTATAATTTTGCGGGTTTCATTTTTATTACACGATGTTATTCCTTCACCGTGGAAGTCAATCGTGAACATTTGTTGAGTACATATTTCATTAGAAGAATGAAATTAACATAAAAACCTAGTAGCTGAAATTGTGCCGCTGACAATTTATATAATGGCTGTAACAAAAGAAAATATTTTTTCGAGTACATTTTGAGAACATTAGACCATTAGTATGACTTTTGAAAAACGGGCAAGATGGAAACTTATATATGTTTATCATAACCCCGTCAATTATTGGCTGGTAAAGACGGAATGTTACAATAAATCCTAAAACACAAAATGTAACGATATTTAGACATAGCAACATAACTACCAGTTAAAAATAATAAGTATGTATACAAATAAAAAATGTGACTGACAGCTGATGTGAAACATCGACATTATTTTGTAAAAGTAATATGCAGAAAAGAACAGATTGTGATAGAAACTAAATATGTCATAATGATAAAATATGCATGGCGACGTGTCGCCACGGCATGCGTCGCCACGCCAGAAATCGGTTTTACGTGCGGCTATAGATGTTTCACATCAAAAACTCGTACCTACCTACCTCGTAAATGAAGTTACACGACACCGGGTAAGCTTAAAACACCCGACTTGCTCGCGTAAAATTCATAGCGTAGATATTCCCTTATAACACACAACCAATCCCTCAAAAGGACAAGCGCCGATTGAGGTGTGGGACGTAACAAAATGCATGTCTTATGAATGTTGCCTGCATTGGATAAATTACACAAAATCTGTCTTTATTGATGCCTTTTTGTGTTACCCCGTTTTTCATCTTCCCCCCACTCACCCTAAATGTTTGTTAAAAATAATGAAACAAAGATAGTACTAATTAGTAATTAATTAATTAAGCGGAACATAATTTTTTGGAAAAACCGAGTACCTATTTCTAGTTTATAATAGTTTATTGTATGTAGTTCACAAAAGAGCTTGTAGTTACGATCTAACGGAGTTAATCTAGTTTAGTTGCTGGAGCAGATCTAAATTAATTTGGATTGAGTAAAAAGGCTCCCTTAAACAATTTAGAGCTAATTTTCAAAATAAAAAATTATTCAATGGAAAAATAAAATGGCCGCCAGTAATCGTCAAGGGGGTCGGAGTTTGAACGATTCTAACACACACGCGATAGTCGGTACGATGACGCGGCCGCGGGTGGACCGCACTATCATTCCACAATGCGACCGACCACCACCACTTGAGCTCGGAACGAGTCCACAATCCCGCAGCCCATAAGCATATTGACGTACCAAACTAAATCGGACAGAGACACGGCCGCGGCAAAAACTACACGCACACAGAAAGAGGCAAGGGGTAGTATATTGGACGCGTAAAATTCGAAAATATACGTATGTAGGTACATGGTTGCGTTATTTCTCTCCTCTATGCGCCACAGAGATGGCGTGCGCAGTTGTGTATTATACAAATGATTTCACGATTAATGTTTCCGGTCGATTCTGCTTATTCAGTTTTGAGCATATTAGAATAGGAAAACTTAAAATTTTAAAACAATCATATTTTGTTCTTTGCGCCCCAACAAAGTCGGGTACTCGTTCTCTTTAGTCCCCTGTAGTACAAATGCGGTTTATTTTTAAATGACAAAGTAAGGTGATGCTTTCATTTCTTTCAATAGGTCGGGGAGACGAAATCTATATGCGAAATGAAAATACCGGTATAAGTTTAGCGAAAAGTTAATTGACTTGAAATTAGACGTAGGACCTCATGAGTGCGCGCGGGTAGGTACCGCCACCCTGCCAATTCTGCCATGAAGCAGTTACGCGTTTCAGTTTGCAGGGTGGGGCAGCCGTTGTAACTATACTGAGACCTTAGAACTTGTATCTCAAGGTGGGTGGCGCATTTACGGTTGTGGATGTCTATGGGCTCCAGTAACCACTTAACACCAGGTGGGCTGTGAGCTCGTCCACGCATCTAAGCAATAAAAAAAAAAAAAGGTATTAAAAAAATACTGTTTGTCTTGTGACTTCTATTACGCTTTAATAGGCTCACAGTACCTTACAATGGTCTTTAATTATGTTCTCATATCCTTACGGATACATCAGATCCAATAACCTCTGCCTTAGACGCCTTCAGCTCTAACACTAGGCGCAGGCTTAGAAACCCCGGTAACCGTACTCGTCGAACTCGGCAAAGAGTTCGACGTGCGACCTAACCTACACATCAGCCCAATGAGTTTCTCGCCGGATCTTCTTAGCGGGTCGCGATTCCGATCCGGTGGTAGATTCATTCACGTAGTAGCTACTCTTGAGTTGTTAGGTTTCCTTTGGAGGCGCTCGGGCAGCTATTAGCTAATCCGACCCCTCCTGGCTGAGCCTTTGCTGTCGCCCACCTGTCCTGGTGAAATTGGAGAGGCCTCTGGGAAACCAGTAATCAATCAATCATAAAAAAAAAGTTCTATAATAAGGATTCGAAAGTATTAGGTATTCCTTATTTAAGTAACCCTATTAATGAGAAAAATGTCAGACAAATTCACTTCAAAATTTAATTGATTTTAGCTAACACACACAAACTTATGTTTTTACCCTACCTAATTACCGGTAGCCCAGGGGGCTATTCCGGCTGGGACGGGAAAACTTATAGTTCATTCTGATCAAAGTTAAAAAGTCTGCAAACAAATCAAACCGTCGCTCATCGTAAAATTGTCAGTTCTGATGTCTTCAAAAATACTGTCGATCTGATTCAAAGTTTTAAATAGTGCAATTGTAATGAATAGGAAACAGATCAGAGGCTGACGAAGCAGAGAAATTAAATATTTTTGGGTTAGTTTAGAAAAATCAAGGATCAACCTACTAAATAAGTCTATATGGTTTCTAGGTTTATTTTACATATAAATTGAATCACGAGAAAATGTATTTTTTTTTTTAGGTTGACGCGTAACAAGTTTTGATTCCTTTATTTGTGGATTTTAATTTCTTTACATCAATTCAAAAAGAAATATTAACAAAAACTAAACGTACTATGAGATACATAATCATCTTCATGACCTTCTTCGGGTGTACTCAACTAATTCAAACTACTTTTACTGTTTAATTTGGGGTTTATTATTTTGACCGTATTGTTTCTGACATCTCGAAATGAGCCCTGTGAGCTCGTCCACCAGTCAACGTGGAGCCAGAATAGCCCCTCGAGGCTACACTCAGACATATTATGTGGGCAAAAAAATGTAATCGCAAATCCTGAATTCTTTTTTTTTTATGTTTGTTTGATTTCGATGAAAATTGTATAATAATAAATCATTTACGGTCATCTGGCCCCAATTTAGGATTCCCTGTGTTATGTGGATAGCCACCAGAGACTGAGAAACATACTTAAGTACATATTATGTTTAAATATGTATGTACTTTAAATAGATAATAAATACTCCGACAAAGAGAAGATCTAAAAGAAAAGAATCGAACAATTACTAGTTTTCGTGGTCACCGATGTTACGATGAACATCAAATCGTCCACAAACGAAAAACTCAGGCCGCATTATGTAATTCGTGGTTAGTATTATTAACGTACATATATATGCCTAGGTGATTTTTAGTGTTCTCAATATATCACGTCCGCGTCGGTTGCAGAGTGTCACGCGCGTCGCACACACACACACACACACAACGGTCAACACGCACACTTACAGACCGCGTCATCGTCAAGCTCCACGAACTGTACCGACATTAAAAAACAAATGAAAAAAAAAACAGAAAATCGTTTTTTTTTCCTTAAAATATTTTTTTGTTCTTTAAATCACGAATCGTCTTGCTTTAGAGTTAACAATGTTCTAGACTATTCTAGAAGACAGTCCGTATGACTTATATGAACAATGTTTAAAATTACAGATTTTTCTTCTTAATGTTCGTAATTGCAAAGGACAGTTTTTTTATTAAAAATTTATTTTAAATAAAATATTTTTTATTGTTTTTTTATTTTTGGTTGCCAGAACACATCAACAACGCAAATGCCGGCACCAACTTCGAGAAATGAGTTCTAACGGATGCCCTACCCTTCAAACCGAAACGCATTACTGCTTCACGACAGAAACAGGCAGGGCGGCGGTACCTACCCGTGCGGTCTCACAACACATTCTACCACCAGTAATTACGCAAATTATAATTTTGCGGGTCTGATTATTATTAGACGATTTTATTCCTTCACCGTGGAAGTCGATCGTGAACATTTGTTAAGTATCGCTTAGTCGCATCATTAAGTTGCATCGCTTGATACGACTGCACCGGACGTCCTTTAAGTTACGACGACTTCAGGACTTATGAGTCCCAGTTATGTAGTGCAAGGGCTATCCCGCCCTTCAAATCGGAACACGTTGCTGCTTCGCTTCTGGAATAGGTAAGATGGGATCACGTATACGTGACTTACAAGATGCCCTTTTCATATTTCATATACGTTTAGATTACTAACAGCGAAGTGTAACCGAATTTTACAAGTGGAAACTTAATTCAATTTTAATGTAATAACGTTCGGCGAGCCGCATAAAGAACATTTTCAATGAGGCTTATTTTTGTTAATTGTGCATATTTGGTATTTTTCTGCACACGGTACCCCCCTTGCAGGCATTTTCAGAAGTGTGAGCGCTGTGTTATTAGTCGGCCTGCACTACCAGGGAGAGGTTTTCACAATTTTGAGTTGGTCGGGCACAATGCGCTCCGTCATTTTCTATGATTAATAGCGATGCATCCGCTTTCGTTCTGTTTTCTCTTGTTTTCAATATCGACTTAACATCAGGTTGGCCGTGAGCTCGGCTGCCCATTTGAAGCGGTAAAAAGTAGTTTAAAAATTAGTTTGATTTACAACGTGGATGTTGGAACCCCATGGAAGAAGTCGTCGTGGCCTAAAGGATAAGACTTCCGGTGCATTCGTATCTTGCGATGCAAAGGTGTTCGGATCCCGCAGGCGGGTACCAACTTTTCTAATGGAATACGTACTTAACAAATTTTCACGATTGACTTCCGCGGTGGAGGAATAACATCGTGTAATCAAATCAAACCTGCTAAATTATAATTTGCGTAATTACTTGTGGTAGAACTTCTTGTGAGTCCGCACGGGTCGCACGAGTCCGCACCACCACCCTGCCCATTTCTGCCGTAAAGCAGTAATGCGTTTCGCTTTGAAGGGTGGGGCGGCCGTTGTATCTATACTGAGACCTAAGAACTCATATATCAAGCTGGGTGGCGGCATTTACGCTGTAGATGTCTATGGGCTCCGGTAACCACTTAACACCAGATGGGCTGTGAGCTCGTCCGTCCTTCTATGCAATAAAAAAAGCTGCTCATTTGAAGTAGTAAAAAGCAGTTTAAAAATTAGTTACACCCAGAACGTGGATGTTGGATACCCTTTCGTCGGCTTTTATGGACAGTGGACTATCCCCTCGGCCTCCTCTCCTGCGTTGCGCTACAATTTTAATGGTCCGACTTAATCTAATGGTTATGAGATTTCGAAAAATGGTAACGTTTTTCGAGTTACATTTTTACTGGTGTTAGGACGTTTATATTGACTTTGGCGTTGTTATTGTCTTTGAATTGACGTTTGACGTTGAATTAATAAATAAACATTGTCAAAAGAACAGAAAAAATACATTCTTAGCTACTCACTTAATTCTTAGTGAATATCTGTGACCTTGCTCGTTCACGAATCCCGCTATAGAAAGTAGAGTATTAAATACACTTGACATTGGCGAAATCTAAAAGGAAACGCCATAAACCTAAGAGATAGATAGATAGATAAAATGCATTCATTAAGTAAGGAACAATTCTTCGCTACAACGATGACAAAGAGTCCTTTATTTGAACTTCTATTACGTAGTAAACTGTAGTAAGTTATTTTATACATATTTTTATAATTATACAAAAATTAAATCTACAACTTTCGTTACGAATATAGTCTGTTGTTTGGTCACTAAAACTACGAGAATAATATAAAATAATACTATTCGTAATTACAACAAACAGTTTGAAGACATTTTATTTATTTGTTTAGTTAATAATCATATTTTTTTATCGGAAACACTAATAATGAATAAAAAAATCAATATAGTAGTTAGTTTAGTAACTGATTAATTACAGTTTAATTTTTTTTCTAAAATAAATTAGTTGTTTAAATATTGTAAATATTTAGGTCGAGTTGCCCTAAAAGGTAAGATTCCCGGTGTACACGTATCGATGGATATGACTATGCCGGTCTTCAAATTCCGCAGATAGGTAACAATTTTTGTAATGGTTTGATTACTTGACTTACTTAACGAAAGTTAATGTTCACGAAAAACTTCCACGGTGAAGTAGTAACTGATCTTATTGCTTTATCATGGAATAATATTATTGTTGATAACATCTGTAATCGACAATTTTGACTTGTGGTAGGGCGTCTCGTGGGCCCGCACGTGTAGGTACCACCATCTTGAATGTTTCTGCCGTGAAGCAGTAATGCGTTTCGGCTTGAAGGGTGCGGCAGCCGCTGTACTACAAAACTAAGTCTTAATACCGATGTAACAAGGTGGGTTGCGGCATTTACGGGTACTTACGTATTAATGCCACCGCGCCAAAAATTTCATGGTTAGCAATAGTAAAATTGCTCGTGTTTTGGTAATAAAATTGCATAAATATTCGAAAAATATGGAAAAGCGAATCAGAGCACTCCACTTTCCACCTGGTCTTGTCTGTCCTACCCCTGGCGTGTATATAAAAACCGGAGGCGCGGAGGGAGTGCGGAAGGGCTGCTCTTGCCGCAGCGCCGGAGATAAGGCGGATTCAAACTTAAGCTCAAAAATCAGCAAACAATAAGAAAACCAAAAGATAGGCTATTACATAAAAACATAAATATTGCTTTTTATCGGCTTTTTAATAGAATTTTTGCCGCGGTCTCGTTAATACGTAAGTACCCATTTATGTTATTGATGTCTATGAGTTCCCATAACCACTTAGCACCAGATGGGCCGTCAGCAGGTACACCAAAAAAAAAATCGTGTAAAAATATACAAACACAATTAGACATAGACGACAATCTTAGGATGAGTTGCGGTAGTCATGTTGTTGTCTATGGACTCCTATAATCGCTTCACAACAAGAGAGGTCGTGAGCTCGTCCATCGCGCTGTGAAATGAAAAAAAAAAATATTAATAAGGGAAACGCCCACTCTCAATGTGTGCTGGGCCCAAGATGGACATCAAAATTACTATAAAACTGGACTGATTCAAAATCTTAAATGTATTGGATATCTAAAAAATATATTGAAATTGACGGCACTATTATAAAAAATATAATAAAAATAAAAAAGTTTTGTTTTGAGGTTAATTTTCTATATAAATAAGTGTCAGATTGTGAGATACTTTAAGAACTTTTCTTTTCTTAATGTTTAAGATGTTCCTAATGTATTTTTATCCAATTGTAGTTTGTAGTTATTCGGGTATAAAAACACACACATACTTCTTTAAATATCTATATTTTTTTCATCTTCATACACAATTAGTAAATCATCTAAAAATAGCACAAGAATACACGGTTTTAAATCTCGGTCAAGTTAAATCACAATTCACACAATGTTTTTCAGTCGTAGTACGAAACGTTATTGATAAAAGTAAAATAAATCGAAGAAAAATCAAAACACAACAATTTTGAACGCAAGCACAACACAAGCAGCAAGCAAGCGAAGCGAAGTGTCAGTCAGTCAGTTTTTTTTAAGGGATTTGATGACCTGGTAACTAAGACCTTTAGGTCAAGTCTTATTTTAATGATACACGTAACTTGTTTATATGAAAATGATATTATGAAATGAAATGAAGTTGATTATTATGAAACATGGCATGAAGTGAAATGAAAACGAAATGAAATGAAATGAGATGAGATGATATGGGATGAAATATAATCTCAGTAAAATGGTGGTCATTTATTGAGATTTTTTCAGTGGACTTTTTAGAAGATGCCGAGAAGTTACGTTCAGTGGCTTTGTTTCATTTTCCCACATTTGTGCACTTACACAGATAGGTACTAAACAGTTAATAAACCACCGTTATTACACATTTAAACCTGAAGAAACACTAATTAGACAAAATAAAATAAATCACACAACTTCACTCCTCGCGTTCCCGCCAAAAAGTCTCAGTCAGTCAGATTAAATTCAGTGTTGTCAGTATAAAGAAAAATAATTACATGAAATTCATATATCAATTATTTTTTTATAAAATCGATAATTGATTTAATTCTTAATCTTTTTTTTACGAGTACACATTATTTTTTATTTTTTATGTTTTTTTTAGTTGAATATATTTAAATAACAATACTAGTAAAGTTTTTTTTTATTGCTTAGATAGGTGAACGAGCTCACAGCCACCCTGGTGTAAAGTGGTTACTGGAGCCCACAGACATCTACAACGTAAATGCGCCACCCATCTTGAGATATAAGTTCTAAGGTCTCAAGTATAGTTACAAGTTGAAGTCCAGTGGGTATGACTTTGATGTTATTTTATGTGTTTATAATCCATTAAAATCGATTGATTAATGATAATACTTAAAATGATTTATTTATATGTTTTATTTATATACTAAAATAAAATATAAAATGTTTACTTAATACGTAAAAAGTTTTGATGCTGGCAATATTTTTCCCGCAAAAATAAAAAAAACCTTGGTTTTTTCAATACAGTTACTTTTTTTAAACTACTTATTGTAAACTGTAGTGACGCTTATTTGGAAGAAAGTAAATGCATATTTATTTATGAAAAAATTAATGCACTATATAAGTATTTTTTTTTCTAATCTATTGTCCGCTTTGGGCTTGAAATGGGCATCCCCTTTAGTTATCTCTTTCTTCACAATTGTTAATACAATTCTAACTAGATGGCAGCACTGTTACCGCAATTGTGCCGTCGTATACGCCGCTTTAACCGTTACCAAAATATTTTAAACATCATCTATGAATGTAAATTGATAAAAGGTAATATAAATAGAGATTATGTTAATCAAGCAGTATACAGAATTTTCGAAGATTGAATCCAATCTATGCGATTCGAACCGCGGATCGATTCAACTCCATGATAAATTGAACCGCGGAGTAAGCATTGTGATATTATTATGTAGTGTAATGTTAAAAACACATCATCTCGGACACTCCTGATCTACTAACGGTGCTTTTAAGTACCACATGCACCGGTAATCGTGCTCGTCGAACCCGTCGCTTGCGACGAATGGCTCGGCGAGTAAATTAACCCGCAGACACAGCCCACTGAGTTTCTCGCCGGATCTTCTCAGTGGATCGCGTTTCCGATCCGGTGGTAGATTCTGCGAAGCATTGCTCTTGCTAGGGTTCGTGTTAGCAACATCGTCAGGTTTGAGCCCCGTAAGCTCACCTACTAGCCCAGTGACGCTGATATGGTATCTTTATACTCTAGACCATCAGACTAGGTAGAAAAAAAATTGGGTTTGAATCCGTGAAGAATTCGTGTTTGTTTTATTTTCCTTCGTATCTTCACTACACCGTTCTAAAAGAGTTTGTAGATAGGTAGGTATATAATTTCCAAAATACGTAAAACGAAATTGTAATTTCGGTTATTCACAGAATCCTTTAATCAATTACCAAACAGGGCACAATATGAATGCCGATAATTCTGAGTCATAAGACTTTCAAATACAATCAAACAATGAGGATATTGTCGGTAGAAGAGTTTCATTTACAACAAATATAGGCAGGGCTTGCACGTCCGATTGTCAGTTATATAGGATTAATCAAAATAATGAGTAAGATAATAGGTGCAATTGCCGATGCTACCGACGGAACACTCACACTAAACCTGAATAATATGCAAATTAATTATTATTGAGGATCTCTCATCGTTGATAAATATATTAAAAGTCTCAAATTAATGTCGTCAAAATAAAACTAAAAACACCTCGAAACAACAATTACCAAAGTAAATTACTAGACATAGCTACTAATAATACACGTGGATAACGTAACGGGATCGGAGCTTCCACCCCAAATTACTAACTTTAAATTAATTTACCAATCGTAAATAACCGGCCTTCGTAACAATATTATCTTAACAAATTGACGCTCGGCTACACAGAGACAAAATCAGTTAGGTATGTCCAAATTTTACAATTTTGTCCGTCGATGTTTAGCAGTGTTTATGAGGGGCTTTAAGGGGGGAACGGAGGGTTCATAGTGAAAGGGGGACAGGATAAGGAGCGACCGAACCCCTGACACTTAGATGTATTTGTGCGATGCGGCACCAAAAGATAGGAGTCGCGAATGTGTGCGTAATTGTAGGTCTCCAGTGATGATGTTTATGAAGCCATGTAAAATAATAAGGATATCGCTTGAAATTAGTGGACGGACGCGACAAAGCATTATGAAAAAGCATTTTTATCAGTAGTGAAAAAAATCGAACCGAAAATTCTAAATCTTTCCAAGATTAATGAATATTAATAGAAGATCGAAGTAGTAGATGGTAGCGACACAGTAACAAGCACTTTTATCAAAGCAGTACGATTTAGTTCATATGTAATGTACCTACCGTAATGATTGTGATTTGTTTTGTGCAACAATAAACTAAAAAAAAAGTTAAAAAAAACTCATTCCTTCGTAGAGTAATGAAAATTAGTAGGTCGAAGTAGTGAATGGAAGCCGCATAGTAACAAAATATGTTTTTATCAACAGTGAAAAAAAAAAAAATTATCTCTCCTTGAAAGACTAGTAAAAATGACATTATTATTAGTACTGGTGGTTAGACCTCTTGTGAGTCCGCGCGGGTAGGTACCACCGCCCTGCCTATTTCGGCCGTGAAGCAGTAATGCGTTTCGGTTTGAAGGGTGGGGCAGCCGTTGCAGCTATACTTGAGACCTTAGAACTTATGTCTCAAGGTGGGTGACGCATTTACGTTGTAGATGTAGGTAGTAGGTCTGAACGAGCTGCTACCACTACCATGCTTATTTCAAGGAAGGAATCATGAGTTCTGGTTAAAGAGTGTGATAGTCTTTTTATCAGTGGTACTGCAATTTTATATTATAATAATACTAGCGACCCGCCCTCGCGGCCTCGCTTCGCTTCGGAAACTGTAATTTATTATTGATTTCTCCACTATTTAATGGATGTTATTATACATATCAACCTTCCTCTTCAATCACTCTATCTATTAAAAAAAACCGCATCAAAATCCGTTGCGTAGTTTTAAAGATTTAAGCATACATAGGGATATAGAGACAGAGAAAGCGACTTTGTTTTATACTATGTAGTGATAGGACAGTAGTAATCACGTTGTGAACTAAGGTGACATGATGACCTTAACATCACGTGAGATGTAGTTATGTATCTCAAGTTAAAATAAAACTTGAGAAACAATTTTAATATACGTTTTTTTATGAATTCATAATAGAATTTAAATTTAAGGGTGCGTGATAGATACCGAATTAATTTTTAAAAATACAAGGGCTATGTAAATTATCGTCCACGGTCCATTCTATTAGCGCTTACGCCTGTGATTTCGCTGGACCGTCTCGTCTGTATAACATTGAAATTTTAATTCATGCACAATTCTAGTTTCTCCTCAGAAATCTTAATTTGAATTCCCGAGGGAACAACCGTAATTCTTGTCCGCAATGGCGCGTCCACTTTTTCAAATCGAATGAGTACGTTCTGTGACGTTGTTTAGTACGGTCCCTGGTTTTTCTGCGGGACGATTACATATTCCATTTTATTCGGTAGATAAGATTAAAGTGTGTAATTTCTTGTGCCCGCTGTGGGAGGATTTCATATCGGGAGGCAACCGTAGGGCTGTAAGTTGAACGTTTTTTTGTTGATTTTCGATACAAGAACATATTATTATTCAGATTCATACCTAGCTTTTTAAATTCTAAATCTAGAATTTTAATAACAAAATATTTAAGATTACTTATATGCACATAAACTGTTGTTATTTTGTGAAAAAAGATTAAAAAGTCTACTTTCAAAATGTACCTTTATGTTATTTTAATACGTCTTATTTTAATATTTACATTATTATTAATTATATATTTTAGTAACATATCCGCATTAAACAAATACTATTAAACTACTTCTCGAAAGAGGTTGAGATTGTCTCAAAAAAAATACCTTATCTGGATTAATCCTATATTTTTTTGTAATAGTTTCATGAAATCAAAATGCGTTATTTCTAAAACAACATCTTGGTATGTCGCATTTTCATACTACTGACATTACGAATTTATTAACCGAAAGCGTTCAGAAATATCTGAAAAAATAAATAAACAGGTGGTATAGATCAAATCAAAATCAAAAAATTTTTTTTTTTTTTTTTCAAATCAAAAAATTTTTCAAATCAAAAAATTTTTATTCAACATAAATGAAAGTACATACTTGTTGAACGTCAAAAGAACTACCGCCAATTCACAAGAACTAGCCTCCGTCCTGAGAAGAATTGGCAAGAAACTCAGCGGGCATGTCTTTTTTTTTACATATAGAATTATTATTTATTTATTTTTTAATATTATTATTTTTTTAAATATGAATTTTTTACACTGAGTATTATAACGTAACAATTACTACAATATTGAAATGCCTGGAGCGAGCAACTCATTCCCACTTTGTGCAATCTTCTAGATAATCATTGACTTTATAGTAAGCTTTATTGCACAGATGTTCTTTAATAGTTTTCTTAAACCTATGTATATGTAGGTTCTGAACATCATGTGGGATTTTGTTGTACAGGCGCACAGACAAACACCCGAATGAATTTCGTATCTTATGTAACCTACTCATCGGCACAACAAGCTTGTGTTTGTTCCTAGTATTTCTATTATGTATGTCCGACTGTTTAGGAAACTCCTCAATATGTTTACGAACATACATCAAATTTTCAAAAATGTACTGGGATGGCATAGTGAGAACTTTAATTTCTTTAAATTTCTCCCTCAGGGATTCCCTTGAGTGCATGTTATAAATAGCACGTAGAGCTCTTTTCTGCAGAATAAATATCATTTCTACATCGGCCGCATTGCCCCATAGCAAAATGCCATAGGACATGACACTGTGGAAGTAACTAAAGTAAACTAAACGAGCCGTGTCCGCGTTTGTTAACATTCTAATTTTTTTTACTGCGTATGCTGCAGAGCTGAGCTTACTCGCCAATTTATGAATATGAGGTCCCCACTGCAGTTTGGAGTCCACTGTTATACCAAGAAATACGGTTGACTCAACAAGCTCCAATGATTCCTCAGAAACAATTACATCACTATCCACTTGTCTCACATTTAAAGATGGTTTAATACATTTTAAAGTAAATTTAATACATTTAGTTTTCTTACTATTCAATAATAGGTTATTGATACGGAACCAATGAACCACACACGAAATCGCATCATTCACTTCGTCATAGACTTGTAGTTGTCGTTTAATTTTAAATAATAAAGATGTATCATCTGCGAATAATACGACCTCGTGTCGGGACTCAATAAAACTAGGTAAATCGTTTATATATATTAGAAATAAAAAAGGACCCAAAATGGAACCCTGAGGTACACCCATTTTCAACAAGGTGCCTGAAGATCTATTACCTTTCACATCTACTGTTTGTATCCGTCCTGATAAATAGGAAGTAATAAGTTCCAATGCACCATCCCTAATACCATAGTGATGTAGTTTCCTCACCAATGTTTCAATGTTTCAATGATACTCCTGTTTCCCCATAAATAATGTTCTGTCTTGTTATTCCCTTCCCACAAAAGCAATTTCTATTCTCACTCCTTTGCACGCGGTCAGATTCGTTGCCGGCTGACATCCGAGTTTGCAAGTCTGTTTCTGTTTTTAAATACAAGGTCAAACAATTCTATCTCTCATCAACCGAATGATCATAGTTCAATACTCTTCGTATATACTGTGTTACTTAAAATATTTTGTATTCAAGTTTAACAATATTTGCTATGTGTATGTGCATTACTATAATTCTCATGTTGTATTTGTTATTTTAGCTGTTCTACACACACACACACTCATCACTTTTAATTATTATTCTCATAATCCTCTCGCAGGTCTGCTGGAAGAGATTTCTTATAGAAATAAGCAGTGCCTTTGTACATAATTTTCCTATTACTCTGTACTATGTCTTCCTTTTTGTGTGTACATAAATAAATAAATAACAAATAAGAATAGAACATTAAAGTTACGTCATATATGCTATTGTATATGTATGATTGAATTCAACGGTCACCGTCCTCGTCGAACTTATCGATTACGACGAAGAGATTGACGAGCGAATTAACCCACAGACACAGCCCACTGAGTTTCTCGCCGGATCTTCTCAGTGGGTCGCGATTCCGATCCGGTGGTAGATTCTGCGAAGCACTGCTCTTGCTAGGGTCAGTGTTAGCAAATTCTCTCAGGTTGAGCCCGTGAACTCACCTACCCGTACGGGCGTAGCTGAAATAGCCTCTTAGGCTACTAGCAAATAGGTAGGGATTTTTTTTAAATTAAAAATGTTGAGTGAATACACAGCTAGCAGCCCTAGCATCAATTGCCGTAAGAAGTCCGCCTCCTGCCCAACCGTTCCGCGGCCCTATAATAAAACCCTCCTCATCCACCCCTCTGCCCACCCACACTAAGATGTCTCCAGTTATATTGGACAATTTTCGTACATACATTCGTGACTCGCCTCGGAATTTTGATATTAGATGTTCGTTGAGTCACGATGATGTTTTGCGAACTTACACGCCAAATATGTACAAGTACTTTGAGAGGTTTTTCCTTTGTACTGTATATATTATTTACCTTGTTTTTATCTATATAATCTATTTAATGAATACGCGAAGCAAAAACTTTGAAGCCCTTTGAAGCACGAAAATTGCAATTGGAGGAGTTTGAAATTTCCCACACTTATAAAGAATATAGAGGAGTGCAGAAAGCTGATGTTTTTTTTTAATTATGCATAAAAAATACATTAAATCAATAATCAATAAAAAAGAACATACACACACTACCATGTATTTGACATACGCACGCATATATAGTTATACTCTTTTGTTTATTGTTAAAGTCTGTGGTTAAATTGAGAATAGATATTTTTTGTCTTTAATATTATTTTTATATAGTGTGTAGTCTTACCGAAATCTGTGAATATAGAAGTATAAAGTCTTTGACAATAGAACCATAATAATGTTCAAACTTATAATATAAATTATTAATTATGTTCGAATTTCGCCTACTGGGCGACCTCTAGTTTTAATTAAATTTTTAGTGCCGCATTTTATTTTTACTTTTGTTAAGATCTATGCGATACAACGAAGATCAGTTGTCGAAAGTATTACTCGGTACAATTTTTAACAGCGAATTCTTTTGTTAATTTTCCGTTACATCGACAAAACTCCTTGTAATTCCTAAACCAAAACGTGACAAACAAAAACTACCCTTTCGTCGTTAAGCTTGGAAGGCCCGCACGATCCTCTAACTACCCTCACAATTTTCTTTCATCCCACCCGTTAGGGGTCAAGTTACCCTTACTTCGTATTAAGATCGATGAAGAGGGATACAGCGCCCACGAGGGTGCAAAAGACCCTTTGTCCTATATCTCAGATGGGTCGCTCTAACTTTGCGCGTTGTTTTGACGTATTTTATAATTAATTTGCTAGTTTCGAGGCGTAGTTTAACGAGGGTTGCTGGGATTAATTTCGAGAATGTACATTTTATGTTTTGTTATGTAGTATATACATTGTGTTTATTCACAGGGCTCGGCTTTAAGGATACGTCTGGACTGCTTTTATTAATATATTACGTAATGTTTGCAAATCTGAAGCCGTTTATTTATTGTTCGACATTTGTATATTAAGCAATGTTTTTGTACTTATCTGTAAACATAGAACTTGTCTGGATTAAGAACAGAAAAATGTAAGAGCAATGAGCTTATGTGGAACGATTAGAACACAATTGCCTCTGGGTTACTTCCGTAGGAATAATTGTGATGTATTTTATTAAACCTATTGGTCAAACAAAAACGTATAGCCATAATTGGTTGTCGAAATAATTAATTGTATCTTGGTTGATTGTAACAAATACAGAGCCGGCTTGATGTTAAATGGTTACCTGAATATCTTGCCGCTTAAAGATATGACATTGTGGTCTAAGTTTTTTTTATAAAAAGCAACTATTTTAGTTTTCAAAAGAGCGGCATTGTTTCTGGATCATCTCAAGACAGGGACTTAAATACTATGAAAATTTTAAAACAAATGGCGTTCTTCTAAATTTAACGCTTTTGTTTCACTGTGGTTATATTTCTCTTTTTCAAGACTACTATGCAAATCGTGGAATATTGATTCAGAAAGTGCAATAAAACAAAATTACTATATACCTACCTATTTCCTTGTTCAAGTAATTTTTGGAAATTATACATTATCTTTCACTGTTAGATGTGATAATGATAAATACGATATAACATAGGTTAGGTTTTTCTGAGGTATTAGTAAGTCGCAGACATAATTAACACTTTTAAGGCTTATTCTCGCGTTATTTATATATATCTTATCATCTTATTTATTATTTCCGACGTTTCGGTTATTTAACAGTTTCGTATGAGTTTTTTTTTGTTTTTTTTTATTGCTTATATGGGTGGATGAGCTCACAGCCCACCTGGTGTTAAGTGGTTACTGGAGCCCATAGACATCTACAACTTAAATGCGCCACCCACCTTGATATATAAGTTCTAAGGTCTCAATATAGTTACAACGGCTGCCCCGTCCTTCAAACCGAAACGCATTACTGCTTCACGGCAGAAATAGGCAGGGCGGTGGTACCTACCCGTGCGGACTCAAGAAGTCCTACCACCAGTATAGTTACTAGGTAGGTATAAAATTAAAATCATCGACTTTTACGCCTTAATCTTGCGCTTATTGCATTATAATATTTCCAACGTTTACTTTAATGTTCAAAATACTTTACAGCTTTCGTAATCCCAAAACTAGACCGTTGTTTACGTTCACTACACGCATATGTCGAAATTACTCGGTAAATTAAGAGCAGGTTTAGACAGACTAATAGAAAGCTAGCAAATCATGTAATTATCATATACTAGTGGTCCCCGCAGTAGTCGAAATTCGACTATTATTAATTGAAATTATAAGTTTGAACATTCTTATTGGTTCTATTGTCAAAGACTATTTATGATACTTCAATAATAACAGATTTCGCCAATACTACACTTTAGACAAATATTAATAACTAGCGACCCGCCCTCGCTTCGCTTCGGAAACTGTAATTTATTATTGATTTCTCCACTATTTAATGGATGTTATTATACATATAAACAGTCCTCGTCAATCACTCTATCTATTAAAAAAACCGCATCAAAATCCGTTGCGTAGTTTTAAAGATTTAAGCATACATAGGGATATAGGGACAGAGAAAGCGTCATTGTTTTATACTGTGTAGTGAAGACAAACAATATTTATTCTATTCTCAATTTGACCACTTGAAGGCATTAAGAAAAGTTTGCCAATAAACAAATAGTATGCATGCGTGTGTGCGTCAAATACATGGTATGTAGTGTGTGTAATGTTTTTTTTTAATTTGCTTTAATGTATTTTTATGCATAATTTAAAAAAATTATTAACATTCTGCACACCTTCTCTATATTCTCTATAAGTGTGAGAAATTTCATACTCCTCCGTCCGCGCAATTTTCGTAAAAAGGGGTAGGTACAAAGTTTTTGCTTCACGTATTAATATATAGATTTCTTTATAACTGTACATTTCGACTGCTGTCTTCGAACAATCTAATGTCCAGTGGGTTTTTGAAGCGAAAACGGTCGATATAATTTTCAGTATCGCAAACCGACTACGGGCTGTTTATATATTTAACAAAGCCGTAAGCAAACAAGTAAGAGACGAGAAGCCGTTTAAAAGCCCCCCACAATGTTCTAAGACAATAGTTGCCAACCAATGAACGATGCTGGGAGACAAAGCTGTGTTCTGAATAGCCAACATAATTAAACTACAAGTACCTACGAATAGAACAGTCCTTTTCTAATAACAAAAGGCGTGGTCACAATAGTTCAATAGCATCCTCAAGTTGCAAGCGATGGCTTCAAAAAGAAAATGTTTAGGCGTTATACATAATACATAATATGAGTTGACTATTATCAAAGCCGGCAATCTGACTTTTGGACAATGATTGGTAAATCAGAAAAACGAATTATTGACTTTGTATTCCATTGGCAGTCACAAAACTCTTCGGAACGACATCTTAGATAAATAACAGGTTAACTATTAACCTTTATTTAATGCAGGTTTTGAACCGTATTCTTTGAAGGAGACGATTATATTCAAATCAATCTGTATTGACATATCAATAATTTTTTTTTGTCCAAATGCACAGATTGCCACCTTTGATAATAGACGACTCATATATAATACGATTTTTGAGCGGGAGGATTAAAGGTGCCTTCGGAATTGCAACATTCTGAAAGTGTTGTTTGAAGTCGTCGTGGCCCAAAGGATAAGACGTCCGGTGCATTCGTATGTAGCGATGCAACGATGTTCGAATCCTGCAGGCGGGTACAATTTTTTGTAATGAAATACGTACTAAACAAATATTCACGATTGACTTTCACGGTGAAGGTATAACATCGTGTAATAAAAATGAAACCCGTAAAATTATAATTTGCGTAATTAGGTACTGGTGGTAGGACCTCTTGTGAGTCCGCACGGGTAGGTACCATCATGAAACAGTAATGTGTTTCGGTTTGAAGGGGCAGCCGTTGTAACTTTATTGAGACATTAGAACTTATATATCTCTAGGTGGGTGGCGTATTTACGTTGTAAACGTCTATGGGCTCCAGTAACCACTTAACACTAGGTGGGCTGTGTGTTGATGTGGTGTTTTTTTAAAAGTAAAATCATATAATTGTACTCAGCTACTGTGTCATTAGCTTATTCTCGCCCGAAGACACCGGCTTAATGAATTGACACAAGCAACCTTTATCATCAGTGGCGGCGAACATAAACTTTTCCAATTACGTCGCTGAGGCGAGGGCCACCCCTACCACTGTACACCCGCACAAAGAAGTTTTAATTGCTACACTTCGCGCTAGCAATCAACTTGAGCACACTATTTGGGCTCCTATGTTCATAATATTACTTCAATGCGTGCTTTCGTATAGTTTCTTTTTAATTTTTTTCAATATAAATCATGTGGTGATGGGTTTTACATGTTAGAACTAAACTATATATTTTAATTTGTTTGTGTTTTGATTAGCTCGGTCTGTATCGGATACTTTCTTGTTATGTAACACGATTTAGTGTCAATTTTTTTTTTTTTTAAATTGCTTAGATGGGTGGACGAGCTCACAGCCCACTTGTTGTTAAGTGGTTACTGGAGCCCATAGACATCCACAACGTAAATGCGCCACCCACCTTGACATACAAGTTCTAAGGTCTCAAGTATAGTTACAACGGCTGCCCCACCCTTCAAACCGAAACGCATTACTGCTTCACGGCAGAAATAGGCAGGGTGGTGGTACCCACCCGCGCGGACTCACAAGATGTCCTACCACCAGTAAAAATCAATCAAGTCAATACGGTGAGAGGTTACAAAACAAGCAGTGTACTACATACAAGACAGGCTAGTTGACGCACGGGGTTAACGGACTCGTGCGGTGCTTGAAAATTACTGTCTACCTTACTTACCTACTTACTACTATTTCATTTTTATGAAAATCTAAGCATTATAAAAGCTAGGCACATGATTCATCTGTGTTTAATTGTTTTCCAAAGATATCATGAATCCTAATCTACACAATTCTGTAGTAGCTAGCCGTGTGCATAATCAACTTTTTCCCCCTGCCTATTCGTTTGTAGCCTAAGGACCTATTTCAGCTACGTGGACTCGCGGCCCCAACCTTAGAGAATTTGCAATCACTAGCCCTAGCAAGAGCAGTGCTTCGCAGAATCTACTACCGGATCGGAATCGCGACCCACTGAGTAGGTCTGGCGAGAATCTCGATCAAGTTAACAGTAAAGCGTGTTTTTTTTCTTGTTTTCATTGCTTTAATAGGCAAGGATAGGCGAAGGCAATGGGCCAAGATAAATCGCATATCAAATGGTGTGTGATCACGTATACTCGTGGACGTGACCACTGCCAGGAGCATAGCTGGGCCCCTGCCTTCTGTCTAAGATCTTTTCCAAATGATAAACTAACGTTGCTTATGTGCGAGCAGTGAAAGTTTTATGGAAGTTTTTTAGGTGTTTAGTGTTTGCAAGAACCTATGGACTAAGTCATGCAGCTACGCACCAGTTAATCACCCGCAAAGCCTATAAGTTTATGTAAACGTCGAAGCTTAGTTATTTACAAGATACAATTTAGTTAATAATTTGAAATCAATTGTTTTTACACTTATGTTCGTAATAAACTGACTAACCACAAACTCCAGTACACTCAAATGCCTCGGGAATTCTAATTTCGGCTTCGAAGGGGCAGATGGAATCTAATTTTAGTTAGAAAAGCAATCTGGCCAATGGCGAACGGAGAATATCTACCAATGAACGCGAAACTGCTAAATTTTGTTGCACCAAGTAATTTAAACTATGAGTTTTTAAATTACTATACTATTTTTTCCTCTAGAAGCGCAGATAATCAAACAGCTCAAATGATGTAAAATATGTTCAATATCTATAGATGTATATGATGATTTTTTTTTAATTTTTTTTTATTGCTTAGTTGGGTGGACGAACTCATATCCCCACCTGGTGTTAAGTGGTTACTGGAGCCCATAGACATCCACAACGTAAATGCGCCACCCACCTTGAGATACAAGTTCTAAGGTCTCAAGTATAGTTACAACGGCTGCCCCACCCTTCAAACCGAAACGCATTACTGCTTCACGGCAGAAATAGGCAGGGTGGTGGTACCTATCCGCGCGGACTCACAAGAGGTCCTACCACCAGTAATTACGCAAATTATAATTTTGCGGGTTTCATTTTTATTACACGATGTTATTCCTTCACCGTGGAAGTCAATCGTAAACATTTGTTGAGTACGAATTTCATTAGAAAAATTGGTACCCGCCTGCGGGATTCGAACACCGGTGCATCGCTTCAACACGAATGCACCGGATGTCTTATCCGTTAGGCCACGACGACTACTAATCAAAACGTATATACGTATTTATATGTCGATCTCTTTTCATAGGGAATTCTATTTTTCGGGCAGGCCAATTTAGCTACTGATGTTAGGAAGTCTAATGAGCCCGCCCAAGTTATTATCACCACCCTGCCCATTTCTGCCGTGAAGCAGTAATGCGTTTAGGTTTGAAAGGCAGAACAGCCGTTGTATTGTAATACTGCGACTTAGAACTCATGTTTCAAGGTGGGTAGCGGCGATTACTTCGATGATACATACGGCTAATTATTTATCATTATTGTTTTTGCTGAAAAACAGTCTTTCATTGGTTCATAGGTTGAAAAAGCGGTTTTAATATACAACTGGGACATCACACAAGTTGCCTTCGGACGCGCTTCGTAAAATCTACGCGACAGAATTGAAAGCTAATTGCTGTTAATCTCATAACGTTGAATGAAAATGTTTATTATTTAAAAGGTCCGTTAAAGAATCCGCTGTTTCACAATATTGAATATTTCGCATTCACGTAGGTCCCGCCGGAATAATTAACCAAATAACAATAGTCACGTCGCGCGTCCATTTTGCGAAATAGCCAAAAGGGCGGGGGTCACACATGGCGGAGAAGGGTCGTCTTAATTTCTCCGTATTAGTAGTCTTGGTCCTTCCACCCTTGGACATTAATCGTGAAGGGCCCAGGGGTCAGTGCACTCGAAAGATGGGCCGGTAAGATCGTTGCGAGCTTTTTCGAGTTTTGAATTTCGGTTCATAGCATTTTTATTGTAAAAAGAAAAATCTTCATTACAGCCTTAAAGTTTATTAAGATTCCGATTTTTTTTTTCTCCAAAAGGTGTTTTATATTTGAGAATTCGACTTCAAGTTTCAAAAGACACAGAGTGCTCTATGAATTATTACTGGTTGTAAGACGTTTTGTGAGTCCGCGCAGGTAGATTTCAACCTGCCTATATCTGCCGTGAAGCAGTAATGCGTTTCGGTTCGAAGGGTGGGGCAGCAGCTGTAAAAACTGAGACATTAGAACTCATGTCTCAAAGTAGGTGGCAGCATCTACGCTGTAGTTGTCTATGGGCTCCGGTTAACACCGGGTTGGCCGTGAGCTCTTTTTTTTTATTGCCCTTGTAGGCAGACCAACATACGGCCCACCTGATGCTGAGTGGTTACCGTCGCCCAAGAACTTCAGCAATGCCAGGGGCAGAGCTAAGCCGTTGCCTACACCCATCTACATCATCTCGTCTTCCCAATAAAAAAAGTTCGTAAGCATAACGCCATGCGTTCACCATTTTTACACAGACCGGCTCATGATTAAACAAACATTTAATTTTAACACGCACTATAGAAGTTCACTCGTGGGCGGTGCTACTATACAAAACTATCGTCCGACTTTCAATCGCGCTCCACCCCTTATTGCGAGTACCTCTGACACCTCTCGGGAGATCCGCGAATATACACAGCTCAATATTCTCTGAACTACAGTCTGCAGTCTCCTTTATTTTAATGTGTTTTTATAGACATTCCCTAACGTGCGTTGATGAACCCTACGGTAAATGTATTCAATGTTTAAAATAAACCAATAGTTGCATTAGGTGAATTCAACTGAAAGCTTTTTTTTTTTATTTAAGCGCATTGAAATTTATTTAAATATTTTCTTTATTTACAAGTCGTAGAAATAATTAATTATGTCTACATAAATAAAATTACTTTTAGGATTTAATCTCGTTTTTTTATTTTTATTATATTGTGTCTTATATTATATTTATATTCTCTCATTTAAAATAAATAAATTATTTAATAAAATAATTCATTTATTTGTACGAACCCTGATAAGGTACACATTTATAAATTTCAATTAATAATAAATATTCAAATACCTACTCGAAAAGTTGTCAAAATCGATTTGCCTGTGGGAAATAATATTCATTTTAAAACTAAGTTTACTGTATTGTTTTAATAGTTTCCAAACGATTAGTTTATCTGTTTGTAGAAATAGTTTGGTTTATTCTATGAGTTAAACTGTTTTATATAGTTTGTTACAATGTTTTATTACCTACTAAACTATTTTTACGACTTAAACTAACCTTTATTTTTCCAGTGTTACGAATACTTTTCAGTTTTTGTGGATGACTAAAATCTTATTCTTTTATTTTTTTATTTTTTATTGCTTAGATGGGTGGACGAGCTCACAGTCCACCTGGTGCTAAGTGGTTACTGGAGCCCATAGACATCTGCAACGTTAATGCGCCACCCACCTTGAGACATAAGTTCTAAGGTCTCAGGTATAGTTACAACGGTTGCCTCACCCTTCAAACCGAAACGCATGACTGCTTCACGGCAGAAATAAGCAGGGTGGTGGTACCTACCCGCGCGGACTCTCAAGAGGTCCTACCACCAGTTCTCAAGAGGTCCTAGCACCAGTATTCGTCGATATTTCGATATTATGTTAGCTACCGCGAAATTTCTCGACTACACTAACTACTGTGTCTGTACAGTGATCGCGAGCCAGCCGTGTACAAGAAATTAAAAATCTCGATCTCATAGCTCACATACCTGACAGCCGCTTCATATTTTAATAGAAAAACGTACAAAACGAACGTATTTTCATACTGGAAGCGCTATTTTATCGCGATCACAACTTCACTTGTTTTCTTGGTCGGGCGAACTTTTCCAACTCATTTGCATTGAAAAGCAGATAGAGCTGATGTTCTGATAACAGATGCAGCGCACCTTTGTGGCCGGCATGTAGTCTAGAAAGTTCTAGAACCGTAGTTCCGTAGTCAGTTGCCAACTTTCGCGAGCCGCGCGAGTAATGTAGCGGGAAAAACCGGGCACGGTACGTATAACAATTACCTAAGCAGAGAGAAGTTGAGCCGTTTCAGTTTGTTGTTATTACAATTGTGGACGTTTAGTTGCTATTTACTATTAAATTGGGCGCAGTTACTAGTACATTCTCACGGATCGTTTGGAATCTGCGGAGGGACTTCGGTTCCCTCTGTATTCTGTACCGTATGTTCCATGGGGAGTGCTCTGAGGAATTGTTCGAGATGATACCGGCATCTCGTTTTTACCATCGCACCGCCCGCCACCGGAGTAGAGTTCATCCATACTACCTGGAGCCACTGCGGTCATCCACAGTGCGTTTCCAGAGATCTTTTTTGCCACGTACCATCCGGCTATGGAATGAGCTCCCCTCCACGGTGTTTCCCGAGCGCTATGATATGTCCTTCTTCAAACGAGGCTTGTGGAGAGTATTAAGCAGTAGGCAGCGGCTTAGCTCTGCCCCTGGCATTGCTGAAGTCCATGGGCGACGGTAACCACTCACCATCAGGTGGGCCGTATGCTCGTCTGCCTACAAGGGCAATAAAAAAAAATCATACATAATGGTAACAAATTTAAATGCAGACGGTACATAGCAACCGCAAAAACGCTTTGGTTAAATTACTATTTTTATAGGTTATACCAGAATTAAAACTTTTTTAAATTAATTAATTACGTAACGAAGTAACATAAAATCTTAAAGGTAATTGATAGAATGAATACAATTTGCTTAAACTCAGTCAGTTACAATGTTAGTAAGTTGTGCGAAGGGAACATGTAGTCTTAAGCCTGTCACAGAAATATTTTATCTGTGCTCTAAGGTTGCTTCAAATATAAATTGCGAATTTATAAAACCGTACTAAGGGCAGTTTTAACGTACGACTGTGAGTTTTGGACACTAACACTCAACAAGGACAAGAAATATAAGGTCTATAAGCCTTAAAAGAGGGTAAATGGTAGATTAAGGATGAAAGAAAAAGCCGTCATTCAGGAACTGCTGACTATGCCTAATATGATTAGCGAGACCAAATCACGGTGTTTGCATTGGTCTGGTCAGGTCGGTTTTTTACCTATGCTGATAGCCTTCAGAGGCTATTTCAGCTTCGCCCTAACATATAGGTGAGCTCACGGGGCTCAAACCGGAGTGGTGCTAGCGCTGGCCCTAGCAAGAGCAGTGCATCGCAGAATCCACCACCGGGTCGGAAACGCGACCCACTGAGAAGATCCGGCAAGAAACTCAGTGGGCTGTGTCCGTGGTTTATACGTACCTAATACACATTGTATTGTATAATTATTTTTATAATCACCTTGAAAATACAACAAACTTCAACCACGCCTGAGAATTTTGGTTAATAGGATCCGTGGAATTTTCACGCTACACCCTTTTGTATCTGCACATCAATTCACACTTAGATACATGTACATATATGGTTTTGTGACAAAATTAAACACGACAAAGAAATCATTACATACTAAAATGGATTTACAAACAAAAAACCTACATTCTGTTTTAGCGTAGAATTAAATACGATGAAACTTCAGCTGTTTGAAACGACAAACTGCAAAAAGTAAACTCTAACTATATTTGATATCTTAGAAGTTATATCTCAAGGTGGGTGGCGCATTTACGTCGTAGATGTCTATGGGTTCCAGTAACCACTTAACAACCAGGTGGGCTGTGAGCTCGTCCACCCGCCTAAGCAATAAAAAAAAACCCTCTATTTTAATTTTTAGTGTGAAAAATAACTAAATATTAATACTGAGTATTTTTAAGTACAGACAATCGCAAAAGATTGTACCTCATTTTTATTCGACGAATGCAACGTTGACTTGTGGCATTCATTAGCTCCCTAATACGTGTTAGCCTTTGCTAATCTTCAAACAAAAAAACATCATTTACAAGTTAAAATGCGCTTTAACTACATTAATTTAAAATCTAACATCGTCTGCTCGCAAACGATAATTTTAAGTCGATTCGATACCCGAGGACTAAGTATTTCACCGCATTGTTTCACACACGCCATTGTAAAAGGGAATTCGTTAATTTCCAAAATGGCTGTTTAGTTTTCACTCTATAGCGAAAATTGGTTGTTTTGTATCTAATTAATACTCGGGATTGTATTGTGAAAGGTGTAGTATTTTCTTCAACATTTTATCAGAGTATTCGAAGCGTTGGAAATAATAAACTGACAACAAAAAACGCGAAATTAAACCGTAAAAATGGTTTTAATTAAGTGAAAGATAGGTTAATCATACGTTTATAATCATACGTAGGATCGTCATACGTTTTAAAATAAATAAAATAGTATTAGTGCGAAAGCCATTTTGTTTCTTTTAAACCGTGGCACGGATTAGTATCCTGAATTGATTTATTCGAAAAAGTTACTACCTACTTTGTATGCTAAGTTTTTTTTTATTGCCCGAGCATGCATATCAACGTACGGCCCACCTGGTAGTAAGTGGTTACTGTCGCTCATGGACATCAGCAATGCCAGGGGCAGAGCCAAGCCGCTGCCTACCGAAAGTTTAATATTAAACAATTTACAAGACCAAACTCTTATAGATGTTGCAAATGAATTTAAGACCCCTCAGTCCGGCAGTTCGGAGTGCTAACTACTGTATTAACCACCACTCAATTAGATATTAATGCTGTGATTGAAAACTCTTGGTTCACACGTTCTTTTCTTTATAGACGCTATATTTTTTTTTTTTGTTTATTATGCACACAATACAGATAACAAGCTAAAAAGATACATAAAAAATAACAACAAGTAAAAATAAACAAAATCTGGCTTGCAACAAAAGCCATGTATGTGCGCACGACTAAGCTTGACCTACACGACGACCTGGGCCTCGAATCAATTCGGAAATACATGAAGTCAGCGTCGGAACGATACTTCGATAAGGCTATGCGTCATGATAATCGCCTTATCGTTGCCGCCGCTGACTACTCCCCGAATCCTGATCATGCAGGAGCCAGTCACCGTCGACGCCCTAGACACGTCCTTACGGATCCATCAGATCCAATAACCTTTGCATTAGATGCCTTCAGCTCTAATACTAGGGGCAGGCTTAGGGACCCCGGTAACCGTACTCGTCGAACTCGACAAAGAGGTCGACGTGCAACCTAACCCATGCATCAGCCCGCTGAGTTTCTCGCCGGATCTTCTCAGCGGGTCGCGATTCCGATCCGGTAGTAGATTCATTCGCGAAACAATTGCTCTTGAGTTGTTAGGTCTCCTTCGGAGGCGCTCGGGCAGTTGTTAGCAAATCCCACCCCTCTTGGCTGAGCCTTTGCTCGCCCACCTGTCCTGGTGAAACTGGAAAGGCCTTCGGGCCACCAGTAAACTTTCAATCATAAAAAAAATAAAAAAAAAAAAAAAAAAAAAAAACGACTAAGCACGACAAAGTGGTGAATTTGTACACAATGATCCTTAGAACTATACGACAAAATAACAGGATAACGAAAACTAATCTAATTTATTATTTAAGTAAATAATTTTACTCACAATATATTATACATTAAACAATTATACTACTTAACCTACTATTAATGTGGAGGATGTCCTATTGAATATATACCTAATATACTAGCTGAGTCCCGCGATGCTACCCGCGGTACGACAATAACCGTGACTCCACGGGGCGAAACTAGTCTAAAAAATGTAGCCTAAGTTACTTCTTATATCATCAGCTACCTATATCAGTGAAAGTCTCGTCAAAATCGGTCTAGCCGCTCCAGAGATTAGCCGGAACAAACCGACGAATAGAGTGACCGACAAACAGACAGACGGACAAAAATAAAAAAGAAATTATTTTGGTATATGTACTGTGGTATACATACTTACGCATCTAGAAAAAAGTAGTTATTTTATTATTACAACCATACATCCCAATTTTATTTATTTGTATAGATAATATGCTATATTGAAATAATATTATATAATTACGTATGCGTAATATCCAGCAGGCTGTTTTTGACGCCAAGCTTGCCGATGATATTCTTGTAAAAGTTTACGCTCCGTTTAGGTAAGTCGCCTAAATCATTAGAAAAAAAAACTATTTCTGCTTTAATTTCCAGCTATAATAGGTATATAAGGAATGATAAAAAGACAAATTGAAGTCCCACGAAATTACACCTTAAGCTAAGGCTTAAGTTTTTGCATGCGATTATGATCGAAAATTTCATTAAAATTTGTTTAATAGAGACTAAATTCAAAACTACATAAATTACGCTCATCATTTTGCTTTCCCTCAGCGTGTACTTATGTAAATCAATAGATCCAACTAAAACTAGTGTGAGTGCGGACCCTCCAAGACCCGAATTACGTAAATTAATCAACACACAAACACCCTACAAACACACATGTACATAATATATGAACGCCACTAAAATTTTACAATGCTACTTAAAGTTTAGAAGTGACTTCATCTCGATCGTATTTCTAGCACTCTTTTGTGTGAGTGAAGTAAAAACTGAAAATATCTTCCTCTACTCTCTTTAAAATAGGTACAAAAAATGAAGTAATTTTTTCTTTTGCATTTAACTACGATGGATGATTATTCAATTTCAGTTTCTGGTCCGTAACAACACTATTGTTTTTTTTTAGAATGTAATTTATACTAGTAATAGTGTTGCGTCTAATAAAAGACATGGTAACACTATTTTTAAATTTGAATTTGATTGAATATGATAGCCGTATTTTAATACTACTGGAACTCCCACCTCCGGTTGCAACGCGGGGCGGGCATTCCAAATTCGAATTCCATGGACACCAGGAGTACAACGACCACGTTTACCTGTCTAAAGCAAAAAAGATATATTTCTCTCGGCGAGATTTGCTTTTATACACCTAATAACTAATTATAGGCTATAGATGTTTGGAACATACTTTTAACAGACAAATAATGTTGCAGCAGCAATGTTTTCTGTAGTGGTTACAATAGCAAAGTAGACAGTAAAAGTATTAAACAAATATAAATGCTAAAAAATAAATAAACTAGAAGGTACTAACTAGGTTTTATTGGTGGTAGGACCTCTTGTGAGTCCACGCGGGTAGGTACCACCGTCTTACCTATTTCTGCCGTGAAGCAGTAATGTGTTTCGGTTTGAAGGGTGGGGCAGCCGTTGTAACTATACTTGAGACCTTAGAACTTATATCTCAAGGTGGGTGGCGCATTTACGTTGTGGATGTCTATGGGCTCCAGTAACCACTTAACACAAGGTGGGCTGTGAGCTCGTCCACCCATCTAAGCAATAAAAAAAAAGGTATATTTGAATTTGGGACGTTAAAAATATTGTTGGACTTGTAGGTACGTTTCTATGTCATTGACATTTCCAGTATCATTATACTTAGATCAATGTTACTTTTATAACCTTCTGAATACAAACACACGCACTCACACAGACGCGTGTAACGTCTAGAGATAAGAGCTAAGCGGGTCGCGAAAGGATACAGCAATAATGAATCCGGGAGTCACAATTAAAGAGGGGAAGTGCGTACGGATGATCTTAGAGGAGTCATCTGAGGGTGGGGACATGGGGAGATCGTAAACGATTCACGTACAGACTTGTAGGATTTCAAATTGTGTCTCATTAAACAAGCTTTTTGTGCATTGTACGAACACAATTTGAACCGGTTCAGCGAAAAATTAAATACTAATATTTTTTAGAATAAACCACTTTTGATTCAATTCGTAATTTTGTGTGTCTGTTCGATATCTGGGAAACATTGACATTGTACTTCATTATAAGTTGATTTATTTCCATAGATACTTCAGTGTTTTTTTCGCGCTTAATGGTAACACCAAGTTCTAAAAAGTTACTTTTGACACCTGATATCAAGCTCTATTATTGTGTATGTAACACGCGCTATCGATTTTCTGTGTTATTTCAATGTAAAAGAATAAAAATCGATATTCCTATTTTTTCTTTCTTTTTTCCAAATTATAATTTTTTCTTTAATATCAAAAAAGATAAAACACATCCTAAATAAAATTCACAACAACAATCGTCTTCTTTTTGCTCTTACCGCAGTATGTGAGGTCATCTCTGCACTCATATCCTTCTCTTGCATATCCTGATTCACACAGTACATTCAAGACTTTTTAATTCTCGAAATTCTCCACAACACTGTTTTATTTATTTTCCTAAGTCTTTGTTGCTAGCCTAAAGGGCTATTCCTGCTACGAAAAACGAATAGGTGAGCTCACGGGTAGAGAGAATTTGCTAACACTAGCCCTAGCAAGAGCAGTGCTTCGCAGAATCTACTACCGGATCGGAATTGTGACCCACTGTGAAGATCCAGCAAGAAACTCAGTAGGTTCTGTTTATAGGCTAGTTCACATGCCAAATTCTTCTTTGTGTTCGACGAGTTCAATGAGGATGATGACCAATGCTTGAAGAGCCTAAGAGCACCGAGAGCCGAAAGCGACGGCAGCTTTGCATTTTCCCGTCACCTGGGTGGAATATGTAATTAGCGGCGGTCACGGCAAACGGATCATCGTGTCGCGCCACTGTACAGAAGTAGCGTTCTGACGCTACCTTAAGATACTTAACGGCTCGGTATCGGTTCTAAATTTAGATCGTCATGAAGATCGACATTCTTCACGTACTACGGTGTTCCGCCGGCTATCCTGTAGAAGTTGGATTGGATAAGCTGGAGAGATGTGGCTTATGTGCACGCGTGTCGCGTGAGCGAACCCTACACTTTCATAGGTCATGACGGAACTTATGCAAGTTTTGTAGAATGTCACCTTACTCCGAAGGGATAATTTAATTCACTTATAGGCCATGGGCTTGAATCGACCGAGTAGGATACACGGCTCGGTCTCGTTCTGTCTTAATGTGGCTACCGAATGTCAAGGATGACCCCCTAGGTACTTGGCCTTCAAGGCGCACGGTATAAGCTGGCCAAAGATTTTGATGGCAGGAATGGATTTACTCTTTACCATCAGCAGTATCGGGAGGGCGACCCCTTATGAACAGTATGGCACTATTGTGTAGGAAGATCACGATGTACCTGGTGGTAATGATTTCCGGGATCCGGAAATATCATAAGATCCAAGCTTAAATTGTATAATAACTGTTCTACTTCTAATCTGAACACACTCCTTCGAGGCAAATAGTGAAATATTGATACATACCTGTGCAGACTTGCTAAACAACTTGGCGCCAGTAAACGACTATGGACAGAGGAATGATCGCGAAGAGATGAAATAACTCGTATTCATTCATATAAACACGAATGATCGGGCAACACTGCGGGCGGCAAAATCCTGTGCATCTTTTGATCTCAGATGTGTCAGTTCAGTGAGCAGCGCCGTCTCCAATGAACCGTGCTTCGTTGGCTGGTGGCATCTGTATTACTGTGGCAATACTACACACACTACAGACTCACAGAGGAAATCCACAAAGAAGATTCGATCTAACAACAGCCAGTATTATCTTATTAATACGTGAAGCAAAAACTTTGTACCCCTTTTTACGAAAATTGCGGGGACGGAGGAGTATGAAATTTTCCACACTTATAGAGAATATAGAGAAGAAGTGCACAATGTTATTTTTTTTTAAATAATGCCTAAAAATACATTAAACCATTAAAGAAAACATTACATACACTAACATGTAATTGACACACAGATACACGCATATATACTCTTTTGTTTATTGTTAAACTCTATATATTAATACGTGAAGCAAAAACTTTGTACCCTTTTTACGAAAATGGCGCGGACGGAGGAGTATGAAATTATCCACACTTATAGAGAATATAGAGAAGGAGTGCACAATGCTATTTATTTTATTTAATGCCCAAAAATACATTAAACCAATAAAGAAAACATTACACGCACTAACATGTATTTGACACACACACACAAATACACGCTTTTGTATATTGTAAAAATCTGTGGTCAAGTTATGAATAGATTAATATTGATTTCTTTAATATTGTTTGTCTATAGTGTAGCCTTAGTGAAATCTGTGGTTATAGAAGTAGTCTTTGACAACAGAACCATAATAACGTTCAAACTTATAATTTCAATTAATTATAGTCGAATTTCGACTACTGCGGGGCCACTAGTCGACATTAAATCCTCGAGGTCTTTGAATCGTGACCATTTGAATTTCAGTTGTGTAATGTTGACATACCTTATCTTAGAATAAGATTTTTCATTTAAACAATAACAATAATTAAATAGAATACAGGAAAATAATTAGTACATTTATTTTACGTTAATTATAAAGGGTAGCACGAAAGTTAGATTAATGATGTTAGGAGCTGACCAGGGTACGGGTCCTTGTGAGTAAGGATTCACATGAAAATTTTAAATTAAATTTTGAAAACATCGTAATTAATTCACATACATAGTTCATTCTACAACTGAATGGCTTACGTTCATTTTGAAAATGTACGTGTAAATTGTAAACGATACGATATATTCTTTTTTATTTTTTTATTTTATTGCTTAGATGGGTGGACGGGCTCACAGCCTACCTGATGTTAAGTGGCTACTGGAGCCCATAGACATCTACAACGTAAATGCGCCACCCACCCCGAGATCTAAGGTATCAAGTGTAGTTGCAACGGCTGCTCCACCCTTCAAACCGAAACACATTACTGCTTCACGGCAGAAATAGGCAGGGCGGTGGTCCCCACCCGCGCGGACTCACAAGAGGTCTTACCACCAGTCAATGTAAATGGCTATAAATTTTTCTTTGGTTTTTGGAAGACGGGGACATGTTTAAAACGACTTTTACGGTTTAATTGGTGGTCATGGACGACATTCGTCCACAACGACATTTAGCCCACTGAGTTTCTCGCCGGATCTTCTCAGTGGGTCGCGTTTCCGATCCGGTGGTAGATTCTGCGAAGCACGGCTCTTGCTAGGGTTCGTGTTAGCAACGTCGTCAGGTTTGAGCCCCGTGAGCTCACCTACTAGTTACGGTTACGCTGGAATAGCCTTTCAAGGCTACCAGCTTAGGTAGGAAAAAAAAAGCATACAGAAACTATAAAGTAATCGTATGGTGGAAAATCATAGCAATAAAAAACACTAGATTGAACTGTAAAAGTAATTTTATTCATAATCATATTAACAATAATAATGTATTAACTATTTCTAAAAGCTTTGTATACATACGTGTGACAAAATACTTAAAGGATATATTCAGTTTTTTGCCTCTATTGAATTGTACACAAATTTTATCTGTGCTTTTTGTTACATAAGCCAAAATGTATGAAAAATGCATGAAAAAAAATATCTTAATAGATAAACTCATATTACGGTCAAACGAAAATATTTAAAATAATGCCATTTGACAGAGTCGAGTGTTTTTTATCAGTTAATCAAAATTATGTAAACAATTAAAGAAAACATATTAAGAACCATTTTTTTTTGGTATTTTTAACAGTTATTGTACGAGATCTTAGTAAATATGTAGGTTAAAAATAAATCATGAATTACATAACTTTCGAAAACATTATGAACTAAAACATCTTCAGTGTTATACAGGGTGGCCCATAAGTCCTTTGATATGAAAAAAAAAATATTAAAATAAAACTAATTACATTATGAATTAAATTTTTATTTACATAAAAAGCTTAAAAAACGGGAATAATTTTTTGAAAATAACATCTCCTAAATGTAATCCGTTGCGATCACGGCACTCTTGCAAACGACGTCTAAAATTGTCGATGACTGCGCGGCACGTCACTGCTGAAATGCTTGTCATTTCTCTGCGGATGTTTTCTTTTAGGGCCTCAATTGACCGCGGGTTTGTATCGTATACTTTAGCCTTAAGGTAGCCCCACAAAAAAAAATCCATCGGGGTCAGATCTGGACTACGTGGAGGCCAGGAAATGTCTCCTCTCTTAGAGATAACTTTGCCAGGAAAAAGTTGACGGATAACGGGCATAGCAGTGTTAGAGGTGTGAGAAGTGGCCCCATCCTGTTGAAACCACGTCCTGGCATTAAAGCCTGAAAAGTTTTGCAATTCTGGTATGAAAAACTCTTCGATCATAGCCACATATCGCTCCGACGTAACAGTAACTGCGCGCCCTCTGCCATCCTCAAAGAAGTAAGGCCCTAGGATACCATGGGCTGACATAGCGGCCCAAACAGTCACTTTCGGACTATGTAAGGGCTTCTGATGCTTAAGTTTTGGATTGATGGGGCTCCAATAGCGGCAATTTTGTTTACTAACATGCCCGTTAAGATGGAAATGAGCCTCGTCAGAGAACATTATGTTATTGAAGGAAGTAAACCGATTCAACATTTCATTCGCATAATTTTGTCTTTGAATACCGTCAGTTTCCTTTAATTCTTGAACCAACTGAATTTTGTAAGGGTGCATATGTAAATCTTTCTTCAAAATCCGTTGTAACGATGTCCTGGATACGTTTAATGCTCTGGCGCGCTTACGAGTTGACTGTGTCGGATTTTCGCGAATAGACTGTGTCACTGTGTCTATGTTTTGTTCCGTACGTGACGTCCTTGGGCGACCCAACCGCGGTTTATCTAACGTCGAACCGGTCTCCTCGAACTTAGCAACCCAGTTCTTAATCGTTTGAAGAGTTGGAGTGTCGTCAAAGTTGTGTAAACCTTTGTGTTCTCGAAATTTGCGCCGCGCAACGGTTGCCGAATTGTCGTTTTTATAAAACTCGCGCACACAAAACGCACGGTCCGCTCCGGTAAAACGCTCCATCGCGACTAAATTCCCAGAAACCGAAGTTACTCCCCCCGCTTCCCCTGCACCGCTCACGCGCGCCCTGTTCGTTTTATTCAAATTTTACTTTTCAAAGGACTTATGGGCCACCCTGTATAACAGTGTGTTCATGGAATAAATCTGTCACGACATATTTATAAGGAATCTAAAGAAAAATCTCAGACCGGTATCCAATTTATCGCGAGTCCGCACAGTTCCTATTGAGGTCCGTGGTAAAGTGTGGACGATCTAACTTCTCCTTACACACCCACACATGAGCGAAGACCCACACACACCGCGAGCGTCACACTGACGCCGCGGGCTGCTACGACCAGTCCACGTGGGATTAGATTCGTTAACTTACACACCATTTTCCATTACGGGCACTGTGTTAAATTGTATATGAGGCTACAACATTATCACCGGCACAGATCGACACCGTGTCGAACAGTGAAAACATTAGAAAACACAAAGATATATTTATGTACTTTACGTTCAAGTATTAGATATTTAGTTTTAGGAAAGTACTCCTCTGGGTAGCGTTTTGTTGACATTAAAATCATTAGTCACAATGGAAATAGAATTTAGTGCTTAATTATTACGATGTTAGGAAACTTTTCAGACGGCTAGTTTCCATGGTGGAAGTTATGTCCTTGTGATAATTTAATTTTGTGTGTTCTCGTCGTGTGCTCCGTGCTTTACGTGAGAATTCAAATATCTCAATAATGAATCAGTAAAATAGTAAAAATTCTAATGTTATTGTTACTTTATGAAATGGCTAGTCATAAAACTTATGCTCATCATTGAAATGCTACATCCAATCAAGTTTGACTGTAACAGATCTCAACGAAGAATACCCAAGCTTTTGTATCAACAAAAGCTTGGGTATTCTATATGTATGTATGGTTCGCTTTTTGAAAGAAAAAAAACTTGCTTGAATTAAAATAAAGTGACCTTAACATATTGATGTGTTGTACCTTTAGTGCTAAATATACACACGCAGAACCAGAATTCGTTAACGAGGATTCGATAAAAAGAGTTTAAAGTATGCGAGTTATAAATATTATTTCTTAAGATTCGGTTTTCTGTAGCTTCCTCTAGCTCTTTTTCTTTATTTTTTATTTATCTATTGGCTCTTTGGGACGAGTCTACCTGGTGTTAAGCGGTTACCGGAGCCCATAGACATCTACAACGTAAATGCGCCACCCACCTTGAAATATAAGTTCTAAGGTCTCAGTATAGTTAAAACGGCTGCCCCACCCTTCATAGCGAAACACATTACTACTTCACGGCAGAAATAGGCAGGGCGGTGGCACCTACCCGTGCGGACTTACAAGAGGTCCTTCCACCAGTAAGCTCGGCAAAATGTACTCGCAAAACCAAAATGCCGACAAATGCAAATATATAAATTCCTTTTTGTTTTCTAAATATAAATTCAATTAACTACATTGTTTAATTAAAAACTACTTCATTTACATCATCGTCGTTTATAAATAAATTAACTCATAAATATATACTTGTGTGGGTGTACCGCATACACACATACCAGATATTTTGTCGACTTGAAGTGATCCGCCTTCATCGCCACCCCGGAGTGAATTCAAGCAAACCGTTGCAGTATACTAGAAAATTTTAGATATAATTCTTTTTTTTTTGTAATGCTATAAGGCTAGTAAAGTGCGTAAATCTTATACCTTTGAGCGAGCAATTCTTGTATATATGTATATAATCTGAATCTCGGAAACGGCTCCAACGATTTTCATAAAATTTAGTATACAGGGGATTTCGGGGGCGATAAATCGATCTAGCTACGATTTATTTTCAGAAAATGTGGTTTTATTCGTGTTTTCAATAATCAACTTTAACGATAATCAACTTTATGACTCTTTCCGACATCTATTGGCGAATAATAATACTATTTTTCTTAATTGAGGGCAACTGACCGCTTTAAAGACAAAACAAGAAAGCGTTATCAAAAAAAAAAAAACGAGCAATGCTCTGTCATCATATAGTAAGTATAAATTGTAGTGTGCACTCCAATTTTATAAAAATATTTAATAACAATATCAGATACGTACAATTCAACAACAACCCCAAAAAAGACAATGGAGAACTTTTACTTAAATTTATTTGAATAAATGTAATTAATTTGACATACAGAAAGTTAAGAGAACTATTATATTTAAACTCTTTGAACTTTTTAATAATCTCATATTATAAAATTCAGTCCACATAATAACTCTTAAAAGAAACCGTGAGAATACTCAAAAATCTTCGAAAACATGCAAATCGAATGATTCAACAAAGGCCCACCGTTACTTTTCCAATTATTACACAAATATATTTTAATATAAACAGGAATAATTCGCTGCTGGACCGGTTACCGTGAGATCGACCGGTCAGAGATCAAAGATTGACAAAAGGGCATCTTTTGATTCCCATGGAGTCGCGCTCGACCTTGAATGACCCATGACTTGACCGTTGATCCTTGTACTAGATCAATTTTGAATTAATGAGCTATCGGGGAATTCTATGAAAAGATATGAATGTCTGATCTTTGAGATCGAGATGTTAAGGGTTAGGTTATAGGATGCATGTTTTTTCTTTTACCGTCGATTAATATATTTTTATTTTAACATAAATTGTCAAGTAGCAATGCAAATGAGATCTGCATAGAAGGAGCTTTTTAGAACTTAAGATGGACAATAGACAATTAACGCAATTTTATTTAAGCAAATTAGTGTTATCACTTTTCAGTTTAAGCTTTGTTAGCTAGTAATTAATTTGAGTTATTTAAATGAGCTTTTCTCGTTCTAATGTGTTTTTCAATAATTTCAAATGCACCCAGCCATATCTGGTATGTCACTAGCCGACTACGAACCTGTAATTTGATGCGCACGTCAAAACGTGTTCTATATATTTTATGTTATACTAGATGACCCGGCAGACTTCGTAGTGCCTCAATCGATAAATAAAAGACCTAAGCTTTTGTATAAAATAAACTTAAAACAAACAAAGGAATCCGTCTGAGAGGGGACACATCAAAAGGAAAACAAAATTGTTATTTAGTTATTTATATTTATATTCCGAGAATTTTCATATTTATCTACCATTTCAACTTTCTCTGGACTTCCACAAATAATTCAAGACCAAAATTAGCCAAATCGGTCCAGCCGCTCTCGAGTTTTAGCGAGACTAACGAACAGCAATTCATTTTTATATACGTATATAGAAGAAGACAATTTTTGTATTTATCTGTTTTCTACAGTGGTACTGCATTTCTCCGCGCCCGCCCACATTCGTTCGCGACTACGTCCCAAACTACACTCACACTCCGACGTATTTACGCTTCGTCCAAAACTTATCACCCTGGATATATCTATTCATACATCAGTACATAGCTTTGTAAGCGTACTATTTTATAGTTGAACATTTTCGAATATTTATTTAGGTTTTCGCCAATCAGAGACATAATAAACACTACTTTTATGCTTAAATTATTGATCAGTCAGCAAAATACTTAATCATTGTCGACAAAAAATACGTTAGTCGCTTCCGTAACTACGATAAGTGTAACGTATTCAAAGAGTCGAAAATAATAATAAAAAAATCAGATTAAAAGGTGAAAGCAGTTTTAATTAAATTTAATAGAATTAAATTGACGGCATGTTGATCATAAATATGTATAGTTGAAACCTTACAGAAGCTGTATGTGAGTGATCTGTATCTGATCTGTATTCCGTGTTACGTCATCCGGGGCCAAAGTCAGGGAGCTAACTCTAAAATATTGATTTATTTCATAACGATTTCGACAACGGCGACCTACGCATGTAGGTATTTCTGATGACGAAAGGCATATAAAGTAACCGAACCACAAAATATTACACCTGGAGCCCATAGACATAAACCATATTAATGCCGCCACCCATCTTGAGAACTATGAGTCGTCGTGGCCTAAAGGATAAGACGCCCGGTGCATTCGAAATCAAGCAATGCAACCATGTTCGAATCCCGCAAGAAGGTATCATTTTTTTAAATAATTATTTTATTGTCCGTGTAGGCAGACGAGCATTCGACCCACCTGATGGTGAGTGGTTACCGTCACTCATGGACGTTAGCAGTGCCAGGGGCGTTGCCTATCAAAAATGAAATATGTACGTATTTAACAAAATTAAATGTTTACGATTGACTTCCACGGTGAAGGAATTTAACATCGTGTAATAAAAATCAAACCCATAAAAAATATTATTTGCGTAATTACTGGTTGTTAGGACATCTGGCGAGTCCGCTCGGGTAGGTACCACCACACTGCCTATTTCTACCGCGAAGTTTGGGTTTCAGTTTGAAGAGCGGGGCAGCAGTTGTACTCCTAAAACTGAGATTTTAGAACTCTTGTCTCAAGGTGGATGGCGACATGTGCTCCGATAATCGTTTAACACCAGATGGGTTGTGAGCTCGTCCGCCTATCTAAGCAATAAAATAATTTAAAATAAGACATGAGTTCGAAGCCTGAGGTCTTACAGTACAACGGGCAGAAATGGGCAAGGCAGTGGGCAAGTAGGTAACCCGTGCGGGCTCACAAAACGCCCTACCTACGTCTACGTCCTAAAATATTTCTACGACCCGCTGAAATCGAAGAAAATCCTATATCTATTTGTCTCATTTCCGAAAATCGATAATGAAGGGAAGTCAAGAGGGGGATCGATGTTACTCTAATCTCGTTAAACTTAGGCTCCCTCTGTAATCGGTTTCGTGATATATCTATTAATATTCATGAGAAATTTGAGTATAGATGATTGAACATGCTTTAGCGGGTGGTTTTCGGTTTTCGAACTACGAAATGCTATCACACATTTTTTGGGTGTTCATAGGGATGTAACACTGAATGGTTAGATACCACAGTAAAACTAAAAGTAGGTACCACAGCCCTACCCGTTTCATTCGCGTTTCAGTAACATTTTTCGGTGTCTGAAGACTAGCCCGATCGTCACTCAATTTTATCATTGAGATATCGATTACATGAATTACGTTTTTATTTTGAGAGGAAGTATTACTGGTGGCCCGGAGGCTTTTCCAGCTTAACCACGATAGCCGGGCGAGCAAAGACTCAGCCAGGAGGGAAAGGATTTGCTAAAAGCCACCGAGCGCCTCCAGAGGAGAACCTAACAACTCAAGGACAGCTACTTTGCGAATGAATTTAAATTTTGTTATCTTTTTTCCAATTTAATTTATACGACATCCAATGACAGTTTTATGTATTTTTTTAATCAGGCAATTTGGTTATTTTGTACATTTTATCATGTAATTATTTTCAATCGTGCTAACAATAATTGACTATTACTTTTTAGCATCTTTGTACATTTGAAACTTCACAACTTTGTGAACTTTTGATGATATCATTTAGTTAAAGCTGTACATTCCATATTGAGCTACTCTTACTTAGAAATGCTCTTGCTTGATTCTGAAAACTCATACTAAATACTAACAATTAACTAAACCAATTAAGATATTAGCTCCAATCTTGTTTGTTCCTTTTAGGGCTGGCGAATGAACTCAAACAAGCAGAATGGCAGTACGTATCTACTGCGCGGGAAGACAGAAAACTTAGAATCAAACTGGTGCCACAGTAGTCAGAATCGCTAGTCATGAGACGGCGCAGTGATGAACATGGAAGGTGGCAACATCATCATCCCACAGACGTCCGCTGATGGACATAGAACGCAGTCCCCTCTCAAGAACTTTTCGGTTCTAGCAGTCATTTCTAGAAGATGTTGACCTTTTCAGCTGCAAGGTAAAGAAGTCTAGATTAGGTAATAACAATTCATAAATTTTTACTCAGGCAGAATTTTAAAGGTTGTTTTTAATGTTGAATTATACAGGTTCCACAGAAGATGCGGTAGGCAGCGGCTTGGCTCTGCCCCTGGCATTGCTGAAGTCCATGGGCGACGGTAACCACTCACCGTCAGGTGGGCCGTATGCTCGTCTGTCTACAAGGGCAAAAAAAAAAGACAATTGACACAAAATTGCCTATTCATTATCTGAACACAGAAACGAATCTACGCGCCCTGTAAGTACAATGGTAAGAGTGGTGTAATCATTAAAGAAATTTCAAATAATGTCTTCAAATCTAAAATCAAAACACTAAAATCATTTGTTTAAACGAATACCGGTACAACAAAGATCCATAACACATCCGTCGCTTCGGACGTCACTGCCTAAAATACAGCTGAGTCAACACAGCGCTTTGTTTGAGCCTCCATGTAAATAATACCGTACTAATTTCTTTCAACCAGATATATCAAAACTAACGAATACGTAGTGAATAGTAGGTGTTTTATGTGTAGATTCTTTTAATGAAATTACTGGTTCTCTCAATGAAGTTACTATAATGACTATAATGATTATTACAAATTCCCGTGGCCAAAATTGGTTTTGTGTTGCCAATTTATGCGCGGGCGCTTATCTTGTCCTTGGAGAAGTGACCGGCGGCCGCGCTCCCAGCCGCGAGCCGAAACCTCCCTCCCCGCGCCTCTCCACTGAGGGACGGCTAGCAATGTGCCGGAACATCCTCCGGGGCGTTGGAAGCTGTCGCTTCCAATGAATACGCTGCTGGATCCAGTAATGGACATAAATACCGAGTGCCACGCCGGTACGTGCCCGTAGTAGTCCGGACGTCCGCCGCCCGAGCAACTCCGTCCTCTCCCGGGAACAGAGCAGTGATTCGTCCCACCTTCCAGTGCATGGGAGGAGCGTTTTCTTCTTTTAGGAGTACCAAGTCCCCCAATTGCAGCGATGTGCCAGGAGTTCGCCATTTTTGTCGGGCTTGCAATTGTGTTATGTACTCCAGCATCCACCGCTTCCAAAACAGTCGACGCAGGAACTCTAGGCGTAGAAATCTGTCCCTGGTTCTGTAGGTTCTGTCCGCAAAGTTTTCATTAGGATATGAATTTAATGGTCTGCCTATCAAAAAGTGCCCAGGGGTAAGAGGCTGTAGGTCATTTGGACTTGAGGATAAAGGACAGAGGGGCCGACTGTTTAAGATCGCCTCAATTTGACTAAATAGCGTAGCCAGTTCTTCGAAAGTTAAATGAGTCTGTCCCAACATGCGCTTGAGATGATATTTTGCCGATTTAACGCATGCTTCAACAAGACCACCGAAATGTGGGGAGTAAGCCGGCTGAAAGTTAAATTTTATTCCTTCTCCGGAAGAAAAAGCCTCTACTTCGTCAGCACCGGTATTCAAAAAGTCACCTATCTCTCTTGCGGCTCCGACAAAATTACGACCATTGTCGCAAAATAATTCATGGGGCTTTCCTCTGCGAGAGATAAAACGGCGTAAAGCTAAAATGAATGCGTCCTTAGACAGCTCGCTTACAGCTTCCAAATGTAAGCATTTATACTTAAGGCATACGAATAAGCAAAGATAACATTTTGTAATTTTACATCCTCTTCCTTTTCTGTCGGTAATTAAATATGGTCCAGCAAAATCGACAGCTGCACTAACAAAGGGAAAACCGGGATTGACTCGCTGTTCTGGTAATGAACCCATGATAGGATTAAATGTCTTACCACTAATTCTCCTACATTTAACACATTGTCTCGTTGTGGTGCGAGCTAGATCTCGACCAGCAATGGGCCAAATGGATTCTCTAACGGTATATAGCAATAGCTGTGGCCCAGCATGTAGAAGACGCAAGTGCTCTTGTTGAAACAGTAATTTAGTAAGCCAATGTTTGGCGTGAAGCAGCATTTGGTGACGTTTTTCAAAATTATAAGAGGATAAAGTTAAACGTCCACCTACTCTTAGAATGCCTTCACTGTCCAGAAATGGATTCAGTGATATTAAAGAATTTTTTGAGTTAAGAACTCCTTTGGAGCGTAGAAGGTTTATTTCCTTTGAGAAACTATCAGCTTGAGCCAAATAAACGAGTTTTCTAAAGGAACGGGCTAGTTCTTCAGGCTGTAAAATACCTACTTTCTTATTGCGTGGGTTTCTACAATTATAAACAAATCGCTGCATGTAGGCGAATGTACGTTGCAAGAATTTCAATTTCGAATATTTGCTAAAATCGATAATTAGTGGTTGTTTGTTATTTTCATCGACGCCTTTATTTGTTGTGCTAACATGAACTTTAGTTTCTGGCAATTCATTTATGTTAACATTTCTCGAATCGTAGGATGGCCACCCAGACTCGTTCTGACTTAAAAAGGTAGGGCCCGTCCACCATATATCTAAAGTATCATTTTTAATTGTATCTACGCCGCGTGAAGCTAGATCAGCAGGGTTGAGGTGAGTGGGAACATGACGCCATTCCGAGTCGTTTGTTAGCTCTAAAATCATTGCGACTCTATTAGCAACAAAGGTTTTTAATTTGTCGTACCTTGCACCTAACCATGCTAAAGCTATCGATGAGTCAGTCCAGTATACCTTACGAGCGATTACACAGCGCAGGGCGTGTACCACAGCGTCTGCGAGCTGCGCGCCCAACAAACAAGCACACAGTTCCAAACGCGGGATTGTCGTGGGTTTAACACTGGCTACCCTGGCCTTAGCGCTTAAAAGCCTAACAGTGACGTCACCTTGTGCATTTGTAGATTTTAAGTAGATGCAAGCAGCATAAGCCGCCTGTGAAGCATCACAAAAACAATGCAATTCAATATGACTAGGTTCCTTACATAAAACATGCCTAGGAATGCGTAATAAATGAAGATGCTTCATGTTTTCAATGAACAATAGCCATGACTGCCTGATTTCTTGGGGTGCTGGTTCGTCCCAGTCAACCTTTTCAATCCATAATTTTTGTATTAATATTTTAGGTTTGATTGTAAAAATACTTAATATTCCAAGAGGATCAAAAACTTTACATGATTCAGATAATATAGAACGCTTAGTAATTTTGGCATTGCTGCGATAATTTGTAGGAAAATGTATTATATCGCTTCTAGGATCCCAACCTACACCCAGCGTGTGAGATGATGAGCTAATAATAAGATTTTTCTGAGTATTTTCATTATTTTCCAAAAGTGACGATAAATTTGAACGGTATTTCCTTAAATTAAAACACCCGGCAGCGAGAGCACTTTCAACAGATTTTTTTATATAGATTAACTCGTGTTTGCTATCACTTCCGGTCAGCAAGTCATCGACTACAAAATCGTTTTGAATAATTTTTTTAATCTTATTATCGCTGCATTCCTCGCCAAGCTGCCACAAACAACGAGTGCTTAAAAAGCTTGAACTTGTTAAGCCGTACGTGACGGTGTTAAGTCTAAATGATTTTATTGGCTCTGTATTGTTATCGCGCCATAAAATCATTTGCAGGTCCCGATCACTCTCTTGCACCTTAATCATTCTATACATTTTTTCTACGTCGCCTGACAGTACATAAGTATACTGACGAAACCTGATTAAGATATTAAATAAAGAATCTTGAATATGTGGACCTGCAACTTGTAAATCATTTAACGAATAACCAGAAGTGGTTTTAGAACTTCCATTAAAAACTACGCGTAACTTCGTTGATTCACTAGTAGGGCGAAAAATTGGGTGATGAGGAATAAAGAATGATTGCTCAGGAATTAATTTACTAGACTCTGATAAATGGCCCAAATCTTTATATTCTTTTATAAAATGTGAGTACATTTGTGTTAGATTAGCGTCTCGTGTTAACCTTTTCTCTAAGGATAAAAATTGTTTTTTAGCAAAATTATATGAATTCCCTAAGCATTCTGGTTCTGCCAGTAGAGGGAGCTTCACATGGAAACGTCCATCCTCATCACGGTATGTATGGTTTTTAAAATGATTTTCACACTCAATTTCGTCGGCAGTTAATATATTTTTCTTTGTAGGAATTTTCTCTAATTCCCAAAATTTTTTTAAATCATTGTGCAGTGAATCATTGGACACAGTATCCTTGTCTGAATTAAATGACACATGATTACATTGTACGCTATTAATATTACTAGTTTTTTTTGGTACAAAAGGTCCGGACAATATCCAACCCAATTTTGATTTTAGTGCGGTGGGTTGATTTGGACCAAAATCTAATCTATCAGATTCAATTAAATGCCAAAATAAGTCAGCACCTATGAGCATATCTACTGGTGCAGAGTGATTAAAATTAGGATCGGCTAACTTAATGTTACTAGGCAAGCTACATATTGATGCATCGAATGTACTGTTAGGCAAATTACTTGAAATTTGAGGTAGCACAAAACAAGAAATATCTGCTTCAAAATCGGTTTGCTTTGACCTCAACTTTAAAGAACAACGTTGCATAGTATTAGATAAAGGCTGATTACCTACACCTACAATAGCGAGCCTGGATGGCTGAGGAGTCAAGTTTAATTCATTTTTTACCTTACTGGTTATTAAAGATGTTTGACTCCCGCTGTCTAGCAGCGCTCGAATTATTAGACGCTTATTTGAGCTTGAATTATAAACTTCTATTAACGCTGTCGAAAGCAATACATGGTTGTTCACTGAGACTGACATACTCATGACATTGTCATCATGATCCCCCTCAACCTCATTTTCTGCTGTAGTTATGATCGCGTGTGTGTCGGAAGTACTTGCAGCCTGAGAACCACCCTTGTGCAACAGAGAATTATGTCGCTGTTTACAAGAAGAACAAGGGCGTAACCTGCATTGACGAGAAGAGTGACCTTTGCGCAGACAGTTGAAGCACAGCTTCAACCGCACCACATCGGCGATACGCTCGTCAACCGGCTTTCCAAGGAACGAATCACAGTCGTACAGGCGATGGCTGCCGTTGCACAGAACACACGCCACAGAAGAAGACGCAGGCGAGGCTGAAATTGCAAAGGATTTTGCATGAGACCTTTCAAATTTATGAAAAGATGAATTTGTTTCTCCTTTAAAAGTATTGGCTTGTCGTTCGGGCTTATTATTATGACGTATGGATTCTAGAACATCCGAACGGCCTTTTAAAAACTGAAAGAAGTCATTTAAGGAGGGACTTTCACTAAAAGTATTTTTAAATTCTTCCCATTTAGCACTAGTGGGACTGTCGAGCTTGGCTGAGACCAAATGTATGACTAAAGAATCCCATGTATCGGTTTTTTCACCCAAAGTCTTTAACGCACGTAAATTTTTTGAAACATTGTCAATCAGGTACCTTAAGCTCTTTGCTGAATCGCGTTGCTGTTGCATGTTACATAACGCATGCAAATGATGGCTTTTGAGATGCTTGATGTTATTATACCTCTCGCAAAGAAGCTCCCATGCCACTTTATAGTTGGCCGAGCTAATTTCCAGGTTGCTGATAACGCGAGAGGCCTCCCCTTCAAGATAAGAATTTAAATAATAAAACTTATGTATTGGTTCAATTTTGTTGTTTTGATCAATGAGAGAACAAAATGAGTCTCGAAATTCCAACCATTTAAAGTAGCTGCCGTCGAAATTTGAAATCTTTATGACGGGTAGTTTAAATCCCATGGAATTGTGATTATTATTACAATTATTGGAATGAGAACTGCATTCAGAATGATGAGATCCAGATGGCGCATTTTTTTCTAAGATACACTTCGTTTTTGCAATAAGTAAAGAAAAGTCAGACTCAATATTTTCTCTAATATCCAATTCACCATCTAGGTCCTCTGAATTTAAGGTCTCAATCTGCGCTTGAATGTCATCGAAAATTGTGAGCATATCTCGGAAGCGTTCAAACCTTTGTTCGATTAAATAATAATCGCTTCGCGAGATTGACGTCTCTTCAGTAAATGCATTCAAAAAATTCTTATATTTGGTGACACGACCCTTAACTGAGCTACGTTTATTGTTTAAATCTTTTAAATCGCTATTTATATTGATTTGTGGTGCGTTTAATGAAAGCGCACTCCCTAAAGGGGATTTAGTATCAGATTCACCGCCCCTAAACATATTTAGTTACTTATATAACAGAACTGAACCAAAACAATATAAAAAATATGTATATAAAAAAAGTTTAATAATAGATTTAAAGCATACAGACAGGCAGGGACTGGGCACTTCCTGGCTAAGCTGTGGCTGCGGCGCGTAGACTTCGCTGACCGGCGGGCTTCAAGCTGGATAATATGCCGTCCTTATTGAGATCCTTCCGTCTGCACTCCAAATTGCATAGCGCGATGTCTGGAACCTTCTATTGCGTCGAGCGGCGATCATACGCTCCGTGCGTAAAGGTCACGCAGCGGTCGTAGCGGGTCCGAGGTCCGTGCGCTTTGCTTAGCGTTTCGATATCGTTAATCACGTCGGGGTCACCAATGTTTTATGTGTAGATTCTTTTAATGAAATTACTGGTTCTCTCAATGAAGTTACTATAATGACTATAATGATTATTACAAATTCCCGTGGCCAAAATTGGTTTTGTGTTGCCAATTTATGCGCGGGCGCTTATCTTGTCCTTGGAGAAGTGACCGGCGGCCGCGCTCCCAGCCGCGAGCCGAAACCTCCCTCCCCGCGCCTCTCCACTGAGGGACGGCTAGCAATGTGCCGGAACAGTAGGTATAAACAATTTGATGTATATTATTTAAAAATGGTGAATTCATAAAATGTATTATTATCGCCTAATAAGTATATTTGGTTATTTTTCTTTGAAGACAAAATAGTTTACGGCCTGATGGTGAGTTGATAATTGCTCGTAAACTTGGACAAATCAGACTGGTTATGGAAATAGCAAAGCTTATCGATGACTCTTTTCAAACCTTGTAAGAATAAGTTACAGCGAACTTAATTGCACTATCTATTTTAAATATTGGCGAAGCCCAAAGCCTACACCTATTTAACTTGAGGTAAACTTGATCGAAGAGGTAAACGCATGCTTTTTTATTCTTTTTGTTTCTATTGCTTAGGTGTTTGGACGAGCTCACAGCCCATATGGTATTAAGTGGTTACCGGAGCCCATAGGCATCTACAACGTAAATGCCGCCACCTACCTTGAGACATGAGTTCTAAGGTCCTCGTTTTTTTTTTCAGTACAACGGCTGCCCCACCCTTCAAACCGAAACACGTAACTGCTCACGGCAGAAATATGCAATGGGTCGCGATTCCGATCCGGTGGTAGATTCTGCGACGCACTGCTCTTGCTAGGGCCAGTGTTAGCAACACTCCGGTTTGAGCACCGTGAGCTCACCTACGACGATATAATCTTACGATTCGGACTATACTTAATGAAGGAAGTGATCGCTTTACACTGAGCACTTTATCCATACTTTCCCCCCTAAAGTGTCAAACTATACAATCCTAAAGCCGAAGCGCATGATAATTGTTAGCGCCGGAAAATTCCGCAGCACACCTTATAACATTATTTAAACTAAAGCTCATAATAAATACCCCAACGTTTTGTATTTCTCGCTACAAATATATACATATATACTAATCCGGAAAAACATGTTTTTCCAATCACTCTGACCATCCGATTCCAATAAAATCAAAGAGAAAAATCACCGCGAGTCCGTCGCGTCGATCACTCATGATTATTTCGTAAACGCATTGTCGCGACGAGGGTGGTGTAAGAACTAGGAACCGAAATAGTTGTGGGATGATTCGGATGAAAATGTAACGACCTAGAGATGAGTCTGGAAATGTTCCTTAGCAATTGCTCTTTGATAGTAACCTTATCTATAACACATCCGTAGACTCTAGCTTAATATTTGAATGTGTATTTGATTCTACTTTAAATTGTCGATCTCCGATTGTGTTTCCGCGAATCGCAGATAATGCAATGTAAATATATAATATACAATTATATGGAATATTAGAGAATTAATTAACAATAAAATACTTAATTGCGTTTTCTGTAATATGTATAATAAGAAAACAACATTTAAAGCCTTTAATCACTTTTTAAGTCAATACTTTAAACAGTCTTAATATTCTGCAAAACTAAACTACTCTCTTCACTGAATGACAGACAGGTAAGTGACTCCGTCTAAGAAAAATCTTTTTTACAACTAAAGAGTTTTAAAGGTTTTAAGTGGTGAAGACTTTTCTTTACATACATATTATTTAAAAAAATAAAGCTACTTATTTAGTTTATTCAGCTAGGTTTATTCTCGCGTTTATTATATAAATTTTATAATAAAATTCTTACGTTTCGAATAATCTACAAATTTGATGGTCACTGTCGACTGAGGTGTTTGTTATTTGTCGACATTTGAATATCGTACTGACTACCATCTAATTTTGTATAGCCAAAAGAATTAACAGTATATATATATATATATATGTATTTAAATCATATTTTTAATGTTTAATGAATAAAAAACTTTTACACTTTCCAGATATTTAAAGATATGTAGTTTTAACAATTAATTTACGTCATATTTCAGATAACGGTGAACTAAAGATTATTTTTGATGAAGATTATTGATTGTTGGCTTACAAACTACAAAAAAGTGCATGTAAGTATTTAAAGATACATTTATTATGTGAATTTTTATTAAAGAACTTATTTAATTTTTTGTTCATATTCTTTAGTGAGTAAATGACAAATTCATCCACGCGTGACATTATTTTGTTAATGGGAAAAATGGTGCGTCTGGTCACCTATTGGTTACTGGAACTTATGGATATCGTAGAAGACTAATTGGGATAACAGCTATTCTATTTGTTAAAAAGAAATGTTTGCATGTTAAGGCATGCATAAGGACCGTTTCGCGCCCATTCACGATATTACCGGTTTACTAATTAGGCTTTTTTTTTTACTGGTGGTAGGACCTCTTGTGAGTCCGCGCGGGTAATTACCACCACCCTGCCTATTTCTGCCGTGAAGCAGTAATGCGTTACAGTTTGAAGGGTGGGGCAGCCGTTGTAACTGTACTGAGACATTAGAACTCATATCTCAAGGTGGATAGCGCATTTACGTTGTAGATGTCTATGGGCTCCGGTAGCCAATTAACACCAGGTGGGCTGTGAGCTCTTTCACCCATCTATGCAATAAGAATAAATAAATAAAAATTACACGGCTCACTTTTGTTCCTCGTTTATATTGTTATTGAGTCCTTCTTAATATACGCGCCAGTTTTAAATCTTTTTTAATGCTTAGACGATTTGAAAGAGCTCGGAGCTGGTGTTAAGTGGTTACGGGTGCCCATAGGCATCAACAACGTAAATGCCGCTACCAACCTTGAGATATGAGTAAATGGCTGCCCTACCCTTCAAACCGGAACGCATTACTGCTTCGCGGCAGAAATAGGCAAAGTGGTGGTACCTACCCGTGCGGGCTCCTAAGACGTCTCACCGCCAGTTTACTTCAGAGTTAAAATTGTATTAGCAACCACGATTTGTACCTAAATGTATCCGCGTCAATGAATACAAGCAAACCCGACGTCTTAAGCACGTTTCCAAAATGTATTACATATTTCATTATTATTATTTTATTGCTTAGATGGGTGGACGGGCTCACAGTCCACCTGGTGTAAAGTGGTTACTGGAGCCCATGGACATCTACAACGTAAATGCGCCACCCCCCTTGAGATATAAGTTCTAAGATCTCAGTATAGTTACAACGGCTGCCCCACCCTTCAAACCGAAACGCATTACTGCTTCACGGCAGAAACAGGCAGGGTGGTGGTACCTACCCGCGCGGACTCACAAGAGGTCCTACCACCAGTAATGTAATTCAATGAAAATGTAGGCAGCCCTACCTATTGTATCGTTCGATTCTAGTCGAAGTCAATTTCTTGGCGTGTGAAAAACACTTTATATTCCGAGGCTGAATGTAACTTGTCCTAGTCTCGTACGTGTTTCCGTATCCGTAACACAAGAATAAATCCTTGAGGGCGTTTGAATGTTTTTATTCTTATTTTAATTACGATATTGTTTTTTTTTTATAATTTTTGTTCAAAATTCAGAATATTTATTGTAATTTCGTGCAGATGTTTCAATAATGACCAGTTAGAATATAAATAAATAAATCAACCCGCATACCTGTAATGCAACGGGTAACAAAGAATATCTATACTAATATATAAATCTACAGTGTTTTTACGGATGTTCCGTTATAACTACTGAACCATGCATCCGATTGACTTGAAACTTGGTATCCATGTAAAAAATACATGTACTTAATGGATAGGCTAATATTTATATGAGTGTTAGACTCCATACAGCAGTTGCGGGGGCATTAATGATGAGAATATTTGTGGGGGTGAGAAATAATAATGTTAATTTTAAATGCCCAGCGAAGCGGACGGGTACAGTTAGTTTTCTAATAATTTTAAATATAGTTTAAAAATTTTGGTTAATTTATTTACAGATATCACTGTCGGCACTTTGAAGTTGACCCAACGAGGACATACTGAACGTAAGCATTCCCTCCTGTAAAGCTTCGAAAGCTTCATGCTTATGCTTCGGCGCTTAACGACTTATCTTATCGTATTTATAAAGCATATCATATCAAAATCGAATCACGGATAGATAAGATCTTTAAACAATATTTATTTATTTAATTTTATGCACAAGAGTACAGTAGCAGATTTCGTGAAAAAGGCATTATCTATCAACCGTGGATGATGTAAAAAGTTCAATGTTAGGTGTATATATTTTTGAGAAAAAAAAATTTATAATAAAATATTATACACATAAAAAAAACACACACACACATACATACAACGCCCTACATTATGCAATACAATTTACAGTTGGTATGTGTGTGTCAGAAACGTCCATGAATATTAGCTTAGGAGACAACCCAGTTCATCGCTAGGTTGTCGTAATTCTCCAGGTCTCGTTTGAGTAAAGATATATCATAGCGCTCCGGAAACACCGCTGAGGAAAGTTCTAGAGCAAGAAAGAGAAAAAATTCAGAGCCGTGAAAATATTGTGGATTGGTTCGACATTTGGGACATTGGGTCGGATTCGATCGACATTGGTTCCAGATAGTTACAATGTACCTTGATCCGTTGGTAAATTGTACGGTGAAAATGAACCCTCTCTCTCATCTCAAGGCTCTCATTAGAACTCATTAGATAAAGTTGCTCAAATATCTGGATGGATTTTAGCACACGCCTGCACTTTATATCACGTTTACCAGTGGAAAGTTGGCCTATATTTTTCCCTGGTTTAACATAACCATACAGAATGATACATCGAAATAACAATATCCATAAAGAATTTCGTTAAAATCGGTTCTTAGACTTGGCGTAGGTACGTATTACGCAACACAGACATAATCACTTTCATATTAATAACATTAATAGATATATCATAACTTCTAGCAGTGTAAAAGTGAATTTCAAAAATGTTTTATTATAAATGATGGTAATGGTTGTTTATTGGTAAAATTCGATTTTAATGAAATTAAATTAAAACCTCCTCTATTTGTGGAAGCATCCTGAAAATCGATTAACTAGTTCCAGAGATGTGTGCGAACAAAGAAACGCAAATAATTATATACATGATTGTGTTATTTTCTGTTACTTTTCTTAAGTTATCGATCATCCATTTACTAAGTATTTTTAATGTACAGACATACCGAGTTCCATTGTTTTATTATATGTGTTGTCATTTTTAGAGTAATACCTTTCAAGTTATTGTTTTAATTATTGTAGTCGAATCCTAAGAAAATCGATTATTCCAAAAGATCGATGTGACAGCTTGCTTCTAATGTCAGTAGGTATTGAATTTTCTTCGAGAATGAAAACACTTATTGTGTTATCGCACCATATGTATTAATCTGAAATTTGTATAATAAAAATATTAATTACATTGTTGTTTTATTACCTGTCCGTTTTGGATTGTAAGATCCGGCTTCGCAATCGCAGAGCTTCGCGAGCTTTCATGATTCAAACGAGATTAAGCTGTGAATTTCTTTCGTATGATCGCTTTTTGTTTTTAAAATAATAATGTTATTAAATCGACCGATATATGACCGTTTACATTACATTAATTGCTCACAGTTGACTAGTTCATTCTTCTTCTTCTTCTTCTCCTTTGTCGTTTCCTCATTACTGAGGGTCGTGACCACCTTGGTCCAGTTTTTGCACCAGCCTCCTCCAATGTTGCCTGCATTCGGCCTGCTTAATGGCGTCCGGGACGCTGGTGTTTGTGGCCTCCTTGATAATGTCCGTCCACCTGGTTGGCAAAAAAAAAAGGCCCGACAAAATCCTGAGAACTTGGAAAAATTAATAGTTGTAGGTCACGTGGAAGGAAAGAGAAGTCGAGGAAGATTGCCAACTAGTTCATTACTATATTGATTAATTAAAACTAAAAATAATACTTTAAAACTTGCGGAATTTATAAGATAGTTTACTGGTGGTAGGACGTCTTCTGAGTCCGCACGTGTAGGTAAAACCACCCTGCCTATTTCTGCCGTGACGCAGTAATGCGTTTCGGTTTGAAGGATGGAGCAACCGTTGTACTGTAAAAACGGAGACCTTAGAACCTATATCATAAGATCGGTGGCGGCATTTACGTTGCAGATGTCTATGGGCTCCGGTAACCACTTAACATCAGGTGGATTGTGAATTCGTCCACCCACCAAAGAAATAAATAAATAAAATTAAAAAATTAAGCAAGACTAAAAAATAACTTTTTCTTATGGCCTTACATTTCATCCACAAGTTTATATCGATTTTCTCGTATCGATCAATAGGATCGCAGGTCGCACTATGAGCCCGCATAAGTAGGCTGTTACCATCATATCTATTTCTGCAATCTGTTGCCACAAAGCCATCATGGGTTCAGCCTAGAGTCCTTAAATGAATATATCCACTTGGTGAGTGCATAACGCATACCTTCTAAGCATCTGCCTAATTAGAATAAAATAAATCGTTGAAAATGTATAATATGCAATATTTTCTTTTTTTTTCTAAACTAAATCAATGTCAAACTGTTGAAAGTATTGGAAGTATTTCAAAAATATGTTGGTTTTTGTTGTCGTTTTTGACTGTTACATCTCGACCCGCAAACAGAACAGCGTTATAGAGCTCCATTCCAAAAATTATGGAATATTGACAAGAAGGCTAAAACTAGAATTATTAAGGAAAAACTATTAAGAATATTCAGTTCTCATATTGACCCCGGGCCAGCAACTCAAAGATTTTCTAAAAGTGGTTTACAAATTTTTTATTGCAATAATCTGTGTCTCTCATTAAAATCCCGAAACAAAAGCGCCCTCAAGTAATTTTTTCCTCAACTAAACGACGTTTGAAAAAAAATCGCGCTCGTAACGGCATCTCTTAGCGGCCGAGAGAATTTTTCCAAGCCCCGGTCATAACACTGTGCCACGTGCATTTGTTTTGGTTGGTTTTTTTCTCAAAAAAAGATAGCATACATAAACCTCAATTCAGCACGCCGTAGGTACGCCGTGCAAAATGGACGTCATTTTTTTCTTCTCTTTTCAGCCATCTGTCCGTCCTTTTCGGTCAAAAATGCGATCGTTATTTCTGTTCCGGTACGAATGTGTGTGTCTAGCGTCCGACCGGCAAGATATGAGCCAGATGAGGGCGTTGCAAAACCCTACTTTACACTCTGAAAATAGAGCGCTATTCCGGTCGAGTTCGTAACCGTCTTACGTCTAATGGCCGATGAAGAAAAAATAGAAATATAGGAGGCATGGCGTGTACGATAAAGAGAGCGGGAGTCGTTAACGATTCTGCGCCGGAAAGTTGCGCAGATAGCGTTTTTGGTGCTTTTTTTGGGGGCAACACCTCACACCAGCGGGTGTTTTTTATGGCTATCTTTTTCTAGCGCACTGTCTCGCTCCTTAAGCGGGGATGTGTGTACGGGGAGGGGGGCGCAGTGTGCGTGTGTGACGCCGGGGGCAAGCACCTAGTGCTAGATTTTTGCGTACAAACTTCCTAGATAGGTTATCATGTATGCACATAGAGTGGTCCTACATAATGAGATGTCACAGCTATGTACAGAGTAAATAGGACTGGAAAACAATGCGTGTGTGCGCTGATTAATCATGGTCTTTCATAATTCCGCGTTTCGGCTAACTGCGCTGTCTATTCGACGTTTTTGCGCAAATTGAAATCCATCGAGATAAACTTTTGAGTGACGCACTGATTTTGAAAATTATGTTTGATGATTTGATGCTTTTTAAGCACCAGATTAGAGCGTCTAGGGGGCTCATCTGATTGTCTACAATCACTTACAGTCATTTACAATCACTTATGATTACCTACAATAAAATATGAATATTAACAAAAACTGCAAACGCAGGCAAGCAGCTGCTTGTCTTAAAACTTCTTTAAGTATCAGCTTAGGGCATCTAAGGGTTCACCTGATTGTTTACAATCACTTACAGTTATTATAATTAGGTAAATATGAATACTAAGAAAGAATGCGAAAACATTAGCAATTATCAAAATTTCATTATTGAAATCGAATGAGAACGAAATAAAGATAAAGGAAAAGAAAATAGGAAATAAGGAAAGAAGAAGGAAATAAAGAAAACTCAGAAAGAATGTTGCTTGAAGTCAAAGTACACACATTAAATTTAAGCTCCGATTTCGTGTAGGAATTATTATTTTAGAATTACAAATATGAATTAATTTAAACTGTTTATTTTATTTAAACGAATTTAAGGTTACTGAATTAAATAACTTGCTTCAACTTTATGGTGTAAAGAACAAACCGGCCTCTTAACCCAAGCAGCATGAATCCCTTGCAAAGAATAAATTATAAAATTAAAATATAAATATCTCTATTTATCATTTTTAAAAGGTAATACCTACATGCTTTTTACACTTGAAGATATTTCTAGAAAATATTAAGTCACATGCCTGAGTTCGTAGTAGCAATTTTGGAATACCAACTTTGCGAATGGATAACTTAAAACAAGCTAAACAAAAAAAAACATGGTTGCAATTCACATTCGGTAGAAGTTAAACCTTCAGAATTATTCTATCTTATTCACTCGCAGGCTTAATTATACAGATGTTTGTTTTCTTTTAGTGTCGCTTTTTCTTTTCATCTAATTTCCAAATCTGAAAGAAGTTTTACCTTCAACTTGGCTCAGGAGAAACACTCCAATATAAGTAGTGGAGATTCTTTATCTTGCGCTTTTTTTCGACGTCATCAGGTTTGAGCCCCGTAAGCTCACCTACTCGTTAAGGTTACGCTGAAATAGCCTTGAGAGGCTATCAGCATAAGAAAGTTGGAATAAAAAAACCTTACTGCGTAGACAAGTCTTTTGTTGTTATTTTACAAAAAAAAAGATACGTGTTTATACGGTTGTCCCACACATTAGTATGCTGCTTTAATACTCAGAGAACACCGCTGCATATGTTCCGATGCAGGTAGGTATCCCTTACGACACCCACGGGACGGGATAGGGTGATGCAGTTTTAGAACACCACACAGACAGACGTGTCCGAAGGTTTTTTTTTATTGCCCTTGTAGGCAGACGAGCATACGGCCCACCTGATGGTGAGCGGTTACCGTCGCCCATGGACTTCAGCAATGCCAGGGGCAGAGCCAAGCCGCTGCCTACCAAATGTAATGATGCCATACACGTGGTGATGTTCATGGGTCTCCAGTGACTACTTTTATCAGGTGGGCACTTTATCTGGTGACCTAGAGCAATGTGGCTAGGAACTGCATAAAAAACTAAATTATTTAATTGAATTGTATTAAATATTTGTTAATAAAAAAATATATAAAAACTCCTAGTAGTATCCGGAAAATTAATCAAAGACATTATTGAAGAAATTCTCAACATAAACATATACGTCAGCCGTTTCGTTTGCTTTAGTTCAGTTCAAATGAGTCATTTGTAAACTTAAATAACTTTTTAATTAATTTATTACACTTAATTTCACAGACGTAAATTTTATTTACTTAATTTACTGTCTCGATTATAAAATCAACTATAAATTTATAAATATTCAAAAACGGTTTTTTTGAATTTGTATAAACGGTTTTAATAATTTTAGCTTTATAAATAAATTAGGTTTGACATCATAAATTTCAAGCGATATCTTCATTTTTAAACGTTATTCTATAATTATAATAAATTATAAATAAAAATTAAATCCAATCTGAACTCCAAAATTTGTAGTGACCATGAAGCAAAAGGTGCACTGAGATTTTGAAATAAGCGCCATCTCTGGGGGATTCAGGTAACTAAAAGTTTAGTTTTTAAAAATATAACACAAAATAAGACATTTAGTAGTAGGTAAATGATTGAATTTAATAATTTTAATTGGACATAAAAATATCTTAGAAATACTAAAATAAAAACATAGTTGAGCGACATCTTACGACGAGTAGATGAAACTAAAGAAAAGACGGCTTACTTGGAGATTAAAAAATTTCAATGACGATTTTTCGGGTTGATTTACTTAAAATGAATATGACCACTTCTAGTGTTTTTCTTAATTTATGAAACGGGACAACAGCTAATTCACGTAAAAAAAAATATATGTTTTATTAAATGCTCATTATATAATTTTCATCTTACCACAAAACTTTTCTAACTTTTTTTTTCCTACCTATTTAGTAACCTCGAGGGGCTATTCTAGATTCGCCGAATAAGTAGGTGAGCTCACGGGGCTCACACCTGATGACGTTGCTAACACGAACCCTAGCAAGAGCCGTGCTTCGCAGAATCTACCATCGGATCGGAAACGCGACCCATTGAGAAGATCCGGCGGGAAAGTCAGTGGGCTGTGTCTGTGTGTTAATTTACTCGCCGAGCCCCTCGTCGCAAGACACGGGCTCGACGAGAACGATGACCGGTGCTTGAGGTAACTAAAAGCACTATTAATGGATCGGGAGGATCCGAGATGACGTGTTTTGAGTCTAACCTCATAGATGTTGGTGAATGAAGAAAAAAAAACAGAGTTGGAAACCACACCTTTTCACAAAATGATATATTGTAACAAGCTGTTGTATGTCAGCATAATTATGACAGGTCATTGTCCATTAGTCTGATATTTAATAGTCTCTTTTAAATGTAATGTAGTGATTTTTCCGATGATTTCAATTTTTTTTTAATTTATGTAGGTTTGTCCTTAAACTATTATACTTATACTAAGCCGCTCTTTATATATAGAGGACAACGACCCCACAGTCCAACTAATGTTATGTCCAAATTATTTATCCAAAAATCTTCCCACCCCATCGAACACTCCCAACGAAATTTTTATTTCATACCTCAGATATCTGGGTTAATGATTGTCAAAATAAAAAGAATTAACCCAAGTCTTTCAAATGTTTAACTGAGAGGCCATTTTTTTATTTTTTTTATTGCTTAGATGGGTGGACGAGCTCACAGCCCACCTGGTGTTAAGTGGTTACTGGAGCCCATAGACATCCACAACGTAAATGCGCCACCCACCTAATTTATGACTTAAGAAAATTCATCTATTATCTACTGTTGATAAAGGAAAAGCTCGCTGTCGTTTTTAAGACATATCTAAGGTATCACCTTGATTAACTTCTTTTTTTTACATGGCAAGCAAAGGAGAAAGAAGCATTTTGGAAAATTTCATTGGTATGTCTGGGGTGAAGCAGATTTCCACCGACTAAGCATTCATATATGCTTTCGTGAATCCGCATCCTATCCAGTATTGACAGTGGAGCAATCCTCTACTGGACCTCCCCCATTTTTTTCCCTACCTATCATGATATCCTATCCTGATTGAGAGGCTATTTCAGCTTCTCCTTGACGTGTAGGTGAGCTCACGGGGCTCAAACCGAGAGTGTTAGTAACACTGGCCCTGGCAAGAGCAGTGCTTCGCAGAATCTACCATCGGATCAGAAACGCGACCTCCGGATCCATCTCCCTCGTGGCCCATAGGGGACGACTGTTAGATTCGTGTTTAGTGTGACACAGGTACAATGCGTATGGAGTGATGTCAGGAGATATCAAGTTGAATACGCCATAAAGTCTGAAAGGAAAGGCGAAAATTTAACGTCGCTTTCAGGTCGTACAAGAGCGCAAATACCAACATGAAGTCAAAACACGTTGCCAAAATGCTAGACTGTATAGCTAGCTATCTTCCGAAAGCCGTCGTGGCCTAAAGGATAAGACGTCCGGTTCATTCGTATGTAGCGATGCACCGGTTTTCGAATCCCGCAGGCGGGTACCAATTTTTCTAATGAAATACGTACTTAAAAAATGTTCATGATTGACTTCCACGGTGAAGGAATAATATCGTGTAATAAAAATCAAACCCGCAAAATCATATTTTGCGTAATCACTGGTGGTAGGACCTCTTGTGAGTCCGCACGGGTAGGTACCACCACCCGCCTATTTCTGCCGTGAAGCAGTAATGCGTTTCGGTTTGAAGGGTGAGGCAGCCGTTTTAACTATAACTAGTCAGGTCATAAGTATTGTCACACAGTAAAAAAAATTCTTTTAGAATGCTGGCCACAAAAACGTTTAATGAATTCGAATGTCGAATTGTTCATGAAAATAAAAATGTATAACTTTTATAATTTTACTCATTTTTAAATATGGAGTGGACGCTTAAAGAAGACCGTGTTGCAGTTATTGCGTTGCATCGTTGCGGTTACGCACCAATTCAAATTTTTAACATACTGAAAATTTTTAATATAACCAAAAGATTCATTTATCGTACCATCGAACGATACAATGAAGACTCTAGTGTAGATGACAGGTCAAGAAGTGGTCGCCCTCGGTCTGTTAGGACTCCAGCAGTGATAAAAGCTGTGAAGGCGCGAATTCAAATAAATCCCAAACGTAAGCAGAAACTGTTGGCCCTTCAGATGGGGTTAAGCAGAACCACGGTGAAAAGGGTGTTAAATGAAGACTTAGGGCTTCGGGCATATTGAAGAAAAACAGGACATTGTTTGAATGCTCGTCTAATGGACCTGAGACTGAAGAGATGCCGCGCTTTGTTGAAGTGGTACGCGGGAAAAAAATATCGGGAAATTCTTTTTTCGGATGAAAAAAATTTTACCGTAGAAGAGAGCTACAACAAACAAAATGATAAGGTGTACGCACACAGTAGTGAAGAAGCGAGCAACCGTATTCCGCGTGTCCAACGAGGTCATTTTCCATCCTCGCTCATGGTATGGTTGGGAGTTTCTTATTGGGGCTTAACAGAGGTACATTTTTGTGAGAAAGGTGTAAAAACGAATGCAGTTGTGTATCAAAATACAGTCCTGACGAACCTTGTGGCACCTGTTGCTCATACCATGTTCAATAACAGGCACTGGGTATTCCAACAAGATTCGGCGCCAGCTCATAGAGCGAAGAGCACACAAGACTGGCTGGCGGCGCGTGAAATCGACTTCATCCGGCACGAAGACTAGCCCTCCTCCAGTCCAGATTTCAATCCGTTAGATTACAAGATATGGCAACACTTGGAGGAAAAGGCGTGCTCAAAGCCTCATCCCAATTTGGAGTCGCTCAAGACATCCTTGATTAAGGCAGCCGCCGATATTGATATGGACCTCGTTCGTGCTGCGATAGACGACTGCCGCGCAGATTGAAGGCCTGTATTCAAAATCACGGAGGTCATTTTGAATAAACTTTAGTGTCATAAGAATCTATGTTTTGTTAAGTTCATTTTGGTATATGAATGGTTACATAATGAATAAACTTGTTTCAATTATTTTACATTAAACATGTGACAGAATTTATGAACTGACTAGGTACTTGAGACCTTAGAACTTATATCTCAAGGTGGGTGGCGCATTTACATTGTAGGTGTCAATGGGCTCCAGTAACCACTTAACACCAGGTGGGCTGTGAGCTCGTCCACCCATCTAAGTAATAAAAAAAAAGCCATGCTTTTTTATCGCTCACCAAGACTGCAAGAAGAAACTTTTGCCGGTCTAGTCTTCCACCACTACGCAAGTTCAATAACGGCCTGCCTGGCCCATAGTGCGAAAAAGAATTCTGACCTTCTACTCAAACTCTTCGCATCCAACTCGACTATAGATGACAGAGGAACAACACCACTAAATACCTCATGGTGTGATAGCTCTCTGCCCAAGATCTGCTGCACACAATGCACGTACTAAGCAGATTGCATCCCTGTAGTCGTTTTGAAAACATAGGCCCTTATAGCACTAAGAGGGTTCCGTCTTCGTCGAAGACTGCTTTACCTCCACCTTGTCCCCAAGAAGGATGAACGATCGGACCACTCAAAGTAGAAGCCTATCATGAAAACTTCTTCGCTTTCCAAGATGATAGAGTGAATAAAAAAATATGCTACTCCTAATGTAGGAACTCGTTTTAGGAACTCGAGCTTATTAGTCACCGACAGTACAGATTTCGGTCACTGCCGCTGGGGATTTTAAAGTATATCTTACTCATAGGTCGGCTGAAACCATGGAAATCAAGAGGAGGCTCTCTCTGTGAGCCTCTGTCTCTGGCCTATTCGAAGCTACCAGCTTACGGATTCTTCGAGAAACTTTGCAAGTGGATCGCTAGCTTTTTGGATGGGCGAAGTATTACTATCGTCGTCGACGGGTGCTGCCCCTGACATCTTGATCATCCACTATAGCGTTCCACAGGTTTCGGTGCCGAGGATAGGTACTGAAAAAGATACTAGGACTAGTTCAGAGAGATGGCGGTTCTTGGCACATCTGGAAAAACAAGGCTTTTTGGTGAGTTAAATATTCTAGGGGAGATAAAGGTGCGGAGGCTCGGATGGCCCGGCCTTGTAGTGCATATGGAGCAGGATCGGGCTGTGAAACAGGTGTACGCGGGTGTACTGGAGGGACGCCACCCCGTAGGGAGGCCCAAGTACCGCTGGTCTGACACTGTGGGAGGAAATTTACGTGAGCTCCAAATGTCGGACTGGCAAGGTGTTGTGTAGTGCCGGGACGAATGGCGAGGTTTATTATCGGAGGCCAAGACCCACTTCGGGGGCATAGTGCCAGCACAATAGTATTCTACTATCATCATAGTCTATCTCGAAGCGTGGTGCAAATCACTTGTCAAATCATTTAAACATAATCCAAAAAAGGAAACTGCTTTCAGAATAAAATACGAATTTCATCAAAGTAGTCGAAGTCAATTTTTTTTTATTGCTTATTTGAGTGGGCGAGCTCACAGCCCACCTGGTGTTAAGTGGTTACTGGAGCCCATAGACATCTACAACGTAAATGCGCCACCCACCTTGAGATATAAGTTCTAAGGTCTCAGTATAGTTACAACGGCTGCCCCACCCTTCAAACCGAAACGCATTACTGCTTCACGGCAGAAATAGGCAAGGTGGTGGTACCTGTCCGTGCGGACTCACAAAAGTTCCGACCACCAGTAATTGAATATGTATTCAATTGAATATGAATTATTAAGGATAACTTAAAATTGGGGCTAAATGAGACAAAAGGTACACCTAGAAAAAAGTTCCGTAGTAACACGCATAAAATACAGTTGAATTGAAAAGTCCTCGTAGCAGATATTAAAACTAGATTAAGTTTCATTCGACGTGCCATCAGCAAATTGTGCATGTTACCTATTAACGAAAGTGATTCCTGAAAGCATTGCGCCCGGGAGGATGTTCAAGATTTCATAGTGTGAAACGAAACGCATATGCGCATTTCTTATATTATCTGTGCATTTTTCACTTAATCACGGATTTTTTGGCGGGAACGCGAGGAATGAAGTTGTGTGATTAGTGTTTCTTCGGGTTTAAATGTGTAATAATAGTGGTTTATTAACTGTTTAATATCTGTGAAAGTGCACAAATGTGGGAAAATGAAACAAAGCTGCTGGACTTAACTTCTCGGGATCCTCCAAAAAGTCCACTGAAAAAATCTTAGTAAATGATCACCATTTTACTAAGATTAAATTTCATTCCATATCATCTCATTTCATTTAATTTCATCCCAGTTGATTAACGTCTCAAATTAATCATTTTCATTTCATTTCACTCCATATTATTATTTTTCATAAAAATAAGAATATAAATTAAAATAAGACATGAATTAAAGGTCTCAGTTACCAGGTCATAAAATCTCCTAAATAAAAAATAACAAAATCACGATTCTGGATTTTTGGCGGGAACGCGAGGAATGAAGTTGTGTGATTTGTTTTATTTTGTCTATTTAGTGTTTCTTCGGGTTTAAATGTGTAATAATGGTGGTCTATTAACTGTTTAATATAATAATATGTGAAAGTGCACAAATGTGGGAAAATGAAACAAAGCCGCTGGACGTAACTTCGCGGGATCCTCCAAAAAGTCCACTGAAAAAATCTTAGTAAATCACCACCATTTTACTAAGATTATATTTCATCACATATCATCTCATTTCATCTAATTTCATCCCAGTTGATTAATGTCTCAAATTGATCATCTTCATTTCATTTCACTCCATATTATCATTTTTCATAAAAATAAGAATATAAATTAAAATAAGACATGAATTAAAGGTCTTAGTTACCAGGTCATAAAATCCCTTAAAAAAAACACGATTTTGGCGCCCATTTTTATAAATTTTCAATATTTTATCTAAAATTGTTATTGTTGGACTAAAAATTATATTTAACATCAATTTGACAAAACCGACTTTTTATGGGTCAAGAAAAAAATATATATACTCTGTTGTTAGTTATTACATGAAAACTTTGGATTTTGTTTAATGAAAAAATCCCCTTAACTACATATAAAAATATACATATAAACGTAACCCCTATCCGTAACATTTGATATAAAAAGCCCTCGTCTATGATTTGATTTAACCAGCGAGTCTATTTTTTCTATGATCGAGGGGCTGTATTGTATACAAAAACATCGTCTAATTTATTCGTATTTCTATTTGACGATTGGTTGGAAGTGTGGCAAATGAATTTAAATATGTATCTGTGTTAATATAAGGTGGATGATATATCTACGTGATACAGGGAGTCAGCGTTGTTTTTCAAAAAAAAATTTTTCTTTTTCGAACGTGCCAGTCTTATTTTGTGAAGTAGATAGGTACCTAATTTCTATATTTTTAATCGATTTCAAAAAATTAAGAAACCTTATCATTCTTATTTGGTCCCATTTATATTTGATCAAGATCTGACAAGTAATTTTGAGTTATTCTTAATAATGCATTTTTAATTGATTTATTCTCTTTGATTTTGTTGAATTCGGTTTTATTATTATTAATTGTTTTTACAAAACCAAATACTAGATGACGGACAACCTACAGCCTAAGTGTATGTACATATGTATACATCTATATCGAAACGATGTCTCTAGGCAGAACTATAGGTTTACATAATTGGTTATTTTTCGTAACAATTTTACATGACTAAAGGTAACTGAAGCTCCCTTGAATCATGGGAAGGGAGTAATGTATTTGTTTGTCTAAAACATACTGAACTTCCATCTTGACTGCTATAAAATATGACAGTGAGAATTAAAACATAATAAAAAATAAATATAATAAAAAATCACACATATCATATCATACACACAGATCAAGCTTCAGAAGTCTAATCAAGTATTAGTAAATAGATATATTTATTAATAAACTTATCAAAAAATGGCTTCAATTTAATACAAATGTATAATAATAGTATTTTAAAAAAACGTTCGGAATTGTTATACCGAAATACTCTACGCAAATTGGTAATGCCATAAAATATAAGGGGTTCGCTTTTAAGGTCCGCCATTTCTCTGAGCACAACCCTAGGGATATTAATAATACAGTTCCCTGTAAGAAATCTCGCGCAGCGAGGGTGGGCCGGCTAAATGCTTCGCGTTCCCTGCGTCACAAAGCAAAAAAACACGTCGAAACACCTACAGAAAAATACACTTTAAACGTAATGGGTTATGGCCTATTTCACAACGCATGCAGTCGAGTACTTAATCACCAGTTTCTCCCGCATAATAGGTACCTATGTATAATGGTCTCGTACTTGGGCCTTTTTGTGTAAAATGTTGTGACGCCTCGCACGCTTCGTATTCAAAGATGGCCGCTGATTTTGCATGCTTTTAAATTACTATTCTTTTTTTCGCATTCATTAAAAATCTTAATTTGATTACCTAACAATCACTTTCAGTCATTAATGTTTATTTTTAATCATTAATCTAATGGTTAAAAACACTTTTACTCGCATTTGTTTAATCACAAAAATTTCTGCTTTTTAAGGTACATACATCTGTGGAAACTTTAATGACCTTAATTAGTAGGCAATTTGTTTCCGTTTACTTGCTATGTATGAAAATACTTACGTTAAATTAAACTAAAAGAATATAGATGTACAAAATATACCTAATTTTATGTAATACTAAAATTTTACCAACATATTTATGGTAAAACACATGCCTACATTTGAATTTTGATTTATAGAAAACTCGCACAGTAGAAGAACAGACAATATAGAACTCAAATTTTCACAAAACCTTTTTATTAAACTGACTATTTTTAAATATCATATAATAATTCTACTGGCCAGTAATATTTGAATTCTCTTTGTTTTTTTAGAGCAGCTGATAGTGAACTTGTCCATGCCCAATATTGATCGAATATCAATTTATAGTAATCGATACTGTGTAGTTTTGTGAAATAATACAGCTGTATTGTGATTATGATTGGTTTCCCATGTGAAATTACATACAAACATTTTAGTTAAAAAAACAGGAAATGTTACCAAGATAAAAAGATAACAACTAGCAAAACGAATTTAACTAATTAAACAATTAAACTGTAATCAATTCATCACAAGCACATTATTGCACTAATCCTTGATAGATTTAGCAATAAAGGTCATAACGAATTATTTCTTAAATATTTTGTATTTACCTTTTTAATGCATATTTAATTAATTACAATTTATATTTAAATATCAAAATTTAATTACGCTTCTACTTACCTTGTTCTTTTAATGATCGTCGTGACTTCAAATGCTTTGGGCATTTCACCATGACATTGTAAGACTGTTTTTTATAAATGCTTCCTACGAAATAAAGCTAATTGAATCTATACTGTAGACTTTAAGTTGACGCTAATTCATAGGGACGCTAGTAAAAAAGTGTAAAGAGTATCAATAGGCATACTTTAAACAGTAAACATCACTAATGTTTCAAACATTACTATTTTACCAGCCGTCTCAATTTTAAATATCGATTCTGCAATCGATACGTGTACTCATATCGAGTTATCGACAAAAGGACGTCAATCGCTACGAAGTGTCGACTGATCGCGAGTAAATATTGGTTCTGGCGGTACACCGCTCTTTCTTTTTTTTATCGAAAGCGCGCGCCCCTGGCCGAGTTAGAGGTTATCGTTCTATTTTTAAATACCTCATCGTTCGATTTTTGATTCACGAAAACCTTCTTTCTATTAAATAAAATCTTCTTTTTCTATTCTTATGGCGTTTAAATCTATATGAAGCGGGGTCACGAATGACTTAAATATCAGCTTCAAATAGATTGAACGTACTTTTACGTTCAAATTTCATATTCAACAACTCTGAGATTCTTCAAAAAAAAAAAAATCAATTTATTTAAAGCACAAAACAAAACAAAAAATGTAGATCTAAAACAAAATTCAATCCGGTCAAAAAACAAGTCGTAAAGTACGATGGCGGAACAAAACAATTTATCATAGACCCGTAGACCGACAAACATAAACAATTAAAAACCTCCATAGCTCGCTCCACTGACAAAAGCGGTACAACCTGAAAAATGATAAAAATATTTTCGACCTCACATATCGTACATACACAACAATTGCCCGTCTGGATGTCATTCTGCGTGCATCGTCCACCATATGCCATGCGTCTGCATGTAAACAAACAAACATTTTTTTTTATTTTGTGGTCGGTCCTTGGATTACGTCCTTTTGCTTATTCCGCAGAGCGTGTTTTTGTTTAATGTAGAATGCTTCGAAAATTGTAATATATGTCAAGCTTCAAATTATAAATATTAATTACTAATCACATTAATGTTAAAGAAACAAAACAATGGTAATGCTTCATTATCTGTCTTCATTAGTGACGTTTTTCGTTATCTTAAGATTAATACAAGAAACAAGTAAAATTTAAAGTTTTTCATTTGCGTTTTAAAGTTTACAGAAAGTGTAGGTACACGTTTCGGCAATTCTTTCTGCTTGACATTTTCTGTTGACTTATTGAATTTCAATCAATTTCTCTTGAAAAATAACGTAGCTTGGATAAAATAGAAAACAAAAGTCCACACCTTACGAACCGTTTTCATAAATGACCTTTTTTTTTTTACTTCGATGGGTGGACGAGCTCTCAGCCCACCTGGTGTTAAGTGGTTACTGGAGCCCATAGACATCTATAACGTAAATGCGCCACCCACCTTGAGGTAGTTCTAAGGTAAGGTATAGTTACCACGGCTGCCCCACCCTTCAAACCGAAACGCATTACTGCTTCACGGCAGAAACAGGTGAGGTGGTGGTACCTATCCGTGCGGAATCACAAGAGGTCCTACCACCAGTAACCAGTACCTGGAACATAAGCAACCAAAATATTTTGAACTAAATCTATTTTTGAAGACAAATGATTGCGGCAATCCGCTAATACTAAAATTTCCTATAAAGTATGGCAACTTTATTACATAGTTACCAAGGCTGTAAAATATACGTTGCGTTTTTATTATTAATCTAGACGCTATACGTATTAAGCGGTTATTGAACTCTATAGACATCATAAATCTCAAACGTATTTATTACTACATAACAGCCCTCACTATAGAGATCTTAACAAAAGTACTTCTTCGCGACAGGAACATTGTACTTGATGCTTTAACCCAAGGTTTTACCGGTGGTAGGACCTCTTGTGAGTCCGCGCGGGTAGGTACCACCGCCCTGCTTAGTTCTGCCGTGAAGCAATAATGCGTTTCGCTTTGAAGGGTGGGGTAGCCGCTGTAACTATACTTCAAGGTGGGTGGCGCATTTACGTTGTAGATGTCTATAGGATCCAGTAACCACTTAACACCAGGTGGCCAGTGAGCTCGTCCACCCATCTAAGTTATAAAAAAAAATGATCAAAAAAATTAAACACAAAATTGAAAAAAAAAAGATAATCGACTTCCACGAAATAAAAAGAGTATATCATCAATATACAGTCGAGGCTAATCAAATGTGCATTATTAAGGATCTAACAGTACTGGGCAGATCTCAAAAAAATATTTAAATGCGACCACAAGCGAGCCCTAGTATTCTTCAAATAAAACCGTCAAAATCGGTTCACCTACAAAAAAGTTTGAGGTAACAACATACGTATAAATACAGTCGAATTGAGAACTTTTTTTTTTTAAGACGATTAATAAATAAAACCTTTATTGTATTAATGCCGTCAATATTACGTTTTTCTTTTAGAGTACCATAATAGGAGTACATAGCTAGATTACATAAATGCAGTGGCTCGCGGCTGCAAAAAAAAAAAACATTCGAATTGAGAAACTTTTTTTTGAAGACGGTTAATAAATAAAACCGTTGTTGTGTTATGACGTCAATATTACGCTTTTCTTTGAGAGTATCATAACATTGACCGCCAGGAGTACATAGCTAGAGTACATAATTGCAGTGGCTCGCGGCTGCAGAGCTGAGCTCGGAGCGTAGGGACGGACCCTTTGCCGTGTCATCCCAAGCGGAGGGGACATTAATCGGTACCTACCTAAATTCGTCGCTTCATTCTTTAGAAGACTTAGCCGAGTTGAGGTATGTTATTTTTTCTTATTCATATGCACTTTAGCTGTTATATATTTTTCAACGAATATTGGTACTTTGTACAAGTTGTAACAATCCTATCGTTTATTATTATTTTAAAATAGGAACAGGAGACAGCACTGTTTATTATATAAAAAGTCGGCATTGATGATTTAAAAAAAAAACTATTCTTTTATTTAGCTTTAACAACAAAAAGCACAAGCTAAGTAAAAGCCCTTTATTGGCCGGGGCATATGTCCGTCAATATACAGCGAATACAGAAACCGTGTATAGAGACTGGTAATGTAATTATATGGGATTATAGAGGATACGTTGGTGGTAAAAAAAACATGTATATAAAAAAATTAATTTAATTGAAATTTTTGACCATATTGAATAATCTTCAGGCTTAGGCAATGCTTTAAAGATTTTTTTCTTGCTTGGAAGTTTTTATAAGAGCGAATAATGAAATATTTAGTCGCGAACACAGGAATTGGATCGCATTTTTTTAATCCGCGTACAGTGAAAACGTGAACGAAGGAAGGACATTTCAATAAATGATGATAAAAATTCTTAGCATGAGTACACCCAATATTACAGAAAAATTCATTATTTGGAGCAGTACTACTCGGACCAGTACTATCATGTTAGGACTAAGTAATTTAAGAATAGAGTATACATCAACAGAACTTAGGTAAAAAATGTAAATTAGGAATAAGTTAATTAATATACTCAGTCTTACAAATTGATTACTTGACGTGACTATTAGACTTCATTCTTGATCCCAATCAGGGCTTTTACATATTCCGACACGACTAGTGCTTTCGTCATTGATACTAATCACGACCATATATATGTTCCGACGCGACTGGCTCCTTCATCGTTAACTGCTTCGTTTTGTTAAAAATGTCGATATCAATGCCGCTACCTAACTACGAAGGACTGTCTTCGAACCACGCTTAACGAATCACGTCATAATTTGTTGGATATTGAGATAAGTACCATATATTTTTTAACGCACAATTGGAGCGACGAAGTCACGACACACACAGTCTTAAGTGGTTTCCGGAGTCCATAGACATCTACAACGTAAATGCCGCGACCCACCTTGAGACATGAGTTCTAAGGTCTCAGTTTTAACAGTACAACGGCTGCCCCGCCATTCAAATCAAAACGCATTACTTGCTTCACGACATAAATAGCGTGCCGACTCACAAGACGTCCTACTACCAATAAATTTTTATACTCTAATATCTAACTAATTCAGTATATTATATGCATGTAAATAATAAACTAATCTATTTTTTATTCATGGCTATTTTCTCCATTGGCAATAGAAATTATTGTTACAGAATCAAACACGTACAACAAACCTTTACAGTAGGGCAGTTTAATACATTAAAAAAAAATGAAAAAAATACTTGCACAGATAATACAATTATAATTAAATTACGTACGGCCAGATTTTTTTTGTCACAGAGTATCGTGATCGAGAATGGCAACATTTAAAACGTCAAACTCCATTGTCGTCGATAATACATTTATTAAAAGCTGTACTGTCCTAAAGGAACCTGTTCCGAAATAATGATTGAAACTAGTTCGCTGATTGTAAAGCAAGGGTTGGATTCTGCAAGCGCAGGTACGCGGAATGCAAACGCGGAGCTGCAAAACGCGAAAACTGGTTTCGGAATCAGTGACATTGTACATTGAATACAAAAAATATTAAAACCCGATCCTACTGTTTCGCTACTTATTGTTGCAATGAAAGAGGTTTTGTATTATTAAAAGAAAGCGGTGTTTTTTTTTATTAAAATTTTGATTTTCGAACATAAAATGCCGGACATTCGAATAAAAGAACAATTTTTAAATTTCTTTTGACATACAAAAATAACGTGTTCCATTTTGTATCTCTGCTTTACAGTTTTTTAGCTCATAAACTACAGAAATAATAAGTGGTGCATATATATTGTATAGCTACAAATATTTTACGGTATCGACCTTTTGAACAACTAACTTGTTCTTTACCGGCAGTTAATACACGAGAACGATTTTGAAAAAACTAAAATTGAAACAAATACATAACAATACTGAATAGAGAGAAAGAGATACAGAGATTGATTGCACTCCAAAGCATAGTTAACATTGTGAATAAATCAACAGATATAGCTTGTTAAATAAGGTGGTCAAACCGCTCACAGCAATATACTCCACAGTTAAGTAAATTCCGATAAAAATACGGCAATTATGTTGCGATGTACTACTTACTATTTTTAACAATATTCAGAGAGGTACGTATTAATATACCAAGACCAAACCTTCAAACTTATTCTTAAATAACCCCTGTAAATAAAAAAGAATAATTAAAGAGTGTCGTCCATTTTGAACATCACATCTATCGCAGACTAAAGCGACATGCAAAAGCATTTTCATTTTGAACTAACATTGAAATTCAAGACACGGGAGACGGAACGAAAAATGCAAACGACATGAAACAGGTTATTTTTTTTTAAACGTAATATTCACATTTCCTGCTAAGATAACGCTCCGTCGAGCGAAATATGAAAAGAAGTTATCAAAACGATCTAGCGCGCACTAAATCACGCTACATATAAGGGGAAGAGGGGTCCTATTTACTCGGAAACGAAAAAAAAGTTTTATTACATAATGCGAGTTTTCTCGGTATCGTTACAGTGTGGCGCACACGAAAATGCATTCTATTGTTTGGGTCGCTTGAATGAGATCTCATTGGAAAGGTTCATTGTGTAAACTCCGTGGTTGTTGTAGGAAATGTGACTTTATTTATGAGTTTCTAAGGTAGGTTTCTGCTTGGGATCGTGATTAATAGCTATTGTGTATAAAAAGGTATGGTGCAAAATTTTAAGCAGAGGGATTTGGTCGCCAGTTGCTTTCGACGCCGCCAATGTTTGTGCAGCGCTCGCGTTTATGTATGCTTATTTGTTCAGACAAGTTTGAGTCTCATGATCATGAACAATATCTATATATTAATACGTGAAGCAAAAACTTTGTATCCCTTTTTAAGAAAATTGCGCGGACGAAGGAGTATGAAATTTTCCACACTCATAGAGAAGAAGTGCACAATGCTAATATTTTTTTTAAATAATGCATAAAAGATACATTAAATCAATAAAGAAAACATTACACACACTACATACCATGTATTTGACGCACACACGCATGCATACTATTTATTGTCAAACTTTTCTTCTTGGCGTCTGTGGTCAAATTGAGAATAGATTAAATATTGTTTGTCTTTATTAATATTTTTTTATAGTGTAGCCTTGGTGAAATTTGTAATAATAGAAGTATAAAATACAATCATAATAGTGTACAAACTTACAATTCCAATTAATTATAGTCGAATTTCGACTACTGCGGGACCTCTAGTTTTATAAATTCGACGAATTAGCCATTTTAATTTTGACTATTTATATAGCGTTAGTGTTAGTGTCACATCATTATAGTACGTATTAAATTATAACAGATTTGGTAGATCATTAGTAATTGTAATAACGTATTTTTTTGTTTGAAAATCATTAATTTCTCGTTATAATTTTCAGTTCAAAACAGTCATAAAAATAGAAATCTACATATATTGATGTTACATTTATATTAATGATATATGCTTATATTGACACATGCAATGCTAGGCAATATACACACATATAATGCGATCGATATATTTACTTCGGTTATTCTTATCCACCTGACATACGCCAGTAAGAGATCGATCTTAGCGATTATAACGCTCATTATACTTTTTGTATTTATTTTACATTAGTCTAAAATCTAATCCCCTCCTGTGTCGATCGCAGAGTCAACTAAGCACTGCTCTTGCTAGGGCTAGCGTTAGCAAGCTCTCTCAGGTTGAGTCCGTGGCTCACCTACCGGTCCACGTGTGATTCAAATAGCTCCTTAGGCTACCAATGATTAGATAGGAAATTTGTCCGCGCGAGTAGGTACGCTGCCTAATTCTGCTGTGAAGCAGTAATGCGGTTTGAAGGGTGGCGCAGCCGTTGTAACTATACTTGAGACCTTAGAAATTATATCTCAAGGTGAGTGGCGCATTTACGTTGTAGATGTCTATGGGCTCCAGTAACCACTTAATACCAGGTGGGCTGTGAGCTCGTCCACTGTGGCGGTGGTGCATTTGCGTTGTAGATGTCTATGGGCTCCAGTAACCACTTAACACCGGGTGGACTGTGAGCTCGTCCACCCATCTAAGCAATAAATAAAAAAAGGAAAAAAAGGTCATGCGAAAATAAAAAATAGAACATAGATAAGTCGTCGTGGCCTAAAGAATAAGAAGTCCGGTGCATTCGTATGTAGCGATGCACCGGTTTTCGAATCCCTCAGGCGGGTACCAATTTTTCTAATGAAATACGTAGTTAACAAATGTTCACGATTGACTTCCACGGTGAAGGAGTAGCGTCGTGTAAATTACTGGTGATAGGACGTCTTGTGAGTCCGCACGGGTAGGTACCACCACCCTGACTATTTCTGCCGTGAAGCAATAATGCGTTTCGGTTTGAAGGGCGGGGCAGCCGTTGTAACTATACTGTAACCTTAGAACTTATATCTCAAGATGGGTGGCGCATTTACGTGTTAGATGTCTATGGGCTCCAGAAACCACTTAACACCAGATGGGCTGTGAGCTCGTCCACCGACCTAAGCATTAAAAAAAAAGATAAGCACGATACCTTAAAACAATTCATGGCAATCTTTTGTCAAGCACGTGTATTTATAATTATCTGTCAAATTTTTTTTTTTGTTACACCTTGTTTTAGTCACTGCTAACCTTTCTGATCCTTTTATCCTTATGTCGTTATGGATACAAAGTTAGTCCACTGATTTCGAGTAGCTCTTATCGTGCTTATTTTATTCGTGTTACATTAATAATTCTTGATATCTGATAGGTACTTGATACAAAAACTTGATATTGATATCATATGAATCATTAAAATGCCACTTCGATAAAGCGGCACGACACGAGAACCCTCTCATCGTGACCGCCGGTAACTACGGCGTGTGGTAGATTCTGCGAACCACGGCTCTTGCTAGGGTTCGTGTTAGCAACGTCGTCAGGTTTGAGCCCCGTGAGCTCACCCACTAGTTAAGGCTACGCTGAAATGGTCTCTCAAGGCTATCAGCTTAGGTAGGAAAAAAAAAACATTAAAAGGAATGATTGGAATATGTGGATTAATTAAATAAGTAATACAAATTTTACACATGTATGTAACGATTTTCCTTTTCATATCTTTTGCTCTGCTTTGTGGTTTTCAAAAAGGATATTTTTTTGTATTCACGTGTGTTTAAAAAAAAAAAAAACAAAAAATGTGTATAACCGTGCCCATCCGTCACCCTTTATTATGGCCTTCACATATGCGACGGCTTTCGACATACCGAAATCCCTCCGGATCCAACCTCAAAACATAACTCTTTTTAAGCCCTCCAGAACAAAACGTCCGCACAGACTCCGTTCCAATTATAAAAGGCAGCCGCCCCGAAAACCCTCGGCTTTAGAAAAAAGCAACTGAAAACACACAACAAAAAAAAAAGTTATTTAAATAAAACCCACGCGGGCTCTGTGTGTCGCATAAATTGCCTTCATTAATTTCCGGGCCCTGCGAAATATTGTCTTGAAAGGATAATCAAATACAAAAACGGGGAAAATGGCGGTGCGTCATTTCCATAACATTTCCCCGGCCCGTGGCCCCCGCGCCCCCTTTTTCGTCCCCTTTTCCGGATCCGCCGGCCCCTTTACGAGTCCTCCAATTACAAACCAACTGAGCAGCTTAAGGCCTGCATTAGTACGGAATGTAATGGCCTCAATTACGTTGCTAATCGACATGAAAATGTATATAAACTCCTTCAACTTTAAAAAAAAAACGGAAAAAAAACTTAAATCTTACGGTTTTTCTATCTGCCTAAAACTATTATTTTAATAATATTTACTAAAAAATAACAATTCCCGACCTTAGTAACAGAAAGTACATAATTAATAAAATACTTAGCACAATATTCTACATATAACTTAGCACAATTAATTATAAGGTCGACAACTAAGTTAGCCAGTCGACCACGTAAACTGCTTACTATTCAAAACGTCGGATATGATAATGACAATAAAAAAACGCAATATTAAACCGTAAAGTAACTTAGGTATATTTATTAATTATTATTTTTGCTTAGATGGGTGGACGAGCTCACAGCCCACCTGATGTTAAGTGGTTACTGGAGCCGATATAAGTTCTAAGGTCTCAGTATAGTTACAACGGCTACCCCACCCTTCAGACCAAAACGCTTTACTGGTTAACGGCAGAAATAGACAGGGTGGTGGTACCTACCTGCGCGAACTCACAAGAGGTCCTACCACCAGTTAAAAATATAGGTATAGTCTACGACTCGCGAAGATCGAAGAAAATTCTAGACTTTAAAAACGTTAAATTTCGAATGAAAATAATTAGCCTGATATTATGAAAACAACATAAAGTAGGTATTTACGATGACAATAGACTTATGACGTATCCTTATTCATTTGTTGCAATAGCTTTCACAAGAGAAATTGGCATGAATTTGATTTTTAAATAATATGTGAATTTTTCTGTACTAAACTTGAGTATATAGGTATAGCTCAATGGCTAAGTTGTACGTAAACGGATCTTATAAAATCACAACGTTTTGCGTCGGTTCCGCTCTGGCGGTGCAGCCTAAACAAACAAAAAGTTTATTGGCTAGTCCGTTTGTTTGTCCCCCATTTAATTAATTTTCTCATTTCCTATCAATCGGAAGAGCTGGGATTCTGTGTGCTTAGCTTTTTAGTGTAACTTTATTTGTATTGAGCACTTTAAATCGCTTTTACGAGTATTTGCTCGTGATCTCTTTTCTTTTTCTTCTCTTTTATCTTAGATTCTTGATGTCTCGTCTTTTGTTCTCCAGGTGTAAAAGAAAACAAGGGATTTTAGTTCATATTTATAAGATTTAATGATTTTACTCTGAAAGTACTCTTTTCACTGGTGCTAGGACGTCTTCTGAGTCCGCGCGGCTAGGTACCACCACCACCCTGCCTATTTCTGCCGTGAAGCAGTAATGCGTTTCGGTTTGAAGCAGCCGTTGTAACTATACATGAGACCTTAGAACTTATATCTTAAAGTGGGTGGCGCATTTACGTTGTAGATGTCTATGGGCTCCAGTAACCACTTAACACCAGGTGGGCTGTGAGCTCGTCCACCCATGTAAGCAATAAAAAAAAAGTATTCTAAATTTGTTCGCGAAAGATTTCAACGCAAATGTACCTTTCAAAGTCTGAAATAGAAAACTCACTTATTTTATTCGCGTACAAACAATTCAATATACTTTTTTATTTCACTTATCACCCAACATCTCGGTGTTGGAACGTTATTACTTGGGTTGTTATAAATTGTCGATCAAGAATACTAATATTACTATACTCTATATATGCCAAACTATAAGTATGTACTAAATATACCCCTAAATATACCTACTAAATATACTACTATAAATATAGCCTCGTTCATACGACTTAAAAAGGTTTGTAGAAAAACTAGTTAACCTATATAGTAGGATATACCTATACTTACATAATAAATAAATAAATTTAAAATGACTAAATTGGACCAACCCGGTGAATATACCTGTCCATTCTAAAAATAAACTAAATTTACTTTTACTAAGAAAGTCTTTAAACCGATTGTTGTACAATAAGAAAAAAAAAACTATGTCCATCATAGATCACAAAATAATGCCGTTTTAGTAATGTAGACATTATATTTTTAGTACCAAATATTTGAAAAAAAAACAACATATTTTACAATTACTAATGAAACTCGATTCATTTGCAATCAAAACATCCATTCGTACAATTACCAAATACTGCATAAACAAAGCATTGCAAACCTCAAAATGGGTATGCACATTTGCAAACGACTCTGATTCACCCTGCAATGTACCACAATTTAGAGTTACGCACTTTTACGGCAATTTGTCACAAAAAGTTGGCAACCCTACCCGTAGGGCAGGCGGGTCATTTATTATACACCCCCATCTCCCCGTTAAGGGCCGGTAATTTCGCCTTCAAAGCCTTCGCGGGAATGCGTAATGCGCAACGACGTGACGTAAATCGTAGGGATTTCGGTACCTACGACCCTACTCTGGCACGCAAAGTAATCAGAGGTATATTTTAACAATTTACGCCTTATGTAATTGTGCTTTGACGAAACCTTTTCGAATCACAGCCTTTCATTAGTAATTAGATTTCGTTCGTCGAAATTATTGTTTGGGCTTAAACTTTTATGTGTTTGAATATACTATGTTTTTTTTTTAACTCAGATACCAAACATCTATTGCAGTATGGCATGTTGTCATCATCATACAATCATAGTCCACTGACGTTGAAAAACGGAGGAGGTTATTAATTCGACTTCTTTAAATATTTGGTAGGAGAACATTCCTACTTTGATGATTATTTATTTATTTAAAAGCTAATTTGAAATTTTATCAGGATCTGACCTGGTGTTTGAATTATCCTTAACAATGCATATTTATTTGATTTCGACTGTATTGTTATTATATCGAAATTAGTTTAGTTTTTTTGTTAAACTTTAAATTGTGTATTTAATTCCTCAAATGAGCGTGTTGAAAGAAATAGAATAAAACAATTTTGTTTATTGTTATGTATTTACTAAACGTAATTTAATTTATTAAACATAATTGTTATACATAAAAAATATACACTATATACAATACAAAATAAACAAAATATATAATGTACAATTAAATTCATAATACAGATAGAATGTTCGTAATTGAAAATCAGTTGATTTCGTTTTCTAACTTATTGGGCATATAATTTACATTGTAGTGTATGAATTGCGTAATAAGTATTGAGTTAATCTATGCTATTGTTTCGGGAAACATTTAAAAGAAATTGTACCATCGGTTTATCCGCTTATTTAAACTTGAAAAGGTACCTACCATACTTCACAGGATCACCCCTAGCTCAGCCTGAAGATCTCCTAATAATTTTATCCAAATGGGTCTAGCCATTTCGGAGGCTATAGGGAAAATACATACGCACACACAAACTTTTCATATATTTTAATATGGCAAATATCAAAATTAACAATTCCAAAAAAAATATTTAGAATTCAATTTTACAATATTGCCATTATAATATATTTTAAACAGGCACTTATGGCACAAAACCGCTTGCATTTATATTATGTATTTAAAAAAAAAACATAATCCAGGTAATTTGGATTCGCGTCCGCACCGACATAAAGTCATTATGCTAATGTTTACAGGTTTTTGTCGCTGGCCGAGATTGTTTGTCGTGGCGACACGTCTCCTGAAGCGCTGAAATGCGCTTAATTCCTTAGTACCTACGGCTTTCATAATCGGGAAGATAAAGTTAAATAATTCAAAAACTGCATTTAATTTTATGAAACATGATTAGGTCGCTCTCATAGTTTAATTATGAAGATTCAATACAATTAACGCTTTTTTTTTCAAATTAATACGTATTTGATTTGGATCACGCCCACTGAATTTCTCGTCGAATCTTGTCAGCGGGTCGCGTTCCGATCCGGTGGTAGATACTGCGAAGCACTGCTCTTGCTGGGGCTGATGTTAGCAAATTCGCTCAGGTTGAGTCCGTGAGTCACCTACCCGCCCGGGCGTAGCTGAAATTGCTTCTTAGGTTACCAGCGAATAGGTAGGGAACATTTTTTTGGATCATGGTGTATGAAAATCAAAACATACTGAAATGAATCTGGTAATGTAAGATTTGTTTTTATGAATGTATTTTATTAATACCTATAGAATATTTTGTTTAATAATAATAACAAAATTAAAACAATTACTACAAAACTAGTTTTACAATGTCTCTATATCTAAAATAAGCACGCTGTCTACTTCTGTATGTTCGTCCACGTAATCTTCTAAAGCACGTCACTTATTTTGATTTGGTTTTCACTAATCAAATTGGCGATATACAAGGAAGGTTCATGTTTAAATTCTCTTGATATTTTGGACAAAATGGCTGAACTGTGTGACATGAAAAGAACTGTTGTCGTTTCCTTGCAAGACTTCTTCTTTTTTGCCTTTATTCCTTATGATGTGGGGTCGGCGCAATGTCTTCTTCTCCTGCTGCATATGTATTTACCATCGGCCGCCTGTCTCACATCAACTCAACCGTAAAATCTATACTTAATCTATACTAATATATATAAATCTACAGTAGTTTTTACGGATGTTCCGTTATAACTACTGAATCAGGCATCCGATTGACTTGAAACTTGGTATCCATGTAGAAAATACATATACTTAATGGATAGGCTAATATTTATGTGAGTGTTGGACTCCCTACACCAGTTACGGAGGCGTTGATGATGAGAATCTTTGTGGGGGGTGAGAAATAATAATGTTAATTTTAAATGGCCAGTGAAGCGAACGGGTACAGCTAGTACCATATAAAATTAAAACATCACATTTAATACGTTTCCCTATATTTTATCCTCACAAAAGCTGGTCATACTATTTTACTATTTGCTGGTGGTAGGACCTTTTGTGAGTCCGCGCGGGTGGATACCACCACCCTGCCTATTTCTGCCGTGAAGCAGTAATGCGTTTCGGTTTGAAGGGTGGGGCAGCCGTTGTAACTATACCTGAGACCTTTGAACTTATATCTCAAGGTGGGTGGCGCATTTACGTTGTGGATGTCTATGGGCTCCAGTAACCACTTAACACCAGGTGGGCTGTGAGCTCGTCCAACCATCTAAGCAATAAAAAAAATTTTAAAAAAAATATCGGCGGTTGGAAAGCCATTCACTCCAATTATAAACACAAACGGTATCTGGTCCTAGAAGCGCGCGTTTTAATCAAGCAAAACAAATAAAAGGGCTTCCCCTTTCGTAAACTTCGAATACATAATCCTGGACCGCAGAACACCCCGGAGGCTCGCGTAAATGGAATATTCATAAAACCACCCCGTTTACGACCTTGTAAAGGGTCACATAAAAATTTAGATGCCAAAAAACGTAGGTACACCCTTTAGGTGTGCTCTTGGGATGGGCCCGAAGTTCGTAATTGAATTTTTGCCTGGAGCCCGCAAAGGGCGTCCCTGCTTAATTTGCCGTATTCCGGGAAAAAGGGTTCGTGGGTGTGGTCCAAGATTGAGAATACAGCGTGCGTTTATAATGTAATTATTTTGAAAATGCTTTAGTACACGTATCTATAATATCTTCACCGGTTTACGAGAATAGTAGACATAATGAAAATTACTTTTACGATTTCAGTTTTCGTGGTCACCGACGACTGTATTGTATTTATTTAAATGACTATACTGTATCTATTCTATTTATTTGTGCAGTTAAGTGTATCCAATTACACATATTACATTTAGGAACATATTACAACATATAAAAACTCTCTACAGCACTTCAATAGCTTATTAATTTCATAATTCATTTATTTTGATAGTTTTAATCGGGATTTAATTGAGGGCAACACCTTAGTCTTCGGTCCACGTAAAAATTTTAAAGTATTCGAAATGCCTGAAATAATATAATGACAATAAAAAACATGAGGTCAAATTGTAAAATTAATCTTTACTAGAAGTCCCGCAGTAGTCGAAATTCGACTGTGATTAATTGGAATTGTAAGTTTGTACACTATTATGATTGTATTTTATACTTCTATAATCACAAATTTCGCCAAGGGTACCCTATAAAAAAATATTAATAAAGTCAAATAATATTTAATCTATTCTCAATTTGACAACAGACGACAAGAACAAAAGTTTGACAATAAATAGTATGCATGCGTGTGTGCGTCAAATACCTACATGGTATGTAGTGTGTGTAATGTTTTCTTTATTGATTTAATGTATCTTATATGAGTTATTTAAAAAAAATATTAGCATTGTGCACTTCTTCTCTATATTCTCTATAAGTGTGGAAAATTTCATACTCCTCCGTCCGCGCAATTTTCGTAAAAAGGGATACAAAGTTTTTGCTTCACGTATTAATATATAGATTGTAGATTTCAAATGTCAAATTCAAAATGTTTTCACATTCTATCAATCAGACTTTCAAGGGTTTTTTTTCTCATATCGGGAAGCGTGTTCACTAAAATTTCTACCAGAAGCTTACTTATGTAACGCTCGTACATGCTTGTATAAACACAAGTATCACGTTTATATTTTATTCATTCATTAAGAAGCTATATTAAATCTGTATTTAAAGAAAATTTCAACAGCTTACTCGCTCTCAGTTAATCGGTTAAGTCCATTCCTAAGTTAAAATTTATATTGTTGTAATCAAAAAGAAATATTCCATTTTTACGATGTACAGAGGTTGTTTGGGAGCCTTCCCTCTTTCTGCCTATACGTGATAAAATTTAATTCACCCTTTCGGGATTATATAAAACTCTTATGTACCCATTTACGCTTATGTATAATTTTGAACGAAAAGAAAAAAGCTTTTCAAATTTAAAAGTTAGCATTTGAAATGAAATGAACACTTCGACTAAAAGCTTTGAGTGGAATTAAATGGGCCGTATTTAAAGTATTGTATTTGTACTCGCAGTTTTAGTGTCTTTATATACATATGTGTACATGTTTTATGTATATATATATTTAAAAAAATCGGTTAATAAGAATTATTTTAAATGAGTAGTCTAGTGTATATTTTTAGTTATTTAATGAAAACAAAACTACTCAAGGTAAAAATGGCAAATGACCCCCGCGATGACAGAATTAAATTGTGTGCTAAAAATTAGGTCCGCTGAATTTATCAATTTGTCCAATTACGAATTGTTTAGTAGGTATGTTGTTGACCCGTACGAAGTACCTGTAGAAAGTACTTTACTACACTTAGTTAGGGCCAAGTAACTATGGATTTTTCTTAAGCATAGAACCTATTTCATGACAAGCCGTGTTGGCGCTATATATTTTTTCTATACTTCGAGATTCAAGTATCCAAAAAAATAACTGGAAGTAATCTATGAATATTTTTTTTCTATAGTCATCATCCGTTTTTATTACACACTTGCAAGTGAAACCTAGGGATTTCTGCTGTAAATATTTAGTAGGTATATGAAAAACAATTTGATAATAATAATCGCGCGCTTCCTAACGTGCGCTCATGTTACTTCAACAAAACCTTTTCTGAAATGTCGAACTGTCCGTAGATACATATAAACAGATTATTATTCGAAAACACATCGATTAGTTACAAACAACAATGTTTTTTTTTTAATCATGGATTCTTTTAATTTATCCATCGTAGCTTAAATGTTAATTGTGCTGAGAGTCACTATAGGCCTAACATGTTTCTTTTGTATCGAATGTAGTAAATAGAGGTCAGTCGTAAACCTATAAGCGAGATTAAACTGCAATATAAATAGCTTATATATCGATCTGATTCGTTTATGTGTAAGATAGACATACCTTTTGCTCATGTCGATCCAAAACTTTATCGTATCTTACTGTTGGAGAATTCAGACAGAACTATAATTTCAAATACAATTAGAACGCAGATGTACGCATATTTATAAAACATTCCATGACAACGGTAAATAAATTACTTTGTAGCGGGTAGCTATCACAGAACACAAGGTATTTGACAAATTTTACTGGTGTCAGAACCGCTTGCGAGTCCGCGCGTGTGGGTACCCCCATCCCGCCTATTTTTGCCGTGAAGTAGTAATGCGTTTCGGTTTGAAGGATGGGGCAGCTGTTGTAACCTTAGAACTTATATCAGATGAATTGCGCATTTACGTCGTAAATGTCTATGGGCTCCAGGTGGGCTGTAAGCTCGTTCACCCATCTAAGCAATAAAAAAAAAGATGCCCGTATCTCGTTCAGGACATTTTCAAGATAGGTTTGCGAGTATATAGGAGTATATACGAGTCCCGGATAATAACATTCGGACCTTCTTAACGGGTCGCGATTCCGATCCGGTAGTAGATGCATTCGCGAAGCAGCTGCCCTTGAGCTATTAGCAAATCACATCGGTTCTCTTTAAGCCTGTGCTCGCTCGCCTGTCTTGGTGCAACTGGAAAGGCCTCCTGGTCACCAGTAATAATAATCTATCCATCCAAATAAACGAATAAAACCTTTGGAGCGTTGGTTGACGGTCATTGAAGATTTTCCCTTTGACGTATTTCCTCGAAAATTAATTCGAAAATCAAACTTAAACACAGCGTCAACATTCTCCTGCCCTTCTCCCAGTCACTCAGGATTGGCGCAATATGTTTTCTCCTCTATCATGTACCATTTCTTCGCTCACTCCCCTCTTACACATATCGTCTTTCACGAAATCCATCCATTTTTTCTTAAGTCTACCTCTTCCTCTAAAGCCTTCCATATTCATAGTTAAAACTCTCTTAACAACCTCATTGTAATTTCGTCTCATCACTTGTCCATACCATCCTGAGCGTGCACTTCTCAATTTCTCTGTCACAGGTGCCTTATTACGTATTCTATCCATTCTCGTTACTCCATACATCCATCGCTAATCGTTAGCGTGATCATAAAATACATAATTTACAGTTACCGCTTATGTAGAGGTTCAACGAAAGAACTAAGGACCCGAAAATGACGTCGAAATATGAGACACATAAATCCACTGTCATTTATTATCCTGAATTCACAAAAACATATTCACAATCTTATTTTACGCACAAACAGAACCCTGCTCAAAATCTGTCCCCGGTCCTTTGCTTTTCCATTTCCTTTTACCAATTTCAGTTGATCTACCCCGGGTCGGCGACGACGACAAATTAAGGACAGTAACGGGACTGTGTATCAAGTGGGGAAGACCATGGGTAGCTGGTCGGCTGTCTCGCTTAGCGTCGTATGACAGATGATTATCTACGGTTCACGTCAAAGTGAATAATTGGACTTTAGAGGCTGTGTTTGAAAAGAGGGTAGTTTGTTATGAAAGTTGTAGATGCTTATAAATATGGATAAAGCTGTCTCATGCTTTAACTACCACTATTATAATGTTTTTCTGAAGTATTATTTTTATTACAGATAGAGGAAATGTATTTTCTCTTTGTTACTATATTTTTTTATTAACGGAATATATGTAAAATCGTTATTAAAGGTTAAAAAATAATCGTGCATGTTTTTCAGATAATTATAAATAAAACGATCGCTGTGATTATAGCTCTGAAAAATACCTATTTGGTTAAATTGCTCGTAGTGCTTGCTTCAAGCTCCATGTCGTACATTGTAAAAACTTTGATAAAACTTTCCTTACAGTGCCAAAAATGAATAGTGTAGGAATATAATATAATATCGCAGCTTAACTTACTGAAATTAGAAGTCACTATCGGACAGTTAAAAAGTTTGTTTAAATTTAAAACTGTTATTTTATGTATCCAATTCTAAATCATTTTAAAAATAAAACATCTATTCAGTCTGGCCACAAATACAGTCATAATAAAAAACAAAAATTGTTGTATTTGAATTTGGAATTCTCATATGAATATTCATTGTGTTTTCTCATTTTCGCGCCAATCTTTGTTAAATATTCTTGTGATAATAAAGTGCTGTGGGATGAAAGCAGTTATTTAAGGTCCCCATCTGGTTAGTATATATCGAATTTGACAAAAATAGAACTTATTATTATTATTATTAACGCAGTATTCGTATGAAAAAGGACGCCAAAGCAGCAAACGAAAACTCCTCAACGCTGGGCATAAAGCTAGACCTATACAAACGCTCGTAGGGAATTCTTCTAACTTCATCAGACCTGAAGTCTGAACAACGTCTGATACTCACTGAGTGAGTCTCAGCTGCTTTATGATCTTTTTATATAATCTAGATTTTTACATAGAATATGACAAGCCCTGAAAGCCATATTGATTTGGAGTTCTTAAAGTATTACATAATTCTGATTTACCATGGCGAGTTATTTTGTAAAAAAAGAACGAAATTCGATGTTTAGACACTGCCCACTGAGTTTCTCGCCTGATCTTCACAGTGGTTCAGGATTCCAATTCGATTTTAGATTCTGCGAATTACTGCTCTTGCTAGGGCTAGTACAAGAAAGTACAAGGGCTAGTTCTCTCAGGTTGAGCCCGTGAGCTCAACTACACGTCCGGGCATAGCTGGAATAGCCCCTTAGTCTACCAGTAAATTCTCAAACTTAAAAAATTAAATAAAAAGGCTTCCAGCGATTAAGTAGGGAAAAAAAGATCACAACGTTTGACGGATATTAAAGCAAATTAGGAATGACATTTTCACAAGACTTTAGAAGACAGAGCAAAAACGATATTTTCATTGCAGCAGCATTTGTAGAAATAATAGCTATTTATACAACGATTATTATAGACAACGACAATAGTGGAGTTATCGTGTGTACAATAATATTCAACGGCCGTCTGGTGTAGTGGTAAGTGACATGGTCATTACACCAGACCAGGGGGTCGCGGGTTCGAATCCCGTCAAGGGAAGATATTTGTATGATAAATATAAATGTCTTTTCCAGGGTTATGGATGTATATTAAATATTAAATATATGTATGTGTATAATAAAAATCTCACATTGATATTCGTTATCTGGTACCTGTAACACAAGTTCTTTACGAACTTATCACGGGACCAGCTACAGCTAACGTGGCGTGATTGTTAGTAAATAAAAAAAAAAAAAAAAAAAGGTTTACATTCCGTCTAGTGAATCCTTTAAATAAACAATTTAACTACAAACAGATAAAATCAAATTGAATATGAAACAACTCTAATATCATCATCATTATATAAATAAGGTCAGTTCTCTCCTCGTAAATATTAAAGTACTACTCCAAACAAATCAATTAGTTCAATAACAAATTGCTTCGGGTAATTAATACCGCATTATCAAAATATACATATTAAAAACTCTTTACACAAGTCCGTTCCGTAGCCACACAATTTCGTAGGAACAAAAGCACAACTGAAAACAGGACATAAATATGCCGCCTCATTAAAATTCTTTTGTGAAAGCAACCATTAAAAAAAGATTCAATGTTTTCATAACGAACGCCCAACAAACACCGTAGGCTGCGTCGTATTAAAAGAGCACCCTTTAATTAATACTACGGGTATTAACAAAGCCACATCAAAACACTCTCAAGTCAAAAGGAAAACAAAGTTGTATTACCTAAAGGAAGAGACGCGTTAATTGAATATTATTCATATATCACAGACAACAGAACTCGATTACGTTTTAATACAGAATATTGGTTTTATAAGCGTTTAAAAGAATTCATATTTCTTCTTTTAACTTCCACTATTGTGTTACCTAAAAAATTCCATAGGAAAATAGGAAACTTGTTGGTGTCATATCTTCTTTGAATTTTGCTATTCCGATACATAATAAAATTTACTTTTACGATTTAATATCACGTTTTTATTATCTTTATATTATTTTCGATGTTTTGAATACTTTACCGTTTTTGCTGTCACAGACCACTTCTGACTCGTCACCACGAATACGATATTTGAATACACAAAAGACTGATTATCCAGATATATGAACCCTATAGTAATATCGGTTGTTTCTGGAAATCAATACGTTTTACTTTACTACTTCTTCCTCGCGTCGTTTCCTCATTGCTGAGGGTCGTAACCATCATGTTTAGGCAGGGTTTTGTTTTTTTGTTATGTCTTTGCAGCGTTTCCGATCATTGGCCGCGTCGAGGGCTTCGTGGAATGGTGTTGTCCTTGTAATGTAGTACGTAGTTGATCGAACCTCCCTGTCGGACTGCGCCCGCGCGGTCTCTTTCCCTCGATCTTCCCTGTCACGAATAGTCTCTCTAAGCTATCAGGTGTTTTTCGAGCAATATGATCGAAGTACTCGATTGTGCGGTGAAGGCAGAGTGCGGTCAGTCTTGTCTTGATTTTCACTTGTTCTTAGATAGACACATCGGTTTTCTGTCCAAGGTATCCGGAGCAACTTCACTACTGGTTATATAATGAACTAGTTTACAAGAATGAAATGGCAATCAACAAAGAAACGACAGTAGTAGAAATGAAAGCAGCTATTTGAATTAACCTATTGGTAACTAAAGTTTAATTTCGGTTGTGCGCCATGTAAGCTGGGAATTATAATAAAATAATTTGAACAAAAAAAAAAAACAATCATCGGCTATACCTAATATATCGCGAGCTGCAGCAGTCTTTGTAGTGGCTGCCTCGCAGAACGTGCTCTCCCCGGGGGTGGCACGCACATGCGTATTACCACCACCCATATTACCTAAGCCTTCCATTTTGTTTTTGTGCGGTCATAGCGTTTTTTTCCGCCATTGTTGTTTATTTTTCTCTTTAGGATTCGGTTTTAGTTTCCATCATTAAACGATTGTCTAGGGAAATATAATATGAATTTAAATAATTACGTATTGTTTTACGTTTTTTCGGATACTTAAAAAAAAGTTAATTTGGTTAAAATTCTTTGATAATTTCGGCATGAATCTTCATAAGGCGTTTAAACGATCATGAAGTATCTTAATTGGTACTTGTACTGTTTAAGCTAAATTAACACACTAATGGAAATACGATGGCAAATATATGAACACATTGATGATTTCCAATGTATGTAGTGTGTATATCGACAGCCAAGGTGTGACTAATACACAAGGCGTCTCGGTTCTGAAGTCGGCCTGAGTTTCTCGCCGGATCTTCTCAATGGGCCGATCCGGTGGTAGATTCTGCGAAGCACTACTCTTGCTAGGGCCAGTGTTAGCAATACCTCCGGTTTGAGCCCAGAAAGCTCACCTTCACGGTAACGCTGATATAGCCTTTCAAGCACATGTAGGAAAAAAGCATACGCGATCTTTCAACAATTTCTTGAATGAGATATTTCTGTGTTATATAGTTTTTTCCTCTTCGAAATATCCTTTCTTTGTTTCCCTTCGTAATTCTCTCTCAACTCCTATCGTAAGTAACGGTCAATTACTAAAAATAAAGTGTTAAGTTCTCAAAGAGTTTGAATATTGACATCGACATATTTCTTATGGCATGTTTTTCTGCAAACATAACCTGTTAATCTTCTTTGTAAAGTAAGAAAAAACCTTTTCACATAAAGCAACAACTCGTCCAATACATAGCTTTTATTGTTTTCGTTATAAAAAAATACATTTTGCATTATTAAATTTACTTATTAAGCCCCTATGTATTTTACACAGGAAATAAAAACAAACTAGAAACTGATAAAATAATTGATACTTTAGACCTTAACGCTTTGCAATAAAGAATAAGGATAGACGCCGTTAACGACGCTTGTTGAAACATAAATGACGTGCATAGCAGTAGGGCTGCCGTAACAAAGAAATTTTAATCATTATTTTTATATTAGAAGTATTTTATAGATATTAAACCGTAAAGTATCTTTTTATAGCCTTTGTAGGCAGATTGTCACACGATCCACCGAGTGTTAGGTGGTTACCGTCGCTCGCTGACGACACAGGCAGAGCTATTTTTGGCTACCTGCTGTGTTACTTATACGCACGCGGTGATGATCTAGATTTGCAAACACAGAACTGTTTGAAGTCGTCGTGGCCTAAAGGATAAGACGTTCGGTGCATTCGTATCAAGCGTTGCACCGGTGTGCGAATCCCGCAGGCGGGTACCAATTTTCCTAATGAAATACGTACCTACTTAAGAAATCTTCACGATTGACTTCCACGGTGAAAGGAATAATATCGTGTAATAAAAGTCAAACCCGTAAAATTATAATTTGAGTATAATTACTGGAGCTAGGACCTCTTGTGAGTCCGCACGGATAGGTAACACCGCCATGCCTATTTCCGCCGTGAAGCGTAAATGAGTTTCGGTTTGAAGGGTGGGGCAGCTGTTGTAACTATACAGAGACCTTAGAACTCATATCTCTAGGTGGGTGGCGGCATTTACGTCGTAGACGTCTATGGGCTCCACTAACTACTTAACACCAGGTGGACTGTGAGCTCGTTTAGCCATCTAAACAATAAAAAGAACCAAAAAAAAATTTCGATGGTTTTTATTGGGTCAAATCGCGGGACTTCCGCCCTCCACTGGGGATGGCGGGCGGGGCATGTCGGAGTCGAACCGACTAAAAACCTCATTTCGCTCAACAACCAACGTCTGAACCTCGCATGAGACCGAACTCATGAAAATATTTCGAAAGTAAGATGAGAATACTAATGTGAACACTGACAGAATATCCATATTCAACATATACAATCAAAATATCCATAATAATATTTATCATGTTATCCATTATCATGTTTTTTTTTTAACTAGAGAGATGATCGAGCTCACTGCTGACCTGGTGATAAGCAGTTCCCGGAGCCCGTAGACGTTAATGCCTATACCCACCTTGAGACTTGAGGTCTATTGTCTCAGTTGTATAATAAATACCCAATTACAATTTTTGAAGTATTGATTTTTATCACACGATGCTATTTCTACATCCTGGAAGTTATTTGTTAACATGTTTTTAGTACGTAGGTATTTCATTATAAAAATTAGTACCTGCTTGCGGGATTTGAACCTCGATACAATCTCATCGCTCGATTCGAATATACGTTTTATCCTTTAGGTCACGACGACTTAAAGTGCAGGCTAAGGTTTTATAATTGACTAGCTGACCCGGCCGACTTCGTAGTGTCTCAATCAATAAATAAAAGACCTAAACTTTTGTATAAAATAAACTTAAAACAAACAAAAGGAATCCGACAGACGTGGGACACATCAAAGGAAAAACAAAATTGTTATTTTTATTTAATTCCGAGCATTTTCATATTTATCTAGCATTTAAACCTTCTCTGGATTTCCACAAATCATTCAAGATCAAAATTAGCCAAATCGGTCCAGCCGTTCTCGAATTTTAGCGAGACTAACGAACAGCAATTCATTTTTATATATATAGATTAACACTATCTTCACTCAAGATCCTGTAACCTGACTTATAATTACAGAAAAATAAAAAAATTGATAAACCGTGTTGTATTAATGAAACCTGTATGAAGTGATCGACAACCCTAAGTTCAAAGCCTCGGGCGGCAATCAATCATCGTGACATTTCTATTTATCTTGATGAGGCCCTCACTTCCGATACTAATGGCCCTTTGTTTTTTTTTTTACCATATTTATCAAGGATGCGCCACAGTAAATAAATGAGTGCAGTCATTTTTGTTTGAAGGAAAATCAAATATTTGATAAACGAAATGGTATCGTTGTAAAGTATTGGACAACACAGTCAAAATTAATGTTTATTCGGCTATCGATTCCCGTGAATTATTGAACAGAAAGAGAAAAATAAGTCTACAAAATCTAGTTTCAGACGAAACAAATAAGACGCCTGGTATACTCAAGTAATATAATTATATGATAATATTATTATATTATACTTAATTATGAATGGAGTGTGTGAATCATATGAGAGAGAGAGATAGAGATATGACGGCTGATAGAAGAGAATGGAATAGAAAAATTCGCTGTATCGACCCCACCTAGTGGGATAAGGTGGAGAAAAATAAGAAGAAGGTAAACATTTTTCTATGAAAATACGTACTTGACACGTGTTCATCGATAACTTCTAGCATGGAGGTATTTAAATATGAAAGTATCTCTGTCCCTTTAGTTTTCACGCCGATAAGCACAGATCCGATTTTTACGAAATTTGGTAGGTATGGTAAAAGCCTGAACCTTAGGAATACATATAGATAATGCTTAAATTAGACACATTCTTTGTCCCGCCTGCAATATCATTACTTGGATTCAAATTACTTATAAATTAGATAAACTAAATAAATGAGATATTATAGAACTTGTTTTTTATGCAGGCGGCGTTGTTTCATGTAGGTAATCGTTTCATTAATATTATTTCACACTTTCTAGTTATACATAAAATAAATTATATCCATGAAGTATACAGATCTTAACTAGATTACATTTTTGGAAAGTCTATCTTTTGTTATAAAATACAAGGTTACCTATCTATTATACCACTAGGTATATGTCGCGAGCACAATATTTAATAATATACGTCTGTCTGTCTGTCTCTTAATATTCCTAGTCATTAGTAACAACGAGATTTTTGATATCATTTTAATATTTTTAATCTGTAAAATGATTCAAAGGTATCCAGAATAAAAACCGAGGTAAATTGTCACGTAGGAGCAAAATGCTGCTGAGTCTGCCCGTCTTGCTACGGCTGGGGTGGCGCATGTCGTCGGCAAAATCAGGAGATTGGGCCTCGACGTGGCGCTCAGTAAATCCGAGGCCATGTGGTTCCACAGGCCCCGGAGAGTGCCACCTGTCGATGCCCATATCGTGGTTGGAGGCGTCCGTATCGGGGTCGGGGTGCAGTTGAAGTACCTCGGCCTCATTCTAGACAGTCGTTGGACCTTCCGTGCTCACTTTCAGAATCTGGTCCCTCGTTTGTTGGGGGTGGCCGGCGCGTTAAGCCGGCTCCTTCCCAATGTTGGGGGGCCTGACCAGGTGACGCGCCGTCTCTATACAGGGGTGGTGCGATCAATGGCCCTATACGGGGCGCCCGTGTGGGGCCAGTCCCTGGCCGTGGGGGTAGCGAAGCTGCTGCAACGGCCGCAACGCACCATCGCGGTCAGGGTCATCCGTGGTTATCGCACCATCTCTTTCGAGGCGGCGTGTGTACTGGCTGGGACGCCGCCTTGGGTCCTGGAGGCGGAGGCGCTCGCTGCTGACTATCAGTGGCGGGCTGACCTTCGTGTCCGGGGCGTGGCGCGTCCCAGCCCAAGTGTGGTCAGAGCGCGGAGGGCCCAATCTCGGCGGTCCGTGCTGGAGTCTTGGTCCAGACGGCTGGCCGATCCTTCGGCTGGTCGTAGGACCGTCGAGGCGATTCGCCCGGTTCTTGTGAACTGGGTGAATCGTGACAGAGGACGCCTCACTTTCCGGCTCACGCAGGTGCTCACTGGGCATGGTTGCTTCGGTGAGTTCCTGCACCGGATCGGAGCCGAGCCGACGGCAGAGTGCCACCATTGTGGTTGCGACTTGGACACGGCGGAGCACACGCTCGTCGCCTGCCCCGCATGGGAGGGGTGGCGCCGTGTCCTCGTCGCAAAAATAGGAAACGACTTGTCGTTGCCGAGTGTTGTGGCATCGATGCTCGGTGACGACGAGTCGTGGAAGGCGATGCTCGACTTCTGCGAGTGCACCATCTCGCAGAAGGAGGCGGCGGGGCGCGTGAGAGACGCACAGGCCCGCCGCCGTCGAGCGGGGGCCAGGGAGGCGGATATCGCCCAAGCCCTGGCCCTCTAAGTGTTTCGGGTCCCCTCACATGTCGGCCTGGGGACCGGCGAAGGGGGCCTAAGAAGACGACGTGCAAGCTGCTCTGCACGCGTTTTATGCATGAGCATCCGGGTGATGGAAGGCCGGCTATCCTCAACCCACGCTGGTTCTGACCCAGCGGGGTATTCCGTAGGATAGACCATTCTAACCGGCGCCATCTAGGCGGGCTTCGGATAGCCTGCCGACCGAGAGGGCTGGTGGTCGTGGCGCCGACGACCGCCAGTCCGGCGTCCCGAGGGGGAGGGTGATGAGAGAGATGTGCTCCGCACTAAACGCTTCACTTTCCCCCCTTTGCCTTTTCATGAGTTTTGTCTCATGCGAGGTTTGGACGTTGGTTGTTGAGAGACAGGAGGTTTTAGTCGGTTCGACTCCGACATGCCCCGCCCTCCATCCCCAGTGAAGGGAGGAAGTCCGGCGATTTCCTCCTGACAAAAAAAAAAAAAAAAAAGGAGCAAAATGCTAACGCTACAAGTATTAATTTTTCCGATTCGTAATCAGTTAGCGTAGTGATTAACATGAGTATGTATATATGAGTACATGAGTATGTTTATCGCTCTCTGGTTCCGATAGTAAAGAGAATCATAATTTGGATCTGGATGACCGTGCCTCACATGTCCCCGATTATTAATATTTTTAACAAATAATTTATTGAAATCTTATTCAACATACAATACTTTTAATTTAACAATACTTTTTTTAAAACGTATTAAAATACTATACAAAAAATAGACTACCGCTAGTGGTGGTGTATACTTAATATTATTACTAGATGTTACTTACGAATTCGCCAGCGTGTTTAAGAAAAAGTTTCAAAATATATCACCAAAATACTATAATAGTGGTAGGACCTCTTGAGAGTCCGCGCGGGTAGGTACCACCACCCTGCCTATTTCTGCCGTGAAGCAGTAATGCGTTTCGGTTTGAAGGGTGGGGCAGCCGTTGTAACTATACTTGAGACTTTCGAACTTATATCTCAAGGTGGGTGGCGCATTTACGTTGTAGATGTCTATGGGCTCCAGTAACCACTTAACACCAGGTGGGCTGTGAGCTCGTCCACCCATCGAAGCAATAAAAAAAAAAATACAATTCGTGAGCACGATAAAAACATTTTTTGTTTTTCCTACCTATTCTAATAACCTCGAAGGATACCTCATAGTAGATTCTCCGGCCGAGTCGGTGACCTCTCGAGGCTGTAACCTGGGGGAGCTGTTAACACTAGCCCTAGCAAGAGCAGTGCTTCGCCGAATCTACCATCGGATCTGAAACGCGACCCACTGGGTAAAAACATCGCTAGAGATGTCTGTAATGTAAAAATAAACTAAACACCCGCTGACTCAACACACACCGATCTAGACACAAATCAGAGCCTATCTTTTAAGTTAAGCGAAAGCAATAACGTATCTATACATCTATGCTAATATATAAATCTACAGTGCTGTTTATGGATGTTCCGTTATAACTACTGAACCATGCATCCGATTGACTTGAAACTTGGTATCCATGTAGAAAATGCATGTACTTAATGGATAGGCTTATATGAGATAATATTTATATGAGTGTTGGACTCCCTACACCAGTTTTAGGGGCGTTAATGATAATCTTTGTAGGGGTGAGAAATAATAATGTTAATTTTAAAAGCCCGGCGAAGCGGACGCGTACAGCAATTTTTTTTTTATAAAAATAATAAAACATACATTCCCGTGGGTATGAGATGGCTTTTCGGGATAAAATGGGATATTAGGAGAAGTCCGAGCTACTAATCGAAAACTACAATTAAAAAAAAAGGTCACGTCAAAAAATTGCTTCATTTCAACGCGATAAAAGGACAAATAAACACACTTTCACTATTATAATATTAGTATGGATTAGTTATACGACCCTGACCTACTTGAGAATCTAATTCGCGTCAGCCGCCCGTAGCAGCGATGTTTTAACTTCTTGATTCCCAACGCCATAGTTTCTATTTTAAGTGCAAATGCCAATGCAGATCCGCGGGAGCTCATATTGCGCTTAGCCATTTAAAGTTGGTAAAATCGTATATTTAATTGTTGTCTAAGATATGCAACGTTATCGCGTTGTGGTTTCTTAAACGCGTAGATGTTTATAAGTAAAATATATAGAAAGACTAGCTGACCCGGCAAACAGTTTTGCCATATATAAGATTTCTAGGGAATTTCTAGTGTAGAAAAAAAAAATAACTTATTGTAAGTGTGTAAGGATGTGGTAAATGAGTGAAAGAGGTATGTAGTGCTGTGAACGATGAGGGAATATATAATAAAAATAACAAAACCTCATTCAACCACATAATACCTCATTATAACAAAAAAAAAGTCCAAATAAAAAAAAAATTTTAGGAGTGGACAACCCTAATCACTTAGGGGTATGAAAAAATAGATGGTAGCCGATTCTCAGGCTTACTGAATATGCATAAAAAATTTCATGAGAATCGGTCAAGCGGTTTCGGAGGAGTATGGGAACGAACATTGTGACACGAGAATTTTATATATTAGATAAAAAAAAACACACTTCAATACATAGCAGGTTGATATAAATTAAAATAATATTATTCTTTGCCTAGTAATCTTGATCCTGGCAAAGCAATAAACTTGTTGTGTTGTCGACAGTGTTTGATACGTATATAGTTTTTTTCAAGTCAATCTGACATTTTAATGTCGATGAAAGTATGTTGAATAATAAAATAAAAAAGTCTTGAAAAGGAATTTGAATAGTCAAAATAATGTAAATATTGCAAAATAATTTAAATATTGTCGTCGTCGTGGCTTAAAGGGTAAAACGTCCGGTGCATCGTGTAATAAAAATCCAGCCTGCAAAATTAGAATGTGCGTAATTACTGGTGGTAGGACGTCTTGTGGGTCCGCACGGGTAGGTGCCACCACCCTGCCTATTTCTGCCGTGAAGCAGTAATGCGTTTCGGTTTGAAGGGTGGGGCTGTCGTTGTATTGTAAAAACGGAGACCTTAGAACTCATAACTCATGGTAGGTGGCGGCATTTACGTTGTAAATGTCTATAGACTCCGGTGACCACTTAATATCAGGTGGGTCGTCAGTTCGTTCACCCACGTAAGCAACAAAAAAAAAGAACACAATTAAAATTTCAAATAAAACAGAACATAACGGTTTCATAGGCCATCAACCACCAGACCAATCGTCTTTATTGCCGTACTATAACCAAGACAAATGAGACATACACGAAATCTAAAGTTAGGTAAATAGTGAAACTCCCCCGTCGAAGTGGTAGTTCCGCAATAAGGACATCAAACGAAAATCGCCCTTAACTCGAACAGACAAAGAGAATTTTTGTCAAGCTCCCAGTTGCTTTTCAAAATTCCGGACGCGTTTCTTTTACATAGACCCTGTTCCTCGTTTAGGGTAGAGCGACATGTGATTGTAACGGTAGTGGATAGGATTCAGTTTCCTTTGTTAAGAATGGTAGGAGTGACGCCATTTTGAATGAGCGTTGGCGGTCAAAATTTATTGCGCATAAATGTAGCTCTGGCTAACCCGGGAGTTAGGGGGAGGAGGGAGTAGGCTTAAAAATCGGGGTAAGGGGTAAAAGGGGTACGTTTTTAGCATTCGCAGCGTCGGCCTATTTGGGGTGTTGATGGCTGCCAGAGAAGGATTGCGAGATCATAGCTTAACTATGTAATGAAATGGATCAGCCTCTAACCTAAAATTGCCCAAATGACCACAAACTAGTGGCATGTGTAAATTAAGTTTCAAATCTTTATATAAATTAATTTTATGTTTTTCGTTTTCAGATTTTCGAAATAATCTTCAGCTTTGATGTAATCTGTAAAATAACAAAATCGTTGGTAAGTATTTTGCATTTCAAAATAAAAACAAAAATCTATACTTTTTGCGCAATTTTTGCAATCCAATAGAATACATATGAATGTTTACCCATTTTATATCAGTAAGGGACCCTCACAGTATACAGTGCTCAACGAACGCTTCGTCTGGCATATTAAGGTTGAGCATCTTAAGTCTTAAATTTTGCACGTCGACATACGTACACAGGACGACTTTCTTCATAATGCTTTTGGGTGTTAATTACTACCATCCTCCCTTATACTGCCGGTCATCGTTCCCGTCGAACTTGTCGCTGGCGACGAAGGGCTTGGCGGTTAAATTAAGTCACAGACACAGCCCACTGAGTTTCTCGCCGGATCTTCTCAGTGGGTCGCGTTTCCGATCCGGTGGAAGGTTCTGCGAAGTATTGCTCTTGCTGGGATTAGTGTCAGCAACGTCGTGAGGTGTGAGCCCCGTGAGCTCACCCACTAGTTAAGGCTACGCTGAAATGGTCTCTCCAGACCATCAGCTTACGTAGGAAAAAAGAAATCTTAATCTGCTTCAAAGCAGTAAAGTTATAAGTCGCAGTTAATTTAAATTAAGGGACAGCAAATTCACAATTTCAAATGAACTTCATCTTCAAGTGTCTAGATAGGTGGTGGCATTCTCGTCGAAATGTCAATGAGCTCTGGTAACCATTTGGCACCGAGTGAGTTGCGAGATCGTGGCCCATCTGTGTAATTAAAAAAAAACGTCTTGCTTATCCGTGAGTTCGGGGTGGTTGTCACCCATGCGAGACGTTACCACCGTTCTACCTGTTTCAGTTACTAAGCTGTTATCTGACTGTAACTGGGTTGGATAGCGGTTATCCAAACTAGCGATTTGAAACGCACGATTTGTAACGTCTCAAAATGAGTATCGGCATCCAGCTTGGCGTGTTTATGAGGCTCTGTAACTGCTTAACCCAAGGGGGACCATTAGCTTATCTGTCAATCTCAGCTAAATAATAGTTTAAAGAAAACTAAAAAACACGCTTTTATAGAAAGTCCGATTAAAAAATAGAAAATAAATTTATTGTAAAAAAAGCTTGGTGTGCGTCGTGTTAATAGTTATAAATGTTTTATTGTCAGATATGAGTTTTTATGAGAGAATTATCATTTTGATAATATCTTAAAAAGCACCCCTTGCTTTGTTTACCTACAATAAATTTATTTTCTATTTTTAGTATCGTTACAACGGCTACCCCGGCGTTCAAACCGAAACGCATTACTGCTTCACGGCAAATGGTGGTACCTACCCGTGCGGGCTCACAAGAGATCCTAGCACCAGTAAAAAAAAGTTTACTATAAAGTATTAAAAAGTCCCAATGGATCTCTTGAATCCGATCCTGGAACGCGTTTAACCCGCACCCTCTCGACCTCTACGCACATCTCACTCGCACAAACTCCAAAAAGAACTCTCCGTCGCTTTCCACCCTTTTGCTTAAATTATTGCGCCTCCATTCTGCACTAGGGGACCAGACGTATCTGTACTAAAATGTGCTTAGCCAAATTCAATCTTATCGTTAATGAAATATAGCAGTAATTCGTTCAAAATAAACAAAAATGCTAAGAGCGTGCTTCACCAAAGAAAGTAGTACTGTGGATATCATATTTTTACGGACAGTGATCTACTTTTAGTGCAATTTTGTAACTGAAATAAGCGTTAAGATTTAAGATGGAAGGTCCAAAATTGTTCGACTGTTAAAATAAATTTCCCCAAAATGATTGAGGATAATTCGTGAATTAATTCAAAGGCGGTGGACATTAAAAGTCCACCCGCTGAGGCTGGGGTTAGTGTTGGGTGGGGAGCCGAGATTGGGGTGGTTCGATTCCGGGAGGGTTAAGTACGCATTTCTGATGCAGTCTTGCGGGAGACAAGATGCGTACACGGACAACAATGAATTGAGCTTTGACTTTTTGTGAAAAGCTTGTTTTTTTTTTATTTTCTTGCAAAACTATTAAAACTCCAATAAAGTAGATTCTAACGTACCGAGTGTAAGTATTTTTATCGAGTTCACGGTCTACCTGACGTTAAGTGGTAACTGGAGCCAATGAAGCTGCCACACACCTTGAAAAATGTGCTATAAATCTCAATCGTATATTAAATGTATGCTGTCCCGACCTTCAAACTTGGATGCATTACTGCTTCGCAATAAAAATAGGCAAGCTCGTTGTACCTCCCCGTACTGGCTCACAAGACACTCTACCAGTACCAGTGACAGAACATGAAATTTCGTTAAATGAATATTGCATGTAGGTATCCATTGTATATGGTCTTCACTGAAACAAAATTAGCAAGCCTATATCATATCTGCTTCCATTTTACAACGATTTAAATTATAAATCTGTAAAACATTACACGTATTGTAATCTGTATTAATAATTTGAATGATATTATTTAATTGCTGTCATAAAAAGGTAGGTAAGCTCATGTACTATAAGGTAGTAATCAGCTTAAAGACGATCCAGCGGAAAATCATCACACAATGCTTAAAGTCGAAGTCTTGTAGAATGACATTAATCTACCTTCCTTAACTACGTAAACATGCAGAGGAATAAAACAAACTAAATACGTCCTACTGTATAGATTGTGTAGGTTTGAAATCAGAGTACTGATAAGTTACTTATTAAGTTATTATTAAGTAAACACTATTAATACCGCCCAAGCGTAGCTGGAATAGCTTCTTAAACTACTAATGATTAACTTGAGAAAAATATATTAACTGGGCAAAGAACTACCGTTTCGGTGATTTCATATTACGGGAGTCCGCAATGTAAGACGTACAAAACGTAAATATGGTTTGTATCTTGAAAAGGCGAATCTTGTTGAAAAATATTCTCCTTCAAGAAAATTGTTTTTTTTATTGCTTAGATGGGTGGACGAACTCACAGCCCACTTGGTTTTAAGTGGTTACTGGAGCCTATACACATCTACAACGTAAATGCGCCACCCACCTTGAGATATAAGTTCTAAGGTCTCAAGTATAGTTACAACGACTGCCCCACCCTTCAAACCGAAAAGCATTACTGCTTCACGACAGAAATAGGTGGGGTGGTGGTTCCCACCCGCGCGGACTCACAAGAGGTCCTACCACCAGTAAGAATAATAACAATTTAGAATAACAATGTTTGGAATAATCTTCAACGATGGGCAGTGGCTTACCTGTCTCGCTGATGTTACTAATGTCTATGGGCAATAGCTTTCACTCACCATAATGCTTATTACGAGCTCATCTGCTATATGTGAAAAAAACTAACCATTGTATAAAAAAAAAACACTTTTTTGAACAGCATAATTCATACTAATTCACGATGCGATTCATTAATTACTATTCTTATTAATACAGGGGCAAAGCGTTAGAACAAAAAGTCGGGGCCGTATCAGGTGAAGGTAATTTTTCATTACATTACTAAAGGATAGTCGCCGGGCGTGATGATAAAACCGCGTCCCTCCCACCCGGTACCACGATTTGTCGTCACGAATACGACTCGAACGAATTCCACATTAGTCGACCTCAAAAATTATAAACGGATCTACTCGGGTCATTTACGTATTTAATTCTAAAGCCAATTTTTGATATACCACGATGTGTAATATTGGAATGCTAAAGATAAAACAGTTGAAATATAGGTCGAAAGTGTATGGTAATTTTTGATATTTTATTCGAAGGACACAATAATTTAATGTAGGTTTACACATAAATGAAGGATATCTAAATAAGATGTAAGGATGAATAAACATTGGGACGAAGTTACTAGGTTCATTTACAAAATCCCTGTTAGGAAACAAGCTTTGCGTCACAGTAATTTCTAACTCTAAATGAGATTTAAAATGTTCAAATAGCAAAATGAAATGTACGAGTAGGTATTAGTTTACAATGTTCAAACTTTTTAAGGTAGTATTTTGTTTTTCCTTTAGAAATAACGATGTATGATAAGATAACAAATGAAAAAATGGAATTCAGATTTTTTTTTCCTACCTCAGCTGATGGTCTGGAGAGACCACATCAGCGTCACCGGGCTAGTGAATTCAGAGCCTAATTGCGTGAAATTTATAAATTATACCGTTTTAATATGATCAAGCATTATTTCGAGTCTACATACTTTTTGTACATCATGAATGGTTTTCTTTAAAACGGAAAAAATGGCAATTCGGAATATTTTCACGGGCTAGTATTCGAATCACGCCGCAGTGTGCGAGAGATTATAAATTAACTATTAGTACCCACTCCGCCTTTCATGGAACGAAGCGCAATTGATTTACGATATAAAAATATAACCATTTCTAAAATTATATTCAAGGAAAAACGAAAATTAAAAACTCATTTTTAAATTTCAAAACAGCCTCATGGTACGGACCCTCGGGGTGTGGAGTTCCCTTAGGAAATTAATGGTCCAACGAGACGACCCTTTCTCGGAAACAAAAGGTTCGCGCATATGTCGCTAGATGGCGACTGTAGTTATAAATGTTTTTTTTTATAAAATTCAAGAACATTCATAAGAACCAGTCAAATAATAGGTACTTTTAAATTTGGAGAACAATCATCAATTGAAGTCAGCATAGAACTTCCTTCTTCTTCTTCCAGTGCCTCTTCAATCCTGAAGGTTGGCCGTTAGCTTTCTATATTCGTTTTTATCTGCAGCCAGCCGGAACAGCTGTTCGACGGAGGCAATACCGGTCCACTCCCGGATATTCCGGAGCCATGATTTCTTTCTTCGCCCAGCACGTCTCTTTCCGTCCACTTTGCCCATAATTATCAGCTGGAGCAGCATGTATCGATCGTTCCTGAGCACGTGGCCGAGATACTCTATCTTGCGCTTTTTGATAGCAGGCAGCATTTTCCGGGACATATGAACGCGCTGAAGCACGGTTTCGTTCCTGACCCTCTGCGTCCAACCAATGCGTAACATGCGACGGTAGCACCACATCTCGAATGCCTGTAGGCGTCTTGTAGTGTCCTCTTTCAGGGTCCACGTTTCGCAACCATACATGACGATAGGTCAGATATAGCACATGAGTAGCCTGACTCGGAGCTTTATATTCAGTTGACGACAGCAAAGAACTTTCCTCATTTTATTAAAAGAGGCTCGAGCAGTTTCTATCCGGGTCTTGATTTCTTGATCAGATTCCCATGCTTCGTTTACCCAAGCCCCTAAATACTTGTACTGTCGTACCCGCTCTAGTTGTTTCCCAGCTACAGATACGCTTGAACTCAACTAAGCACCCACTAAGCACCAAATAATTTTCCCGCAAATTAATCCTATTACGTAGCCGCATCACAACTAACTTGCTTACTAATTACTTCATGTTAAAGTACTCAAACATTCCGATTAAACAGAAAACAGCGAAACTAACTTGAACTTAAACCTGATTTTAGTAATTCGAACGTGATGTTAATATAATGAGATTAATCTTTTGAAATATACTGTTCTTTCATTTACTAGTTCTAGGACCTCTTGTGAGTCCGCACGGGTAGGTACACCACCACCCCGCCAATTTCTGCCGTGAAGCAATAATAAGTTTCGGTCTGAAGGGTGAGGCAGCCGTTGTAACTATACTGAGACCTTAGAAGCTATATCTCAAGGTGGGTGGCGTAAATTTCTATGGGCTCCAGTAACCACTTAACAAACAGGTGGGCTGTGAGCTCGTCCACCTCTCTAAGAAATAAAAAAAAACATTATATGCTGATATTGGAGATTAGATTTTATTTAATTACACTTTTGGGCACGACAAAAAATCAATATATTATATTTTTTTTTGTATTTTTTGTCTACCATTATTAGTCTAGTATTAGATTTATTCTGTCTATTATAGTTGGACATAGGGTCTGATGGCCAATCGGTTGTTAAGTGATTTCTGGATCTCATATATGACGTCAAAACTGCCTAGAGAAGCGTAAGTAAATGTTTCAGTTGTATTGCAAAATCATAATTTTCACGGCTGAATTATTAATAATTGAGAAACAATGTTGAAGCTTTTAGACCATTTAAATTCTAAAACAGAAATTGCAGTATGCAAACACTAGTTTAAAATTTAAATACATACCAAAGTGTATTAATGGAAGTTAGAAAATTTCACGGAAGGCAGGAAGTTTCGACAAATTTTCAGCGAAATCCGTCCCGTTCCCGAATCTAATTTGGCGAGCTACTCGACGAAAGTTGGAACTAACTAGAAGTTTCTAGAGCTCTAGACGTAACGCACTTGCAATTACCGTATGTGTTCCATATTAGGGTTACCAATCGTTCATATTAAATTATATTAATTTATTAATCGTTAATATTTTTAAATTACATATATAATACTAGCGACCCGCCCTCGCTTCGCTTCGGAAACATTAAATTTTATTATTGAATAGTTGAGTCCCGCGATGTTACCCGCTGTTATTGTCGTATCGCGGGTGACGCCGCGAGGCGAAGCTAGTCTAAAAAAGTAGCCTAAGTTACTCCTTATATCATCAGCTACCTGTCAGGGAAGTCCCGTCAAAATCGGCCCAGCCGTTCCAGAGATTAGCTGGAACAAACAGACAGACAAACAGACAAAAATTGTAAAAAATGTTATTTTGGTGTATGTACCGTATATACTTATATATTCATATGCATGTAGTAAAAAGCGGTTATTTCAATATTAAGAACAGACACTCCAATTTTATTTATATGTATAGATAATTAAATCTTTAGACCACTTTTCGTAAATATAATTTAACAACTTACAAGAATATGTCGTCACGCACAACTGACAAAAAAACTAACGCTCAAATCACATCGTACAAAAAATCCGATCTAATAATTTAACGACTTAATCATAATTTTATTAATTTCATTTTATTATTTACTAATGTCAACAATAACAACAGGTATACACAACTGCAGTTTAACAAACATGCTCTGAACAGTGGTTCCAACTATTTCGAATTTGCCGTGCCTTAAAGAATAAGACGCGCAGTGCATTCGTATCGAAAGCCCACCGAGTTTCTGGCCGGATCTTCTCAGTGGGTCGCGTTTCCGATTCGTTGGTAGATTCTGCGAAGCACTGCTCTTGCTAGGGCCAGTGTTAGCAACACCTCCGGTTTGAACCGAGAGCTCACCTACACGCTAGAGTAACACTGATATAGCCTCTCAAGACTATCAGCATAGGTAGGAAAAATAAAAAATCGCGCTGCGACTGTGTCGGTGTTCGAATATCGCAAGCAGATACCAATTGTTCTATAGACTGCAATACGTACATAACAAATGCTCACGAATTACTTCCACATTGAAGGAATAGCATCGTGTAATAAAAATCAAACCTGCAAAAATGATCAGTTGCGTAATTATTGATGGTAGGGCACCTTTTGAGCCCGCATGGGTAGATACCACCAACCTGTCTATTTCTGCCGTGAACAGTAGCCTGATTCCGCTTGAAGGGTAGGCCGACTGTTGTCCTGTAAAAACTGAGACTTATAACTAATGTCTCAAAGCTGGTGGCGCGATTTACATTGTTGATGTAGTCATACAGTAGTCATACTGCTTTGTTATCCATCCCTAGTAGCGACAGTATCCTCAACTAGTTGTCCATTTAAAATCTCTTCATAACATTAACACTCCTCAAAGTTTTGAGCATAATTGGTATGTATTAATGAGAGAAGACGGGTTCCACTTGATAGATAATAATAGACGTTATCTCAACGTAATAAGGGCGTTCTCATAACACAAGTAGTAGTGCTTAAGAACTAACTTAAATAATAAAAGTCCTTGATCTATAAATGTTTTAATTTAATTTATTTTGCGAAAAAAATATCAGTGACATTTCACTTGTATTATAATTCGAATAATAATAAACAATAATAATAACAGGGAACAAGTTACTTGTACTGTGGGAACCAGACACTCATATATATTATTACATACATTTAAATATATAGATAAATACATAATGATTACCCAAATAAAGAGAAAACAAATCTATTCATAACATGCATGTTTTCCCGATGTGGGAATCGAACCCACGATCCTTGGCGCAACAGTCAGGGGCACTAACAATAGCACCACCGAGTTAGTCATAATGAACGAAATCTATACACAAATTATATCACATATAGAATAGTAACTGCTAGCTATTAACTAGCACCTTATTCGCTCAAGGAGACAAAGAAAATATACCAATACATATAAGGGTAATTACGTATTAACACCACCGCAGCAAAAATTCATTCTTGTAGTACTAAAAATTAGGCCAAAAAGCAGCAAATAACAAGACAATAAGGACATTAAAGATGTCTTCTTGCGTGTGCAAACAACAAGGCGACTCTATAGTCGCCTTTTTTTCTTAGCGAAGCTTTCTTTTTATCAGTTCATTATTTGAATTTTTGCTGCGGTGGCGTTAATACGTAAGTACCCATATAAGTTATCAAACACAATCTAATTTAAAACAGCTACACATTAGCTGAATAACTATCATGCAATGATTTAATCGATGTACTTTTAATCGTGTGTGAATAATCTTTAATCCTGTGTTATTGAAGTGAATTAAAAGTCTTCTCTTGAGATATGAGCTCTAAGGTCTCAGCTACAACGGCTACAGCTACTCAGTTACAACGGCTGCCTCATCCTTCAAACCGAAACGCATTATTACTTCACGGCAGAAATAGTCGGAGTGGTGGTACCTACCCGTGCGTACTCACAAGTGGACCTACCACCAGTTGAAGGCTATTTAGTATGTTATTGTACGATTTTATTTAGATGTGCTCTACAAACATAAGTCAAACTACATCTCATAATAATGTTTACAAAATGTTCTCTTTCGCAACCCGCCTCAGCGTTTTATTTGTTGTACGAAGTGTTTTTATTGAGGCTAAACTGAGTAAATGAGAGAGGACTATGACCTCATAGAAGGCATAACATATGACATAGAGTATTTCATTTGCAGTGACTTAACCGTTCAAAGTCAACCCCCTATTGAGATTATCTTCTAGCTTCGTTTTCTAATGGCCGAAAATATAGGTCAGGTATATTGAGTATGCAGAAATGTCGTAGTTATTTGTGGGTAGATAAATATACTGCAGGAATGCATCGCTAAGACCATTTCCTTTGATCGCGCTGGAAATTATGACGAAAATCTGGAAATTAAATGCACTATTAGTTTACTGATGATAATGGTAATGGTTTCAATAGTAGAAGCGTCGGGTACAACTATAAAATCGTACATTATACACATCGGGATATTTTAAACGGGGAACGTCTCGCAGCCTGGTTACCGCGACCGAGCAATTTCAACGGCCATGTGTGCGTTCAGTATAAAATGCGAGTGAAGTGCAAAGTTTGACAGCACTATCCTTTGGCGGCCGTAATTTACGTGTGCTTTAACTTACGCCGAGGAAGTACTGATTGCAAAAAAAAAAGAATTTCTTGTAAAAACAACTTAAATTACGAATTTGAAACATGTGATGTTGAACTTTCTTATTGTGCTATCTTTTGACTAGTTTATTGATTCAGGGAATTTTATAATCAATACTTCAAGAAAAAAATGTGAAAGTGAACTCTCAATAAAAATATACAGAGTCTTTCAATCGGAGACTCCCAATAAACTTCACCGCATCGTAAATCTAATTATCTGTATAATCTAATTCGATCGTGTCACTTGACTAGTATCATTTGGGTTTTTATTTATCAACAAAATTTCGTCATACACAAACCGTTATTAAAATAATTAATAGTTAACATATTATGAACACGAAGAAAATACGCATAAGAATACAGTAAATGAAACTAGCGACTTACCTTATCAGTATCGAAGTAAGCTTAATACTAATAATAATAATAATATCAGTTGAATACTGACAAAATTAATATATTTGATTCTCACTATTATTCTGCGAGAGTATCAAGGCATTTTAGTAATATACATAAAATATAAATTTATAAAGATTTCATTTTAATTATATGCAAACCGTACATTTCTTATACGCTGAGGGGACAGTGAGTGCGCAAAAGTTACTACGAGTATTCTCAACTATGAACGAACACTGAAGCTTGCTTTCCACAACCGTATCGACACGGCGCTCGATTCGAAATGTGCAAAAATCATTCGACTATAAAAATCACTATTTCAATTAGTTCAAGACTTTTGACTCTACGTATGAGCTCCAGAATAGCACCCATCATTTCTTCCGGGAGGTGTTTTAAAAGTCTACTAAGGGATTTATCAGTGAATATACAGCAGCATTCTATTAGTATTACACTCGCATATTGCGATCGCCAACTAACATTTAATGGTGGCGAGGCGTTTTGTAAGCTTTACCACACATCTCAAGGTGTGGCGGCATTCATGTTATGTTTTCCATTGGTTCCAGAAAAGTTGGACAGCAGCGTTCTCTGACTTTTATACCAGCATACTCCACCTGCAGACGGGGTAGATACTTTGAGCTCACGCGGTATCTGACTATTTTTGTCCGATGCCAATTATACCTTCCTATTTGAAAGGTCAGTTCATAACAGTTTGCACTGACTCGTGCACGTGACTCGCGTTGTCTGGGTTCATTAACATTATGATGTCCAAGGGCGCCGTCATAGTCGTGAACTTCTTTGCCACTTACAGCAGTAATAAGACTTATTATGATCATTGTCTGATGACAGTTACTGTTAATTAGGGTGTAAGTAACATAGGTATCATGTTTTTTTTAAATTATGTGTGAACAGAATAAAAAAGCTTAATTAGTATTAGTTTAATTAGTAGTAATTAGTTAGTATTACAGTGTCAATCTACATCTCCTTTTGTATAATGGTTTTACATGATTTAATTTAAAACTTAGAGAAGCAAATTCATAAAATTACTTATAATTAATTAGTCAGATAAAACATTTGATTACGATCATACCTGATCACGAATCCTTTCCGTGCAGTAACACGAAGTGAATATCAAGAAATATAAAAAAATTGCTTCGTAGTTTTAGACCGCTTTTAACCCTGAAACATAACAATTGATATAATTAAATTATCACCTATTTTTGTTATAATGAGTATTATAAAACCACCTGGTTTAAGTGGTTTCTGGAGCCCATAAGCTATCTAAATGCCGCCAAGTACTCTGCTAATGAGCAAGGACTAGGTCTGAATTGTATAGAATATAGGCTATATGTGCTTTTTTTTTATTGCTTAGATGGGTGAACGAGCTCACAGCTCACCTGGTGTTAAATGGTTACCGGAGCCCATACCATCTACAACGTAAATGCGCCTTTCACCTTGAGATATGAGTTCAAAGTCTCAGTATAGTTCCAACGGCTGCACCACCCTTCGAACCAAAACGCATTACTGGTTAACGGTAGAAATAAGCAGGGTGGTGGTACCTACTCGTGCGGACTCACAAGAGGTCCTACCACCTGTAAAAGCAACACATTTATCTTGATTTCATTGTATTTCGTACTTTTTAGTCTTTTTGGAACCAATTTTTTCTGTTCAAATTAGTCTATCTGATGTGTATACTAATAATCTGTTCAAGTCTATTCTAATTTGTGTAATCTGTTTTTGCATTTCACAGTGCCATATTAATGGGTGACTCGATGGCCACATAGCTGGCTCCCCTCACTACCGGGCCAAGGATCATGCCTGGTATACCCTGCGATTTGAAGTCAAATGACCTTGCGCGATTGATTCCTGTTTATTTATCGTTCACATTTAGTAGAAATATTATTTTCCCACACTTCTGCAGATATGGTCTTAGGCTCTTAATTTCAATTCCCAAATTTATGGAAAATTATTTTTTCAAATACAATAATAATAAAATACAAAATTCTGTCAGTAATTTTAACACGTCGTATTAAAATTTTGTTCTTCATCAAACCTATTTCCCGAATAAGTTTTCTTCAATTCAGCGATCCACGTTCGGAGGCGCAAATCTAATTACCGGCCCTTACAGATTGCATCACTAATCATGTTAGGGCTGTACGAATCTATATAAAAATAAAAAATAAAATAGATGTGTGGTGTCGTGGGACACCGGATAGGAACGAAGTTCCTTATTATAAAAATATTGATTTTAAGTTCTATTCGAGGTATAAAGAAAATAATTATTCGGGTATACATTTTTTATTTACATTTTTTTTTTGATAAAAATCAAATAAAAACTACTTCACAAAGTTATCAACTTTATTTTATTCAAAATTTATAATAAAAATATGTTATTTTTTGTACGTTATTACAAAGTTAAGTCGTACACTGTGTGCGTTACTAATAAAAATCTTACGTTACGGACGTTTTTTCCCGGTTAGGGTACCCCTCCGCATCGTCCCATAGGGAACTTCGTTACAAAAACCATCATGCATTTTATAACATATGGCCTCAAAAACTGTATATTTTAATAATACCACTAAAACGAACTAAGCGCGATGACGACGAAATCTAAGCTACATTTATATTTTCTCTCACTGTTTCTATTATTGTCTTAAAAATTTTACACATAATCTTTATAGATTGAGATATTTTCAAAGGTCAAAATGAAATTTCACTAAACAATACAGGTGTATCTAATACCGGGTTTACTAATTAAATTAAATCGTCTGAACAAACTAAGGTTTTATTTTCGAAAACTTTTGCAATGTTTTCTAAATTAATGTTCTGCAGCAACACCGTTGTAATGCGCATAAGATAACTTTAATTTTAAAATTATGCTAACAAAGTACGTATTATGGTCCAAGAGGGAATTTTACGGTTGACACTCTGCTGTTTTCTGTTTTAGGGTTGATCTAAAATATTTTATTAATAATAATGGCGTTATAATGATAATAATAAGTTTATTAATAATGAAATAGCGTGATCATTTATATTTTTGTCATAGTTGACTTTTTTTTCATCCATGGATATAATTCAGGTACGGTACAAATTGAACATTTCGAAAAGCAGAGATAAGTTTGAAATATTAAAGAATATTTAAGACTTTGTATCAAAGATGTAGTATACATACAAAGTAACCTTCATATCAAAAATGAGATGAAAAGCATGCTATAAATAAAAATTGGCATATTGCTAATAATTTTACAATAAGCCAAAACGGGGCAAACGAACTCAAATCGTCTCAGTTATTAACCGATCTCCTGAGCACATACGTGACGTAATTAATGCACGTGCCAAATATAGACAAGAAATTCCAAGCTATTTAAATTAAGCCTAATTTATTAGTTTCTAACCCTTTTTTATTGCTTAGGTGGGTGGACGAGCTCACAGCCCACCTGGTGTTAAGTGGTTACTGGAGCCCATAGACATCCACAACGTAAATGCGCCACCCATTTTGAGATATAAGTTCTAAGGTCTCAAGTATAGTTACAACGGCTGCCCCACCCTTCAAACCGAAACGCATTACTGCTTCACGACAGAAATAGGTAGGGTGGTGGTACCCACCCGCGCGGACTCACAAGAGGTTCTACCAGTATTTTCCTTTCTCTTTTTTCCTAGCTTTTTCGTTGATAGAGAAGTACATTTTTGATTAAGATAGTAAAATATCACCATTTGAAAAATAACAGTTTATTTCGGTAGGCAGCCCTAGAGTACATTGGAAGTTAGGCGGTTGGTGGAGTGGGCGGGTCTTGCGGCCAGCGCCGTTCGAGTAATGAGCTGGGCGCCGGAGACAAGGAGTTGTTCATGCGCAGAGATGCCGCTAGGTGTTAACAGAAAACATAGCGAATGGAATTATAAAATCTAATGAAGATAAAACTATTAAAATTAATATTAAAAGGTCTTTGTTAGCTTCTCCTTTGATAAAGCAATGAAGCAACAGATTGACAGTGTAAACAAGAAATAATTTATACCCATAAAAAATAAAACTGATCTTAATATTTTGGTATGACAATATAAGTCTGAACTAGCTCAAATCGTGTGGTACGACTTTTCTTTTTTTTTTTTCTACCTAAGCTGATGGTCTTGAGAGACCATATCAGTGTCGCCGGGCGAGCCCTTTCTTCAATACAAATAGCCTATTTGTAGCGTGCAAGTGTGTTTGACTTTTATGTATTCTGAGTGAAAATTTCCCGCTAATACGGAGAATAAATAACAAATCACACATATCACATACATTTTTGAACTCGTTGATGCAGTAGTTAGCGCTCTTGACCGTTAGACCGAGGGTCATAGTTTCGATTCTCATATCGAGCATACTTTCGTATTCCGAGCAGGTTTGTTTGGAGGTATATATTATCTATATAGTATATATATATATATATATTTAGACCCTTATAAGTATGTATATAAGTCTCTGCCTCCCATAGTACAGGGAATCCTAGTTTTGGACCCGATGACTGTGGGTGATTCGTTTGTTTGTTTGACCAAAACACATTTAAATAATTTTAAGTGTGTAAAATCTAGTGTGTATAATTCGAAGCGTCAAATATTTCTTTTCGATCAAATAATTTAATGTAATTTTGCGAGTCGTGAACATTATGCGTGTCTTCATTTAGAAATAAATCTGTTCGTGATTTGATATAACTCTATTAGGCTGCCCCAATTCACCCAGAATTTGAAAGAATTAAGTTTTACCATATTTTTTTTGTGATTGATGATTTAGTCCTGGAGCCCTTTCCAGTACCACAAGGAGAGATAGGCGAGGAAGGGTTCAACCAGAAGGGGCGAGATTTACTAACAGTTACCCGAGCGCCTCCAAGGGAGACCTAAAAACTCCAAGAGTAGCTGCTTCGCGAATGAATCTACTACCGGATCGGAATCGCGACCCGCTGAGAAGATCCGGTTTTTCCTAATCTAATGTGGACATTCTACGCGTTTTCTTCCAAATCTATGTTAAAAGTTGAAATTCGGGTCCACACTCGAGACTACAGATATTTATCTGGCCGCGGCCCGACTTTTTTAATATAAATGTTCTTTGTTCATGACGGGAGAAAGTTTTAATGAAAATTCAAATAAGGACAACTTTTAACCTTTTGTTTTTTTGGCTAGGCTTTTTCGGTTTTTTTTTTTTGTGTTTCAAGTACCCCCGCGATAAGATCTTGTTTTGTTCGTTTTTGTGTTTTAATTTACTGTGAATGTTTTTTCTCTTATTTTTTGTGGTTTTGTTTGTGGAGCTGTTTGTTCTATTATAAAATATAGGCAACAACGAAATTTAAGCTGGCTATGTTAATACTATGTAATGGATACTATCAAAAAGACGATGATTTTTTCTTTAAAGTCTAACCAAAGAAAAAGCCTACTTTCCATTATAATTATGTCTTTTGAGAATCATATCGAGCAAGATCGAGGGACTGCTGATCAATAGCCTTTGCAGTAGGCACTTGGAAGGAGAAAAATAATAATATATAATGGTATAAAATGTATAATATAATGATAGTTATGTGTTAGATTTTTAAGTTACTAACATAGATTATAAGTAATTATTACTAACAAAATGTTATGGTTTTAAAAAAAAAAAAAACTGAAATAAAGCATTAATAATAATAATAATAATAATAATAATTATAATCTTTAAAGATGTCGTCCAGTTTGACGCGGAAAAAGCTTCAGTATTTTTTTTATTAATATTTGATCGAGCTCACAGCCTACCCTTAAGTTATTCCCGTGAATCTAAAAACTGAAAGCTCACTCAATAATTACAAATATGCCGACTCGTGTTTCCTCATTAAGGCAAAGAATTCGCTTAACAAATGTGGCCTTATTCATTAAAACGTATTTGCGGACCGGCTCAGGGCTCTTGTGCAAATACATCCCACTTTCGAACGAGTGCGTGTTTAATCAAGACGCCCTAAATTATATTATGCTGTAGCGAGGTCCGTTAGTTAAGTTCTAAATATTAGATAGTATGTTTTCCTACGAGTTTTTTAAGTGGCTTGTAGGAGAAGGTATGGAATTAAAAGTTGGGATCATTAAGGTGACTTGAATCAACTTAAGCAATTAAACATCGTGTAATAAAAATCAAACCCGCAAAATTATAGTTGTAAGTCGTCTTGTGAGTCCTCACGGGTAGGTACCACCGCTCTGCCTATTTCTGTCGTGAAGCAGTAATGCGTTTCGGTTTGAAGGGCGGGATTTGCTAATACTGGCCATAAGCAAGAGCGGTATCGCGACCCAACGCGTAAATCCAGCGAGACTTTCAGCGGGTAAAGTAAATCGCTTTAAAAATATGTGATGTTGTCGTCGTGGCCTAAAGGATAAGACGTCCGGTGCATTCGTATCGAGCGATGCACCGGTGTTCGAATCCCCGCAGGGGGGTACCAATTTTTCTCATGAAATACGTACTTAACAAATGTTCACGATTGACTTCCACGGTGAAGGAACAACATCGTGTAATAAAAATCAAACCTGCAAAATTATAATTTGCGTAATTACTGGTGGTAGAACTTCTTGTGAGTCCGCGCGGGTAGGTACCACCACCCCACCTATTTCTACCGTGAAGCAGCAGTGCGTTTCGGTTTGAAGGGTGGGGTAGCCGTTGTAACTATACTGAGACCTTAGAACTATATCTCAAGGTGGATGGCGCATTTACGTTGTAGATGTCTATGGGCTCCAGTAACCACTTAACACCAGGTGGGCTGTGAGCTCGTCCACCCATATAAGCAATAAAAAAAAACATTTAAAGAATTGTTGTGGATTTAGTTAAAACTACATTTACAGCTTAATCTGGCCTTTGTCACTGTCACTATATTATTTACCACTTTTCAAATACTTTATAGTTTTTCACGGGCCACTGAAATAAAAAGGACACAGAAATACACATATATTACGGGATATTAAACCGCAAAATGAGTTTTAATTACACCCTAAAAAAAGATTATCCTAGATACTTTGTTAAAATATTGAAAACAAATTGTTATATAATTTAAAGTAAGAACACATTTTTCGTATTCTAAATAAACCATCCCAAACCACGGACCTAGTTCGACCTGTTCCAAAATTAAAATTCTCAAACGATCCGCACTTTGAAAAATATATATGAGGGTGTTCTTTCATCTTGCCTGGCCACGTACCTGGGTAACCTTAGCCGGGTCGACGGGTTGGGTCGTAAGGGGTCGGGTCTACCCGGGTCGTTATTTATGAGCCTCTCGAGCCCCAAGTGCCCCCTGAATATAAATCCTGGGCCGCGCAAAGACTTAAAATGTAAAATAAGAACGGTATAGGGATCCATTTGGAGTCCCCCGTGTGAAATAGGTCGCCGTTAGTGGATGTGGTTTCCAGTCGAGTGCCAGCATAAATATCCGGATATTTGCGCCAAATAATATTAATTTGCTGCTTTATTATAGTGTCACAATGAATTATTGTAGTATTATCAACCAAACATACCCTAGATTCATTTTAACGAGCAAGCAAACCTTATAAGTATCTAATTTGTAGAAATGCAAAACAACATAGCCTTTCAGTTTAGTTCCCTCAAAACTATTTACAGCAGCGTACATTTAGACTACATATTTCAAGTCAAACTTTAAATTAATTCCCGTGAAATTTTCAGGTTCATATTAAATTATATCAAAAGCGAAAATGGCTTAGAGAGCAACTCAGCAAATCCTTTGTTGGCGGAGCCGCGCTTAGATACAAATTATTACAAAACGTACGTTGTAATCTGCGAAAAACATACGAATATTATGTAATTCGCGTACCTGTACGTAAAGTATGCGCACTTCACTAAAATGTAACGCTTGGTTTAAGTCATTATCTTATAGCGTATTCTGATTAAAGCATTTTAAATATAATAAATTTCATAATAATACCTTTTCCGCATTTCCGCAATCTATTGAATGATGACCGCGACCGCTCTGACACGAGTGATACAACAAAGAAAAAAAATGGATATTATGCATTTGAAGCTTACATACATACTTACATATTGGACCACTGATGGGCGTGACAAGGTTTGGGCCACTAAACTCCGTAATAAAGAAAAAGAAGAAAAAAATCTGTCATCAAATTACAACGGGGAATTTAATTAAGTGATCCGATACGTACCTATGTATGTGTATGTATAATTGAACCTCACTAAAAGTTCTGTCGCTCACAGTAGACGCCCTAATCCCGGAACCGGGCCAGTCAGCTATTGAGACGGCAGGACAGGGCTTACCCAGAGCATATTACATCCATCCCGCTGTCCCCCAGACGCCGGATCGGCGGCCGCCGTCGACGCAACCACCGGTTCCCTCAGTCGCCTTGATGTTGCCGTGCTGCACCCTCCCCAGAGCGGTCGGGGGAACGCGACCTACCAACGATGGCTGGAAAACTGAAAAATTTACAATCTACGCATACCTGCACAACCCAAAACGCTTTTCGCTTGAGCTTCGGACCACACGCTCCACCGTGATGTCGCACACAATCCCTCATTAAAACGACACGGCACAGGCGGACGATTACTGCAACAATTTATACAAAACACGCCGGGTACAGACATTTCAATAACGACTCGTGCAGTCTACGCTGAAAATACATAATTATTTCCCCGAACTTTTAAGGACTTTGGATTTGCAATATATGTTTATTTTTATTTTTATTGCGTGGATGGATGAACGAGCTCACGGCCCACCTGGTGTTAAGTGATTACTCGAAGCCATAGACATCTACAACGTAAATGCCGCCCCCACATTGAGATATGAGTTCTAAGGTCTCAGTATAGTACAACGGCTGCCCCACCCTTCAAATTACAACTCTTTATGCTTCACGGCAGAAATAGGCAGGGTGGCGGTACCTACCCGTGCGGACTCACAAGAGGACCTACCACCAGTAAAAAAACCTGTAAATATGTTTTCAATTTTATGCAATTTTATAAAGACTATAGTCGGATTACAAAATTGTATTTAGCTTATCCCCCTATTTACACGGTATCTGTTCCTTCACACGCTTTAGTAATTAGATCTATAAAAAGTATATATGGTTGCATATTTACATAACAGTATTTACATAACGGTAGGCAGCGGCTTGGCTCTGCCCCAGGCATTGCTGAAGTCCATGGGCGAAGGCTACCATTCACCATTAAGTGGGTCATTACACGCTAACTCCGAAGACATTTATAAACTGTATATAAAGCGATATTATATCGTCTTCCATTAGACTTTAATAAAACACCATAAAACCGTCGGCAGTCGGGACCAGCAAATATCTTATGAAAGAATTTATAATGCGAACGCTGAAAAGGGATAATTGATATGAATTTTCCGACGGTCCCGTAAAACTGGGGAAAGCTTTGTGAAGGGACAAAAGGAATTATAAACAAGGATACCGACCGTAGGAGGGAGTAGGCTTGTGTTTTTGATGAGGGCTTGTACATAAGATTTGTAAAAAAAATATATAGTATTAATGTTTATATTTTGGTTTGTTTTTGGATATCAAGACATACACGCGTACTAGACTGTAGATACTATTATTTGACTATCACTGCCCACCAAAGAAATAAAATGAAAATACATTCGAGTAAATCAGCTATTTTATCATCAGACGGATAACAACTTAGCACCAGGTAGATTATGAAGTTGCCGTGGCCTAAAGGATAAGAAGTCCGGTGCATTCGTATCTAGCGATGCACCAATGTACGAATCCCGCTGGCAAGTACCAATTTTTCTAATGAAATACGTACTTGACAAATGCTTACGATTGACTTCCACGGTGAAGGAATAAGATCGTGTAGTAAAAATCAAACCCGCAACATTATAATTTGCATAATTATGTACTGGTGGTAGGACGTCTTGTAAGTCGGTACGGGTAGGTACCACCACTCTGCCTATTTCAGGCGTGAAGTAGTAATGCGTTTCGGTTTGAATGTCCAGCCGTTGTAACTATACTGAGATCTTAGAACTCATGTCTCAAGGTGTGTGGCGGAATTTATGTTGTAGATGTCTATGGGTTTCGATAACCACTTAACACTAGTTGGGCCGTGAGCTCGTCCACCCTGTATTTGCATTAAAAAAACAATATAACAGTGTGTAAGTTAATAAGAACGTTATGCAGTATATTAGTTTAACTAAATCCCATGGCATTGATCTTTCGAGTGTCGTATTAAATCTAATTAGTATATGTACTTCTAAATTTAACTGATGCTAATATTATCTTTGATTATGCTGGTAATGTCAAAAATAAAATCCAATTTAATAAGAGGTTTTAATAAAGCCGATCCAATCACGCCGGGAATGAGTCCGTTATCTAGGCACAGCTGTGGTTCCGTCAGCATTTTCTTTGTTCTACCAAGGATATTGGAAAACTTTAATCAGCATGTAGCCCTGACTAATTTAATTTGAAAATAGAACGCTAAAACAAGGGTAAAGCTTAATTGAATCTTTTCAGTTTAAGGTAAAGCCTTTTCATTGTGGGGTTATTGTTTAGGACCAAACCTTGAACGATAAACAAGCTATCATTTCTTGGATGTCGGTCATAAATTATGAAATATTACTTCATAAATGTAAATCTATTTTTATTGCTTAGATGGGTAGACTAGTTCACGGTACATCTGGTGTTAAATGGTTAGTGAGTCCATAATCATCACCAACGTAAATACTGCCAAATCTCTTGGAAACATGACATATAGTTTTACGGTATAACGTCTGACCTCACCCTTTAAGCCGAAACAAAGTACTGCTTCACGGCAGAAATAGGCAAGGTAGTGATACTTACCCGTGCGGGTGGTACAGCGTATTGTAAGCCCGTGCTGGTAGGTACCATCAAGCTGCCTGTTTCTTTCTTTCTGCCGCGATGCATTCGGGGGTTCCGGTTTGAGAGGTGGGACAGCCGCTATACATACAGAACAATTTAGACTTTATATCTAAAGGTACAAAGTGGGTTTTGGCATTCACCACTTTAAGCCCGATAGGCCTAATAACCCGGATAAAAAATAGATATAAAAAAAAATTTTGACTATCCTACAATTATATCTTTGACTTATTAAATTTAATAAAATAAGTTTATAAAATCTACATGTGCAAGTATTTTTTATTAAAGTCGAATATACATAGTATAGAGGTATGTTGATAACAGGACGTATTGTATTGCACAATTTGATGTTTATCTGGGACCCTAATGCTGTTAAAGATTCAGTACGCAGGGTGAAGCTAGATAGACTTTCAAATGAGATATGTAAAATTGTACAGCACATTACGTGAATATTAAGCCAAGATACTAATTTAAGTTTAGTACCATTGAGATTAGGTCTGGTTCTTTTTTTTTATTACTTAGATGGATGGACGAGCTCACAGTCCATCTGGTGTTAAGTGGTTACTGAAGCCCATGGACATCTACAACGTAAATGCGCCACCCACCTTGAGATATAAGTTCTAAGATCTGAGTATAGTTACAACGGCTGCCCCACCCTTCAAACCGAAACGCATTACTGCTTCACGGCAGAAATAGGCAGGACGGTGGTACCTGCCCGCGCGGACTCACAAGATGTCCTACCACCAGTAAAAAGTTCGTCTGTGAAGTACCCTTATATATATGAAATACAATAAATTGTTGAAAATATGTTTGTGGGTTAAAAAATAAGAGCTCTCACGTTTCGAGACGAGTACCCGACATGGATGTTGTAATGGATTCTGTTCATGAATTTACCAATTACAACTAAGCCCGTCCGTCTATGCAAGAAGACGCACACATTATCGTTAGCGAGTTATATTATGTTAGAAACCTTTCCGTAGAAACCTTTAAGTGTGTAGCAAGTGTAGAAGTCACAGTAATAAATGAACTACGAAGGAATACGACCACACCTTTTTCTTTGTTATTTACATGAGTGAACTAGCTCACGGCGCACCGAGTATTAAATGGTTACGAGAGCCCGTAGATATCAACAGAGTAAATGCTACACCCATCTACAAAATACATTACTGGAGAACGGCAGAAATAAGCAGGACGGTGACACCTACCCGTGCGGTGTCACAAGACACCTTAACACCAGTAATGAGGCAAATTATATATTTTTTGCTAATTTGATTATTATTCTACGATTATTAATTCACCGTAAAAGTCATTGGTGAGCATTTGTACGTATTAAATTGGAAAAATTTGGTACCAGCCTGCGGGATTCGATCACCGGTACAGTCGTATACATGTGCTCGGGCGTCTTATCTTTTAGGCCACGACGACTTCAAAACTATTTTGCATCCTAGATGTTTGTGTTCTTCAAGCCCTAAAACCTTGTTTATAATGATGACTTATTAATTAAGTATTATAAAATCACACAATGCTGCTATTCGCTTTTTTACAGAAAATAAAATTTATATTTTTAATTGGGACTTATACTTAATTGGCAATATGTTTTCTCACAAACTTTAGTATTTTGAATTGGAGGTTAATTACTTCCAATACACAAATTAGGAAAATTACGCAACGGCACTAATAACTTATCGACAGTCATAATTTCAACAATCTGTATGATAAAAGTATATGATTAGTATAGTCGTATTATGTCACGTAAGACCAATATGTCCCGGTTATAAAATTTATATCCGGCTCGGCCAATCCACATTAGGCGTGACGTCCATCGCAGACGTCACACTTCAAGCTATGAATAATTTCATAAGATTCATAACGGAACTACACTGAAATAGACTCCTGTCTGTCATTTCAATCCATTTTCCGCGGCCCGGTCTCCCGATAACTTATAAATGAGCAATTAAAGTTACTTTCATTACAGTATTCCAATTTCAGTCTATACATTGAAATGGTACAATAAAATTCAATCTCAAACATTTGGTTGTTACTTTTAGATTTTGATTATAACTTTAAATTTGCAGTCAGTAAAGTCAGAGCGGCTATCAATTAGAACCACATTGCAATTGCTTTCATGAGGAGAAGGGAGAAAATAATAACAACATGAATTAAATATCAATAATAAGTTTAAATTATAACTTGTAAGATTGGCTGTTTTAGTTACGTAGCGTTTGATATTATAATACTCAAACATTATGCTCATTGAAAAATGTGAAGTATTAATGTACTATTCTGGTATTAATTAAATAAAATAAATATTAAATAAAGGCTAAAAAAGGTTAAATATTAAATTAAATTAAATAAAGGCTTAGAACCGAACCGGAAAAAACTGAGCTGAGTCAACAATACGTTGCGGATACTAACTAATCTGTTAGACGCTCTAGACACTTTGTCTGCTCTTTATGTCTGTTATTTAGGCGGATTAAGTATTCTAAGCGTTATTTATTTGAAATCCTTGGCTTAAACTTAATATTTATTTATTAATCATTTTCTTTTGATAAGCCACTAGTCTAATTAGCTATTCACTAGAAGATTCGTAAGCAAAAACCGTAAGTGAAATCATTACGAATATATTTTATACGTATTTTCAAACTACACAATATATATTCTACAACAGTAAAAAAGGTTTATATATTATAAAAGAAAAATATCCCTAAAAATTACATATAATGTCAAAGATCCTTTCCGATTAAATAAATCACGGAACCGAAGGCAAATTAAAAGACATCGGAGCCAGAATTGGTACAAATTCCATTTAAAGTACAGAATTAATAATTACTAGATACGGCCGGACAGAAAGGCTGCCATTTAAGAGCGGGCACTGAAGCAGTGCTTCACAATTAGGCATTTATGTTTAGAACTCCTGACAGACGGGTCCGTGGCTAATGTTTTACTGACTGTACTTCATACAGAATACAGAAGGCGTGTAGATAGTGACATTTTATAGAGTTAATTTTGAAAATGTTTAACTATGCAACGATAATTTACATGTTTTTGCTCAATTACTTGTTTTGTTCGGATTGGATTTTACCAGATTACCATTAATATTATTCAACAGATAGGCATAACGTAAGCATCAAGTGTAATTGTGAATAGAACGAACACAGTAATTTCAAATTATTATGTTGTGAAAGTATAGGAATATATTATTATGCAGTACTGATTTGTAGTAAGCAATATGAAGATAATTCTCATGCGGAAAATCGAAAAATTATTTTTTATTATTGATTTGATTGATGATAGTTAATCTTTTAAAATTAGCAATGAGCCCCGAAGGTTAAATAAACTCATCCCTCTATGTGACGCATGTTTTTTTGTTTTTTTTTGTTCGTTAAAACTTATTTTTGAAGCTTCGCCACTTCTACTGCGTCAATGTTCCCGCGACCCAAGCTTTTAGACTTGCACAGTCAGCTTCTAAACTTTAAGCTCCACTCATATATAATTCTAAACCGAGCTTTTGTACCGTGGGGAAATAGCCGAGAGTTGGATAATAAATTATTTATATTCCTACCTCCTGTTAACTGTAGACGGATTAAATACGGAACTAAGATATAATTTAAATGTTCTTCATTTTATGCTTCTTATCTTTATATTTTAAATAAATATTTTATTTCAAACAGTATATTTAAATTATCAGTAATAACGTTGTCATCTTCGGAATGACAAGCCTTGTGCAAAAATTGCTATTTACGTTGAATTGAATACAAAATGTTTCATTTGAAATTAAATCATTATCACCCTTAATCTGCTGTTTCAATTTAAAATTCTCTTAGGTTTTTAGGAATCGGAGATACGATCACGTTCTACGATATATAAGAAAACTGTATAATATTCAAAATAGATGTGAGATTAAATCGTTTATCTTTTTTTTAATCACCATTAGGTATATGAAGATAAAGTGTAGGTGTTTCTACTATATTTATGTATATTAGTTAATATTATTTATTAATTTACATTGCACACCTACTCAATATTTAATATTATATCATATTTAATTACGTATTCTATAACACACTCTCATACAGTACATAAATACGCCAAACAATCATACATTCACAACACTACTCAAAATTATATTATTTACACAAGCATAGTCGGGCGCAACCGCTAGTATGCGGCAAAGACCCCGACTATGTATAACTGCGTACGTACTGGTCGTCGCCTGCGCCACGACTCGGCCGCCGCTCGCGGCCAGTAGTCGGGTTTGATCAACGCTACGCTAAGACTGTGTCACTCCTCGACTTACGCGTACTCTTTTGCTTCGTTACGATTTATTGCTTTCATCTATTTTGTATTATTGTGTTTGAACTTGCTACCGCTTTATCTGTGCCTTCTGTACTCCGTAATTTCTCCTTCTAAATATTGCTATACTATCTGTGATTGGAAATAAACTGTCCATCCAATTACGGACTCGTTATTGTGCCGCCCGGCACTGGTGACCTTACAACTACCATCAACGACTACTACTAAAGTACTACCTAAATCGTCTAAGATCATTTACTCCTCGCTATTATAATTCATGTTTAACCTCCACACATTTACAGCATCTCAATTACTGGCTTATAAGGATATCTATACTAATACATAAATCTACAGTGGTTTTTACGAATGTTCCATTATAACTAATGAACCATGCATCCGATTGACTTGAAACTTGGTATCCATGTAGAAAATACATGTACTTAATGGATAGACTAATATTTATATGAGTTTTGGACTCCCTACACCAGTTGCGGCGGATAGCCTGCCGACCGAGAGGGCTGGTGGTCGTGGCGCCGACGACCGCCGGTCTGGCGTCCCGAGGAGGAGGGTAATGGGAGAGATGTGCTCCGCACTAAACGCTTCACTTTCCTCCCTTTGCCTCTTCATGAGTTCTGTCTCATGCGAATTTTGGACGTTGGTTGTTGAGCGAGAGGAGGTTTTAGTCAGTTCGACTCTGACATGCTCCGCCCTCCATCCCCAGTGGAGGGCGAAAGACCGGCGATTTCCTCATAACAAAAAAAAAAAAAACACCGGTTGGGTTAATGATGAGAATTTTTGTGGGGGTGAGAAATAATAATGTTAAATGCCCAGAGAAGCGGGCGGATACAGCTAGTTGCTTATAAAATATCTTTACAAAAAAAAAGACTAAGACAAAAATATGTTGAGGAGAAACTATTACTCAATAAACATTCCAAACAGAAATCTAAACGGCATTCGTATCGCGTTCGACGGGCGCCAAATTAGGTTTTCACTTAAATTAAACGCCACTCCAATGCGACCCATTGTACCCACTAATTAATTCCTTTCCGAATAAATATCTAAAAACTGGGTCGAAAAACGAAAAAGCATCTGAATATCTCGAGCGAAACATCGGGTCTCGATTGAATCAATTTAAACTCCAGCCGAAAATCTCATCGGCAAGGGTCCGTCCCTAATTATACCGCGGAAGGACTGGGTACTAAAAGGGGCAAAGTTAAATATTCGCAACACGAAAACAAGTACCGAACAAAAATAACCTCTATTCGATTGACAAAACGGATTAAGTTCCATTTTTTGTTTTAATCTCCTGCAAATACAAGTTTGGCCAAGTGTAATCGTCTGTTGCGGGCAGGGGGTGGGATAAGGGTATCCAAAATGGCGTCGGTAAGATTTTGTTAGGTAATATTTAATTAAATCTTCGTTATTTATGGAACAGATGTCGTGTGCATTTGATTTATCGTTTTAGCGCATTATGTCCAGCTGTAGCATCCAACGTCTGGAGTGTTTATGCACCAAACAAGTACAAAAGCCATAGCATATGATCAGACTAATAAATTCTTTCTCAAATGTTAATTCAGGAAATGGGCACAAATCTTTTAAAATGACTACTACTCTCGTTGTTTAGGAAAATGTAGTTTTTTTTATTGCCCTTGTAGGCAGACGAGCATACGGCCCACCTGATAGTGAGTGGTTACTGTCGCCCATGGACTTCAGCAATGCCAGGGGCAGAGCCAAGCCGCTGCCTACCGTAGATTTTTTTAAAGTTCGAAAGTTTATGCGTAGATGATTAATTAATGGCTTACATTCTTTTTCACGTATATTATTTAGTTTTTCTTGTTAATCAATAGAATTTGTGTATTTTATGTTAATATTATCTATAAATATTTAACATTATTAATATATGTAGTATTTTTAGTAGATAAAACAATCACCAGAAAGATACAAACAAATTGGGGCGGTATAATGTAGGTAACATTAGATAAAGCCTTTTTAGACCAACACAACCGAAAGCGTATAGTCGACCTCTTTCAAGTAACCTCTGCGGGATCCACGTAAAAAATTAGGGCATCCCACCCCCTAAACCCCACACGATAACTCACCCGCCACGTGCGGCCCTTGAGAAAAATAGCTCGAAAAACAGACAAGATTTAACCGGGCCCCGTTTTTATGGGTTAATTTCGAGTGACGAGATAAACGATACGATATTGTATTTTTTTTGTATTGCATTTGAAATTCCTAAATATTTCTAAATATCTACGAGTAATAGATGAAATTTATTATAAAAAATTCTGAAACTAAATAACTGGTTTCGCATTGCTTGTGTCTTCCAGCAAATATGTACGCACTATTTGATAAACCGAATGGAGATAATTTCATAATAACACGTCTTAAATGCTACAACAAAACATACAGAAGATCCTCTCTCTCTCTCCCTCTCTCTCTCTCCCTCTCTCTCTCTCTTTCTCTCTCTTTCTCAGAAAACGTGTTTTAACAACATCAGAGAACGTGTGAAATGCTATTTTGCATCGACTAGTCGGAATCGGTTAAAACGGTAGACCCTTACGCGTGTCGTTAATCTAAGCAAATGTACCGATCCCGGGAGGCCCACCTAACTGTTTGATGTTTCAACTCGCACAATTTCGACAAAAAACTTTGTTTATTTAATCCCTCGGACTTTTACATTATACGCACGGCACAGAGTAGACGGTCCGGCTGGCTTTCAGAGAAATAATGGCGAGGTTCTAATTTAGACGATGCCAAACTTTCGATTGAAGGTTTTTTTTTTCGGTTCGTTATCCATTTCGTTAAGTGGCTGAGAGTCGGTCGAAATTGTAAGTTTTTAATTTAATTAGTAATTCTATTCTAGATTTTGTCGAGGCTCGTTTTACTTCTGTCGCGATGATTATATTGGGCACAGAGCTGGTACATACGAAATTCTCTTTTGTACGGCTCACTTTCAGCCCTTGCTTTTCTAACTTTTACGAGCGACATTAACGACTCAGCGATTTCTGTTTATCAAACACCGTGTGCCCATCAATCTATAAATATAAATAAAATTGGAGTGTCTGTTTGTAATATTAAAATAACCGCTTTTTACTACATGCATATGAATATATATACGGTACACACACTAAAATAACATTTTTTTAAGTATTTGTCTGTCTGTCTGTTTGTTCCGGCTAATCTCTGGAATGGCTGGACTGATTTTAAAGAGACTTCCACTGATAGGTAACTGATGATATATAATAAGGAGTAACTTAGGCTACTTTTTTTAGATTAGCTTCGCCCCGCAGCGTCACCTGCGGTACGACAATAACCGCGAGTAACATATAAAAAACAATTGCTGTTCGTTAGTCTCGCTAAAACTCGAGAACGGCTGGACCGATTTGGCTAATTTCGGTCTTGAATTATTTGTGGAAGTCCAGAGAAGGTTTAAAAGTTAGATAAATATGAAAATGCTCGGAATTAAATAAATATGTATAACAAATTTTGTTTTTCCTTTGATGTGTCCCCCGTCGGACGGATTCCTTTTGTTTATTTTAAGTTTATTTTATACAAAAGTTTAGGTCTTTTATTTATCGATTGAGGCACTACGAAGTCTGCCAGGTCAGCTAGTCAATAATAAAATTTAACGTTTCCGAAGCAAAGCGAGGGTGGGTTGCTAGTAAAAAATATTTTTAAATGATTGATACACGGACAAACATATTCAACTGTTTTATATAAGTGCATTTATTATAACCTATCAAAGCACATCCTTAGTCTACTTTAATTGAATATGCAATTTCGAAAAGGGCACATGTCGCATATTTTGTCAAATACGTTTTTTCATATACATGTAGTTTTGAGGCTTACCTACGCCCATTTTATAACAATTCCAGTAATTTTCAATTGCTAATTAACACTAAATATATTTTAAATTTTACACTGCTTTAGAAAATAATCAGTTTTTTTTCATTTCCTGAACATTTTACATTTTCAGAGATGTACCCTTTTCGTAATTGCATATTCACTATTTTAGTGCGTATTTTACTAGTAACACTCAAACAACATGTCTAGATCTACCTGAATTGTGTTGAGATCTGGTGTCAGCAAGGTGAGTATAATCGAAGATGTCAGGTGTTGTCGACGGATAACCCTCCTCCAGTGCTCTGCCAAATTGGACTCACCCCTCAGAATAATTAATTAATTTGTCTTGTAGGTATGCCAGCTAGTAAGTCGTACGCGGAGCTAAAATTTATTACTACGATTTTGCATGCTTATTAAAATGCAAGATGCGCTCTATGGATTTCTGTGTTTTTGTCTTGCAATTAAAAATGATAATAAAGAACATACTATGTGTTTTATTTTTCTTCTTCAAGCCTATATTCAGTGTTATTATCGTATGTAAAAAAAAAACTTTTTCTCAATCCGAATTGGAATTTCAAAAGCTTTAATATATCTATAGAGCTCACTCACAATAATAATGTCTATTGATTGCAAATCTAAGATCAATATCTAAGTTTAGATTAGTTTTTTGGAGTTTACTCCTTTAGAATCGATTTACATATATAGGCCCGGGGTATGAAAATTATGGGGACCAAAATCGTACTAGCATGTCACACGAAATGCGTTATGCGCCTGATTGGCTCCTGATTGCGTGATGCGTGCGCGCGCCAATCAGGAGCCAACGCGCGGCCGCGTTATCGCAGGTGACGCCGGGCTGCTGCGCCGGCAGTCCGCCACAAAGCCTCGTACTGATCGCGCGTTTCTCTCATTATTGTATTTTCATATATTTGTTAGTCGTTTGTTTTGTGTCTCGTTAATTTGTTAATAATCTGTCGTGTATCGTGTTGTCGTAATATAGAACTATTTCTCGTATTGTTTCGTTTAATTTTTTATATCCAGTAAACTCCAGTCGTGCGTCGGAGCGGACACACACACTTTTTTTTTTGTTGCAAGTTAGATTTGCTAAAATTATTATATAGGTAAATTATGCATTGAAACTGTTCTTGCAAATAGATACCGGCGATGATTTTTACTAGAGAAATTTCGGCATTATGCTGAGGTGATCGCCAATTCACTGCAAATTTTTTTTTTTTTTTTGTAATTTTTTATTTACTGAACACATATGATTTTCCTTCCTGCTTAGCAGTACGATGCAGTTAATTAATTCTGCTAGCATTTTCTAGGCAAAATATTTCATAATAAAATATAATAAATATATATAAATATAAATATAATATATATTATTTGTGTTATATTTATATATAATTATATATAAATATAACACAAATAATTCGCATCATACTTAACTGGTATACTTAACAGTAGATTGTAGGGCAGTATTGTAAAAAAAATTATATTGGATCGAAATAAATAATCATATATGAACGTATAAATATTATTTCTATTATTAAGACCCTTTGCCTGTTATAAATATGTTCAACGACAATCAGACTTAGAGGCATAACAGGAGTCATACGTCGGAGCTGACACTTGATTTATAATTAGTAAAACCCGGTCCGCTTTGCTGACCGATCTTTAATCTGATTGTGATCGCTACCAAATTCGTATAATCAACCGCTAGGCCAATATGAAGATTTCCTAAGAAATCCTTACACAACATAGAAACATCGGCTCTTCTTTTCCCACCTATTCACTGGCAGCCTAAGGCTATTCCAGCTACGCTGGGACTGGTAGTTGAGCTCACAAGGCTGAGAGAGCTTACTATGACCGGCCCTAGCTAAAGCAGTGCTTTCGAGTCGCAACCGCTGGACCGGAATCGCGACCCACTGAGAAGATCCGGCGAGAAACTCTTATTTTAAAATATGTACACTACTAAAGTTTATCAATAACTACCAAAACAAAAAGGAATATATTGATAAAGAGATCGACACCTCCTACGTATAATATTGTAACTGTATTTCATCAAATTCACAGTATTGCAATTCAAAGATATGCAAGCAGATTATTGATGACAGTGAAGTCAAATCAGTTCATTTAAGAATCAAAATTGGCATACAGATATATATTTTAGGAATGGAATTTTACGCTATATAACTACGGTAAAGATGAACATACGATAATATGCACTCTCAGTATCTTTGGTTCTATTGTAAATAATATTTCTTTGATTAAATGAAATGATAATCTATGTTATAAAGTATTTAAAAATCTAAAAATGTCATTTTCGTAAATTTGTTGGTTACGATTATATATATTACGTTGTAGGTGTCGAGATGTAGGTACTGAACTATTTTATATTAGTATATTTGTAAGTAAATCAGATTATAAAATTTCGGATTAAAAGCGCACTAGAGGTAGGCTCGTGACAACATAGATTTGAGGGTAGATTGATCGTCATTCGAATCTCAAGCCCCACGTTCCAACTTTGCAATGAAACGCACGTTTGTCTACGAATTCTTTTGATCATAATTACGTGGTTATATTGAAAGATACTTCGAGATATTTATTAGTCTATAAAATTCGAATCCAACACTCGCACATAGCACGAACGTGTCATTACTCAGCATTACTGCTCAGCCACCCGGTGGATAAAGAGGGGGACCTATGTATTTAACGTCGCGTCACAAGGGCCTCATCTGTATCGACCACCTTTTACGACGTAAACACTCGTTTTACGCGACGGCTCTCAAACTTTTTTGTCAAATAACGAGTTAATGTTAATGAATGTTAATGATGAGAATCTTTGTGTGAGTGAGAAATAATAATGTTAATTTAAAAAATATCCAGCGAAGCGGACGGGTACAGCTAGTTTGTGTATAAATCATGCAGGCTAGTATCCAATTTTCTAATACGTGCTATACACACGTTCACAAATTACTGCCATTATAGTAAGAAATGACATCGTGTAATAAAAACTACTCTCACCAAAATTATATATATATATATAATTTTTTTTTTCTTGCTTAGATGGATGGATGAGCTCACAGCCCACCTGATGTTAAATTTCGTAATGACTATACAATTAAGATATAGACGATACAATTGAGATGTATGGATATGCGCTCTGGTAACCACTTGATGCCAGGTGGACCATTCGCCCGCCTACGCAATAGAAAAACCGTCCAGATTTCTCGATCACGTAAAAGTTAACTCAAATTTGTATTGAGTTGGAATAGCACCCCTAGCAGCAAACGAATGGAAGCTGTTCCAACTCTATACATATTTGCGCCTAACAGCGCTCCACATAAACGTCAGGTTTTAGCCCCGTTAACTCACCTACTCGCCCGGTGACGCTGATATGGTCTCTCAAGACCATCCGCTTAGGTAAAAAAATAAACTCAACATAACTCACATTTCCTCATCCTGGTATCATTCTGATCTTATTTTATACCAAAACATTAGTAATTTTAATCACGCATCACGTCCTGTACTATCAACATTTTCGTTAATATTTTCGAGGGCACGAAAAAATTATCATCATAGTAAATACTGTAACCAGCTAGGACGATGGAACGTCCATCCGGCTTATCCTGACATGTCGATTATGAACAAAAAGTAAAATTTGAGAACCATCGCAATAACCCACAAGGGTAGCCAGGGGATGCAACCGACAAATCGCCAGCGCTCGCGGGCAGGCACGCAGCTCCGTTTGCAAGACGCATCCTCCTAATCAAACCCCCCTACCCCCCCTTTTACATATAAGGATAGTTAAACTCGCCCCCGTACTGCTGCGAATTGCTAGGTTTTATGTCTTTTCGTAAACAGAGGGCTTCTGAATTTAAATGCGTCGCTATGCAAATGAGTCTGGTCGAAATTTCATGTCTGATTACAAGTTATCAGCTATTACCGTACGGTTTTGTTGGTGGACAAAAAAAAACGAGAGAATACCAAGGAGTATTATTTGAGGGGGTTTTGAAATAGCATCTACCCTAGAAACTAAGAGAAATCCATTTAGATTCGGTGTGCTGAACCTACACGGTCTAAAGGGTGAGGCAATCGCAGTATTTTAAAACGGAGATTACGACCTTCGAATTCATGTCTCAAAGTAGGTTGTGGCCTTTACTGATGTCTATGGGCTCCGGTAAATATTTAAGGCTGGATAGGCCGTGACTTCGTCCAACTGTTTTAGCAATAAAAAAAGTAGTACATTACTTAAATTAAGACATGAGGTTTTAGCTTGAATTATAATGTGTGCTGGCTGTCTCGTCTTTCAAACCGAACTGTATAACTACATCGCAGCAAAACTAGGCAGAATGGTATGGACAGGTTAGGAATATACCCTACCACTCAGTTGGGTTCATCACCCTCACATTAAATAACCAGAGACGAGCCATTTGTTCGGGCAAATAATAATAAAAAATACGTAATGAAATTTCCTTTTTCCAGATTTGCCTGAAGGAGAACATCCTACGCAATATAGACGAAAACAAACCCTGGGGGTGGCAACCACAGCTCCATCGACCCCCGGATTATACCAGAAGATAGTTAAAGCCCACCCTGAGTAAATTCCGCCCGACAATAAAAGGGGTTTTGTACCTTACTGCGGCTCCCGAAGAAAAATGCGGCTAAGCGTATTTTTACCGTTGTCTAGATTTTCTAAATAGAAACAATTCAATCAAAATTTCACATGAAAATACAATTAAGGATTAAAATTTTAGGCTTTTCACGAAATGAACAATTAACAGAAATTCGTCAAACACGTACAAATGAAAATAGACTTTATCAAATAAAAACTAGCTCATTTTAGTGGCACTATTAAAAGCCTTTTATACCATTCTAATTGGGTTTTTGTGAGAAAAATCTCCGATTTGTGATAAATTAGGTTCTAATTGGGTTTTTGTGAGAAAAATCTCCGATTTGTCTCATACTCCCTTTTCATCGCAGAGCCACAGCTTAGAATAAAGGGATGTTTTTGTTATCTTGAGGATTGGCTAATTTGACAATAACAAAAGGGTTCCCGTTTCGGGAATTGCGTTCAGAGATGATAATCAAAAGGCTTTTTTGTTTTCATGTTAAAAGGAAGGTTTTGTTATTTGCCAAACGGAATAAATAAGGGTCTAATTACGTTGACTGTGCGTTGCTTTTGTTCTCATTTATTATGTAAAATATGAAGACATTTATTAAAATATTGTAATTCAGAAACCGCTTTTTAATATCAAGAGAGACTGTTCTGGAAGTTTTGACTTGTGTTTCATAATTAGTTAACGGTGTTTAGAATAGCTAAGCTCTAATAGCATCAGTGGCTGAATGAGCAAGTCTTCCAGGGAATCGAATATGCAGTCGACCCTACTTAAATGTTAAGACGCTCAGTGTACTCGTATCGAGCAAAGCGACTACATCAGTGTTCAAATGCCGCAGGAGGGGTACCGATTCCACAAACAAAATAAGCTACTGAGTTTCTCGCCGGATCTTTTCAGCGGGTCGCGTTTCCGATCCGATTGTAGATTCTGCGAAGCACTGCTCTTGCTAGAGCCAGTGTTAGCAACACATCCGGTTTGAGCCCCGAGAGCTCATCTACACGTTAGGGTGAAGCTGAAATAGCCTCTCAAGGCTATCAGTATAGGTAGGGAAAAAAGAACACAATACTTATATAAACACCCGTTCAGAAGTGATTTAGACAATAGAAGAATAATATCTATATACATAAAAATAATTGCTGTTCGTTAGTCTCGCTCGAGAACCGCTGGACCGATTTGGCTAATTTTGGTCTTCAATTATTTGTGGAAGTCCAGAGAAGGTTTAAAAGGTAAATAAATATGAAAATGCTCGGAATTAAAAAAAAATATCAATTTTGTTTTTCCTTTGATGTGTCCCTCGTCGGACGGATTCCTTTTGTTTATTTTAAGTTTGTTTTATACAAAAGTTTAGGTCTTCTATTTATCTATTGAGGCACTACGAAGTCTGCCGGGTCAGCTAGTTGTGTAATAAAAGTCGAATACGCTAGTAATATTGTTTTCGTAATTTATTCGTATTTATGGGGTTTTTGAGCACACACAACACGCCATAATTGCCCACCAGTAAACTTATGCTTCTAAATAAAAACTTTTTAGATCAATCTGTCAAAATTTATCACAAATCACTTAAAACTCTAATTGCGTAAAGTTTATTCTAAAAACGTAGTGTTCAAAGTTGTTATACGAACAGATCCTATAATAAAAAAAAGCACCGTAATCAAGTTTTAAGAACTCTGAGAATCTAATACGATTGATACCTTTCAGATTCGCTTCTTCAGTCGGTTGATCGGAAGCCTTGCAATTTTTGTCTCTTTCATTTAAAACCTTTACTCATATTGTCTTTATTTGTATAAACAGCTAACACTCGTGTTGCGTAACAAAGATTTGACGAAGATCCGTGATGTCTCTCGGATCCGGTGGCTGTTAAAACATTATTGTGAAGAATTCGCCAAAAAAAAAGTCAACTTGTGTGTGCGTCGAAGATATTTTAGACGTCAGTTTTTAGAGCTCCTACAAATGTTGACCTCACTAGTAGACGTAAGGAACATCTTGGTCAATACTATCTGGTAATGAATGCATGCTCTCTTCTGTTTCAAATAAAGAAACTGCGATCCAAAGAATTTTGCTTTTAAAACGGCATATTTTTTTATGTTAAGAAAAATATATATTTCTACATTGAATAGAAATCATTCCTATTTGTCATCAGTCCTATTTTGGGTTTTAAGGAAGATGTAAGGTAGCATACTACGGATACCGTGGACGGCTACGAGAACAAACGAGTCCATTCTAAGGCAGCTAAACATCCGAAGAAGGCCCTCTTCCATCTGCCGGGAACGTGTTATGAACTTCTTCGGACACATCATGCGGTCTCCCAGACATGAATTAGAGATGCTCATAATTACGGGTCGCATAGAGGGCAAGCGCGCCGTCGGCAGAACACCAGCCAGATGGTCAGATCTAGTAAGAAAAGCACTTAGTGGTATTCTGTACCATGCGATCCATGCCACCCATGAAGAACGTCACATGTGGTCGTGAACCTCAGTAGTGAGGGAACGATATAGAAGAAGAAGGTAGCATTTCTAGTTTGAAATCTTTTTAGCTATACATTCTATAAAACAGAATGACTCTTTCATTTCACTCGATTTTTTGGTGCTTATGCTGTCATTTAACACAAAATATTTCTTCTACTATCCACATTGAAATGTCTTATAAAATGCACTCTGAAACAGGATCGAATAATGAAACCAGCTAAACAGGTCCGTAACGGGTCTTACAGATCAAACAGTTGACCCTTGACCTGAGAAACCCGTGCCCTTTATTACACCACTGCAAACTAACAAAAGACAGTTTTGAGGTCACACAAACAATTACCACAGCTGACGCAAAGGATACAACAATAAAAAAATAAAACGCCAATGCAAAAACAAACTACAAAGTTGTACGTGAACTTTCATTGAGTGTCAGCAGCGTAAATACATTGTAAAAATGATAATGACATTGAAAATTAAAAGCCAATTTATCGTCCCATTGACCGGGCGAGTGCTCGTGACCGAAAAAAAAAAAAGAACTCGACGCTTCCAAATAAAAACATTAAACTGCCGGCACTGACATTATCCTATTACGTCATCATTCCATTCATGAAAACGATACGAGAAAAAACAATTGCATCGGAACACGTGTTAAACGAGGCCATTAAGCGGCGCTCGTCGAGAAATATTAATTATTAATTAACGCGCTTTCGACGAATTAAAATATTTTTTTATTGGCGCCGAAAGGCAAAAAGTCGGGAGTTAATTCTGCGACCGCGGCGGCATTGTTTGCGGGCCGCTTGCATAAAAACCGGTAACGGGACCGTAGAAAAAATACAGACAGAACGTACTGCGAAATAAAAAGCGGGCGTTTCGGGCACCCCGTGATTTAAAAATAAAAAAAAAACCCTCGGACGTCCGTAATGAAATCGAAAGGCGGTTTGTCGATACCCATTGGAAAAACGTAAAAGAGCACCACTTTCGCGTGTGAGAATTTCGGTTTTTTTTTTGAAGTGAAACTTCTTTATCGGCGTTGGAAAAAAATTTACCGTCACATTTTTCGGTTACGCGTCACATTTTTCCGTTACGCGCCATCTGTTTTGTATTCATGTCTATGATAATAAAATCCTTTTGTTTAAACTTTATCTAATTTAACTTTTTTGTATTCATGTCTATGATAATAAAATCCTTTTGTTTAAACTTTATCTAATTTAACTTTATTTAACCAATTTCTAGAAAGTTGCATGTAGATCATTTTTCGAAAAATAAGGCCATAAAGAAGTTTCACTTCTTACGTGTGTACACTAGTACACGCACACATTTTTTTCTTTCTTTATTTGGTTTCGGTTATCGAAAACCGGTTTCTGCATTGGAATTCGGTTTGTGTTACGTGCGTTTAGTGATGTCACAAACTCTAGACAGTGGTACGAAATTAAACGATTGATAAAAGATTGAACAAGCACTTCACTGGTTCTGAAAATACCGTAAAGTTATATAAGATTCAGTATTATCCAGCATGTCCTCTTATCATGGTGCCCCGGGATTTTGTATGCGGCCTCATTTCTTAAGGTAGGCTTTAGAAGGCAAATAGTGTTTTTTTTTTTTTTTTTATGATTGAAAGATTACTGGTGGCCCGGAGGCCTTTCCAGTTTCACCAGGACACGTAACAGCTCAAGAGTAGCTGCTTCGCGAATGAATCTACCACCGGATCGGAATCGCGACCCGCTGAGAAGATCCGGCGAGAAACTCAGTGAGCTGATTCATGGGTTAGGTTGCACGGCGAACTCTTTGTCGAGTTCGACGAGTACGGTTACCGAGGTCCCTAAGCCTGCTCCTAGTGTTAGAGCTGAAGGCGTCTAATGCAAAGGTTATTGGATCTGATGGATCCGTAAGGACGTGTCTAGGGCGTCGACGGTGACTGGCTCCTGCGTGATCAGGATTCGGGGAGTAGTCAGCGGCGGCAACGATAAGGCGATTATCATGACGCATAGCCTTATCGAAGTACCGTTCCGACGCTGACTTCATGTATTTCTGGATAGATTCGAGGCCCAGGTCGTCGTGTAGGTCAACGTTCCTCACGAACCACGGAGCTCCGACGGCTAACCTGCAAAAGCGGGATTGTAAAGATTGGAGGGTGTCTATGTGTGTGCGGGCCGCATGAGCGAACACCACACTCGCGTAAGTCATGACGGGCCTAATGCAAGTTTTGTAAAGTGTCACCTTGTTCCGAAGGGACATTTTACTCCGCTTACAGATCATGGGCAAATAGTGGTGTCTTTAGACGGCTTCATACATAAAATTGAAGTACATGTACCCACCTAAGCTACGAGTATTAAAATTGCGATGAAAAATCACAAAATAGAAACCTTTCGTATAAAGAAATGTAACTTAAAGCTTATCAAAAAATCTTGTGAAAAATCAAAACCAAAAAAATTAAGTTTTGCTGCCCCAATAAATCAAATTTCTAAATATCTAAACTCACATGCGCCAAAGAAAACGGCTAAACAAATAATAAATAGAAAACAGAATGAATGGACTTATAACGTTTTACAAAAATCAAAAACAGCTCAGCAAAACAAAACGGCTCAATTTTAGAAACTTTACGCTAAAATTATCCGAATAATGGCCTATTTATTTTAATTAAAGCACTAATTAACAGCTCGGGTGCGGACGGCCGAATTGCTCGGCGTTTTTGACCAGAAGCTTAGGCCGGCGCGTACAAAAAAACATTCTTGCACGCTCCATTAATAATAATTTTCCCGACAATTCTTAAAGCTTAACTTTTTTTTTTCGAAACGAAAAAACTCATTTGACGTTACTCAGTAATCCTTAAAAAGAGTAGGTACGCAGGGCCGTGAATTATAGAATTAACCAAATCTAGATTAACACCATACTCATATAAAATATTTTTACGTCTAGCTAACTTAAACTAAAGCGTTTATAACTTATTGTAATAGGTTGGGAAAAAAGTTCCTTCGCATTTTTTAAGAAAATTCACATTTTTTAATATGATTTATTCACATTTAACTAAAGTATGTAGGTAACAGTTTGTTCGATAACTTTTTGCCATCTTGTAGGTAGTGACATGATCCCATTGCTATAGAAATTTTGGGGCTTCTGATCAAAATACCGCGACAATTGGTTTTGGCAGTCCTCTCGTGATGTTAACCTGACACTGCCTAAAGAATTCTGAAGAGACCGAAACAGGTGGAAATCTGAAGGTGCAAGGTCAGGACTATACGGCGGATGCATTAACACCTCCCAGCCAAGCTCTCTTAATTTTAGCTGAGTGGCTAAATTGTGTGGAGTCCTAGCGTTATCATGATGAAAAACCACCCTCTTCTGTTGAATAATTCCGGCCGCTTTCTCTCAACTTCTTGCTTTAATCTCATCAATTGTTCACAGTAGATTTCAGAATCGACGGTCCTGCCTGGTGGTAACAGCTCATGATGAATAATGCCCTTCCAATCCCACCACACACACACAGCATCACCTTGTTGCAAGTTAACCCGGGTTTCGCCAGAGTCTATGAAGCCTGACCGGCCTTTGACCACGACTTTTTTCGCACATTCTTGTCGTACGTGATCCAATTTCACCACCGGTTATCAGCTTCTTCAAAAAATGGTTCAGTTTCATTTTGTCGTAATAAAGAATCACAAATGAGTACACGGTTCATTAGGTTTCTTTCAGTGAGCTCGTGAGGTACCCAAATATCGAGCTTTTTTGTGTACCCAGTTTTTTTCAAATGCGGCAAAACTGTTTTGTGGTCAATTCCCAGTACTTCAGTTACGTCGTAACTACTGATATGCCGATCTTGCTCCACTCTTTCAAAAATGGCATCCATTTTATCCGTAATAGGGCGACCAGAGCGACGTGCATCTTTGACATCAAAATTTCCAGATTGAAAACGCTTAAACCAAATTTGTGCTACTCTCACGGACACTGCACTAGGTCCATAAACATTGCAATTTTTTTTCGCGGCTTGCCTGGCATTTTTCCCGTTTTTGTAGTAAAATTTTAAAATGTATCGAATTATCGAAAAATCACACATTCTCCTAATTTGAATTTGGAATTATCTTCTTTAAAATTAAAAACTTTTAATGATAACAGAACCAGCCAGATATAAACAGTATAGCCAAAGAGATTTTATTACAAGTGCATGCATACTATAATGGGCAAAGATTTTTTCCTCAACCTATTATGTAGGTATCTATTTTCTTCGGTTATCGCGAGACATGGTTAAATCTACTTTTTACTTATAAAATACTTTACAGTTTCAGCGCTCTTAAATTCGACAAGTTGAATATAATAAAATGACAATAATTAACGCGAGATTATACCTCAAAATGGAGTTTCAATTATTATATTTAATTAGAACATAGTGTAAGATGCTATATAAAATAATGTTAATTTGGATTCATTCAATGTTAGGTGCTTGAGTTGTGCTTATCAACGCACTGCGGATGCCCATATAATTAAAAAAGCAAAAAGGAACTCATTATACTTCAGCAGCGTCAGCTACCTTTCCCTTCGAGCCACCCTCTAACATAATAACCCTCCCACTCCTACCCCGGGTCATAAAGGGCGTCCCTTCGAAATATTCTTTCAACGAAATTCGACACCGTCCCTACGGAACAAAAAAGAAAACGCCACATCACGGTACCGTTTTTAATTTTAACCCTAACGACGCCATTGAAGGCATTTGACGTCGGACCATTACGCTGTCACTATCTCGTGCGTGCATCTTCGCTGAATGGAAGGGAAACGCTCTGAAAAAACAAGGATATGAAGAGTCACGCGGCGGGCGTGACGAACCCAACTATTTGCTTAAGCAATTTTTGAGACGGATTTTATATGTGATATTCGTTTATTATTAAACTTTATAATAACTTTTTGTTTTAATTAATCCTATGGCACATGGTTCATTCTGTAGAAATAACCACTTTCGTTCATCCAAAGTGATTTTTTAATGCTCTGAATGTTGAGCTAGCTCAAGTGGTGGTGATTAATTTCCAGTGCTCTTCACAATATGAATCCCACCACCGACTTTAAAACATGATCTTCTAACGGCTGCCCCACCGCTTAAACTGGAACAAATAACTGGTTCACCACAGAAAAAGCTAAAACGGATGTATGTACCTAACCGTGCAATAAATACCATCCTAGTTACGGAAATTTAGTGATTCGGCAGGCTTAAATTATACTAGCCTTTCCAAGTGATTTCGCTGACGTTTTCGTAGCAAAAATAAACCCCTCCCGAAAAGTATTTCCTGGCTGAGAGATACCCTATATACTTTTCTGTATCCTCAGTAATGGGTATGCTGTATATAACTTCATGATGATCAGCTGAGTAGTTAAGACGTGAAAACGTGACAAACTTCACAAATTCACACATGCATTTATAATATTGGTTATTACAATTAAAATCAGTTACACCTTCCTTCATTACGTGCTAAGCAGGTATTACATTAGATAAATATGTCCCAGATTACTTAATTTGAAAACCGGTATCGTTGAATCGCATGCAATACAAGTTTTTTTTTATTTTTTTTATTGCCTTTGTAGGCAGACGAGCATACGGCCCACCTGATGGTGAGTGGTTACCGTCGCCCATGGACTTCAGCAATGCCAAGCGTAGAGCCAAGCCGCTGCCTACTAAGTACAAATAACGTGTTATCATTTAGACCACGTCAAAACAATACGTAGACTATATCGAAAAATTGTATCACGAGCTTTTTTTAAAATTTAATACGCGCTAAGTTGTTTTAAAATACGCAAATACGTCACGAAGAGTGTATGTATGTATAAGTTAAACATCACGAAAAAGCCATGCGTGAATTTCGGCTCGGCTTATTCAACTCCATAGTACGATATTAATATTAATACGGCGCTACGTGATTTGCATTTTAGTACTTGACTCCCCCCTGTGCACAGTCTCGAGCGGAAAACTCAGAAATGATGGACACCCAAGTAAATGGCCCGAGAAAAATTACGCTTGTCGGCTACACGCCGGAACCAAGAGCGCTATGCAAAATACTCGGGCGCGGTTGTAATTTTGATGTGCTAAAAATTATACATAATTACAAATGCAGTAATGCGTTTCGGCTTGAAGGGTGGGGCAGCCGTTGTGGCTTGAGACCTTAGAACTTATATCTCAAGGTGGGTGGCGCATTTAGGTTATGGGTGTCTATGGGCTCCAGTAACCATTTAACACCAGGTGCGCTGTGGGGTCGTCCAGCCATCTAAGCAATAAATAAAAAAATAGTTTTAGAATTCAAAAATTCTAATATCTAGTAATACTTTCCGAGTTTTTAATTCAATTGAACGTTGCAATTGGTATTATTTTAGGCCGTGGCAACTGATTTCACGTTCAAGGATCAGATCGATGCCTGTGTACAATAATATTTAAAAAATATATATAAATCACACGAATCAAGACATTTCACTATATATGTGATTCGACTTTAAAAAAAACCCCTTACCTACCTTTATGAAAAGAATTTCAATGTGTGTAATTTCACTAAAATACACTCACATGTACCATCCTATTAATTTCCACATATGGCAGGGTTCTCGGTAACACATTTGTTATGTATAAGAATTGTTATGTATAAGAATATCATATGAAATAATAAGAAATTCTCATTATATATATGCGTTTCTTTACAAATACACCGGACCCTAAAAGTTAATGTTCTAAATAAATCAATAAACTTCGATCTGGAATCAAACACATAGACAGCTAAACCAAAGAACATAATTAAAACTACTTTTACAGCTTAAGTTCGTCTTGTTTATTATTTCCAAAGTTTCGAAGACTTTACAGACTTTATTTTCGTGGTCACGACCACTGGGATGTTGTTATACGCCGATATTTGAATATTGTCAATTACCATCTATTCGTCAATGAAAATATTTCATAATTTTTATTATTTTGCAGAGAACAAATTAATAGTATCGTGAGATTTGGCAGTTACCTACCGTAGGTTGAATTATATCTATGGTTCGCGAAAACCCAAGAAAATACTAGAACAAAGAAGTTATACACGCTACAGTATTATCTATAACTAACCGTACTCGCCCGCTTCGCTGGGCATTTAAAATTAACATTATTATTTATTGTCATTATTATTAGGGAGTCCAAAACTCATATAAATATTAGCCTATCCATTAAGTACATGTATTTTCTACATGGATACCAAGTTTCAAGTCAATCGGATGCATGGTTCAGTAGTTATAACGGAACATCCGTAAAAACCACTGTAGATTTATATATTAACTAGCGACCCGCCCTCGCTTCGCTTCGGAAACTAATTTATTATTGATTTCTCCACTATTTATTGGATCTTATTATACATATAAACCTTCCTCTTCAATCACTCTATCTATTAAAAAAAAACTCATAAAAAATCTGTTGCGTAATTTTAAAGATTTAAGCATACATAGGGACAGACAGATATAGGGACAGAGAAAGCGACTTTGTTTTATACTATGTAGTGATATAGACTAGAGGTCCCGCAGTAGTCGATATTCGACTATAATTAATTGGAATTGTAAGTTTGTACACTATTATGATTGTACTTTATACTTCTATAATCACAAATTTCGCCAAGACTACGCTATAAAAAATATTAACAAAGACAAACAATATTTAATCTATTCTCAATTTGACCACAGACGTCAAGAACAAAAGTTTGACAATAAATAGTATGCATGCGTGTGTGCGTCAAAAACATGGTATGTAGTGTGTGTAATGTTTTCTTTATTAATTTAATGTATCTTTTATGCATTATTTAAAAAGAATATTAGCATTGTGCACTTCTTCTCTATATTCTCTATAAGTGTGGAAAATTTCATACTTCTCCATCCGCGCAATTTTCGTAAAAAGGGATATAAACTTTTTGCTTCACGTATTAATATATTAATATAGATTATCTGTCTATGAAGCCTTTGAGCCCACGTTTTGTTTCCAATTTATTTAGTTAAACGTCAGCTGTACTCCCGAAAGTCTAATAATTCGACGGGCGGTCTTCATGGCTAATGACTAGTAAACATCGCATCGCTATTTGGAACGAACGAGTAAATGAGCCGCCGATTATTCGGGCCTAAAGTCTGTTTACACAAACCTTCCTACACTAATTGATGGTTTTAGGCCCTTTTTTGCCGAAGACCAGCGTAATGGGCTCTTTCCGAGTGAAATATCTTTTTCGGTTTCGCTCTGACCGTTTTTTTTTTTTTCGGTACGGCGTTGTTACAGTGGCAGCGCGATAATGTTACGTGCTATCATCAAATTTTATACGCAATATTGCTACGTTTGTATCGTTACGGACATATTTGAAATTTGGCCGTTTTGAATAAACAATGAACCGAGTTTAGATGTATTGATTTAAATATATTCTTTAAAGAATGAAAAATGTAAGGTACTATTTAATTAGTGTATTAATTTTGAAGTGAATTGAAATAAAGAATGTATTGTGTCACTATACAATTTCAACATTGTTTTCAATAACAGTGAAGAACCGTATACGAGAACGTATTTTTTTAAATTCAGTACTACAAAATAAAAAATATTTTGAGGCAAACAAGAACATACTGTAACTAACCGGTTATGTCATATATCGATATACAAGAGAAAAGAGGTTCCGAGTTTTCGTTCGAATTTCAAACGATTTAAAAACAAATTTGTTCAGGGAAGGGCTCCACCCTCCGACATCACATTACGCTCGCCTTCCGTGAAATTTGTGCGCTAAATTTACATGTGTCGACTTAACTCTACCTTCATCGTGATTGATGACATCGGCCTATCATATTATATTAGCGGGCGTGTAAAATTAATCTTTCCTTTATGCTTAGAAGCGTGAGTCTGTGTTCTGTTATTCAAATTAAATATAAAATTTAAAACTTATAATACCGAAAAAGAGAAACCTTAACTTAAGCCTAAAAACGAAAATGTTCCTTTGCATATGCATATGCTATTGTTTTAGAAAATTCATGTCAGCATATTGAGCCCGCGATGTATAGCAAAGATATTTGATAGCTAACCACGGTTTTCGATTTGCATTCCATTGCTTGTATCACACAAAGTAGTGGATAGCGCGTGCGTTTTTTACTAAAATCACAAGGCACTAACAGCTTTTTTTTCACACCTAATCATTGGTAGCTTAAGGGGCTATTTCAATTACTCGGTACAACGGTAACACTAATAGCGATCGTAGTTTTCAAGGGTGTTTCTCAAATGCCAAATTTTTTTGGTGATAATAAAAATAAAATTTACTTAAAGTATTCTCAACTTTGTCGTACACAATTCATTTATTTCAATTATATATTTAACTTTGCACATATTTTGCACATATATTGCTTTGAAATTATTAAATCAATCAATCAAAGAATCAATAATGGATGGTTTAGAGAGTGCTGTTGAAATTTACTAAACTTATAATAAATCCTGTAATAAATAATAATAAATACAGTCGGTTCTTTCTATGTGTAGAGAAAGGTTAATGTTTTTTCTCTGTTATAATGTAAAAATTTAGACGGTAGTCAGCACAATACTCTAATGTTGACCACTAACGCCTTGCTCGTCCGATATAACCAGAATTGTATTCTTTGGTGACCACGAAAGCCACATAAACTATAAAACTAGCCTTAATTATGTCCACGACTCACGGCAGCCGAAAAAACCGCTAATCAAATAGAACTTTAACTCTAGTTAGTTTTCGTAACAACTCTCTAACACATATGCAACACCGGTCAAATTCATTCATAAATCCATCAACAGGTGAACCAAAATCATCAATGACCGTCTTAAATACTGTTTCAATAAACATAGGCGTGTAGCGATCGAGCCATGCCGATAGCCGGTAATAATCGGAAACATAATAATATCTGTAGTCAATCGAGCACGGTCAGAATGCAGAGAATATGTACCGACAGCAGATTCACTCGTAATATTAATAATAAAATATTTCGAGTATAATTATTAATAATAATCGACGTGGTGTTTTTTTTTTTATTGCTTAAACTGGTAAACGCCTACGGCCACCTGATTTTAAATAGTTACCGAAGCCCATAGACAGCAACAACATAAATGTCAACACCTAATAATGTTTGGTAGGCAGTGGCTTGGCTCTGCTCCTGACATTGCTAAAGTCCACGGGCGACGGTAACCACTTACCATCAGGTGGGCTGTATGCTCGTCTGCCTACAAGGGCAATAAAATAAAAACCCCAACTTGAGCCATGAGTTCCATGTCTATACCCAGTGCAACGGCTGGCCCAGACTTCAAACTGGAATGCGTTATTATCGCTTTGTGGCAGAAACAGTCTGGGTGGCGATGCTTACCCGTGCGAGCCCGCAAGACCAGTAAGACTTCCACTGTGTTGTTTAAACATTAACTACAGCAGTGAGCTTCGAACTGATCAAAAGCTAGTTCTAGGAATCTTGATCATGCTGTTCAAGATAAGTAACGTTTATTACTGTTATTTGATTACTCTTTTTGTTTTGAAAATCTATGGCCTGGTAACTAGAATTATTTTATTATTTCCGACGTCCTTAATTATGTCTACGACTCGAGAAAAGCGTAGGAAATACAATAGTGGTTTAGAAATCTATATCACGGAGAAGTTCAAGAGATCCAAAAGTCAAATTAAAATTACTTCTTACATCCATATGCAATATCAGTAGCTCACCTAATTTAAAACTTAGCGTCTAGGATTGTTATATCTTGGTTTCTGCTTAAAATAGCGTGCATGATTTACCTGGATATATTACTAATAATCCTCTTATTCGACTATATAATGATTTAAGGGTGTGTCTTAACATGTTTGTGCATTTTGCTATCGAATAGCAATTTCGTTGCGACAAGCCCACAACCCAACAGAACGACTTCATTGGTTAAATATGATAACTATTATGTGTACTTTGAACACGTAAACACTATAGTATAGTATAGCACTCCATTAAATTCCTTGAATGTTTAGAATTGTTTTGCATACCGTACAGTCGACAACGTCGTTACATGGTTAATGCTCTATTCACAGATATCGTGACGTCACAAATGAACGACCACTTTCACTTGACCGCAACAGAACGTAAACACCGGTAAACTATCGGTTATTTTACGCTTCCGATGCCCTAACAAACTGTTCATTAGATTTTGAAATATTCTATTATATTTGTTTTCTTGTTTACATGTAGGTATAAAAAAAATCGGTACTGATTTTTGCTAAAACATATTTTTGCAATGTTATTCTTTATCGTATTAACGCCGGCTTGTGTCGCCGCATTTGTAGGGATGTGATTCGAGTTATTTCTGCCGCGAAACACAATAGGTTCCGGTTTCAAGAACAGTCGCTGTCACGTGACAATTAAAGCTTCATCTTCATGTCTCAAAGCGGGTGGTGACATTTACATTTTAGTGTAAATAAATCCCTATCTATCAAGTATGATAATTTAAACAAGCTTTTTTCAGTAGCAAAATATATTATAGATACGGTCAACACACACATCCGATAAAAAATTAAGTTTTTTTTTTATCTAGTACTTAAATGGACGAGCTCACGATCCGCCTCGTGTTAAATGGTTACCGGAGCCCATAGACATCTACAACGTAAATACCGCCACCTACCTTGAAATAATAGTTCTAAGGTATCCGTTTTTACAATATAATTACGGCTGCCTTACCCTTCAAACCGAAATGCATAGCTGATTCAAGGCAGAAATGGCAGAGTAATGGGATCTACCCGTGTGGGTTCATGGGATGCTGTACCACTAGTAATTACGCAAATTAAAATTTTTGCGGGTTCGATGTTATCCTTCACCGTGAAAGTCAATCATGAATATTCGTCAAGTACGTATTTCATTAGAGAAATTGTTACCTGTCTGCGGGATTCGAACACCAGCGCAGTCGCATCGCTTGATATGCACCGAGCGTCTTATCCTTTTAGGCCTTAGATCACGACGACTTCAAAAAGTATGTGAATATTTAAAAAAAGAAAGGGGACAAATCACGCACTGTCATATGGATCCAAACAAAATTTAACTGAACTACGGAAACCAGAGACCCATATACATACTTTAATAATAATAATAAAAATAATAAGCCTTTATTACTGTTTTACTTACTAATTACTAACTTAATAAATTACTTAATAATAAATTAAATTTAAATGCAACTTATAATCAAGTATTCCGTTCAGTTTTCGGTGTGGTTTTCAAAACAGCTTATCTCTCGACAAAGGCCTCCTCTACAGATTGCCAATATTCTCTATTTTTGGCTATTCGACTCCAATGCGGGCCGGCTACACTCTTTATTTCATCTTCCCAACGTTTTGGCTGTCTTCCTGTTTTTCTACAACCATCCCGTGGGTACCACTCCGTAATTATTTTAGTCCTTATTTTTTTGACTAAAATGGACTGTAAATTCTTATATGTGTTTACTAAGTACCCTGCGAAAGGAAAAACAAATTCATGACACAAATGTTTGCCGCGCAAATATAACGCTCAAATGCATGACGCAAGTCCATTCCCCACCCTACCCGTGTGTCTAACACGGCTCTAATAGCCACTCTCACTATCGGCTTATGTATTTGACCACATGTATGTATAAGCAAGGGCTTTAACCACATACAAGGTCAAGGTATGGCTTTCACTGTCTTTCGGCGATGCGTATGTGTGCTAAATGTGTGTACAAGATGCTAGTCTATTTGTGGGGGAATGTTTGGTATTTGCGGCTTCTAGTGGCCATTTAGTGGCTAGTATCGAAGTGGCTATTTAGAAGAAGCCTTGTAAAAGAAACATGACAAAATGATTGTATTTTTTTCTTTGGTCTATTACTTCCTACGCGCTTCGAATACTGTTGAAATGTCTTTCATAAATAAACATATAGCTAATGGTGATTTAGATGTGTTTTTTTAAATGAAACTTTTACAATTTTTGGCGGATTTTCTAGGGCAATTGTATACCAACATACTACTTTTATTACCGCTAAACAACTTTGCTTGCCCAGCTTGTTCAGTTGGACATTCTTCTTGGGTCTTCCATTAAGGCTAATTGTAAGGTCTAAAACAAATCTTAGTTGTGTAGATAGACCAAAATCTAACCGAAATTTACCGATGCTTTAATACCATTAACGAGTACTTAATGTACTATTGAGACTCCCATGTAATTTGCAAGGGCAAGGGCACGATTTAAGAATTATAAGATTATAAGCCAATTTCAGTTCTAAGAACAAGCAATTACGTTACAAAGTTATAACTTACGCATTATATTATTATACAGAGGAGTGATAACTGAAACTAACATGGAATGAGCCTCGCAGCTGACGCAGTTTTTAAGGAAGTACGCTAAATCTAATTTCATCCGGAAGACACGAACATTAAAGGGTAACTATTCTATATACGACAAGAGACATAAGGCCCAAATGTCGAATGCCAAAAACTTGAAAAATGCAGAAAAACTGTAGAAAATCCAGCTTCATCCTTTCGATCTCTATCACAGAACGGCCCGCTGAGTTTCCCGCGGGATCTTCTGAGTGTGTCGCGATTCCGATCCGCTGATAGATTCAGCGAAGACCTGCCATTGCTAGGGCTAGTGTTGGCCAATTCGCCAGGCTGAGTCCCGTGAGCTCGCCTACACGATGAAACTAGTATGACCACTCAAGGTTACTGGCATAGGTCGGCAAAATATATATCACAGAATATTTGCATTAAGTCTACTTGAGCCGACTGGTAATGCAAGAGACGATGGCAAGAGACTGGAAGTTATGAGTTTGATTCTATGGAAGATGGTCCGGGTGCCGGTATGGGATGCAACCTGGCCCATTCCCATCTACATGGAAACAACAATAGAGCTGGTGCAGCTTGTGAAGCGGCTGAAAAAGCTAAAGAATGCAACTACAGGGGCCTAGGCTCCGAATATGTTTATGTCCCATTTGGTGTCGAGACCCTTGGTCTGTGGGGTCCTAGCGCTATAAGACTTTTTAAGGAAATAGAAATAGCAAAAAGGTTAGTCGACATCACAGGAGACCGAAGAGCTGGCAGCTACCTCGAACAAAGAATCAGTCTAGCTATTCAAAGGGGGAACGCTGCCAGCCTCTTCGGAACCCTGCCTAAAGGAAATTAAAACTCCTTTAATAATATATTTTAGTTATTATATTATATTTGTTTAAGGTCTTTAGTTTTAGGTGCATTGTTCTAGTACCTATATAATATTTTTTATTTTTTATTTCTGTATAATTAAATAAAGTTTGTCAGTATTTGTTATACTTTTGATCGCGATTTAAAATCGCCTGTCTGAAAGAAACGAACAAGTGACGCAGTAATTTATTCCGGATTTTCTCAATCCGGACAATGTAAAACTTGTAAAATGAAAACCAGATAGCGCAATTATTTTAATCAAGCCTGTTTTAAAATTTTATACTAAATCAATATTGTGATGTAATTCATACTGATTCCCGCTCCTGTTTATACTGTATGATATTTAGCTTCCGGTACATTTCATCATCAATTCCAAATTTAAAAGGTCAGGTGCACGCGGAAAGTCCTAAAAATCGAATTCGAATACCTCATACGTCTAACTCTTTCCGTGATCAACATCGAACTGTCCCACTGAACTCGACAGAGAGCAAAGCAACATTTCTGAATCTCCATTCAATATTCGGGTATTTGAAAAAAGAAGTTCTAGTGATGTGACCTTGCGTGCCGACCAGTTTTTCTGGCAGCACGCAGGCGCGTTGCCTTCGCCGATCAATGCCGAAAAACGTTGGCAATCGTAAACCGAGACCCGCGGGAGTCGAGTTCTGTATGTGTGCGTTCAACCTGAACATGTGTGTCTGTAGTTTAGTTTTCCGTTATGCGTGTATGCTGTAGAGTGGCTCCAACGCTATTGTACAATGGATGAAAACAACATAGGAATTTTAATTGATTGAGATGGATGGTACGGGTCGTCTAGCTGTCGTGCCATACGCACCAACATTGATATAGCCCATACCTTGAAGCATAATATCGGGATATTCGAATAGAAATCGCACCTATTAAAAATTGCCAACCTTCCCCAAATACCCCAAAAGTTCGGGGCGGTGCGTACCTCGGCGCAAAGTAACAGGCTCGCGGCATCTGAAGGGCTAAGCTCCTGGTTGCTAGGCAACGCCTTCGCATCACCCGATCGATACAGCCGCGGCGGACTTTTCTTTGATTCATGAACGTCTGCATAACAATGTTAAAACGCAAAACACATTGCGATTCAGTTTCTAAAAAACAAGCCCCTGGAACAATAGCGACTTTTTTGAGTGATAGTGGATGGAACATGTTAATGGTGATATTTTTATACCACACTATCACTGTCGTAAATTAATTTGCGCTTATAGTATTCGCGGCAAATAATTTAACATTGCTTAGGTTCTAAATCTCAAAATGGATCGTACTAACTAAATGGATGATTCTAACTAGACTACGGACGAAGTGAAAATAAAAAAACAAATCGGTTAAATCGCTTTATACATAGAATTAAAAAGATCAATTAAATGAAACAAAATTACTATGCAATCGAAAATCAAATTATCTAGTAAATTGCGGCATACGCTGATACTTGGACAATTGGAAAAGGAACCCGTCGGGATACGATCGCAGTGCGAGATTTACTATAGATTTTTTCACAATAAATTATATATCTTAAATTACTGTAATAAACTAGTAAATAAACTAATGAAATACACCCCCAAACTATTTTCAACGCCTTCAAAACTTTCAATTAACTTTAATATCTGTTCATGCATCAAGGACTTATGACAATACAATAATTTTACAAACCTTCATTCTTGTGTCAACAAGACAAAAAAAAAGATGAAATTAATTGTTATACATACTCTATTCCAATTACGAAGTCCCTTTTGACACTTCTTAGAACGAAACTCTTCACCTTTCGCGTGATTTGAATCTGATTTCATTGTCGTAAACTTCATTTAAAAAATACACAATCAATCCAAATCAATAACATCTATCAAATGGGACTTCGTAATTGGAATATAGTATAGTTCGTTTGGTAATCTAGATACATTATTTATTTATGAGCATATTTATTTTGAGGAGGTGATAAGGCATACTTTTAGATGTACCACTTACTGTATTCATTGATTTACTGAACCAATTTCAATATGAGTTTACTCCAAAATAATGAAACCATATTATAGCAAGCAATGTGTAGCTTCATATAGGACATTAACCTCACTGACTAATATTGTTCGACCGTTTCAATTAGCTGTAAACGGCGACAAATCGAGACAAATCCGACGTGTACGCTAAGTGGATGACACAAATCTGTTTGGTGGACCTGTCTACCCTCGCACTACGTATGAAAATCTACAGGACATCAGACAGGATTAAGGATGATACCTCTTATAGAAAGTGGTTTGTTATTAGTTTAGATTATTAAGCCTCTCATTTGAAAAATTCAGAATTATATTCTTCTGGCATTTCCGTTTTACTTCTATTGTGACATTTTTTAAATTTCGAATAATTTACAGTTTTCGTGGGCATGATCGGCTAACTGTAACTTAACTGTATAGTAGCGGGATTAAACTGTAAAAGTAGTTTTAATCATATGTCGTCTATTCAACGTTTCCGAAAGAAAAAATCTAAAAATACTTAAACCGAACACAAACCTTCGTAGTTTTCTAAGCATAGCTTACATGTGACTTAATAAGCTTTCAAAAAAATTTCAGAGAATCACTTTTTTTTAAAATACGCAGTAACATCCACACACGCACGAAAAACTGGCTTTTTGTCGAACCGTCACTCGTAAAAGCACATATTTCACGAACCAAAAACTTTCAATACTTTCTTAGTAGAAACATCCTAGCACTCTGTCTTACAACTTATCCTGTCTGTGACTAAATAAAAAATAATGTTCTCAAAAACCCCAACAAAATTATGCAAACGCTTAAAAACTTCAAATAACGCATAGAAAAGAGCTGAATTTTAATTACTCAAACCCTTTCGGGCCGTCAAGAGTAAAGTTTCGCACGTAAATAAAACTGCATCAAATTAAAAAAGCAAGAAATTGTTACCAATTCCAAAGCGGTACGAAACGTGTGAGAAAAATATATATTTAAGCGAAGCTTTTTCAGGACAGTAAATGTTAATTTTATTTAAATAACGCTATTAATTATGCTTATAACAGGTGAGGTCAAGTTATCTCGGGAAAGGGTCATCTTAAAGAAGAGAGAATGGTTTCTGTTGAGCCAATCTGAATAATGCAAATGTGAATTGCTAATGAGCTGGATATTCACACGGTCTTTGGTTTTCGTTTCGAGATAATATTTAAATACCCTGCTATGGTTTTACATGTAACTTGTATTTTGTATTTATAGTACTTAACAAATGTTCACGATTGACTTCCACGGTGAAGGAATAACATCGTGTAATCAAAACCAAACCCGCAAAATTATAATTTGCGTAATTACTGGTGGTAGGGCCTCTTATAAGTCCGCGTGGCTAGGTACCACCACCCTGCTTATTTCTGCCGTGAAGCAGTAATGCTTTTCGGTTTGAAGGGTAGGGCAGCGGTTGTAACTATACTTGAGACCTTAAAACTTATATCTCAAGGTGGGTGGCACATTTACGTTGTAGATGTCTATGGGCTCCAGTAACCACTTAACACATCTAAGCTATAAAAATAAACTTAACACCAAATCAGTGAAAACATTTAAATTGTGTTTTTTGATCGAACCCAACCAAAAACTTAGCGTCGTTTTAAGCCGTTCGACAAGTTTTTTATGCTTTTTTAGCAAAAAATGTGACGGACTCTTACATTATACAAATGCACAACCTCAAATAAGATAAACGAATTTACTATAAACAAATGAAATCACTTCAAGAACACTTCTGGGCGTAGCTGGAAGCCTCTTAGGCTATTAGAGAATAGGCAGGAAAAAAAAAGAAAAAAAAAGTACAAGAAAGAACTAATGTGTACAAATAATTAAGGACAGTCTACACGGCTTTCGTTAGAAGCCGTATTTAAAGTTAAGCCGCATAATATTAGTGAAAATTTAAATAATGCCCTTCTCGAGTTTCGCTTCATGCAAATACGCAGTATCTATCAGGGCTATTCTTATTGTCGGCACACGTAGGGTTAAAGGTGATCTCATTCTGAGCAGGTCAGCGTGACCTCTGACCCGCGGTTCTCACGGATGACCCTTCTTGAATATTAATTTTTGTTATCTTAATTTTTATACAGTGTACACGTTTTCAGTCAGTAGTTTTGTTTCGTCCGTACAGTTTAAAATAGAATAGGGTTCCAACGGCACGTATCTTAAAATGTCGCGAAAATTTTAGAAATTTCGGGCACGACGAATCTTCACTACGTACGGGTGACGTCATTTGTGGTCAAAACAAAGAATGAGGTAACCGTGTTTTCGAAACCAATATTATTTAAACAATAATATTAAAAACGATTAGAATATGACATCGTTTGCTGTGGTCGGTATTTTTGCTTTTATATTTATTTTTTTGCTTAGATGGGTGGACGAGCTCACCGCACACATGGTGTAAATGGTTGCCGGAGCCCATAGACATCTACAACGTAAATGCCGCCACCCACCTTGAGATACGAGTTCTAAGGTCTCAGTATAGTTACAAAGGCTGCCCCACCCTTCAAACCGAAACACATTACTGCTTCACGGCAGAAATAGGCAGGGTGGTGGTACCTATCCGTGCGGACTCACAAGAGGTCCTACCACCAGTAATTACGCAAATTATTATTTTGCGGGTTTGATTTTTATTACACCATGTTATTCCTTCACCGTGGAAGTCAATCGTGAACATGTGTTAAATACGTATTCCATTAGAAAATTTGGTACCCGCCAGCGGGATTCGAACACCGGTGCATCGCTACATACGAATGCACCGGACGTCTTATCCTTTAGGTCACGACGACTTCAATGCTACTTTATGTTAGAATTATTAGATTTTATTTATTAGGCAATATGAAATATTAACCATTTCATTGAAATATCTTTGTGTGTCAAAATATCTATTGATTTATCAAGTTTTAAAGGAATAAGAGAAGTACTTTTTATAATATTTGTTTTTCTATTTGTTTGTTGGATTTTCTATAAAAGTGTGTTTTTTTGTTATTTTTTTTTTTACTATTTTTTATTTTTTAATTTTAGTAGCATATTATATCATAAATTATTCATTATTGTACATTCAGGCAAATACAACAGTTTCCAATTTGCCAGGTGAAAAAAAGAAGGCGATCAAATTAAGTTATTGTTTTGACTGTAGTAACTAACTAACGGGTCAAACTGTTTAATATTGAATTGACGTCGGTCCTTGGTAAGTACGACAAATTTCGAGTTAATCCGACGTTTTGAAGGGATTAAAATCATGATCAAAGATTCCGTTACATACTAACATACGTATGAAGCTAATAAAAGCGTATTAAAAAGACTTCTTTAACACACAAACCCGCCGCAGATTTTACGGTAGGCAGCGACTTGGCTCTGCCCCTGGCATTGCTGACGTCCATGAGCGACGGTGACCGCTTACCATCAGGTGGGCCGTATGCTCGTCTGCTTACAATGGCAATAAAAAAATAAAAAAAAAGATCCCGACAAAGCTTAAAGCTTAAATAGACAAACATTTTCCTTGTTAGCTTTTACGTAACTTCAACGTAGATTTTTTACAAACAACCTACCGATGGAAATACCAATAATTAAACTGTAAATTCGTATTTAACTAACCCAAAACTTTTAGTGTGCATGCTTTTAATCATACAACATTACAAAACATCATTTTCGGTATATTCGGTTTGCTTTACCCGAAATAGCGTATAATTGAAACTCGCATTGCAACTGTTAATTACGATCAAAAACCTGTATGCCGTTTTTAAAACAAACATTCATCATTTTCGATGGGTTTAAAAACGTTAATGATTTTTGATCGTAATTATTTCGTATTACAGGTAAGTAAGTACTTTCGAAAACGCTTCAACCACGCGTTGTCCGAACAAAGCGTTTTACGTCTATATGTATTATTCCTGTACGTGTGTTACCCCCTAATGTTACACGCACTGTGGGGTCGTTACCCCCGGCCCGAGCCTCTCCCCCTACGCATCGGTTTTTCGCCCGCAAGATAAAGACCAACAAAAAAAAGAAAACGCGAAAAACCCCGCTGTCCCTTACTAACGCGTTGCCGATGCAATCGTGCGAGCAGTACAACATCTAAGCTACGAACGACTCACGAAAACTTGGGCCCCGCCCGAGACGCCTCTATCCATCCCTTTCGGTTTTTCACAATTTTCATTCAACAATACTCATACAATAAGGACGTCAGCGCTTTCGTCGCTACATAGAAATTTGAACTCTTTGCTTACTGCTTTAAAGCCGAATATTGAACGAGGGTAAACGTGTTCGAAAATATTTTAGAATGCAAAACACTGGGGTGTGGAATGTCTCGCTCGCTCGCAAAAAAGCAATATCTCATGGCGAGGGGGGGGTGTTAGATGACGCGGGGCGGGGGTTGTGGATAGTGGCCGCCATGTTGCCGACGGCCGCTGAAGTCTAGTATTAATTTTGACTTAATCGTCCATTTATACCAAGCATTTTACTGTACTAGTAATGTTTTTATTGGTATTGGGAGCTTATATCGTTTTAATAAATAGGCAAATAGGAAACGGTTCAGCGTGTTTTTCTGAACTGTTCGTCAATCGATTTTATTTTTCGTTAAGTAGCTACGATTTTTAGTGTTGTCAGCAGAATTAATTAGCTTAGAAACACTCTTTCTCAACTTGACAATTGAAACATTACCATCGAATCTTGATATAAGATTTTGTACCCTATAGTTTTATAATTAAATTACATTTTCAAATAGAAACTACCTGAAGTAAACGTATTAAAAAAAATTAGAAATAAACATTTTTAGAAGTGAGCAACTTTTTTTTTTCATGATTTTAAATAAAAATGACACATTCAAGAGAATTATACTATGATATTCTGATGTGTTACGACAGAAAAATAACTACAAAAACCTTAACTCAAAATACTTAAAAAATAATTATTATTGGCCTTGTGGGCAGATGAGCATACGGCTGACCTGTTGGGGAGTGGTTACTGTCGCCCATGGACTTCAACAATGCCAGGGGTTACAATTGCACCCGGGAATTGCTGTGGACCCGAGTTCTTATCATTGTATCTACGGTTTCCCGCGCTAAGCTTTCTAGTTAAGATATTATTAATTCAGTATTAAAGGTATTTTCATTTCTTATATCGGGGAAGCTCACAGCCCACCCGGTGTCAAGAGTTTGCCGGAGTCCATAGACATCACAACACGAATGCCAGCTTTAGGCATGAGGTTAAAGTTTTAATTGTAACAGCTATCCTATTCTTTAAAATCCCTCAGCTCCAAACGCAGTAGGAAGTTAGTAGTAGTAGTAGCTATCTGTCCGGGCTTACAATACGTCCTACCTATAAATTCCGGTTGATACAACGTAAATACGGCCACCTACCTTGAGACATGAACTTTAAGGTCTCAGTTTTAACAGTACAACGGCTGCCCCAGCCTTCAAACCGAAACGCATTGCTGCTTCACGGCAGAAGTAGGCAGGGTGGTGCTACCTACCCATGCGGACTGACAAGACCACCTCCAGACCAGACTCCTACCACCTTCTTATACTTCTTTGTTGTTGTTAAGGGGCTATCCCAATTACGCGCTGACTGGAATGTCCCTACTAATTCTCCAGCGAATCTCTTAGTCGCCGTTACGATACCCACGTGAAGAGATAACGTTCTACTTTAAACTGACACCTCAGACCACTCTGTCCTTTCCTGATGATAGGAATTTTTCATTTAAAGAGCTTTCATTAAAGTAGAAATTTCAATTAAATGTATGGACACATCTTAAGTAATTGCAACCGGATTTTGGTTAGTAAATTGTTTAAATGTGTTTTGATGTGAGCATCAATCAATACCTATGTATACATGTTATTAAAAAAAACCTATTTTTCTACTGACTTCAAAAGTGAGGGAGGTACTCAATTCGACTGTTTTTATCTGTGTTACTTCAGACCTTTTTTCTTGGACCACGTATTTTGTTTTTATTTTATTTGAAAATTGGTGCTTGTCGTGTAGTGAATTTATTAAGATCTCACCACGACTAAGTTTTTGAGTTATTCATAATAACGCACATATAATTGACTGCAGCCACGTTAATGATATTGTCATTATGTTTTAATGTTTTATAGAAGACGATTTTCTTTATTGTTAAAATTATTTAAGTTTGTTTTTTTAGTCCTGCCTATTCGTTGGTAATCTAAGGGGATATTCCAGCTACGTGTGGATGTGTAGGTGAGCCCACGGACTCAACCTGAGAGAATTTGCTAACTTGCTTTCTACCACCGGATCGGAATAGCGATCCTTTGAGAAAATTCGGTGAGAAACTCGATGGGCTGTTTCTATTGGTTAGTTCACACGTCGAACTCTTCGTCCTGATCGACGAGTTCTAATAATTAATAATGAATTAATAAACGTAATTTAAAAAAAAATATTTGGTATTGATGTAATGTGATGATCTTTATTATATAAAATGACAATTATCGAAATTTTTCGTACACAGGAACCATACGATAACTCCCGTTCCGGACGTTTTTTTTCAATCACCCAGTAGGTGTCGATATATAAGTCACAATTTTACTGTATTAATCCGCCCGTCAAACCCGAACGCACGAGCAAGAACTTAACGAGCGAACTACATATGCTGTAACACCGGTGATTACGCAAATAAAAAAAAAATGATATTTTTTTACGTGACATTATTCCATTATATTTAACGGCCGTCTGGTGTAGTGGTAAGTGACATGGTCACTACACAAGGGGGTCGCGGGTTCGAATCCCGCCAAGGGAAGATATTTGTATGATAAATATAAATGTATTTTCCAGGGTTATGGATGTCTATTAAATATATGTATGTGTATAATAAAAATCTTATATTTATTTTTCCGCTATCTGGTACCTGTAACACAAGTTCTTTACGAACTTAGCACGGAATATTTATTTATTTTTATTTATTTATTTATCATCGCGAAGCTCTTTGACTATTCACATGTACCTAATACCTACTCGAAAATATCTTATGTCAGATAATGTAAGCCTATAAATAATCGCGTCAATCGTCATACCAGGCGTCTTACTCATATCACGTCCGATAACTCACGAAAATGCTAATTAGAATTAAATAGAATTTTATTCTTGCTAATCCTTCTTTTTTTTCACTAAATAAATTACCGCTTTCTCGAAGGATGAAAATCAAACCGAACATTTGTATAATAACAGTACCAGAAATTCTCTCAAGATTTTGATTAAAAAACCTTTTTTGCATTCATACTCTTATATTATTTTTGGCTGTTTTAAATTCGAATTAGTATAAAAACTACAACTTTCTTTTCACATCAGCACTAAAAGTCATTCTCGAAAAATTTGTGTTCTAATTCCGAACACATTTTGTGTAACCAGTGTCATGCTGTATTTATTTTAAACTAGCTGACCCGGCAGACTTCGTAGTGCCTCAATCGATAAAAAAAAAGAACTAAAATTTTATATAAAATAAACTTTAAACAAACAAAAGGAATCCGTCCGACAGGGGACACATCAAAGGGAAAACAAAATTGTTATTTTTATTTAATTCCGAGCATTTTCATATTTATTTACATTTTAAACCTTCTCTGGACTTCCACAAGTAAGTCAAGACCAAAATTAGCTAAATCGGTCCAACCGTTCTCGAGTTTTAGCGAGACTAACGAACAGCAATTCATTTTTATATATATAGATAGATTAACCTTTCGCGACCACGAGAACTGTAAAGTAATCGAAACTTCGACAATAATGTAGTGACAATAAAAGACTCGGTGGAGTGACGATCTATGCAGGGTGGTTGGAAAGAGCTGGATGAGAGAAGCCGAGAATCGTGTTCAGTGGCGAGCAATTGGAGAGGCCTATGTCGAGCAGTGGACTGCTATAAACTGATGATGATGATGCATAAAATATGCGAGACGGTGGTAGGAGTTCTTGAGTAAAGGTCAGGTCCCTACTTACTTATTTCTGCCGTGAAACAGTAATGCGTTTCGGTTTGAAGGGTGGGGCAACCGTTGTAACTATATTGAGAACTTAGAACTTAGGTATATCTCAAGGTGGGTGGCGCATTTACGTCGTAGATGTCTATGGGCTCCAGTAACTACTTAACACCAGGTGGGCTGTGAGCTCGTCCACCCATCTAAGCAATAAAAAAAAATCTACTAGAATTAATTTTAGTTATTGAATACTTTTTTTTAGTATTGTAGATCGAAAAATGACTAGCTCGTTCTGAGCTGACTACAACTCGCTTAAGAGACATTGTGACTTGGAATGGCTAATAATTGTAACACCCTTTTTTTAATAATCTTGTAAGTAGGTAGCTTTTTTTTATTGCTTAGATGGGTGGACGAGCTCAAAGCCCACCTGGTGCTGAGTGGTTACTGGAGCCCATAGACATCTACTACGTAAATGCGCCACCCACCTTGAGATATAAGTTCTAAGGTCTCGAGTATAGTTACAACGGCTGCCCCACCCTTCAAACCGAAACGCATTACTAGTTCACGGCAGAAATAGACAGGGTGGAGGTTCCTACCCGCGCGGACTCACAAGAGGTCCTACCACCAGTAATTACGCAAATTATATTTTTGCGGGTTTGATTTTTATTACACGATGCTATTCCTTCACCGTGGAAGTCAATCGAGAACATTTGTTGAGTAGGTACGTATTTCATAAACTACTTGAGAGGTTCGCATTATTTAATCTCGTACTACCGGAAAAAAGTGGGGCTGAAAATTCGGCTGAGCAGAATACATACATATTACCTAGACCGCGACGCTTAATCACGGTGCGTGCCATGCTTAAAATTTTCAAATAATAATAATAATATAGTTACATGCAGCTTTAGTATTGTTTGTATTAATTTTAGTAGTAATAACCATTAGTATTATAATCCACTAAACCTACTATAGCTCCTACACATTTGATAACAAAAAACAGTTTAAAATCTCACAGTGAAGACGCATTATTTACTCTCTTGTTTTCAATAAGAGCAAGACTTTCGTTTGAAAGTCAGTTTTCCAGCCATCCTAAGGCCGAAATAACTATGTTGCAGAAATAAAGGTTTGATCCTTTTTTTGGCTTGTTTAAATTACTAAATTCTTAGCCGTGGATTACATCGTAATATGCGACATAATATTCTAAAAAACAGCTATTAAATAATCATAATAATACTAATAGTGTAATTTCCATCGAATTAAATAGCAAATTAAAGAACGTAATTGGAAGCAGTTTAATAAGTGGAAACGATAAAGTAAAAATAAGAGATAAGCAATGCTACCCTAACCCTCTGTACAGAGGAAAAATCTAAAAAGAAAAACTAATCTTGTGACATGGGAAAATAAAGTTTCGACAAGCAGTCCGACTGATCACGTTGTTTCGGCATTCAGCGCCATCTATTATCGAGTAGATTTTTAGGTACTAAACTCATTTCGTAATAGAGTACTTAAATAAAATACGATAATAATTGAATTGTTTAATGATCGGATATTTATAATTTTAGCTTAGTTTTTTTATATTATTTAATAATATATTATTTTTTAATAACAATAAGGACATTCAAAAGCTTAACGAAAACTAAATATGCTTTTATTTAAATAGTATTCTCGCTAAGTTTCAACCGCCAGAGGACACTACCTAGAATGTTGATTTCATCATATTATTAAACTAAACTAAAGACCTCTCAAATTTCTGTTTCCAAAAATATGCTAGTCTATTACAATAACCATTTACATTATTAACAATAATAGCAAAATAATAAGGATGTATTTAAATTATTTTTTTTAATACTTTGTCTACTTGCCACTAGATGGCAGAGTTCTCTGATCTTGACAACATAAAAAACCTAAAAAAAAGAAGAGGTAATTTACACATCAAGAGTTTTTTTGTATCATATGTTTTATTTGTATAACTAATACTTTAATGACAAATAATCTATTTTAATTTTTTTTATCCCCTTTGTAGGCAGACGAGCATAAAGCCCATCTGATCATGAGTGGTTACGGTCGCTCATGGTCGTCAGCAATACCAGGGGCACAGCCGAGCCGCTGCCTACCGTTAAGTACTCTCCACAAGCCTCGCTTGAAGGACATGTATTAGCGCTCAGGAAACAACATAGAGAGGAGTTCATTCTAAAGTTTCTAAAGTTCATTCTGATCCCTGCAACCTTCCGAGAGTATCGGGATACTTGGGGTCGACATTTCGAGCGATGTCCAGTTTCGGAGTCATTTGGAAGGCAAAGCCAAGTTGGCGTCCAAAATGCTGGGAGTCCTCAACAGAGCGAAGCGGTACTTCACGCCTGGACAAAAACTTTTGCTTTATAAAGCACAAGTCCGGCCTCGCATGGAGTACTGCTCCCATCTCTGGGCTGGGGCTCCCAAATACCAGCTTCTTCCATTTGACTCCATACAGAGGAGGGCCGCTCGGATTGTCGATAATCCCATTCTCTCGGATCGTTTGGAGCCTCTGGGTTTGCGGAGGGACTTCGGTTCCCTCTGTATTTTATACCGTATGTTCCATGGGGAATGCTCTGAGGAATTGTTCGAGATGATACCAGCATCTCGTTTTTACCATCGCACCGCCCGCCACCGGAGTAGAGTTCATCCATACTACCTGAAGCCACTGCGGTCATCCACAGTGCGTTTCCAGAGATCTTTTTTGCCACGTACCATCCGGCTATGGAATGAGCTCCCCTCCGCGGTGTTTCCCGAGCGCTATGACATGTCCTTCTTCAAACGAGGCTTGTGGAGAGTATTAAGCGGTAGGCAGCGGCTTGGCTCTGCCCCTGGCATTGCTGAAGTCCATGGGCGACGGTAACCACTCACCATCAGGTGGGCCGTATGCCCGTCTGCCTACAAAGGCAATAAAAAAAAAAAAAAAAAAAAAAAAAAAAAAAAAAAAAAAAAAAAAAAAAAAAAAAAAAAAAAAAAAAAAAAAAAAAGCCGGATGGTACGTGTCAAAAGAGAATGAGATTATCAACAATGCGCACATCTACGACGTAAATGCGCCACCCACCTTGACATATAAGTTCTAAGGTCTCAAGTATAGTTACAACGGCTGCCCCACCCTTCAAACCGAAACGCATTACCGCTTCACGGCAGAAATAGGCAAGATGGTGGTACCTACCCGCTCGTACTCACAAGAGGTCCTACCACCAGTAAATTGTTGCGTTCTTTTCCTAAGTCAAATCAAATCAAAAAAAATTTATTCAACATAACTGAAAGTACATACTTGTTGAACGTCAAAAAGAATTACCGCCAATTCACAAAAACTAGCCTCCGTCCTGAGAAGAACTGGCAACTTTTTTCATATTAGATAAAAAAATATATATATTAATTTTTACAAAGAGTATTATTATAACGTAACAATTATTGCAATATTGAAATGCCCGGAGCGAGCAACTCATTCCCACTTTGTGCAATCTTCTAGTCAAAGTCTATGACTAATGTCAGACGCGTCTTTTATTATTGACTTTAAATGTTTTTTATCACAATATTTTCGATATTTTACAATACGTTCTCTACTAAATATACATGAGTAAATACGCCGAATGAGAGTATCCAATTCTCGAACACAATAAACGGTAATCAAATTTCAGCGTGCCTACATAAAATCACGTGCAGTCTCGCTCCTAACTGCTAAACACGAGTCCGGGACAATTATCCCGGATCGCAATCGAATTATCTAGGTACGTCACAAAAGTGCTATGAAGACGCGCCCTCCTCGAATTACCCGGGGATATCTCCACCCGCCCCGGGATTCCGCACGATCCCGCCAAATCATCTTCACCCCGCATTTTCACTGATAAAGATATGTAAATTCTCCGGTTTCGGAGATAGTTTGTCGACGAGTAGGTACAGGGATGGAGGGTTTGTTATTTGCATCCGTATTGTTATTAATTTATTTATTTATATAAACCTTTTTCCATTCTACATACAATAAAACTAGCATATAAGTAGTTATTATTGAAATTCAATAAAATATTATCATTTCAATGTTTTTGGTACTTTTTTTAGAAGCAATTATTTATTTACTATCAATACGCAACACTTGGAGTCGTCAATGAGAATAACCTCGACTCGAAACAGGTTTAAATATTTTCTAAGCAAATGCATATTTCCTTCAGCAACATTTACGTCAAACCTTATCAGATGTTGGTAATATTCTAGGTTGGATATTTTTTTTATTGCCCTTGTAGGCAAACGAGCATACGGACCACCTGATGGTGAGAGGTTACCGTCGCCAATGGACTTCAGCAATGCCAGGGGCAGAGTTAAGCCGCTGCCTACCGTTGAGTACTCTCCACAAGCCTCGTTTAAAGAAGGACATAGCGCTCGGAAAACACCGTGGAGGGGAGCTCATTCCAAAGCCGGATGGTACGTGGCAAAAAAGATCTATTTATTAGATTTATCTAGATTATAAAAAAGATTTATTTACTATACAGGGGATAGAAGTAGGGCGCACCATCACAGTGTATTAAAAGTGTCCGCTGAAAGGAAGCTAATCAAGGTGACGCCACTGTAGCAAGTGGAAAGATTTCTTACACTACACTTCAATCCGGCACACTTCGCTTTGTTTAAAACTGCTATTTTAAAATCATTTCCAATTCCTACTCTAGCGCTATTTTACTGGCGGTAGGACCTCTTGTGAGTCCGCACAGGTAGGTACCACCACCCCGCCTGTTTCTGCCGTGTAATACGTTTCGGTTTGAAGGGTAGGGCAGCCGTTGTAACTATACTGAGACTTTAGAACTTACATCTCAAGGTGGGTGGCGCATTTACGTTGTAGATATCTATGGGCTCCAATAACCACTTAACACCAGGTGGGCTGTGAGCTCGTCTACCCATCTAAGCAATAAAATATATGTGTATATTTCGGTGAGTCTTCCAACAATACCTTGCTGTTTACAGGTGGAAACTTTTTCAAATTCTCCACTATACAAACCGGTGCTTCTTACCTCTACCCTCCATAATTTACAAGCGTTCAACCCTACCACAGACAAACTGGTAATAGAAGCGCACATTCGCACGATATATTAATCATGTTTTTGCAACGTCACGCTGCTAACGCCTCGAAATTTGAATGTACTTATATATCATATAACATATTCCGAATATGCATATTATCATTATATAATTTTGTACGTTTTGTCAACACGACGACATTACTGTAAAAGTATTTTAAATTATGTAGGTAAATAAGCAACTCGCGAGAAGTGGAAAAAAATACCATTCTTATTGTAGTATTAATTCAATGTACTATTCATTACTAACTTTTTGCCACGTACCATCCGGCTATGGAATGAGTTCCCCTCCACGGTGTTTCCCGAGCGCTATGACATGTCCTTCTTCAAACGAGGCTTGTGGAGAGTATTAAGCGGTAGGCAGCGGCTTGGCTCTGCCCCTGGCATACCTGAAGTCTATGGGCGACGGTAACCACTCACCACCAGGTGGGCCGTATGCCCGTCTGCCTACAAGGGCAATAAAAAAAAATTAATTCAATTAAGGTAGGTGGCGGCATTTACGTTGTAGATGTCTATGGGCTCCGGTAACCACTTAAAACCGTGTTGGCCGTGAGCTAGTCCACCCACCTAAGCAAAAAAAAATGTTAAGAAATTTTACTAACCCAATATGATGTTGTTCAAAAATAACTCAATTAATTGGATATTTATTTAAGACTAACCTCGATGAAGTGTTTTAGCAATAAAAAAATGCTCTTGTTCGAATCTCAAAGTTCGACAATGAAATACTGTAGAAGCCTAGAATTAAAAACTATCTAACACTAGTACTAGTAAAAAAAAGAATTAAAAACTATCTAAAACTAGTACTACTAAAAAAAAACTTATCTCGGAATACCCAATGATTTCACTATAATCTTTTTAATATCTACAGATTATCCTAACAGATTAACATCGAGCGGATTGAGCGCTTTTTCATTTATGTAACTATACCAAATAAAAAGCAATGGTCACATTCTTTGAAGCTCAAAGTGATATCATCACCACCAAAATATTTCAACAAACGAGCGTCAAAACGCAGCGTTCGAAACGCTACTCTAACCATCATCCAAGCACCCACGTACCGAAGATCATTATCTAGTAGGAGAAAGTCGGGAGGAATCTAGTTAAAGTCCCCACCCCCCAACCCTCTCGCGGTCCCCCTACAGCATTAACTTGTTATAACCAGTTTAGGCCAGTTCAGTTTAGTTGGCCACCTGCGATACAAGACTAACTCCGAACACGTCTTGTGCTTGTGTTGTTTTCATGAGGCTTTGTTGCCGGAACATGTATTAATGTGGAGTTTGTTTATAATATACACACACATATTTTGGTATATTGCATTATGTGCGGACGTATTGTAGATTGCTACCTTTAATAACACAATACCAATGAAACATATTGATGTAACTACAAAAGAATTGGATGAAATAATGAAATCGGTATTAAATACCTATAAATGTTTTTCATTCGAATAACACGCTGTATCACTCGCTGTCACGCTAAATATACATTTACACATAGCATACACATGCATACACATACTATTTTATTTATATTATTATCAAAATTAAGTCGGTACACTAATTATAATGAAAGTAATGTTGGACATTACCGACGTTATTCAAAATTGAAGATTTATAATTCTATTTGACATATTCTGGGATAAAAAACATTCAAATAATTTATCTAAAATCTAATCTTATTCTAAGATAAGTAAGTATGTAAAATCTTTAAAAAATAGTTTCCACGCGAACAAAAGTACACCTGACTTTTTTATTGCCTCTGCAGGTAGGCGAGGGTACGGCCCATCTGGTGGTAAGTGGTTACCGTCGCTCGTGGATGTCAGCAACGCCAAAGGGTCAGCCAAATTACCGACTTTAATGATAGCTGTCATTTTTGGAGCCTTTACCTTTGTAGATTGTGGTCTGTCTGACACATAAAACCTTATTGCTCCGCAATCTGTCTGGTCGCTTATTTAGCATAGATTAACCAAACTATTTGGCAAATAGGTAGGCACTACGTATTTGCATAATCTAATTCTCGAGTTCTTAACACGTCCGAGATTTTAGTTTTAATTACAGCACTACAGATTTGCTACTGACTATTTAACGAGACCCTGAATTATAATAACAAAAATATATTTTATTATTTACAAATCTCTTGATCGACAATTGCTATGTAACAGGAATCTGTGGAGAAAATGGATGGGGATACTACTAACATACATAGGGTAGTATATTCGAAATTAAGGTTGACAGATTTTTTTTCAGCCTATTAGGGGCAAATGTTTAAATAGGCAAAAAATACGGGAATTTAGTTTTTTACCCGGGACAAATAAAAAACAAAATTATATAGTGACATTCTTTATTTTTTTTATATTTCTCCGAGGAGCAAGTCAGTTTTAACATATTTTTATCGGTTTTAACATATTTATAAAAATCAATACAATTATAATCGTACGGTTCGAATACGGACGTGCCGGGAAATACAGGACGTTTGGCAACCCTAGTCGTAACAATATCTCGAGTAGACTGATATGACGTACCGGTAGGTAACTCATATCTAGAATATCATTGTAAAAATCTTTCGACCTACTCCCAAAATAAAAGCTACTTAGTAATAGCTACTTAGGACTTTGAAATCAAGATAGGACTTTACAATGCCCTAGTAATTGTAAATACGATGAAGCGTACCGTCCAAGGTTATGACACGTCCTGCCGGCAGTTAATCCCTTAGCTTCAGTTGTACTTTTCCAGAACAGTCCAGACCAGACCATTCTTGTTTTCATTTTGAATTAAGAATTGTAAGAAGCAGCCAGAGCATCCTGCCTATCGTTTCTATATAAAGGCCTATCTCACAGGAACATTGGCAAAGGGCGTGCGTGTCTGCGTCGACAATGCGACCCCATTAGTAGTCGGAGCGTGTGCCCTCGCCTGAGGGGTTGCATTTCTTGGGGCTATTTTTAAACGTTGGTGAAAAAGGAATTCACGCAACGTTTAGGTTAAGCTAGGTCAGCCAATTCGGCATAAAATAGGTCAAAGAAAGTGTTTGAGTGTGAAATCGAATTTTGTTTGTTCATATTTTCTAACGCACTTATGGAGTTTGGAATTTCGAACCTCTATGGTTTTTGAGGAATTTTTTTTAGCGGGAACCAACGAGTGTTTCCACTATTGTTTTATTTTTATTGCGTTGATGGGTGGACGAGCTCAAAGCCCACATTGGGCTCAAAGCCCAACGTAACCTACCTACCACCAGTAATTACGCAAATTATTATTTTGCGGGTTTGATTATTATTACACGGCGTTATTCCTTCACCGTTGAGGTCAGTCCTGAACATTTGTCAAGTACGTATTTCATTAGAAAAATTGGTACCCGCCTGCGGGATTCGAACACCGGTGCATCGCTATATACAAATACACCGGACGTGTTATCCTTTAGGCCACGACGACTTTAAAACTAATAAATGACAGTGACCAGTTTCTGTTAGGTTTTATTCGTGTAGAGTAAAAATACTTGATAAAAATAAACAACACAATATATAGAGCGATATAGTTTTCTATACTCCTATCAAAGTTTTCTCCATGGCTTCTGTAAGCTAATTTTACTAAACGAAGAAACAGTAGATATTACCACGGAAAGCAAGTTAATGCTAAAGGTTGAAGTCTTATAATTGCATAAAAAAGGTATTACTTCGTAAACACATCATGAAACATTGTATATGTATCATACCCTATATAGAGATATTATATCTATGATCTAGATTCTAGAAGATGACTAAGCATGACCAAAGATATTGCCAGAAAAAAAAAAGGCAGCAATTTGTTTTGATTTAGAGTATAAGGATCCGGAGTTACTTTGGGCACATAATGCGATCCCCATTGCACAGCCAGGAGAAACTCATTATTCTCGGACAAATGGAGGAGAAGCGCGCTAGAGGAAGAGCGCCAGCTAGATGGGCGGACCAACTCAAGGAGGTAACTGGAGGCCAGATACAGGGAGCGGTACATATGGCGCAGAGCCGGACCGAGTGGAGAAGATTGACATACAGTCACGATCCTCAGCATTGAGCGAACGACAAGAAAGAAAGAGTATATATCTGAAAATTAAGTTTTCAGACGTGAAATACGGAAACAGCAATAAAATCAGTGTTGTTTGCTTTAAGCCCTGTACCGTATCAGTTGAGCGATGGAACTAGACGATAGCCGAACTAAACACATAAAGAGTATCGGGCACGCACATAAAGTGTTTATCTGAAGAACGCCTTAGGCGCCCTGAGCTTTATAGACCAAGTCACAACCTGCAGCGGAAATAGGAACTACAGACGCACGCTACATCAAAATTATTTCTACTTGCTTACTACATAACCGAAACTTAGAACCCTTATCTCAAGGTGGGTATATATGTTGTTGATGTATATGGGCTTCGAGAAGGCTTGCAATTCACTCAGCAGGGAGGGGAGGATTTGTTAAAAAGTGTCCGAGCGTCCTTAAAAGAAGCCTAATAGCTCATCACACAAACATTACAGCGTGAATGCCGCAACCCACCTTGAGCAATCCAGTAAAAACCGGTTAACGATCATAAAACACTGGTATAATTCTCAGAGAAACCATTACTACTCATTCTCCAGTAAATCACTTCGTCGCCTTTCACGACACCCACTGAAAGAGTTTGGATGGAGCAATTTTAATCCGACACTACACAATGACTATAATACACAAACACACACTCATACACATCAAGCTTATTAAAGAAGTTATCGATTAAACTTACCTGGACTAACCTACAAGTCGTAAAGTAAACACCAATTAAAGGGAACACAGGAAAAGTCAATTCGCCCCTAACTTGTACTGCGTGGAAGTAATTTGCACGGAGCGATAGTAAAGTATTGTTGGCTGCGATTACATTGTTGAGACTAATTTGATTCGGCACGTAGCCGAGTCTCGGGACGCCTCAGACTGTTCGCTCGGACTGAAACTAAAATATTCATTGCCTTTACGTAAAAAATGGATTTTGTGAGTTATACTCCAAGCACCGGTCACCGTTTCTGTCAAACTCATCGAATGCGGTGAAGAGTTCGCTGTTTTTTTTTAGAGTTTTGGTGTTTAAAGGATTACTTGTGGCTCTGAGGCATTTCCAGTTTCATTAGGAAAGGTGGGCGAGCATAGGCTCAGCCAGGAGGGGTAGGATTTGCTAACAGCAACCCGAGCGCCTCCAAAGAAGACTTAATAACTCAAGGCTGGGCTGATGTTTAGGTTAGGTTGCACGTCGAACTCTTTGCCGATTTCGATGAGTACGGTTACCGGGAGTCCGATGTACAACCTAGCCCATAGACACAATTCTCTGAGTTTCTCGCCGCATCCTCTTTGTGGGTTGCGATTCCGATCCGGTGGTGGGTTCAGCGAAGCACTGCTCTTGCTAGTGCTAGTGTTAGCAATTTCTCTCAAGTTGAGCCGTATGAGCTAAGTTAACAACAATTAGATAGAAAAAAGGGAATTACGATAATGATTTAAGTAAAGAATTGGCTGCGGGTGGATACCACCACCCTGCCTATTTCTGCCATGAAGCAGTAATGCGTTTCGGTTTGAAAGGTGGGGCAGCCGTTGTAACTATACTTGAGACCTTAGAACTTGTATCTCAAGGTGGGTGGCGCATTTACCTTGTGGATGTCTATGGGCTCCAGTAACCCCTTAACACCAGGTGAGCTGTGAGCTCGTCCACCCATCTAAGCAATAAAAAAAATAAAAAAAAATTTTTAGAAGTTTTGCTGAATCTTTTTCAAATTTTAGCGCATAAATTACACGTAACAGAGTCAGGAGTGAATTTCGATTGATCAATGGACAGGTGGACTGACGACTTAGTGCGCACGGCGGGAAGTCGTTGGATGCGGAAGGCGGAGGACCGCATTATGTGGAAGGCATTGGGGAAGGCCTATGTCCAGCAGTGGGCAGATAAAGGCTGATGATTTATACAATCCAGTGCCACTTTTATTCCGCCATCTTTACCGACGTCATTTTGATTACAGACATCAGAAATAATTCTTGACATTAGAAGCGTGTAATTAAAATTATTTGACCGGTAAAACTGTAACGGTAAAACCGGTATTCGAAACGTCGAGAATAATAAAATGAAAGTACTGAACGCTAGCTTAAAACGTAAAGTACCTACGTAGTATTAATTATGCTTACGACTCGTGAAATCCGGATAAAATAGTATGAGAAGCTTAGTCCGGATATTCATTGCTTCAACATTCCAAATGGATCAATGTGAATTATAATTGCTTCTAGATAATGTATTATATAATGTATTATATTATATAATACATTATCTATATCTATTATATTATATAATACATTATCTAGAAGCAATTATAATTTATATAATTTATCTATGATTGTTTTTGATATAAAAACTTGTCCATACATATAATTGATGTAAAAGTCTAAGTGTCAAAGCCCCAAGAACTGGTGGTAAGACGTCTATTGAGAATGTACGAGTAGGTACCACCACCCTGACTATTTCTGCCGTGAAGCACTAATGCGCTTCGGTTTAAAAGATCAAAACTCATATCTCAAGGTGGGTGGCCGCATTTACGTTGTAAATGTCTATGGGCTCCGGCAACCACTTAACACCAGGTGGGCCGTGAGCTCGTCCACACATATAAGCAATTTAAAAAAAACTACATAACATAAATATGAATTTAAAAAAAATATTTTTTTGCAAAAGTCGAAAAACAGTATGACCAACTTTACTAGCCTTATGTTTTTTTTTTAAAACGTGCCACAGAGAATATCAATATTGTACCGTCAAAATTACGTCATCACCGAAAAACCGAACATACATAAGCAAATCGAATATCAACGGCTTGAAGTTAGTAATTTAATAGTGGGACGAGAGACGGGCAGAGCAAGACGATTTCCAGCAGGAAATGAACACGAACAGAGGTAGGAGGGGCCCTGTGTTGTCGTACATATATATACATATATGCTCTTGAATGTCCACAGTTGATTTATGTCGATAATTAAGTACACAATTTTATCACCATTCCTAGATCAGAGGTGAGGGCGTTAATCTCTCTTACGCAGGCTATATATACACCAAACTATAAAATAGGGAAATAATTTTTTGATCTCTTCTGAGTCGATCTCTTCATTGCTGAAGGTCATGTCTAATTTGGAATGTTGACCACTCGATGCACAGTGCTTCCCCACGTCTTCCTGTCCTCGGCGGTCTTTATGGCCTCGGTTATTGGCAGGCCGGTGAGCGTCTTTACTAGATCAGACCAGCGGATGGGTGAGCGTCTGCGCGATCTTCTCCCGTCAACCTGACCAACTATCATCAGCTTCTCTGTATATAGATATAATAGTGTCTTTTTAACAGACTCTATACAGTTGATTCTTTACAATCCTACAAGTAGTACTTAGTAATCTTATCATCTTCATTATGTATCCAACTTCTTCTTATACCTATATCGGTGGTATTTTTCTCAACTAACATATATTAGGTTGGTCCAATATACTGAAGAATTTATTAATAAAATTAAAATATAATCATTTATTCACACAAAGCTTTAGATTTTTACATGTAAATATAAAATCAACTTTATACAACTAAATCTAGATATTAGCAAGATATTATAGGCGGCTTGGCTGTGGCCCTGACTTTGTCAATGTCTATGATTACCAGTGACCATCAATATCAGATGATCGCCCGTACGCTCATCTGTTGACATTTACAATAAAGGGACGGTTTGATTTTGTTTCAGTAGACACTTATTAAGTCAAACAACTGGTTTAAAATAACATAGGTTATTTAACGCATATATGAGTCGACTATTATCAAAGCCGGCAATCTGACTTTTGGACAATTATTGGTAAATCAGAAAAACTAATTATTGACTTTGTGTTCCATTGGCAGTCACAAAACTCTTCGGAACGACATCTTAGATAAATAACAGGTTAACTAATAACCTTTATATAATGCAGGTTTTGAACCGTATTCTTTGAAGGAGACGATTATATTCAAATCAATCTGTATTGACATATCAATAACATTTTTTTGTCCAAATGTACAGATTGCCACCTTTGATAATAGACGACTCATATATGTTAATTAAATCGTACGTATGACTCCCAATATCTTGTCTATCTGTGCCACAAAGTAATAATAAATTACAGTTTGAAGGGTGGACAAACTGAGATTTCGTTTATGCTCAACTAGTGATCAATGAGCCCGCTTTAGACAATAAAAAGCGAAATAATTGCCCAATGTACCATTTCTTATTATAATAGATAATTGTATAGGACGAGAGAAGTAATAATTTTGACATAAACATCAGTAAAATCGTATTGTAGGTATACTCGTATATAGATTGACTTCCACGGTGAAGGAATAACATCGTGTAATAAAAATCGAACCCGCAAAATTATAATTTGCGTAATTACTGGTGGTCGGACCTCTTGTGAGTCCGCGCGGGTGGGTACCACCACCCTGCCTATTTCTGCCGTGAAGCAGTAATGCGTTTCGGTTTGAAGGGTGGGGCAGCCGTTGTAACTATACTTGAGACCTTAAAACTGATATCTCAAGATGGGTGACGCATTTACGTTGTAGATATCTATGGGCTTCAGTAACCACTTAATACCAGGTGGGCTGTGAGCTCGTCCACCTATGTAGGTAATAAAAAAAAACTTTAATATATTTATCATTTGTAAAAGTTAGGTATAATAGTGCCAAGCATTACCGGAGCTTAATCTAAATGAAGGAAATTGAAAAATTACTTAAGATATGACGAATCCGATCAGAGAAACTAAACCAATATAACTACATAATTAGATATAATTGTTTCCTCTAGTGAAAAATTTACACAAAACCGACTATAGTTTCCCACAGAATCTCATAGCAGTAACATTCCCATGACACTGGACAAATATCAAAACAGCTCAGGGTCAGAGAGACCAGAGTTCAGATCTTTCTTAGGGGATGCTGCAACGCTTATTACGTATGCACACACCTTTCATCATTATCAATTCGATTTTCATGACCACATCTAACGTGGACCTTAAGTGTTTGAAAATACGGTTTATAATTATCCTGACTGTGCATTTAGTATCCCTAATTTGTATATCTCGAAACCGGTTTTTATTGTATACCACATTAACATAACTCCTTGACCGGATCAAAACCGGACACTTATAAATATTAATGTTTTTATTTAATCTCTTTCAACTAAATCGTTTCAAAATTTTCAGTAGGTACAGTCTCTTGAGGGTCGCTGTTCGATCCACATCGATACGCGAAAATGTAATCGAGTCAAATTTTTGTGCTTCTTCTCATCCCTATTAGGTAAGTCACGATTTCATAATTTTTTTATTTTTATTTATAAATTTATTTAGTACATAACGTATTATAGATATATGAGTTTATCGCATACGAGTAATGTGCAAGTAACACTCAAACATTTTATTGCCAGTGAAACGCGACTTTTACAATTAATTAACGATATATTTGGAGTAGTTTTATATTCCTATACGTATGATGATGATGAGTCAGGACTGGGCTACTGAGTTTCTTATTGGATCTTCTCAGTGGGTCGCGTTTCCGATCCGGTGGTAAATTTTGCGAAGCACTGCTCTTGCTAGGGCTAGTGTTAGCAACGTTCTCAAGTTAGAGCCCCGTGAGCTCGTACGCTCTGTGAATCTAGTATAGGCCCTCAAGGCTAGTAAAATTGGTAGGAAAAAAAATTAAATTTTCAATTTTCATGCCGCCACCTTTTTTAACTAACCTAATATGCGCCCATAAATTACTTCCGCGATAAAGAATAAGGATAAGATAGCATTATGTAATTAAGATCAACTAGCATAATTATATGCCTAGGTATTGGTGCGTACATCATGCCCTATACGTCGCTGGGTATTATGCTATCCTGTCGTGAAGCCGTCTTACCTGTAATAAATCAATCTGTAATAAAAAAAACATTAATTGAGATACTTCCGTGATGGACTCGCTTAAATAATAATTAAAACTACTTTTACCGTTTCATCTCGCATTTCTTATTTTCATTTTCAGTCGTCCGTGACTAAAAAAGGCTGTAAAGTATTCGACAGTAATAAATTGAAACTAATAAACGTAAAATTAACCCATAAAGCTAATGTCTACGACGTTACCTAAGAAAATGTTTTGAAAAGATCAATTTGACCAAAACCGCTTTAAAATGGGAACCTTTATCAGTTTCGAGTTCGAGGATCTTTTAATAAATTTATTTATCTGCAATAGTTATGAAGAACATTTTTACTACAAAGAAAGAAATAAGCAAATTTGTATCAGGCTCGGATAAGCCGCCTTTTATTAGAAGTACTTATTATATTTCATTTTAATCAAAATAATCATAATTATTACAGTAACTTAAAAATAAGTATAAAAAATACACGAATAAGTTCTCTATGATACTTAATTAATATACTCGTGAAGTAATTTATAAAAAAAAACAAGTAAATCTGTCAAATTTTTTGTATCAAGCTGTCAAAATGAAATGAGAGCCGTGCAAAACTATCAATAAATCGATATTAGTCCAGCCGGCTCATCAGTAATTTACAATTTTATGGCTTGTGGGAGCGGGGCGAGGGGCGCAGGTCGCCACTCCATTAGTGGGGCTTGCCCCCCACGCGGCCCGGTTAACCCTACGGGACCGCTCGCAAAACAAATAAATATAATATTTACATTTTTATAGTTTTTATTAACTGAATCAGTCCACTATCATGAATATATTCGTTAATAAATCATTCAACGATATGTATATAGCATATGTATGTAGAAATTAATAAATGAAACAGACAACTTAAAATTTTCTATTTTTAAATATGCACGACTTTTAGCTTACTTGAAAACCCTTTCCATAATAATAAGTATATATTAGCTTGTTGTGATATTAGCTGACTTGTTACAAGCACAACAAATTTAAATACATCAAATGCAAACGTGTTCATTGCAATACAATTTTGATCAAATGATTTGCTTTGCCTCTGTTTCAATTAAAGTAAACAAATACGCTTTTTAAAAAAACTTTTCTTCGTATGGACTAAAAAAATTCCTTAAATCTTTTATACATATTCTAAATCTTTTCAATTTCCAAAAGACATTCTTTTCTGCGGACCGTACAATTTCACGCCTCCCGACAAGAAACGCGCGCAAAGGAGAAAGGAGAAAACTGAGAGGCAGAGAGGGAGATCTTTAAGATACGTCGTCATGGCAACCCTTACGACCCTTGCACACATACGCGCTTATCTACTAGTTTGATAATAGTTCACGCACACATGTACGCTAATAGCAACATTAGTAGTCAGGAGCTGGTAGATCTTATTTCATCAACACCGTACCTAATAAACAATATTCATCCAAACTTTTAACATAACAGACTGAAGAAAAAATGTAGTTTTCATTGTTTTTAAATTTTCTATAGTTAGCGCGATATTAAAATTTCGGCGAATAAAATCTCAAGCGTCCGTAACTTCAATAAAACTGTAAAGTAGTAAGCACTGTGATCTATACTAATATTATAAAGAGGAAAGATTTGTTTGTTTGTTTGTTTCGAATAGGCTCCGAAACTACTGGACCGATTTGAATTGGACCGAAAAATTCTTTTTCCATTAGAAGCCGACATTGTCCCTGATGAACATAGGCTACTTTTTTTTTTTTTTTTTCATGTGTGTTTTAATGTTTCCGAAGCGAAGCGAGGGCGGGTCGCTAGTATACGATAAGGCGAAAGGGCAAAAGATAATATAATTTATTAAATACATTTGAAATTTTAAAACAAACAAGAGTACTTACACAAACAAGAGTAGCATAATAATACATTAAAATTGAAATAATAAAACACTCTTTAAGATGTTTTTTTTTATTGCTTAGATGGGTGGACGAGCTCATAGCCCACCTGGTGTTAAGTGGTTACTGGAGTCCATAGACATCTACACCGTAAATGCGCCACCCACCTTGAGAGAAGTTCTAAAGTCTCAAGTATAGTTACAACGGCTGCCCCACCCTTGAAACCGAAACGCATTACTGCCTCACGGCAGAAATAAGTGAATGTTAACGAATAAAAAATATGTATTTATCGAATGACCGAATAGTAAAAAATCGCTAGCTCCTAGACAACAAGGTATTAGGAGAATTCGACCCGACTCCCCGAACTTTCAGTTATTAAGCAAATGCTTTGTAAACATTCTGAGCGCCCACCTTCAGTTCTGTACTCAACTATAAATAGCTACGGTGTTACGTTTTAAGCTTCAATTAACCTAAATGTGCGTTTATTTTATTGAAAACGCGACACATACACATTTGAGGCTCACAAAAGATAATAATAATTCTATAAATTAAATTTAAAACTATTTACACGTGGAATGAAAACGAGTATTATTAATTTTTTTTTCCTACCTAGTACCAATAGCGGATGTTTTGGGCTCGTTTGTAGGCAAAGCTCACGAGGCCTAGCCTGAAAAACTTGGCTAGCATCTGCAGTATTAACATGAATGTTTCAACAGATCGTTTGAGGCGGCTACGCACGTTTTTCTCCATATATTTATTTATAAACGTAATTCACTAAATGTTACATAATTTTGATATATTTTTCTACAAATTTGAAAATGGAATAGACGCAAAAAGTTAGTATAAAATGAACTCAAAACTGAGATATCTCTATAAATCTATTTCTTTATCTTTTATTGTCCTTTGTGTCGCGCCAATTGAGTTTAACGTATATGAGTTTACTTTCAGTTGTTCAACGGAAAAATATAATTTATTACAAACTAGTGGTCCCGGCGAACTTTGTTCCGCCACACGGTTTGTTTCAAACACATCAACCAGTCAACTTCAAAATTCTACTATAATTAACACAATTAACTATAGAATACATTACGTTTAGCTGTCAGTTGCGTTTTGTTATAGTTACCACGTTTTATGTCAAGTCCCACGGGAATGTGATAAAAAGTTTAAATTGTCACAGTCACAAACACGTCAAGATTTCTATTTAGTTTTGTGTTACGTTTTCTCCATTGCTTTATAAAACACGTTTAGAATTTTTTTTTACTTTTTTCAATTTTTCAATTATTTTTTTTTTACATAACTAGACCTCTTTTTATCTTTAGCTATTCATCTATAGATTACGTGATGTTAGATCTTCGTTCGTCGTTGAAGTCGTGAACACTTGTGTTTCTGCCATGAAATATTCAGGCGTTCCATTCTAACTACAGAACAGCTGTTGTACCAACGAAGCTTTTAAGTATGATTCTACAAAAATGTAAATTTCGAATTCGGGTCATGAGTTATAACTGTTCAACGACATTGACCGACGTCACAAACGTTGTTGACTTATAAAGAGTCGAAATCGATTAGAATAAAATGAAAGTAGCAAGCAAACTTTGCTCTGTCCTATTATTATTATGTACATCGTAGTTAACCTAGTAACTGTGTGTGTGTGTGTCATGATCAATTATAAAACTCTAAATATCAAGAACATCACTTTCCGAATCCCGACATCTAACCCACAATAAGCCGCTACGACAGTGATAATATTGTATACACATCCCCATTTACTCAAAGAGATAAACAATAATACGTTTATTTACGTATTAGCTTATTATTCAAATCTCAAATTAATTTTATTCCTATGTTAAATACAATATAATCAAGTTAATTGGTACCACTTCGCCAGTGGTAGGACCTCTTGTGAGTCCACATGGTTAGGTACTACCACTCCACCTATTTCTGCTGTGAAGCAGTAATGTGTTTCGGTTTGAAGGGTGAGGCAGCCGTTGTAACTTTACTAAGACCTTAGAGCTTATATCTCAAGGTGGGTGCCGCATTTACGTTGTAAATGTCTATGGGCTCCAGTAACCACTTAACACCAGGTGGGCTGTGAGATCGTCCACCCATCTAAGAAAAAAATAAAAAATTACAATGAGAATTTCTTGATAAATCAATTTAATTTAATTTGAATTCCACACTGGTTTCTCTATCCACATATTCATATCACTTTACATAAAATTCAACTTAACTTTCTTAATTCGTACAAAGATTGCAGAGGAGCCCTTAAATTTCGGCACCCAAACCCTTCCACGCCGTACAAAGCTAAGGTTTGTCACCCCCAGTCCCCTTTAATAAGTTCGCATCGACCTGAGTCGTAATGCGCGGAGCTTAAGGCACCGTCCTTAATTTCCCTCCCTGTCCCACCCCCGCCCTCAAGACATATTTCATCGGGAACTCCTTAACTACCGCCCCGGGGTTGGAAACTTTCGGCAATATATTACATGTAAATAATATACATGATACGTGTGGTCCGTTGTTTCTTTGTCACGTATTACGTTTAATTGTCGTTTCGGATTTTAAGCTATGAATTATTGTTTGTTTAATGATGTTAAATTTCGACGTGTTACCTAGCCTAGGTTACCGTACGTCCAATCTCTCTTTTTGGTCCCAGAAGACTGCGTGTATGATATTAGGAGGAAACAAATCTGTCAACCCTCTTTCTTGCTCGTTTTTGGGTTACTACCAATCAAATTCGATGACTCGCCCCGCCAATATTCACTTACGTTATTTAAAGGCTACCTTATCAATATCGATCTCATTAAAACTAAAAATCTTGGTACTGTGATGTATGAAACATTCCTTTAGCAACACTCCGGTTTGAGCCCCGTGAGTTCACCTACATGCTAGGGCGAAGATTAAATAGCCTCTCAAGGCTATCAGCATACGTAGGAAAAAAATATATTCATATATGTTAACCTACTTAATGTAAACCTGTATAAACTAAGTGTTTATCAAATATAGCGGAGTATTATTCGGACTCTCGTTGATTTTATTTCAAATATATACCTCGGACGCAACACCTTATTAGCGACCCTGCCAGGAAGCCGTTGAATCATGTGCTTATGATTGTATTTCATATCTTTTCTTTTTCTTAATAATTGGTAGCCTCGAGGGCTTATTCCAGCTACGCGCGATTTCGTAGGCAATCTCACGGGGCTCAGTCTGAGAGAAATTACTAACCTTAGCCCTAGCATGAGCAGTACTTCGCTGAATCTACCACGGGATCGGAATCGCGAACCGCTGAGAAGATCGGGCAAGAAACTCAGCGCGCTGATGTATGGATTAGGTTGCACGTCGGTTACCAGAGTCCCTAAGCCTGCTCTTAATGTTATAGCTAAAGGTGTCTAATGCAAGAGTTATTGGATCTGTTGGATCCGTAAGGACGTGTAACTCCTACAAAGCAGTTGCGATTCGTAAAAATATGTGTGTATCTAATATCAATTATGTATTTAAAAAAATATTGTACATACTAAGTATTCATATAACGTTACAAGCTATATAAGTTTAATATACATACCCATACTTAAGTTAACGATAGTATTCGGTATCGTGGAAGCCAAGCAAGTTTTAATGAAAACGCCCCTCTGTAAACATGACTCGAAATTTAACCGAAAACTGGAGTAACGCACAAATCTACGTTCTCGAGATTATTATTTACATTTAAAATTATCATTATATCAGATTATATCAATACTAGCGACCCGCCCTCGCTTCGCTTCGGAAACATTAAAACACACATGAAACCAAAAAAAAAAAAAAAAAAAAGTAGCCTATGTTCATTAGGGACAATGTCGGCTTCTAATGGAAAAATAATTTTTCAAATCGGTCCAGTAGTTTCGGAGCCTATTCGAAACAAACAAACAAACAAACAAATCTTTCCTCTTTATAATATTAATATAGATTATTTCAGACATTTAACATTCTTTACTTAAGACGTTTCACTAATTAAGGTCAGGTCCTTTAAGATGTCACTTATTATGTTTTACACACGTTCGTACGTTCCACTGAGAGTCCTTAGAGGACTTGTTCAAGATGATCCTTTCATCTCCTTTTACATAATACCCCTCGGGAGTAGAGTTCATCCATATTATCTGAAAACACTGCGTTTATCCACAGTGCATTCGTCTACTAATATTTCACATTTAAGAAAATAAACACATATCAACAGAATGGTGGTAGGACCTCTTGTGAGACCGCGCGGGTAGGTACCACCACCCTGCTTATTTCAGACGTGAAGCAGTAATACATTTCGGTTTGAAGGGCGGGGCAGCCGTTGTAACTATACTGAGACCTTAGAACTCAAGGTGGGTGGCGCATTTACGTTGTAGATGTCTATAGGCTCCAGTAACCACTTAGCACCAGGTGAGCTGTGAGCTCGTCCACTTATCTAAGCAATAAATAAATAAAAAAGTTGATGTACTTAATCAACTCCGAAGTCCAAGACACTGATTCAGACTGAGAGCTAAATCATATTCCGTGATACAGTAGTAAGTAACTACAGTCAAGGACGCGATAAATTCTCTATTCAATCTGAGAATTTTTAAAGTGATATCACATTCTGATATTTTTCTACTTACTCCGTTTTTTCGTGCACACGCGTCGGTATATTTTAGGGTTCGTGTACACAGGGCGATAGTTTGCGCCGGGCCGGTGGTCGGGTGGAATTACCGCAAGATTGCTGCCATTCTTCAGAGCTCGACCCTCAGGACCTGCCGATTCAATCCGAGACTTTTCCTGGGAAAATATAATTATCCAACGGAAATATGAGACGTATCCAGGATCTTGTGTCTAACGGAAATTTACTAAAAGCAAAGTAATCGTTTTAATTTCGAGCCAATACGAACTTCAAATTTGTAACTAATTAGAAGTATAGCATTTAGTTAGATCAGGTTTTATTTATTTATTTCTTTGATGGGTGGACGAGCTCACAGCCCACCTAGTGTTCAGTGGTTACTGGAGCCCATAGACATCCACAGCGTACATGCGCCACCCACCTTGATATATAAGTTCTAAGATCTCAGTATAGTTACAACGGCTGCCCCATAATGCAATATATTGAATTGTACACCATACTTAGTTTTGGTATTGAATTCTGAAACCGTAATACTAGTAGTAATAATGAAATAACCTCTTTGGCCCCTATCAAAATTATATAATACTTCAATTACAAAATTATTTATTTATAAATACTATTGTATAAAAAAAAAGATAGTTAAACAGATTTAAAATAACATTGAAACTGTTTCGCGAGTTAAAGGTTGAAGATTTTTCTAACAGGAAAGAAAAACTAAAATAAGATAATGCTAAATAAACTCTTCCAGAGATAAACGCTCGAAAACACGCGAAAATTTCGTAACAAAACTTATCCATAGCGAATCAGTAACCCGCACAGCGTTGGCTGTAGGGCACGAGAGGCCCTTCGAAGGCTATCCAAGGGCTCTCAAGGAAATTGGGTCATTTGTCCCTTCTCTAGCATTAACTCGCTCTTCACAGCCAGATTAAATGGATCGGTTTTTGTTTCGGCTATTGTTTGTTAACTGTTTTGTATAGTTACACAAATATACATACTGTACGTATTTTGTTACGATCTAGGAAAAAAAATCGTTTCACGAACGAAACCGGTATCTATATATTAATACGCGAAGCAAAAACTTTGTACCCCTTTTTACGAAAATTGCGCGGACGAAGGAGTATGAAATTTCTCATACTTATAGAGAATATAGAGAAGGAGTGCACAATGCTAATATTTTTTTATATTTTAAAAAAATATGCATAAAAGATACATTAAATCAATAAAGAAAACATTACACACACTACCACGTATTTGACACACACACGCATGCATACTATTTGTTTATTGTCAAACTTTTCTTATTGCATAAAGTCTATGGTCAAATTGAGAATAGTTTAAATATTGTTTGTCTTTGTTAATATTTGTCCAAAGTGTAGTCTTAGCGAAATATGTGATTATAGAAGTATAATCAACAGTCTTTGACAATAGAACCATAATAATGTTCAAACTTATAATTTCAACTAATTATAGTCGAATTTCGAATACTGCGGGACCACTAGTCTAATTAATTACGTTATTCACGACACGTGTATCGTGAAACAAAGACATTTACTGGTTTGAAGTAAACGAAACATGTGCACGGTTCACACGCGATAGAAGTAAAGCCTTCAGAAGTGTTCCACCTACATAGATGTTTATATCTTCATTTAGTGTTGCTTCGTTTAATCTAGCTCCAAATCACAACGGTGCTAAAAAGGTTTTATTTATTTCTGTACCATATTAAACGGATCTATGGGAAGATTTGTCCTGGGTTATGGATATCAGGAACACAAGCACACACACACACACACACTATATCGGTGACGTACGAGTTTTTTTTATCTGTGACGTATATACAATAAAAAAACAAACTCAACGTCTGCGACCGTGACGTCATTCATGACGTTGAGTCTATTTTTCTTCACGGCTCACTTCGTTTTTTTTGCGCTGCCTTTTCGCTAGCTGCCTAAGGGGTTACTCGGAACGGACGGACGGAACATTTAGTTTTGAGCGCTTATAGACATCGCACGAGGTTAAAGTCTAAATTATAACAGATTTATCGTCTAAAATTACTCTTTCCTTATTTCTGTTGCAAAAGAGTCTTACCGGTTTGAGCTGTAGATTACCTTAATATTACAATGAAGAATTCGCGCTTAATTATCAAGGTCCTTTCGTTCGCAGATTCTATGTTCAAAAATGATTCATATACACTTCGATGAGTACTAAACGCCAGAGGATCGGTGAACTTCGTCTTTCATATGTAGCTACTAGCTATTGTCCGTGACTTCGTGCGCGTGGAATAGTTCACAAATAATGCTTTATTTTAGAATAAATTTGGTTAGCATAATAAAAAGGTAATAGTGAGCCAACCTTAACATATAGATATATTATTATGATGCCACGGTCTTTTTTTTTAGATCTTTTAAAGGGGAACAATTCTGTCATACATTATTTTAGAGAAACTTTAACCGTTTCTGCAGCGCACGCAGCGGAAGCTCTCAAAAGGGAAAAAAAAACAATTTTGAAACATTATTTATTGGTGCTCCGCTTGTATTGGTCTTAGCGTGATGTTATAGCCTGTAGCCTTCCTCGATAAATGGGCTATCTAAAACTGAGAGAATTTTTTAAATCGGACCAGTAGTTCCTGAGATTAGCGCGTTCAAACAAACAAACTCTTCAGCTTTATAATATTAGTAATATTAGTATATTAGTATAGAATCTTTTATTTTCGTTTAAAACGAATATTATTCGTAAATTCGCGAAACAACGGCTCTCCGTAACACCCCCGCATTTAATATTAGTCTTAGCGCCCCCAAGTTTCTCAAACCCCGCGAGTTCTTATCCCACCGGGCGCCCACGCCCTTACCCCCTCCTTATATTGGGGTGGCACCCCCTTCGATTATTAGTTCGGGCCGTCGATCTAATCTTGGCTCAGATCGCGCCATGTTTAACGTGAATTAATATTGACAAATATGAGTTTAACTGTGTCTTTGGACGCTGAGTTTGAGAAACTCTATTGTTAGACAAATTACTCGATTCAACACAGTTCAAACTTTGAGGAAGCTCATTGATAATTGAAAATGGCTTTTTGTCAGTACTTCATGACAATTATGTGTGCATTTTAATTTTAAGCATACACAAATAACAATAAAATTTATATAAAAACAAAATAAATATGAGAATTCAGAATATATAATATGTATACAAATATTAAAATGATTACATAACAATTCATAATTTTGAAATACGTGTGTTATAATTATCAACACAAATATGACAAAAGACGGATTATTCTTTAACAAAATACGATTCGTCCGCTACATAACTCTGACATATCAAAAATAATGTTTCTACAATTCCTAACATCAAAAACATAGCCTCGTACTTATTATATCCATGGTTTAACGTTTCAAATTGTAACTTATACATATATTAGCTTTATAATATACTAAATAGTTAATCAGAATTTTATAAGAATCTGATCTCTGTAGCAGTTAAGTTTGATAACGCTTATTTATATCTGAAAAATAATCCTGCATTCAAGCGACAGCACTTATAAAAATTGGGGAATTTTTCTTTTTGTGTTAGAGTGGAACCGTGTTGTAAAATACCGTGTTATACAAGGGTCACCTGTATATCAATTACCTTGTGGCTTATTACGGCTTATTATTCACTAAAATACATTAGAGGTTCTATTTTTTTTTTTTTTTTTTTTTTTTTTTTTTTTTTTTTTTTTTTTTTTTTTTTTTTTTTTTTTTTTTTTTTTTTTTTTTTTTTATAGCTTAGATGTGTGGACGAGCTCACAGCCCACCTGGTGTTAAGTGGTTACTGGAGTCCATAGACATCTACAACGTAATGCGCCACCCACCCTGAGATACAAGTTCCAAGGTCTCAGTATAGTTACAACGGCTGCCCCACCCTGCAAACCCAAACGCATTACTGCTTCACGGCAGAAATAGGCAGGGCGGTGGTACCTACCCGCGGGCACTCACAACAGGTCCTACCACCAGTTTTATCAGCACTTGACGTTTTATTTGACTATTTTCTTATGTATAAATGGTTATTTATGTCTACGCGGGGAATACAAGAGGTAGATACTGCTTAGCGTGAAATACTCTACTTAGCCGTCGAAGAAGATCACATACAAATACATTTTCTGTTTCATTTAAATCATCAGTTAATAGCTAAAATTCAAGGAGATTGATCTCGAGTGAAATATTTTCTATATCTTTGACAATCAAAGATACTTACTCCTGCAAACATAGTATTGCTTTGCCAATTTTTTTTTTTTATAGCTTAGATGGTTGGACGTGCTCACGGCCCACCTGGTGTTAAGTGGTAATCAAAGCACACAGATATCTACAACGTAAATGCCGCCACCCACCTCCAGACATGAGTTTTAAGGTCTCAGTTTTAACAGCATAATCTTAGTACCCACCGGAGCTATTCGCCTCATTGTTTTGCTTACTATAATAAATCAATCTATAAAAAATGCCTTCAATTACAATGTGTGATACAGAAAAAGTACCATATTATAGCAACCCCGAATAAGTAATTGGGATTAAGAAAAAAAAAGAACAGTTCTCCCATCAATTTTATTTCGAGCCTTTTTTCTTTCAAAAACTTATCTAAATCCATTTCTATGAGTTATATATTATAAACGACCACCCTGTATATATACCACCGCTTAGTTCATTATGAAGTAAACTAGTTGAGCTCTGGAGTGACTCTTCGAGAACGCAACCTATTATATTCTCACTGCGCGGTTAACGTGTAGCCAACTATTACTTCACAACTTTCGCATAGGACGTCGACATACTGGTATGCGGCTTAATCTATACATATAAATAAAATTGGAGTGTCCGTTTGTAATATTGAAATAGCCTCTTTTGACTACATGCATATGAATATATATATGTCGGCGCAAATATGACTATTTACCTACTGATCATCAACTAATTACTCTGTGATAAGAAATTGATGTTAAACAGTCCCTTTTATTGTAATTTCAATACTTTAAAATCTTGTAAACACGCCCGCGTGTTTAATACTTGTAAACACGCTGACGTGTACGAAGTCCTATAAATACGGCCGTGCTGTCTAGTGTTCTCGTTCCGATATCGAGTCGAGGGAACGCGTTCCCGGCCCCGTCACGTCACAGCCGGAGTCCCGCAAGGCTCCGCCCTCTCCCCGTTACTATTCAGTTTGTATATCAACGATATACCCCGGTCTCCGGAGACCCATCTGGCGCTCTTCGCCGATGACACCGCCATCTACTACTCGTGTAGGAAGAAGGCGTTGCTTCATCGACGACTTCAGACCGCAGCTACCACCATGGGACAGTGGTTCCGGAAGTGGCGCATCGACATTAACCCCACGAAAAGCACAGCGGTGCTCTTCAAAAGGGGTCGCCCTCCGAACACCACGCTGAGCATCCCTCTCCCGACTAGGCGCGTCAACACCCCCGCCCCCGCCGTTCGCCCAATCACGATGTACGACCAGCCCATACCGTGGGCCCCGAAGGTCAAATATTTAGGCGTCACCCTCGACAGTAGGATGACATTCCGCCCCCACATCAAGACGGTACGCGACCGTGCCGCCTTCATTCTAGGACGTCTCTACCCGATGATATGTAGGCGAAGTAAAATGTCCCTTAGAAATAAGGTGACACTCTACAAAACTTGCATACGCCCCGTCATGACCTATGCAAGTGTAGTGTTCGCTCACGCGGCCCGCATACACTTAAAATCCTTTCAAATTATTCAATCCCGTTTTTGCAGGATAGCCGTCGGAGCCCCGTGGTTCGTCAGGAACGTCGACCTCCATGACGACCTGGACTTAGAGTCCATCAGTAAGTATCTGCAGTCGGCGTCCATGCGCCACTTCGATAAAGCGGCACGACACGAGAACCCTCTCATCGTGGCCGCCGGTAACTACATTCCCGATCCTGCGGACAGAATGGAAAGCAGTCGACGTCGCCCTAAACACGTCATCTCGGATCCTCCTGATCCACTAACGGTGCTTTTAGGTACTTCAAGCACCGGTCACCGTTCTCGTCGAACCCGTCGCTTGCGACGAAGGGCTCGACGAGTAAATTAACTCTCAGACACAGCCCACTGAGTTTCTCGCCGGATCTTCTCAGTGGGTCGCGTTTCCGATCCGGTGGTAGATTCTGCGAAGCACGACTCTTGCTAGGGTTCGTGTTAGCAACATCGTCAGGTTTGAGCCCCGTGAGCTCACCTACTAAAGTTAAGGCTACGCTGAAATAGCCGCTAGGGCTATCAGCTTAGGTAGGAAAAAAAAAAAAAAAAAAAAAAGCGTTTATTCATTCGTGTCCGAGCCGTAGTACAGTTCGGATCTCTCTGTAACGTTGTTATGCTTCTCGTGCAATATACGCAGTTCTCGTGAAGTTTTGTTTTGGAAGCCCAAACATGAGTCATCATCGAGAACTTAAAGACCGTGACGTCAACGATGCTGACGTCACACTTTTTAAAAACATTCCTTCAGCGTTTCTCCTCCGTCATCAGAAGTGGGATCACATGCCGCCTCCGCTCAGCAACAACCTGGAGACCATTTAACCATATCGGCGGAAGAAGACTACCCTCCAGCAACAGCCGATGAGCCTATACATCTACTTCACAAATCAGCATGGTCGAGCAACAAAATCAACACTCAAAGATAAGTTTTTATTTTTGATTACCAAAATTACACCACAACATAAGTACCACAGTGTACGCCTCAACAAAAAGTACCACAGTGTACGCCTCAACAAAAAGTACCACAGTGTACGCCTCGGCAAAAGTACCACAGTGTACGCCTCGACAAAAGTACCACAGTGTACGCCCACTACATAAGTACCACAGTGTACGCCCACTACATAAGTACCACAGTGTACGCCAAAACATCACCTTACACAACATCCTTATCCGAACACCTTAAATAAATCTACGAGAACCGCCGAGAAATCTACGAGAACCGCCGAGAAATCTACGAGAACCGCCGAGAAATCTACGAGAACCGCCGAGAAATCTACGAGAACCGCCGAGAAATCTACGAGAACCGCCGAGAACCCTACGATACCCTCCGAGAACCCTACGATACCCTCCGAGAACCCTACGATACCCTCCGAAAACCCTACGATCAAAGTGCATTAATAGTCTCAAACTTACATAGTTACAAGTAACGCAAGTATAACAGATGCGCTACTCAGAGAAAGTTTTTATTCCTGCAGGTCAATGAGAATCAAAGAAAAACCTACGAGAATCAACGAGGCCGGTGCAGAGCGCGCACCGCCTGTCAGTATGGCCGTGTCGGCGCAAATATGACTATTTACCTACTGATCATCAACTAATTACTCTGTGATAAGAAATTGATGTTAAACAGTCCCTTTTATTGTAATTTCAATACTTTAAAAACTTGTAAACACGCCCGCGTGTTTAATACTTGTAAACACGCTGACGTGTACGAAGTCCTATAAATACGGCCGTGCTGTCTAGCGTTTATTCATTCGTGTCCGAGCCGTAGTACAGTTCGGATCTCTCTGTAACGTTGTTATGCTTCTCGTGCAATATACGCAGTTCTCGTGAAGTTTTGTTTTGGAAGCCCAAACATGAGTCATCATCGAGAACTTAAAGACCGTGACGTCAACGATGCTGACGTCACACTTTTTAAAAACATTCCTTCAGCGTTTCTCCTCCGTCATATATATATATATATATACGGTACATAGACCAAAATAGCATTTTTTAGAATTTTTGTCTGTCTGTCTGCCTGTCTGTTTGTTCCGGCTAATCTCTGGAACGGCTGGACCTATTTTGACGGAACTTTCACTGATAGGTAGCTGATGATATAAGGAGTTACTTAGGCTACTTTTTTTAGACTAGCTTCGCTCCGCGACGTCACACGCAGTTATTGTCGTACCGCGCGCAACATAGTGGGACTCACCTATCAATAGTAAAATTTAATGTTTCCGAAGCGAAGCGAACGCGGGTCGCTAGTCAATAATAAAACTTAATGTTTCCGAAGCGAAGCGAGGGCGGGTCGCTAGTTTGATATATAACAGTCGATATATTCGCATTTCAATATCGTGCAAAAGTAAATTGACTTGACTGAAAATATGTAGAGACGTACAATCTATACTGTATCCTAATATTATAAAGAGGAAAGTTGTGTTTGTTTGTTTGTATCGTATAGGCTCCGAAGCTACTGGACCGATTAGAAAAAATCTTTGACTGTTTGGAAGCTACAGTATTCCTGAGCGACATAGGCTAAAAAATTAAAATCTTGAAAAAATTAGAGATCCTTACTAAAACTCCAATAATGTAACCCAAGGTGTAAAAAAATTACCTAAAATATTCTTTACATCGCGTGCCCTGATAAAACTATTGACGATGACAGCATATGTCTAACTATTATAGTTATGCCGCAATAGGTGTTCTTTTATTTAAAGAAATAAAACAACGTCAAATTTCGTTGAAATTTTTGTTAAAGACCCGAGCGGATCCGGAGCGGGCCGCTAGTGTGTGATATTTTTGAATTATTCCATTGTATGTATACCGTTCCAAAATCAAATTATCTTATAAGATGTTGTCGTTAATAATTAGGCCACTATATCATTTCATCCCCTAAACGCTTACACGAACTCGGCGCTCGTTACAAAACTTTCTAAATTCAAAACATTTAGGGCAACACACTTCAATTTAAAGTTGTAAAGAGGTACGTCATCAGGCAACCGAGAAGGACAAAGAGCGGCCCGAGTGCGAAATTTAAATCCTACCCGCAGCTGCGGAATAGAACCGACCTTAGAAACAAACAAATCGTCCCCGCCCCCCGTTCCCGAGCACCCCACACCCCGCACTCGCCCTCCACTGAGCACAACACGAATGGCCGCCTTATACGACCGCATCTTACAGGCCCCGATTCCTACTTCCTTTCCATTACACAGACAACGCTGACTAAACATAATCGCCGAACTTCCTTACGACTTTACCCTTCCGCTGAACGACTCCTGAACTCTGCAGACGAAAACAGCCTTTATATTGCCCTAAAACAAAACTCAAAGTCCTTCGAGACACCCACAGATGTACTAAAAACTAGTGACATACCAATAACAACCCACTACTTGGCGACTTGAAAGTTGAAATTTGAGCGACGCTGTATATTTCCAATTTTCCTCCGACGACCGCTGAAGCACCCGAGTTAAGAACATCCCCGCACAAGTTGTGCTGCTGGCACGAATGTTTGAATAGTTTTCGCCGTCGAAACTTGTTCGCACGATTGTTGCGGGTGTATTTCTTACACAAAAGACGAGCCCAGGGTGGTTCATGATAAATGGTACGGTATTAAAACGGGTCGGGATAGTTTTATGATCTCAGTTTGGCGCCTATATAAATAAATCTGCCTTGCGGCGTCGCCCTGATGCCGAGTTGCTTATGAGTTGCGATTTTTCATGGTATTATATTTAAAGTTTTCAAGAAATGTGCTCGCCATTTTATTTTTTTTGATAATTGTTAAACTTTATTAAAACCAAATAAGATTATATTAAAACTCGTTGGAATGATTCGTGACCTTGACCGATGCTTATACCGATACTTATACCAACACTTTTCGAGGTCCGGTTCCGGTTGTCGCTCGGAAATATTATTATATTAATTTATCAAACACCGATAGTTAAAATTACTTGATATTTCATCAGTGATATTCAGTTGTGTTAATATGTAGAAAGCCGACATTATATAACATTTTTAATACGGGTTTTTTAACATAACACAAAAGTAAGAAATGATCCATAGAATAACTTTATTGAAACAAACACACACACACATGCTGAAGTGTGTTGGCACGCCTTATCTCGCAGCGAGGATAATATTCATAAAGCTTCGGTCGCCGGCAAGATTTTATTACAAGCGCCTAGAGCTACGAGAAACACCATAAACCATGTAATATAGTGCAGTATAAATTACGGTATACAGTGGATATCAACTTTGAGGCTATTTTTTATTTATTTATTGCTTAAATGGGTGTACGAGCTCATAGCCCACCTGGTGTTATGTAGTTACTGGAGCCCATAGACATCTACGACGTAAATCCGCCACCCACCTTGAGATATAAGTTCTAAGTTCCCAATATAGTTACAACGGCTGCCCCGCCCTTCAAACCGAAACGGATTACTGCTTCACGGCTGAAATGGGCAGGGTGGTGGTAGGTACCTACCCGTGCGGACTCACAAGAGGTCCTACCACCAGTAAATTTATTTTTCATATCATTTGTTTATTCGAGATCTACCTTCAGGTTTCAATGAAAACTTTGTACCTCTTTTGATATTTCCAATAATTTTAATGTACATTGCGCGATAAAGATGTGTGCAATAAATCTATTTATTCTACTCATTTAGGCACATTTACAGGGATGCGCTATGACATTCCCTTCTTCACAGCGGTAGGCAGCAGCTTGCTTGTACCCCTGGCATCACTGACGACCATGAGTAAAGGTAACCATTGACCATCAGATGGACCTTATACTGGTCTACCTAAAATAGCAATAAAAATAAATAAATAGAGGAAATGTTTGGGCGGCATTAACAGTGAAGTTTAAAAATAGCGATTTAAGTTTACAATTAAATCGCGTAGATAAAAGTCGGAACTATGAAAACAGAACACAATTCAAAATCACGATATATTGTCCAGTAACACAGACTTATACTTGCTTCCTTAAACTCTGCCAGCTTCAATACCTATGTAGCTGTGAGGAAAACATAAGGAAAAAAATGTTTATAATCTCTGCTCCGAGTCAGACCGTAGGAAGGGGAAGATCCAAGCCCGCTTTCTGCTCGACGATTAAGTATAATTGCTCTTAAATTTATCGGCACTAAGACTGCTAATAAAATGTATACAAACCTTTATTTATAGCACAGTTTGGAACTCTAAAGTATAATTGGTTCCTACTCGTGACGCCGAAAGTAACCCCTAATATCTTTCAACGTGAAAGACTACATCGATATATCGATCCTTTGCTTAAATGGGTGGACGAGCTTACAGCCCACCTGGTGCTGTGTGGTTACTGGAGCCCATAGACATCTACAACGATACAAGTTCCAAGGTCTCAAGGTGGTAGGACCTCTTGTGAGTCCGCACGGGTAGGTACCACCACCCCGCCTATTTCTACCGTGAAGCAGAAATGCGTTTCGGTTTGAAAGGTAGGGATAGCCGTTGTAACTATACTGAGACCTTAGAACTTATATCTCAAGGTGGGTGGCGCATTTACATTGTAGATGTCTATGGGCTGCAGTGACCAGTTAACACCAGGTGGGCAGTGAGCTCGTCCTCCCATCTAAGCAATAAAAAATATATATGGCTATGGTAGCCTATCTTGTTCTTAAACGTGATAAACAAAAGCTACACATAAGAAAGCCACCCACGAACTTGTAAAAAATTGGTGGAAGGATGCTTGGAGTTACTGCATATTAAAGTATGAAAGTGGGTTATAGCAACCCGATCCTGTAGAGCGAACGGTAAACAGTCGACGTCGCTGGGTGGGCTGTGAGCTCGTCCATCCATATAAGCAAAAAAAAAACATAATTAGCTCAACTCAATAAATATGGCAGCTCAATTTCCTCAACTCAATTTGGCAGGCAGCGGCTTGGCTCTGCCCCTGGCATTGCTGACGTCCATGAACGACGGTAGCCGCTTATCATCAAGTGGGCCGTCTGCTAGTCTGCATACATGGCAATAAAAAATAAAAAAACTGATACGTGTACGTATTTTTCAATAAACACTTTCGAACCCTTCACTGCCGCGAGTGGGTCACGGTGACCCGGCGACCGCGGGAGCGACCCGCCGACCGCGGGTCACGCACATTTGACGGTTGACAAACGGCTCAGCGCAATCTTACAAAACTATTATACCTATACCTACGTTTCCAACGTTTTGTTTTTCTACGATAGCTTACTGTTTTAACGAGCTTCAAAAACGGAGAAGGTTCTCAATTCGACTGTTTATTCATGTGTTGTTTCGAAGTGAACAGATTTTCATGATATTTTATATATTTGAAAACTGATGCTTCTTGTGTTGCTTGTGGTCTCAATCAATTTTTTTTTTATTATTTTCAAGATCTAACTAGCAGTTTTGAGTGATTCTTATTAATGCATATTTAATTGACTTTAAACATATTGATGATATTCTCATTTTTATCTTGTTCAAATCGTTATCATTGTTGTAAAAATTTTATATTATACTTGATTAATATTATATATACATACATACACATATATAAATGTCTCATATTCACTTAGCTATGTATCCATCTTGATACATTTGTAACATAGAATAAAGTTGCAGAGTAAAATCTGTATGACGTGATAGTTTTGTAATATCACTTAAAACGAGTATAATCATCCTGCATGAAGTGCTTCAGTGCTGACAGTCTAAACGATTTCTCCTGTTGCTTTAACTCACGTAAGATCGAAGTGACATTTGCATAATTAAGAAACAAAGCCCCGTTCGCAACTGTTGCATCTAAAAGCCTATTGGAGTTCAGCCACTGAAAAAAATACTCTTTAGCTGTGTAGAGAGCATTTTTTTCTATGTTTTTTTCATTTAGTGTTAAAGAATTTATGAACATAAAATTACATTCTAAGTATTAGCAGAACATTTTGATACATAGTTGTTTTTAACAACACACAGCCGTGTTTAGTGAAATTCAGACTTTTTGCTTTATCAATAAATAACAATTATTATCTACTGTTAATTGAAAAAACGGCTCATCGCTCTCTGAGTAAATCATTATGTTTCGGATAAATTATAGAAAATTATTATTCGTCTTCCCGTTCATCTTCGCATTCGCATTCGTCTTTGCATTCCATTCGCATTCGCATTCGTTTCGGATTCGTCTTTGAAGTAATTAAATTTCCGTATCCCAACCAAAATACCTATTTCGAAATAAGAACACTTAAAAATAGTATCTCCTTTGGCCCACTGTTTCCGTTTTACTCAAGTTACATAGCCCATCCTAAGTTTAGCATCAAAAAGAAGAATCCACGACATTGAAGAAACGTTAAAACCAGATCGGTTTAATCTCATCGCTTGCATCTACTTGTGTAAGATCGGTAGTGACCTTAGGTCAGCGAGACCCTGCATCCTATGCTTTCCCACGAGAATACGCTGTAAACGCAAAAGGGTTATCACACGAAACTTGATTTCTTTACAAACATGCGAGATGAAAACGTTAAATCTTTAAGCCATTCAACTTTTATCGAAATTCTTTTTAACTTAGCCTCTTTTAACATAAATATATCATCTATTATACGTAGGGCTTTTGTAAAATATCAGTTTTCTTAGTTTAAAATGGGCAATGTTTTTCTCAATAACTATTATTTGCAATACTTAACTGACGGTAGTGAGTATTATAAAGCCACCCGATTGGTCCTCATCCTGCCTATTTCTGCCACGAGATAGTCACGTGTTCCAACTTGAAGGGTGGGACAACGAGTGGGATAGTACAACTGAGACTTCGAACTCATGTCTCAAAGTGAATGTCGGCTTTTACTTTGTGAAGTTATGATATCTAGATTGTCAAAACCTCTTCAATCGGACGAAACATGATGAGCTCAATCAACCATCTACTTATTAAATAAAAAATATATATTTGGAATTAACATTCAAGTTCATAATACCTGCAAAATTACAAAATATTCACGATATAATTTTTATATTTAACTAGAATAATCTCAACTGAAGCATTTATTCAGTAATGCATTCCCTTTATCTATATTCTAGACTTAATTGAGCAATCTCAGTTTCATAGAAATATACTCATAATATGATAACTGTATATAAAGTATAATTAAATTATACCCGACTGAGCCCGATAAGACCGGGGTGAGTTGCGGGGGGTTGAAGACAACGCTCTGAAGACGTGTTCGTATCTATATAGAGTTGTAAAATCTTCGTTTCTAATTAGAATTATTTCGGATAATAAAGAAAACTGTTAATCAAACTAAATTATTAAGTCACACTTGGATGCTTATCTTGTCAATGTGTGTTATATGCTGATGATTCAAAAATGTTTCACAGCACTCTGACTGTGTTGGAAAAAACGAAAACTATTTTGGAATAGTGTACATTATACAGTATCACTATTTTTTCATTCATTGAGTCATCCTTATATGTTTCCAGGTATTCTGCTAGCAGGGAAACAGCTATGGCGTCTATATGAGAGCCATGATGTTGAAGCACTTCAATTCCTCAAACAGTTCGACACGAAAAAACCCAAGGAAAATGAAAACGCTTTGTATGTTGTCATCACAAAAAAACTGAAATCTTTTCAAAATGAAAACAAAACATTTAAAATTAATTTGCTTCCAACAAACAGCCGGTATAGATTATGAAAACGAAAACTAACAAAACTAAGCTATCAAGAAAAAAAAATACATAACCATTAAATATACATCTAATTTTAAGTAAGTTGCTATCATCAGCTCTATACGAATCTTTCGTGGTTCGTTGGAGCAGAGCCCGGGCGACTTTCGTGAGGGTGAAAGCAGTTTGAAAGTCGGGTCGGTATTGATCGAGTGTCTTGCCACCCCTCCCCCGGCCCGCCCTCCCCGCACTCCGAGAAGCGCCCAATTTTGAGGATACCCACGTCTTTCATAATCATACACAATAGTCAAGTAAAGTATCAAGTAAGTACTAAGTTAATATTTGTATAGTATTTTTTTTAAGCCTTAGAAGCTAAATACTTAATTGTTAAGCGTTATACACACTAAGGATGCCCTGTATTTTTTTTTGTTCAAATTATTTTTCAATCTACATAATGAAATAATGTTGGTATTATAATGATATTATTAATGATCATATGATAATAGAAAAAATAAGGTATTGTGGAACATATTTCAACGTAGATTATATTATTCTATTGTATGTATTTGTATAATCAAATAATCAGACACCCAAATCTTATAACTGAGTGATTATTTGACTGATTATTTGATTATTAAAACCAGTCATCTCCGATTGCTGAGGGAGTGAGTGGTAAATTTAAAATTCGTATATCCATATGTAATTTATTCTCAAATCTAGTTGTGTTGTTTTTGGTTAATAATAACAAAATATGTTTTTTGGTCTTCTGAGATCTAAAATAAGTTTATTAATTTTAATTTGTCAATAAATTTTTAGTAGCTATTATTTTATATCTGAAACATAAGACGAAAATTAGCATCAGAAAATTACATATTACAATGTATTGTTTTTGTTCCATATACCTACATATGTTAAATTATATTCAATGCTTAGAATCTAAGAGATAGTATTTCTTTATAAATGAAAGCAAAAAGTACCAACCTATATAAGTATTGATTGCTATAAGTAAAATGTATAGTCTAATCTTCTAAAATATGTGTTTCGTGACTATTATCCTGACTAATATTTAGTAAAATTATGATCCAGTTTCGAAGCTAAGCACCAAACATGGGTTCCGTATTTGAGTACGTCATATAAAATTAATGTTAGTACATTACTATCACCAACCCTATTAAGAGAAGCGCGACACCTGAGAAGCAACCCTAACGGTGAGAATGACACACAATTAACGTGCTTATTCTAGATGCTTAAAATGACGCAAGTCTCTATTAAAACGTGATATTAGAAAAAAAAAGTGAGGAATTGATAAATTGTATTACGTATCTGAAAGTATAGACTGCTGACTATAAAATTATATATACTGACTATAATATTCAAGAGCGTAAATACTTTAAAAACGACATCATAAATGTTTTATGAGACTGATTTATTTCGAATTTACTCCTAAATCATACGTTTTGAAATCGATTAACACTTATATTATTTCTAATTCGTATGTATGAAATCGAATAAATTTAATATTTTAAAAAATTCCGTTCGAAACTTTTACCGCTAAAACAAATTAAAAAAAAACATTCAAAATTCAAATTTAAAAAAAATAGAACGCGGTGACGTTTTCAAAATGAAACTTCTCAGAATAACACCGTACAGGCAAAGGGATACTTGAGACCGTTCTCGCCTTACGCTCTCGACATGATTAATGTGTGTGCGTTGAGATAATCACCACTCGAGCTACCGATCAACTCGGCTGTGTTCAAGCCGTGTAAGAGAAGACTTCTTATCGATTTTCAATTAGCCTTCTTTATTTGTCAATATGAACGCGGTCAGCTTTTTATTATCATTATTTACATACAAGTAAATACATTCCTAACAACGACGTCACATTGTATCAAATATACACAACAGTTCCTGCTCAATTTTGAACCTGAAACCGCTGTGCGAAAAACATGATACCGCTGTTCCACGACTTTGTGCTTTACTTAATTAAAATAATATCTAAAACAACGATTTGTCAGCTTAGATGGTAGGACTGTATAAAGAAAGCGACGTATGCTAATATGAAGCGAAAAGCTCAATTTTAAGGTTAATTTCTTACATTGTGGCAAAAGGTTGATCTTGCCCATTATAATCGATCCCTGAAATTAATAAATAAAAAAACCTCTGTGAGAATAAATGTGGTTGTTACTTAAAAAAAAATTTTTTTAATTAATTTTATGAAGTCTTATTTCAAAACCAAAAAAAAAAACGATTGAAGTTTTAAAATAAACAACGCCTTTGTTTAATTTTTTCAATAACTTATGAGTGCGTGCTATATATTTCGAAAATAAGCAACCACTTTCGTAGCAGGAATATTTTGAGATATTTACGAAGTGTTTTTTTTTTAATTCCAGTTTTTAACTACCTTTAGTCAACTACATACATATGAAAATTGTAGGTCATGCTCTAAAGTTTATTTTAATCTTAAAAGAAAAATTTATTGGGAATTAGAAAATGATTACTTAAGCGGTAGGCAGCGGCTTGGCTCTGCCCCTGGCATTGCTGAAGTCCATGGGCGACGGTAACCACTCACCATCAGGTGGGCCGTATGCTCGTCTGCCTACAAGGGCAATAAAAAAAAAAAAAAAAAGAATACATTTTAAAATCGCGTTGACTATATTCTGAGCCCGGTCGCATACATCGGGTTTCCTTATTAAGTTACCGAATTCGGGAATTCCGTGTTCGGTTTGCGAATCCACCACCTCTAATGCTCTCTATAGGGCACGCATTCGCGATTTTTTGGAACGAAAACGTGAGCTAAGAAGCAATTCGAAATTCCTGTTACGTAAACCTTATCAGGAAACCGGATGTCGCCGTCGGGATTTAAATTGGAATACACCAGTATAATATAACTAAATGTAAATGAACATTAAAGAACATACTATAAGTAAGGAACACACAAAAGAAAGAATATTAACTGTGAAAAATAATTTGAAATGTCTTTTATATTTACCGCTTGTATTATCGTGAGTAGGTATGTACCTAATAATCAACTTAAGATACTGTTTGTTTCAAAACGGATTTTTGATTATTCATAGTTTAATCTTACTACATATAAGTAATTTTGACGAAAGAAAATAGTGTTTGAAGTCAAACAAAACAATTAGGTTTTAAAAAAAAAAGAAGAAAAATTGTAACTTAATTTTCCCAATGGTACACAATTACTGTTAATCGCCAAACGAAACAAGCCATTTGTATATTATCAGTACTAATTGATATTTATATTTTTTTTTGAAACATAAAAAGCTTTATAAGTTACATCGCGTTTGAACCAGCTACCAACACAGTATTTTTCTCGAGTTTTGCGTACATAACTCACCCAATAGTCTGGTAGAACTATGATTAATCATTATTTAACGAATTTAAAATGTAAATACTATAATCATTCAGCGACTATTTTAAAAATGAACACGTTGTGCCTTTTCTATTACGAAATGTTCAAAGACTCATTTCACGATGTTTCTTCTTCTCATTTTACTGGTTTAAAATTTAATACCCACACTTTTGCCCTTCACCGCGAACCACAAACGCTCGCAAGAATGTTGACGTTAAAATTGTCTTAAAGTTCGGTGATACCAATTTCAAAGTATGTAGTTAATTTAGTTAAACATTATATAGCTGATCGTGATCAATGCTCGCTACTTATCTATATATTAATACGTGAAGCAAAAACTTTGTATCCCTTTTTACGAAAATTGCGCGGACGGAGGAGTATGGAATTTTCCACACTTATAGAGAACATAGAGAAGAAGTGCACAATGCTAATATTCTTTTAAAATAATGCATAAAAGATACATTAAATCAAAAAAGAAAACATTACACACACTACATACCACGTATTTGACGCACACACGCATGCATACTATTTATTGTCAAACTTTTGTTCTTGACGTCTGTTGTCAAATTGAGATTAAATATTGTTCGTCTTTGTTAATATTATTTATAGTGTAGCCTTGGCGAAATTTGTGATTATAGAAGTATAAAATACAATCATAATAGTATACAAACTTACAGTTCCAATTAATTATAGTCGAATTTCGACTACTACGGGACCTCTAGTAATAAATAATAATATGATAAAAAAAGTCTATACAATTTAGCAAAGGCACACTTAAAGCGGATAAAATCTATAATATGTGACCGCGTATTCATATTATTACATTCAGCTAACAGAGGTCACATTTTGATGCCAATATCAGGGCCCTGAAACTGTGATATTTTAAGACAAATATTTTTTTGTATGGAAACTAGCGACATCTTGTAGCGAATGCCCCTAAACTTATATGTTAAACACAAAAAAAAAAACATACAGGTCCTCATTTGTTATAGACAAATTGATTAAATTTTATCAATTTGTGGTTTCTGAAAATTTACAAAATCCTTCATTAAAAATAAAATATAGGATAGGTAACATGTTACTGCTATCTACAGGAGCAATGAGAAACTAATCGAAGTGAAGCCATCTAGTGGCCGACGCCCGTAAACGTTTTTGTTGAGTACTTGAGTTGCTTATCTCTAACTAATTTATTAATTATCTATGGCCAATATCGTGACATACCATGCAGGTTTTACTGCAGATCGTGCGGTAACTGTATTTTATTAATTAAACCTACGATTTGGACTAATAGAAGACGGATCGATACCCGTAGGTACTTTAAGGTACTTTCCTTTCTCGAGTCAAAGATTATGTAGCATCTTGAACAGATGTTGCATCCATGCTATCTTTTAAATTTAAATACTCTCTGCTAGTCTTCAGACCAGCATTTATCAATTTTATGATTTAAAGAAACAAACAAAAAGCTTGAATTTAAATACAGAAATTGTTTTTTTTTTATAATTTAGGAGTTTATAAGGCAACATTAGGTTTCAAATTCTCTTAAAAAAATGATTAGTTGAAATGTCGTCAAAATTTTTAAACATACATATCTGTTTATTTCCATAATCTGTATTATCCCGTTTCGTACTGCGGTTCCTTCTTACGTTCCTTAGGTAGCCGGACCCGGCACCCGCCCACTTAACAACCGATTTACTAAGACCCCTGAAACTTCATCGCTCATCACGGGTTCGGGCGCGCGGTACAGTCATTAAGGTGGGGGCACGGCTCTGGACATAATGGCGCAGTTATATCTTCTTCCATTGCTTGCGGGGTGGGGCGAGGGTGGGACGTCAGTGTGTGTTTTCCAACTTTAAGACTGTTAGCGGGGCCCGCAATCAGAAACCGGGCGCTTTTCATTAGTCGAGATGGTTATCGTGTACATTTCTTGTTTGGATGGTCGACCGTTTGTTTAGACCGCTGACGCCGGACGAACTATTCGACTTATTTGCACGAATTACGTGTCAAAGCGAGCTTCGTATTTGCTTTATGAAGAAAACGAAGTTGGAATTTAAGTGAATTCAAGGACGAACGTTTCATTCGCTGCTTATAAATATTGACGTTTTAAATTTCAAATGCGTTAAACATCTCTGTTGTCTAAATTTCAGTACTGTGTGGTCAGTTAAATAGATTTTGATGGATTTAAAAAAAAAAAACTACTGCTTTATTAAGCCTTTAAATATTATATGTAGGTAGGACTGGTGCCGAACTAATCTGTTAGTTCTATTTGATCATTGACTTGCGAACATGAATCTATGTCTAAGAGAAAAAACTTAACAATGTCGGATGTTAAATTTAAAAAGGATTTCTAAGCACGATTGAAACGAGGAACATATTGACTCAACTAGGAAAGAAAAGTTGATCACTTGTGAAGTTATTTCCATAGTTCCATAGATAGTAATATTGTTTACTCCGTTAAGAGCCTGAGATCGTAAATACTGGTGGAACCTAACATATCTTTTGCTGTTGTCCATGAGCAACAGTAATTAGGTGAGGTGTAAATTCGTCTGGAATCGATAAAAAACATGTCTATCCTAGTTACGATGACTCGGAAAACCCTGACCAACTACACCCCCATATTCATCGGAATTCATTATAATCAGCTTTTTATTACTAGCAAAACAATTGCTAAGCGCATATATATTAGGATTTTTCACCAATCGTATTGTCATTATATCATTTAAGACAATAAAGTATTAAATAATAGTTTAAAAAACCTAAAAAAATACGCTTTTTTTTTACAACAAAATCATTTTTCCTTACACTATTTTTAATTCAAAGTTATTTTCTATTTTTTAGTTGGATTTTCTATAAAAGCGTATTTTGTTACTTTTTTTAAACTATTTTTTATTTTTCACTTTTTAGTTGAATTTCAATTTTTTCATATTTTTTTAAATATTGAATTGTCATCGGTATTTAATAAGTATACCAAATTTCTAGTTAATCCGACGTTTTGAAGGGGGTCAAATCATGTTCAAAGATTTCGTTACATACTAACATACATATGTACGTCTGAAGCTAATAAAAGCGTACATATTAAAAATGTTAAGTATTGCATACATTAGTATGCGTCCACCATACGAAGCACTTCTTTAAGCCAGTCCGACATATAAACGCTGAATTACCGAACGTGACTGAAAATCGTAATTATATTGGAAAATATTTCAAATGCCATCCCTGTTTCGTTCTTTCTACGGGAACATATTTATGGAAATTTATGGGACGTGTTCACAAACTTCATTTCTTTTCTTCAAGTTAATATCACAACATCGAAGGGTTTCTGTCAAATTAATAAGTAGATATTAGAATGTTCGCGTATAATTCTAATTTTGAATTTGAATTAGATCAGTAAAGAGTTTGGTGATGTAACAATTTTAAATTACTTCCAATTAATTTATAATCGAATACTTAAAAACACTTAAAAACATTCCATTCAACGTTCGAAAGTATCAAGATATTAGAATTTATAATACGCGGACCGTATTTGCAAAATGTTACATAAAAAGAGACGTCATGAAATTTTTCGTAAAAATTAAAGGATTATTAGAAATGAACCACAATGCTACTTGCAATTTTATTAAACTCTTTGTAGGTAAGTCATTTTTCTTTACAGTTGCCGTACAGATAAAACCGCGCGCATTGGTCTGTTGAAAAGAAAAAAAAACGTTAGGGTTGATAGAATAAAATTTAAATTCTGAATTACAGATTTTTAAACGGATAAAATTAATATTGTTTATTTTTTTGCGATACTTATGGGTTAGTTTTACATAAGTTATTTGTGAGTGATTAAAAAAAAAAAAAAAAAAACGTTGCATTTAAAAGCGAAATTATTGAACCGGTCTATAAAGTTTTAGTCAGTTTGTTGAAGAAGCTGTTTCAAAAAGCCAAGAACTTTCGAGAAAGTGCTATTTAATCAATTGTCTTTTACTTTAGTGTTTAATTCAATATGACGCTGAAATATTAGTAGGTATTAATCGAACTCTTTTATTTAAAAAAAGTATCTTTTTTTTTCCCTGCCTATGCTGATAGCCTTGAGAGACTATTTCAACTTCACCCTAACGTGTGTAGGTGAGCTCACGGGGCTCAAACCGGAGTGTTGCTAACACTGACCCTAGCAAGAACAGTGCTTCGCAGAATCTACCACCGGATCGGAAACGCGACCCACTGAGAAGATCCGGCGAGAAACTCAGTGGGCTGTGGGTTAATTTGCTCGTCGAGCCCTTCGTCGCAACCGACGGGTTCGACGAGGACGGTGACAAAAGGTATCAAAAATAAATAAATAAATAAAAAACCTTTTTAAATAAATTCGAGGTTTATTAAAAAGTAATACGCCGAAGTGCCAATCCTAAGGTCCTTTTATTCCTCAAATGCTAAAGTAGCGGGAAAAGATTTGCATAAAATTGTCTTGTTGTCGGGCTCCCGCGTAAATGGCCGGCCGAGGTAATGCTACTAAATGTTTATTCAGTTTCGCTTTTACTCTTCAACAAATACGAATATACTTTGACACGTTTGTTTGCGGCTCAGCAGTGTAATGGGAACATGATCAAAACTCGACAAACGGCCGTCTGGTGTAGTGGTAAGTGACATGGTCACTACACAAGGGGGTCGCGGGTTCGAATCCCGCCAAGGGAAGATATTTGTATGATAAATATAAATGTCTTTTCCAGGGTTGTGGATGTATATTAAAATATATGTATGTGGTATAATAAAAATCTTACGTTTATATCCGTTATCTGGTACCTGTAACACAAGTTCTTTACGAACTTATCACGGGACCAGTTACCTAACGTGGCATGATTGTTAGTAAATATTGTTAGTAAATTATTTTATTTAACTTTTTTCAAGAGCAATTATTAGGAATAGATTAGGACTTTATTTCGTTCAACAACGATCATGTGTGAAGAAGTACTTTCAAAAAAATTGTTTTTTGTGATTTAAAAACGATGACCGTACTGCTGATTTACAATAATCTATATATGTAAAAATGAATTGCTGCTCGTTAGTCTCGGTAAAACTCGAGAACGGCTGGACCGATTGGCTAATTTTGGTCTTGAATTATTTGTGGAAGTCCAGAGAAGGTTTAAAAGGTAGATAAATATGAAAATGCTTAGAATTAAATAAAAATAACGAATGGATTCCTTTTGTTTGTTTTATGTTTATTTTATACAAAAGCTTAGGTCTTTTATTTATCGATTGAGGCACTACGAAGTCTGCCGGGTCAGCTAGTCAAAGATAAAATAAATCACTTAAACTCTATTCCTATTACGAGGTCCCTTTTGACACTTCTTAGAATGTAACTCTACATTTAAAAAATACACAATCAATCTATATCATTATACAATTAATTATTTATCCCAAAGAACTTCGTAATTGGAATAAAGTATAGTCTATGAAACGTATACAAATTAACAAAAATTAAACAAGAGACGTCCATCGGCGGGGGTTGATGTCGCGTCACCCCGTGCCGTTCTAATAAAGAAATTCCTATTTGTCGGTGCCACAGCCCACAGAGCAATAGGAATCGGCAAGTGTCTCGCGCGAAACCGTAAACGGACAAGCGGACTGAATACAAAACAGGACCCCACCCCGTACCGCCTGCCACCCCACCCGTCCCCCCATCTTTATGCCCTTCTTCCTTACTGTGTAACAAAGACTCCCCTCTTACACTCCAACGTGTTTACGTATGTGTGCGTTTAGTTAAAGTAAAACTGTGTGCGTAATAGTTCGGGATTTTGTAGTTTCAAATATTTCATATTAAATTTCGGGCCTCTATCAATATAATGTGTTTGGGTTATCTTTTGTTGGAGTTACGGCTGAATATAGGGCTCCGTTGGTGCTGACCTTACTAGTTTAGGCTTTGTTTCACATTGTATTGATTATGTTTGAATACATTTACTGTTTGAATCTAGAATCTTGTTTTATGGATGATTGCGTCTTATAAATATTTCGTAATTACAATCAAAATTTGTTTTGTGGTTGATTTACGTTACAAAGAACTTACTTCTCTCTGATGTGTTATTTTTTTTCTTTTTTCTTGGCTGTATCAATGAATAGTTAGTTAACTTTAATGTGTTTTTATTTTCTAATACTCATAAGTTGCTCATAGGCTTACTACTTAATGTTGCCAGTTATTAAAAAAATATTTTAATTATTAATATTTGATACTCTATTCTACGGCTACATCACCTGTCACCGGACAAAGGTCCATATTACTTGGAACCAATGCACTATTGTAGCTTCTAGGCGTAATTTTTAAATGGAGTTACAAAGAGAGCAACTTGAATTGTCTATGAACGTGAGAAATAGTAGCTTTTAGCTTGATGACACTAAAAACGGAAGACACGTCCGAAGACGGAAAAAATTACAGGACGTTTGTTAGCATCGGTCCAATATTTTTTAATTTTACGAAAAAAAATACATCTTTCAATTTAAACGAAGAAAAAAAACGCTTTTAAATTAAGAAAAGCAAACAGCAAAACCATTATCAAGGAAAGTATTGCGATACTCTAAATCAAACTGAAAAAACACAGAACGAAAATTCCCTCAAAAAAACACGACCACTCTCAAATAAAACTTCACACAAAAGTTCTAATTAGCTAAAAACCTTTTTCAATAAAAATAAAAACAATGTTTCGCAAAACTCAGACATTCAATAAAGGTAAGAAAAAGCCCGCAGCGGCTTGCTTTGTGGGCAAAAAAATTCTAGAGAAGTGATAAAACTTGGAGTCGCCACCCACCGCCCGCATTCACGGGCGATTTAAATTTAGAACTCCATTATTATTAAATTACTTTTTAATTTTGTCTCTCGCCAATTAGAAGCCAGACAGTATTCAAGTGTTATCTCTATCTCGGCGTTTTACTATATTACGTTGAAGTTTAGCAACACTTATGTTATTTAAACTTTGGATTATAGAATAGGAACTATGTCTTTGTTGTCAAATATAATTCGTTCATTTCGGCTAACTTCAATCACTATTATGGTAACACCAGAAATTTAAAAATTAGACTTGACCTAAAGGTCTTAGTTACCAGGTCATAACATCCCTTAAAAAAAAAATAGAATATATTTGTTATAAAAGTCCATTCCAAATAATAAGTCAAATTATCTGAATGCATCAAACGTTATTTAACATATAGCGTTAACATTGATAACAAATTAGCAACTTATTTATAATCGTTTGTTTGTATCAAAAACTAAATTTTACCATAGACATTTCTTAATTATCATGAGTGAGGCGCGTGTATTCCGGTAGCAAAGGTAAAATGCATTTTAAAAAAAACAAGTTTTTTACAGGTAGTCACCGAACAATATTCAGTATTCCAGAAGATTCAAATAAACACATTAATATTTAAAACTAGATTAAACAAACAATGTCAAGTGAAAAAACACCAATTTGTCAACCGTTAACTTGGTCTGAAAACGTCCTTTGGGAAGACCTGTACAAATACCTAAATATTAGTAGGTTTTTTTTATTTATTTAAAAAATTTGGTAACAGAATTTTTTATTATATGCCACGGAAAATTAACAAGATGTATATCTCAATTGTCGCACCGCGATGCAAACAATGTTCTTGCTTTTTGAAAGTCAGCTGGTTACATGAACTTTGGCTGCTTATTAGGACTGTAGTTTCTCAATTACGAGGCAACATATAAAAAAAAAAATGTGTGCGTGTACTAGTGTACACACGTAAGAAGTGAAACTTGTTTATGGCCTTATTTTTCGAAAAATGATCTACATGCAACTTTCTAGAAATTGGTTAAATAAAGTTAAATTAGATAAAGTTTAAACAAAAGGATTTTATTATCATAGACATGAATACAAAAAAGTTAAATTAGATAAAGTTTAAACAAAAGGATTTTATTATCATAGACATGAATACAAAACAGATGGCGCGTAACGGAAAAAAGTGACGCGTAACCGAAAAATGTGACGGTAATTTTTTTTCCAACGCCGATAAGGAAGTTTCACTTCAAAACTATACTAGTGTAACTAACTCAATATAAACAACATTAGTACCAGTTGAAAGGTAATTGTCGTCTGCCACTATCATCTCGATTATCGCCTGTTTGTTCCGACATTTTAGATTCATGCGAATAAATTACTACTCAAAACTAAACTAAATTACTAATCAAATCAACTTACTACTTCTCCGCAAGGATAGCTTTAAAAGCCCAGCTCTAAGCAAATCATAAATACATTTACCTTAATTCACGAGAAATCTATCACAAATACTTTGAAGAAGAAAAAACACTACAATTAATAATTCTTCTAACACTTCGGTACAAAAAAATACTTTTTTCTTTGCTCTTCTTCTTGGAGAGATTTTGTTTTGATTTCCGGGAATTTCTCACGTGGACCTATCGATATTCTCTAAGTGAGGCTTGAGCTTTAGCGGATAGTTGGATGAATCACAAGCTGTTGGAACAGCGGAGTGTGATCGTAAAGCAAATTTATGAAATAAAATTTTTTGGCAAACTTTCTGACTAGTACATCAAAGTAATCATGTCAAATTAGTTGGCTTGACTAATTAAAATACATTGATTAAGCTAGTGCAAGCTACTTAATTTTTCTCTTCCCTTTTATTATGGCGTATTCGTCTAAGACATACATAACGTTTTTTCTTATTAAAAGTGTACAACTTCCTAAAATATTCGAAATAGATTAAATATACGGAATAATTTGGTATCACCAGTATTTTTCTCATAAATACTGTCAAAAGAGCGTAGATTAGTTTTAGTTTTTTTTTTTTTTGTTTACCTATGCTTTGACTATTATTATCAAAATTAATAATGTTATCTTACTTTAATAGACAGATAATGTAACTGGTAAAAAATAAAAAATAAATGTTGCAAAGATTAAAAATATCCACATGTTAAACCTTTAAAACGCTCTCCCGTAAAATTAGTAAGTTTTGAGATTATACAGTCTTGATGCGAGAAGACGATATATGAGTCGACTATTATCAAAGCCGGCAATGTGACTTTTGGACAATTATTGGTAAATCAGAAAAACGAATTATTGACTTTATATTCCATTGGCAGTCACAAAACTCTTCAGAACGACATCTTAGATAAATAACAGGTTAAGTATTAACCTTTATTTAATGCAGGTTTTGAACCGTATTCTTTGAAGGAGACGATTATATTCAAATCAATCTGTATTGACATATCAATAACATTTTTTTGTCCAAATGCACAGATTGCCACCTTTGATAATAGACGACTCATATGTAATAGGTCGATTTCTACATTGAGTTTTAAAAAAGCAATTGTCGGTAATGCGTTACAGGAGTATCGTTTGCGGAACGTTAGCGGGAGGGAGAATGACTTGATTTATTTGCTTCTCTTCCGAGGTTGGCCGTCATTATGCTAATGACACGTAATGTATTTAAAGGGACTATATTTACGTTCGCATGCGAATGTAACAATGGAATTTATAATGATTAGCCGCGAAGGTACTTACCGATTATATATTCGAAAGAATGTGTATTTTAAATACATAATTATTTTATATTAGAGCCGGTAATAATACCTATACTAAGTTACACAAAGTCAAGTTTTTTCATTATCGAAAGATACTCGAATCGAAAACCCTCTAACGTAATTGTTATACAATGATATCATAGCAATACAATTTCTATTTTGACGGTGTAAATCATTAAAATTTAATTCAAAAACAGTTTTTTTGTCCGACTATTTTAATTTTTTTTTTTAATATAACCTTTATATTGTAGCACGTTCAGATAAATTTTCAGAACTATATTATATAATTTACTACAAAAACATTCTCGTATATAATGTGAAATCGTGTTGACCTACAGAACATTAAGTTTAATAAGGGGCTGTAACTAAGTTAGAGCTTTCGCCGGCACCCTAGAGATAACCTAAATCTACCTCTTTACATAATTTTACATGAAAATCTGTTTTATCTTAGCTCGAGCAAAATATTTTGAAAATTTATTACAGGTCATTTTTAGAACAGGACGAACGATATTGATATATCTAATAAAATAGCTGTTATTAGATATATCAATAGCTAATTTAGTTAAATCATGAAACGTTAGTTTTGGACAAAAAAAACAATTAGTAAAGTTATGAAAATATATTTAAAAAAAAATTTAAAGTAACTCACATTAAAATGATCATTTTTAAAATTCCTATACTATTAATTCTACTGCTACTTTAGATATATAATTCATAAGCGCTCTATATTAATATGTAATTTTATTTTAAAGGAAAGGTTGAGTTGGTTTGAAGAGACTTCTCACGAGCTATGCAATAACTGATTTTTTCTTAATTCAGTATAGAATAAATTAAATTAAGAAAGGACAAACTGTCAAAAATTTGTTGAACAAATTCAAATGGATATCATGGTATTAAATCAAATACTGTGCATTATGAATTTGCAACTAGCAATGCCATCTAGCGTTAAATAGCTTCGTTCAAATAATTTCGCTTAGTACAGCTTTTCAACAATAGATGTCAATGGTTCACTTATTTTGAAACTTAAAAAGTGTTATTTCATAAAGACAATCCATCTAGCGTCTAGTAGCTGAACCTTAAAGTAGTTTTGCAATTGCTTTTGTCAGACGTGACTCGATTTAATAATAATCTTGTTAACTAGCGCATTTATAATCAATAAATCCAATTATTTTCTAATAAGTGTGCTTATTATTTCATTATTTCTTGTCAAAGTTTTCACAGTGGATACAGGTAACCCTCCATAAAACGATAATACCTTTTTACAAAGTCCTGTGTTGTGCGAAAGCATGTTTTATTGAGACTTTATATCATTACAAAAAAAGATGTTTTTTTTTGAATGAAACATCTCAACTATGTCTGTATGTTTTTTATATACCTATTGTACATAAAAAATAAGCAGTAAAATATTGTTTATTCCCATACATATATAGTGGGTTCATAGTGCATAATGTAATTTTCTAAATAATATGAAACAAATATCTCATTATCGTGTTGTAGAAGTACCGCGTGATAAGCGAGTTTTGGGGAAATTTTCTTTTCGCGTTAGTGTGGAATCGTGTTGTAAAATACTGTGTTCTACGAGGGTTACCTGTATATTATTTTTTTATATTAGTAAAATATTCAAATACAACGCTTGTTGATCAACAATAAGTTAATATTAGAATGACAAACAGTCGATCGCAGCTGCCGGACCGGTCCACTGGACGCGAGATCGGGTTTCTCTACTTTAACCAATTATTTTGGGGCAAAACTCGGCGTACCTACAGGATATGAATTACTAATATTGGGAATTTTAATTTAACTTATATCAAAACTAAATGTTTACTTAACGAAATATTTTATGTAAACGACTAAAGTACAGAATAATATTTATCTAAATACATTCGTAATTGTTTTTATATTCTACTATCTCGCATAAAAAGTTTTACTAAGTCGTATCACCAATTGTTATATTGTTGTTCATTGTAATTAGTCAAAAAGTATCTATAACAATAACAGGCTTGAAAAAATCATTGAAAATACAAATTATAATAGGATAATTTCAAAACATTATATTAGAAACTTTAAGGTACTCATAAGGTAAATAACAATTTTCTTTTTTATTAAATTAGCAATGTGTGTTGATAGCAACAATAATACGTATGTAATATGTAATGTATGTATTGTGTATGTTTAATCTAAGACGAAAGAGAAGATTTCACATGATAAAAACCATCTTAAGCTTTTCATTCTGTAATATCGGAGAACAGAGCTACTGCTACGGACCGATAGCGCTGTGAGTATCGCTAAATATTCACAAAATACATGCATTAATTTACAAGAGCTTCCGTTTTTCTATAGCGAAATCAAAATAATCGTAAAAATAGTCTTGGAAATATTTATACCCAGCACTAAATCGGTACATTCGAGTCTTTTAAAAGGGAAACGAAAAAAACAACGCGTCTGTACTGTTTTCAATTTGAATGACATCCATTTTTATTCGTTTACGAGAAAATAAGTGTTAAAATAGTCGAAAACGTTTAGCGGCTTTGTCGAAGCACAGATATCGGGGCACCATGACACCCCAATAAGAACAAATAACTTTAAAGTACAGACGACAAAAAAAGCTTTTTTTATTTTTTATTACCGATATAATGTAACGCCAATTAATGAATTATTGATGCATATGTTTTGTTTAAATGTATTTAGATTATACGTAGTATTATAGATTTTCATTTCAAATAGTTATTTTTTTAAGAGTATTGTGTTTAAACATTATCTAAGAATGTTAATAAAAAAGAACTTTACAAAAGAGAACTACACAGTGTTAAAGCATTTGTTTGGCCTATATAATGATTTCTTACTAGATAATAGGGGTTTTTTAATTTGCTTTGTCATGTTATATTTTTGTCTTCAATTAAGTTTATTTGTGCTTTTAATAACTAATTTTTATTTGAATTTAATAAAGTGGCATTTAGAAAAACAATGTGTTTTGATCTTTTGTCTTTATTCCCGATTGGACTTCCCGTCTTATGACACCAAGTTAATAAGACAAGTTTTGAACCTGCAGATTTAAAATAAGCTATTCATTCAAGATGAAATATTTACAATTTTTTAGGAAATCTTCTTTATGGCGTAATATAGTGGTGATTTAATTAAAAAATAGAGAGTTATCTTCATTGAATTTTAATCTGTACATTATTACATATTACTTGTTTGAAAGAAAAAAAACCGGCGACTGATATTGTAAAATGAAAAGCATAAAAGCGTGATCAAAGTATAAGTCCAGTTTTAATTACACCTAAACAAGCCTAATCAGGGCAAATGATGTCACTATTCTTAATTATGTCACACAATACAAAGATAATTCACGATATAATTAAAAACACTTCACTCGTCAACTGTACCTGTTGAACGCGCCGCATCTTTTTATTTCCCATACATCGCTCGCGCAGTAAAAATCGAATAAATCAAAATAACCGATCACAAAAGCTTATTCAGCGTTTTAGAATTAAAACCCGTTTTTTTTTTGTTTGTTTAATATATTATTCTTATTTTCCGCAGCATCCGCGGACATCTGAACCAAATCTTTTGTTAGTTTATGAAAAGACAAAGTTATGATAAACCGGTTCTCGTATTACGATTCATAGACCGTATTTAGGTCAGCGACGGCCAGTTTTTATTCAGTTCCCCGTTGATTCTGGTGATGTGTGCTAGTTTTAAAAAGACTCTAAATTAGGATGATCAACTTTTTTCCTTACTTAATCCAGCATCGATGTCGCTATCCACTGCGCGGAGGACAGGAGTGAATGGAGGAACATAGTCCTAGCAAAAGTGCTCCGTAAAGGTCACAACCCCTCAGCACTGAGGAATATGACGCACGGAGGAGGAATCGCTGGTAGTCTAAGTAGCTATTCCAGCTACGCTCAAGCGTTCAGACCAGCTCACTTGTTCAACATGACAGAGCATGCTAGCACTAGTCCTAGCAAGAGCAATGCTTCGCTGAATCTACCACCGGATCCGAATCGCGACCCACTGAGAAGATCCGTCGAGAAACTCAGGAGCCATCAGTTGTAGCTGAAAAAATAGTATCTTAGGACGTTAAAATCGGTAAGTAATTAGATTTTTATTATCTGATCACAGGCCGTGGAAAATTTAACATGAAACGACATTCTAATTTGAACGTACATTACCTTAAATGAGCAAACGGGCTCATGGTGGAAATATTGCTAAAGGCGCACGAGCAAGTAACATCAACTTGCCTATTTCTGCAGCGTAGCACTCATTCGTACCAGTTTCAACTGTTGGAACAGTCACCTTTACAATTGACATTTAGGCCTCAAGTTGGTATTTTATTGGTGGTAGGACCTCTTGTGAGTCGGGTCAGGTAGGTACCACCACCTTGCCTATTTCTGCCGTGAAGCAGTAATGCGTTTCGGTTTGAAGGGTATACTGAGACCTTAGAACTTATATCTCAAGGTGGGTGGCGCATTTACGTTCATTTCGCTCATTCTCGGCAAAGCGGTCGTGGCGTCATGTTTTTTTTTATTGCTTAGGTGGGTTGATGAACTCACGGCCCACCTGATTTTAGATGGTTACCGGAGCCCATAGACATCTACAACGCAAATGCCGCCACCTACCTTGAGATAATAGTTCTAAGGTCTCAGTTTTTACAGTCTATCCTTCAAGCCGCAAACGCATTACTGCTTCACGGCAGAAATAGGCATGGTGGTGGTACCTACCCGTGCGGCCTCACAAGAGGTCCTACCACCAGTAATTACGCAAATTATAATTTAGCTTGTTTGATTTTTATTACACGACGTTATTCCTTCACCGTGGAAGTCAATTGTAAACATTTATTAAGTACGTATTTCATAAGAAAAATTGGTGCACGCCTGAGGGATTCGAACATCGTTGCATCGCTAGATAGGAATGCACCGGACGTCTTAACTTTTAGGCCACGACGACTTCAAAACTTCAATTTCGTTGACAACACAATTAATGTTTGATAGTATCCATGTGCTTTCAAATAACAAACTATAAGTTCTATAATAATTCGGAAGATAGTACCTGTCATCAGGTAATATCTACCACGTCGGTCATACCCCGAAATGTTCACAAGAATGAGAATGATTGAGTACCTACCAAAAAAAATTCGCCAACATTCACGAGTACATACATTCGGATATCGATTTTATGATCCCCTTTCTACCATTATTATTTTTTTACATAACAAAGAAGAAAATATAAGGAGGAGTTTCGCAAGGGCCTGGCGCCCCTATGTTGAGTCTGTGTGCGTCGGTGAACGACTCGGATAGTGGCGGGGCGCGTGTGTGCGTGCGCTGAGACGATCGACGGACTCGAGCGAAATAAGGGGAGTGATTTGTGTGCTGATTTCTTTTTTTGATACTTGATACACTTGAGATGAATTCAGGAAAATTATATCAATTTACAAATCCTAGGACTTAAACATAATTTGCTCATTTATATTTTATGATATATTTAAGCAATGTAACACCATTTTACAGTTGTAATTGAGCAAATTTATGTGTAATGGATTTAAGGATTTTTTTCTAGACAATTAACAATGATAAACGTACATAATGTCTCAGTAATTATTATTATTCTCTTTAGTAATAGAATTTGTCTAAATTACGAGTTATTTAAACGTTAAAGTATCAATACATACGAATCCAAGTATAAGAAATGGAGGGGCCGAAGAAAACATCTCTTGGCTTTCTCCCCTCGCCGCACACATGCGTACCCAGTTTGCGTACTTAAAAAAATACTCAAAACGCACACATAGATCCATCAATAGATTCATTAGACGCATTTCTTTGATACAACGTGGCTTTTAACGGGCTCGCCGACAATTTTATGCGTGCTGTTACGATTTAAGTATTTTCCGGAAAAAAAAACTCTGATCTTAAAGTTTTCGTTCATTGTCTATGTGGAATTCCAGAATGGTAACAGTCCATCAACTTGAATAAGTGTCGTAAAAAGGACTAAGCAATTCACTGTATATCGGCAATAGCATTTTTTTTATTGCTTAGATGGGTGGACGAGCTCACAGCCCACCTGGTGTTAAGTGGTTACTGGAGCCCATTGACATTTACAACGTAAATGCGCTACCCACCTTGAGATATAAGTTCTAAGGTCTCAAGTATAGTTACAACGACTGTCCCACCATTCAAGCCGAAACGCATTACTGCTTTACGGCAGAAATAGGCAGGGTGGTGGTACCTACCCGTGCGGACTCACAAGACGTCCTACCACCAGTAAGTGGTAGGATCTCTTGTGTAGTCAGTAGCATTTTCTGATTATTATACAAGCAGACTGCGATAATCAACCATCGTTAACAGGCGATGCGGACATTGTGAGCCGGCATGGATGGATAGCATCATGCGATACTATCTATTTAAATGAATGTCAAAACAAACAAGTCAAAAGAACTTGATAATTCGACTCCAAGTGAAACTTCTCTGAGCTCCGATAATTACCATTTCCACTAAGAAATGAAACCTCTATTATTGATTATCGAATTCGTACCGAAAAGGCACTTTTTTTTATTTATTACTTAAATGGGTGGGCGAGCTCAAAGTATATGTACGTAACTCTGGCGTAATTTTTGTTAATTCAAAACATTTCTAAGCTTAGAACGGATGTACCCACTCAAAATAAATTCAATCTTAAATCATTATTAACATTATTTAGTTCACATATCGATCGAATTCTCTCACCTAGAAGAGTCAGCCTACAACCTAGGCTGACTCTGTTTCGATGACATCAAGTGTCTAGTTTTTAGTGCATATTTTATGAGCAGCAAAATTAAAATTGCATAGAAATAATTACGTCTTCACTGGGTGATTTTTTCGACCGCATTCGCAGTTAGGGCTTCGGATAAACTTCCCCCCAGCGTTTGATGTCGCGACGTCTTGCAAGATGAATGTGCAGGGGTGAATTTTATATTTCGTAGGACGCCTGAAGATTGTAGGGGATGCTTACCCGACTAAGTCACTATCAATGTTAGTTTATGGTTATATTGTGGTACTTAGTATAGTATTGTCGCGTGTTCGCAAATCAGTGATCCGTCCCTAACGTGATTTTTATGGTTGTTCATTAAAATTCAAGCTCAAGATTCAGCTAATATTAAGTGGTTCACAAAGCCCATGAACAGCAACACAACGTGAATGCTATAACCTTTTTTACTATCCTACCTAAGCTGATAGCCTTGAGAGGCTATTTCAGCGTAACCTTAACTAGTAGGTGGGCTAGGCTCACGGGGCTCAAACCGGAGTGATGCTAACACTGACCCTAGCAAGAGCAGTGCTTCGCAGAATCTACCACACGATCGGAAATGCGACCCACTGAGAAGATCCGGCGAGAAACTCAGTGGGCTGTGTCTATGGGTTAATTCGCTCGTGGAGCCCTTCGTCGCAAGCGACGGGTTCGACGAGGACGGAAACCGGTGCTTGTGGTACCTAAAAGCACCGTTAATGGATCGTGAGGATCCGTAATGTCGTATTTTGGGCGACGTCGACTGTTTACCATTCGGTCTACAGGATCGGGTTGCTATAGCCCACTTTCATACTTTAATATGCAGTAACTCCAACCATCCTTCTACAATTTTTTTACAACTTCGTGGGTGGTATTTTTATGTCTAGCTTATGTTTATCACGTTTAAAAACAAGATAAGCTACCATAGCCATATATATATATTTTTATTGCTTAGATGGAAGGACGAGCTCACAACCCACCTAGTGTTAAATGGTTACTGTAGCCCATAGTCATTTACGACGTAAATGCGCCACCCACCTTGAGATATCAGTTCTAAGGTCTCAAGTATAGTTACAACGGCTGCCCCACCCGCCAAACCGAGACGCATTACTGCTTCACGGCAGAAATAGGCAGGGTGGTGGTACCTACCCGCGCGGACTCACATGAGAGGCGCGGATATTAATTAGCTCCTAAGTTATTAAGCAGAAAACTCTGGTGGCCGTGGCCGAAACCGGCTTGGAACCATGAAAAATGAATGAATTAACTCCAATGAACATTCGAAAGGACGTAAGCAATCTCCATTAAGAATAAACAAACTTCACATTTACATCAATAGATTGCCGATTAGATACTGATATTAAAATTAGTGAGCAACCACAAACTGCGGTGGGTAGGGATCATGCCAAAACTATGTAATAATTGCTTTAATACGTAAATCATAGAGCGGGTGATTGAATCTAAATAGAGATGATTCAATACATTTATTGTCTGATGCCCTTACTATTAGTAATACTACTTACTATTAATACTCTTAATATTATTTTATTTTAGGTTTATGAAATGCGTTACCATACGTAAATTAAATGCCGCCTCCTACTTTGAAACATGGAGTGGAAGATTTAGTATTATTAACAGCTGTCCAACCCTTCAAAGCGGAACACATAACTAGTTCGCAGCAAAAATAGGCTAGCGATACCAAAACGTACCTAGCGTCTAGGACGTCTTATGAGTCCGCACGGGTAGATACCACCACCCTGCCTATTTCTGCTGTGAAGCACTAACGCGTTTCGGTTTGAAGGATGGGGCAGCCGTTATGCTGTAATAAAACGGAGACCTTAGAAATCATGATTCAAGGTGGGTGGCAGCATTTATGTTGTAGATGTCTATGGGCTCCGGTAACCACTTAGCATGTAAGAAAAAATAAAAAAGAATAAAAAAAAACTATTCGTGTTAATTTGAATTTGCTGTTATTAAAAAAGCCTTCCTGAAGAGTACCAAGCTTATAATTATCATTTTTTTTATGGAAGTTTATAATTTCGTATCATTCAATCTCTCAATTCGAAGATTACATATATCATCAAAGATTCAACGCATTTCTTAGACCATAACAAACCCGCAATTAATATCGATAATAACTACGTATTTGCGAATAACAAAATGACTGAACGGATTGAAAACATCGAATTCCCTATAAATAATTATGGGTTATTGAATAGATACGCGGTGTGGTCATGCGTGTAATGAATCCTTCTGGTGCAGGCCGTTGTTGAAGGAGGCACCGCCGCCCGCCGAGAGTGACGACTTGGCCGCTACGCCGATCGACCTCTGTCCTAAGTCATTAGAGAAAGCTTTGACATCAATATCTTACTATAGTTTGACAGAAATTTTTATTTCTATTTTTTATGATTGAAGTATTACTGGTGGTAAAAATTATAATGAAAATAATAGACGCATTTAGAAGTCACCGTGGCCTAAAAGATAGAAAGCTTGGTGCATTAGTATCGAGTGATGCAACGATGTTCGAATCCCGCAGGCAACTACCATTTTTATAATAAAATACCTACTAGCAAATGTTTACGAACGACATCCACGTTTTTTTTATGATTAAGGTATTACTGGTGGTCCGGGGGCCTTTCCAGTTTCACCAGGACAGGTGGGCGAGCAAAGGCTCAGCTAGAAAGGGTGGGACTTGGTAACAGCTGCCCGAGCGCCTCCGAAGGAGACCTAACAACTCAAAAGTAGCTGCTTCGCGAATGAATCTACTACCGGATCGGAATCGCGACCCGCTGAGAAGATCCAGCGAGAAACTCAGCGGGCTGATGCATGGGTCAGATTGCACGTCGACCTCTTTGTCGAGTTCGACGAGTACGGTCCAACAACCAGGGTTCCTCAGCCTGCTCCTAGTGCTAGAGCTGAAGGTATCTAATACAAGAGTTATTGGATCTGATGGATCAGTAAGGACGAGTAAAATCAATTATTAATAGACACATATACGTCGGAGACGGTAATTAGTTTGGTAACTAAACGAAACGCAGCACGATTCCCTAGAGATGGCAGCACGATTGCGGTATCGTGGGGACTCGACTAACATCATGCTATGACAGAGTCTAGCCGATGGAGGTGCGTAGACACCATCTCACTTACCACCCAGCCTTCTTGAAGAGCGGTGCTTCCGTCCTAACAACTGTCATTCGTTTTGGTTTGCTATCGCCACGAGAAGGTTTCTAAATGGTTCTAAGATAACAAACGTGATTGGTGTACTCAATATTTCTCTTAGCTCGATCACCCTATTTGACCCTACGATTTCTGACGATGCTGTTAATAATTGTGGCTTCTCCGACATATATATTTCGTATCACCTGTGCTCTTCTCAAATCAAATAAAAGAACAATTGTTAAATTTGGTGATGCATGATAATTGTTTGCATTAAAAATTTAAATTGTAGTTCAAATTTTTTAGGGTTACCTTTTTAAGGATTCAGAAAAACAGATATTTAATTTCTAATCTAAATGAATACAATAAATTACAATTTCATCTCAGAAGAATAATAATCTCATCTCAGTATGATTGGTTTTAAATCGATCGATAAATATCAAAGTACAAATCACGTTAGCCAAGTGATATTTGAAGTCGCACCCTATTAAGAAGATTATCTTCGAACCATCTTATTTTAAAATCTCATAGAAAAAATATATGAAATAGTACATCTATTAATGCAACATTGAACCCGAAGATTTGAGAGAGGGCCTTCGAAACGCCATCTCTTATCTATATATTATATAAAAATGAATTGCTGTTCGTTAGTCTCGCTAAAACTCGACAACGGCTGGACGGATTTGGCTAATTTTGGTCTTGAATTATTTGTGAATGTCCAGAGAAGGTTTAAAAGGTAGATAAATATAAGAATGCTTGGAATTAAATAAAAATAACAATTTTGTTTTTCCTTTGATGTGTCCCCCGTCGGTCTTTTATTTATCGATTGAGGCACTACGAAGTCTGCCGGGTCAGCTAGTCGCTTATAAATCGTTCCATAGGTAAATTCATATCTAGCTCACCTACTTGGCGACTGATAAGTGGACGACAGTTCGCGTGGGCTCGATAAACGTGACGTACCCTTGTTTGTTTACATTGTATAAACGAAGGATCTATGTCAGCTGTCATCACAAACTTAAAGTATTTTGATTATTATTTAAATTGATAATTCTGTTAAATGCCTACTTTGATATATCATCTCACAAAAAAACAAAATATGTAGTATCTTTACTTTTCTTATATAAACCCACATTTATTCCGAAAAATTTAAAATTTCTCTCTTGACTTGTAATATTCTATCTGAACCATAAGAAGTAAGTAAGCAAGCACACATCTCAGGAAAATGTCAAAATAGCGTTGTATTGCTTTATTTTACCTAAGTATCCGAACGGCAATTTTAGTTGGTACGTGTTTATTTTTAACATAAAAAAACTCTAATAACTTATTTATTATAATATTATACCTTAAAATGAGACTGATCTTCGAGTTCCGCGTTGTTCGACCATATCGAATAACAAAATTTATCAATGTTTTTTTTTCAAGTAACTTTCTAATTACACACCTTTAATTTATGCTTTTTCCCCTACCTATTCGCTGGCTGCCTAAGAGGCTATTTCAGCTTCTCCTTGACGTTTAGGTGAGCTCACGGAGCTCAAACCAGACGAAGTTGCTAACACGAACCCTAGCAAGAGCCGTGCTTCGCAGAATCTACCACCGGATCGGAAACGCGACCCACTGAGAAGATCCGGCGAGGAAGTCAGTGGGCTGTGTCTATGGGTTAATTTACTCGTCGAGCCCTTCGTCGCAAGCGACGGGTTCGACGAGGACGGTGACCGGTGCTTGAGGTACCTAAAAGCACCGTTAATGGATCGGGAGGAACCGTAATGACGTGTTTAGGGCGACGTCGACTGTTGTCCATTCGGTCCACAGGATCTGGGTATGTCAGATATTTTACTGGTGGTAGGACCTCTTTTGAGTCCGCGCGGGTGGGTACCACCACCTTGCCTATTTCTCCCGTGAAGCAGTAATGCGTTTTGGTTTGAAAGGTGGGGTAGCCGTTGTAACTATACCTGAGACCTTAAAACTTATGTCTCAAGGTGGGTGGCGCATTTACATTGTAAATGTCTATGGGCTCCAGTAACCACTTAACACCAGGTGGGCTGTGAGCTCGTCCACCCATCTAAGCAATAAAAAAAAAGATAAGTGTAAATATTACGTAAATAAATACAGTAAGTCAGGGCGAGATGGGCGGGCGGTCGGCGGCCGGAGGGCGGCGACACAGGAAACGCTCACTTCGCATCTGATTGCTATCCTGTCGAACTTATATCGTTTGACTTAGGAAATTCATTTACGTCAGAGTAATCATAGTTAAGGAAAAGCGCATTCCAAAGAAAATTATTTTAAATATACTTGTGCCATTTTTAACACGCCAATGAAAAAAAAGAAGAAACAAAAATTCATAGTACCTACAAACGAATTGCGTTTTTATGTGTATGACATTGCGACATGTATACGCTACAGAATTTTATCGCCTATCATCAATGGATATATACATTCAAAATATTTGGACTTATCAAATTAACAAAATAATTTAAAGTCATCTTCGCCTAAGAGCCTGTTCCAATATCGTGTCGTATGATGCGGCTATCTATACCCAATTTCAAATGCAGAACAAATTATTTTAAATATGTTTTTATTTAAAATGCACGAATATCGCATATGTTCATAGATAAACAAATAGCGTCGTGTAATTAACGAAATTACCAAAAAAATTACAAACTTTTGCAATAAGACGACAGCACAGATCACCATAAGGATGGACGAGAATATACCAAATTTGGATTTTTTTTAATGTTCATTTTAAACTTAGAATTATTTTAAGAATCGATTCGAAAATAAGGCCGGCCTGTAAAAAAACACCCAGATGTTCCATATTAGTAGTCCAGTTTGTTGCCTAAACGCTAGTTATCCTAGAGAAGCTGTTATATAAAAAAAACCGGACTGCAACACTATTTGTGCCGCGAAGTAGCCCGTCCTTCCGGTTCGTGCTTAAATAATTAATGAAGAGAGAAAGAGAGAGAGAACACACTAACACACCAAAACACAATTAACATTAAAAAACACACAACAAGCAGATACATTTGTACAATAGGCGGTCTTATCGCTAAAATACACAATGCTTACGATCCGATATATCCGATCTTTATAATGTGAGCCAAAATTAGTGTAACCCATTTCCCATCCCATCTCTGAAGTCTTCCAATAATCACAACGATGTCGTCAAGGGGTATTTCGGAAACTTTAATTAATTGGAACACGGACAGATTTTACTTACCCTCTCAGACACAGAAAGTACCATAGATAACAAAACTAAACAGAAGGCTTTTGAATAGATATAATAATTGAGTTTATTTTTTACAAAATCGTCTCAAGACAATGATTTTCTTCACACAATACATAATGGCAAAATCTTTACATTTGTATTTTTCAATATACAATCATAGCGGCCTACGGTATAAGTAACTAAAACCAAAGAAGTTATTGTATCCATCAAATATATATCCGTTAACATCCATAAAAAAATTAAAAATAAAAGAAGACTTCAATTACATTTAATCTTCTATACCATTCTTCAGTGGTTATACCTAAATAGGTAGGCGCTAGGTATAGGATAGTATACATGATCCTCTGAGATAAATTAAAACATAGACCCGATAGACCCGAACTAAACTGTTATTTCGAACATTGTAATAAGAAAGGAAGATGCGTAATTTTTATCATGATATATATTTTTAAAAAGAGATATTCAGGATCTGATTGATATTTTAAAGCATACTACATTAATAAACGAACATTAGGTGTTTTTGGCGGGAACGCGAATATTGTGTAAATACAGTTTTTTTATTAATTGCCTACATATTGCTAATAGCCTCGAGGAGTTATGCTATCTTTTTTTTTATTGCTACGATGGGTGGTCGAGGTCACAGCGCACCTGGTGGTAAGTGGTTACTGGAGCCCATAGACATCTACAACTTAAATGCGCCACCCACCTAGAGATATAAGTTCTAAGGTCTCAAGTATAGTTACAACGGCTGCCCCACCCTTCAAACTGAAACCCATTAGGTACTGCTTCACAGCAGAAATAGGCAGTACGTACCCGTGCGGACTCACAAGAGTTCCTGCCACCAGTAATTACGCAACTTATAATTTTGCGGGTTTGGATTTTTATTACACAATGTTATTCCTTCACCGCGGAAGTCAATCGTGAACATTTGCTAAGTACATATTTCATTAGAAAAATTGGTACCCGCCTGGGATTCAAGCACCCGGTGCGTCGTTCAATACGAATGCACCGGACGTCTTATTCTTTAGGCCACGACGACATCAAAGCGAATCATCCTGGGAGAAAATGGGGGAAAATACATGCCAAATACGTATTTCCTTAGAAAAAATTTGTGTCTACACGAAGATTTGAACATACGCACTGTTGGATGATTTAGATTACACCAATATTGTCCGGTAAGCCACGGTGAGGTCATATACAAAAACATTTTAGGAAATAAAACATTTTTTTTTTGTGTATAATATTGTATTCACTAATAATTCAGTTTCATTAATTATTATACGAACATCACACAATAATGTTATGGCTTAAATGGCGTACCACGTGACCGTTCCTTTATTAATCCATAAATTATAGATATTATAAACATTTAATTGTCACCCGCCAACTACATGCCTTACAATCTACAAGTACATCACTGACGCTCTTATCACAATTTACTAAGGCTCATAATTGTACAAAATGAAATTCAAAACATTGTATTTAGAAAAGCTTTCGTAACATCGAACTTTTTTTTTTCATACCGGCATTTATAGAGTTGTCAATGTTGTTTTCGTTATGCGACCAAGGTTATCTATCTAATATATAAAATTCTCGTGTCACAGTTTTCGTTGCCATACTCCTCCGAAACGGCTTGACCGATTTTGATGAAATTTTTTGTGCTTATCCAGTATCTATGAGAATCGGCCAAGATCTGTTTTTCATCCCCCTAAATGTTAGGGGTAGTCCACCCCTAAATTTTTATATTTATATTTTAGACAAAAATTTTAATTTCTATTTTTTTATGATACAGCGTACAAAAATACATACAACCCTAAATTTTCACCCCTCTACGATCAACCCTTATTTTTTATTTGCTAATTAAAAACTTTAAATTTTTTTGCGAGAATTTTGTTTTTATTTTGTAATGACGTAGAATAAAAAAAATCATATTACTCTGAAATTTTCACCCCTCTACGATCAACCCCTATTTTTTATTTGTTAATTATAAACTTTAATTTTTTCGCAAGTTTTTTATTACGTACGTAGTACGATAAATTCTTTATAATTTCAAGTTCCTTTAATTATGATTTTTTTTAAATTGAATTTGATCTCCCGGCCTCGCCGGTCGACTATTGATCAACTATCAATCGATCAGCTTTCCCCGCCAGGTGTCACCACTCATCCAGCAAACATCACGTAGTAGGGATGAGGACGAAGCCGGTCTCCTGTCTTACTTACTCACTATACATCATAGATTATATACTTAATATATTTGAGAGCTATACAATACTATACATTTTTCAGCCATATTTTTTTGGTTTTATTTGTGTATCAATAGTATGTTCAGTAGGTCTGAGAATCGGCTACTATCTATTTTTCATACCCCTAAGTGAAAAGGGTTGTCCACCCCAAACATTAATTTTTTATTTTAATTTTTTGGATATTTTTTATTTATTTATAATGAGGTATTATGTGGTTAAATGAGGTTTTTTTTTCTACAGTAGAATTTCCCTAGATATCTTATTTAAGGCAACACAACGTTTGCCGGGTCAGCTAGTATGTATATAAAAATGAATTGCTGTTCGTTAGTCTCGCTAAAACTCGAGAACGTCTGGACCGATTTGGCTAATTTTGGTCTTGAATTATTCGTGGAAGCCCAGAGAAGGTTTAAAAGGTGAAAAAATATGAAAATGCTCGGAATTGTATAAAGGCAAAGAATTTTGTTTTCCTTTGATGTGTCCCCCGTCAGACGGATTCCTTTTGTTTGTTTTAAGTTTATTTAATACAAAAGCTTAGGTCTTTTATTTATCGAATGAAGCACAACGAAGTCTGCCGGGTCAGCTAGTCAAATATAAATACAACATAGATTATACATATTCTGTTTGTCGTCTACGCTCTATGCCGCGTGCTAATCTTGCGAGATCGCAGTATCGCGAGGTAGTTCAACGTTTTCAAATTTTCGGTAAATCCTATTTCATCTTCACTAGAAGTATGCTCAATGTACTTCTAAAGCCATAGTGACGGACGCGCTTAATTTTGTACCATAAATCTTCAATGTCTATTCAAAACGAGCTATAATGAAATTTATAGGCCACAAATTCAATAAAGAGCATCCATCTTCACACATTTTTTTATGACTAACAAACAAAAAAAAAGCAATAACATTACAATATTTCCGTATACGGAGTGCAGTTTCGGCAAACTTAACGAATCAACGAGTTGCGTGTACGAGGGGGGTCTTGCTAAAAAAAATACCCCATCAGGATTACGCAATGAGACGGATGCTGAAATAGCGAAATAAATCTGAACCGATACACCGCAACGTGGCGCAACCCCAGATCCAGAGTTCCCCTTCCGGAATACAAAAATGCCAAAATGGCGGCGACGGTAACGCATCTTGAGTTCTCTCAAAATCGGATATATGGAATGGAATATCGGAAATATATCTGATAGACAGATAAATTCGGCTTGGAGTTTTATTTATGATATTGCCGGAACTCAATTATAAAAATTAACGTGTTGACAGTGGTTACTTGTAATTCATTGTGAAAAATAAGTAATCGAATTGAAAATATTTCACTTATCGAATTTACTGATTCTTTTTTTTTTTTATATACGACCTCTCTACATTAAGCTATGTTTTAGCAGTAAATATATTATGTAGAAAACTTCTCGAGCGAATTACAAAGATTTAAAGAAATTTCCCGACTTTCTTCTTTGTGGCGTTAATTAATAGAAACAATTATTTTCTCGTAGAATACCTATTGACTATATAGTCCATAGGAATAACAGGACTGGTAACATATCAGTAATAATGATTTTTAAAGTTTTGTAATATTCAATAACCTTAATAGAGAGAATAAATATCCCAAAGACGCGGTCCCATGCGACTGCGATCAAATTTGAGCGACGCTAAACTCAGATGTATACAGTATACGATGCTGTGTGCTTAGTGCGAGTTTCTTAACGTTCTCGATAGCGTGAAAGTTAAGCCAATTTTGTATGCAGTTGGAACAGCGCCCCTAGCGCCAAACGAACGCAAACGGTCCCATTCCATACAAAAATATGAATTAACTTTTACGCTATCGAGAACGTTAAGAAACTCGTACTAAGCACACAGACCGCGCTGCAGATGATACGAATTGGTGGAAGGACATAGACCGTGATAAAATTTTGCATAGAAAACACGACCATCAGTTCAGAGGACGTCGACGCGGAGACGAATATTAAATATGTAGATCATTGTAATAATATTTTCTTTTGAAAAGAAACGTGGTCACCGTAGAATTAATATTTTGTTTAAAGATTTATATTGCTGTCTGATTTCTCAAACCGGCACGATACGGACAATTGTAACACATTTGAAAATGTCAATACCTTGCCGGAATCGATATTCAGGATTCAATTTATTATCTTCCAAATCTGGACAGATTCTAAATTGTTTTTTTTTTATTACTTAGATGGGTGGACGAGCTCAAAAAATTAATTCAGAAAGACTTCTATGTCTAAATATTTCGCTTCTATTTGTGTTTTAAAATTAGAATATTGGTGTAAACGGCCGGAATATCATTATTTTTAGCTGGTACAATTGTAATTAAAATCTGTGTTAAAAAAAACAATTGCTACTTACATAATATTATGTGGTGTAGCATTGAAAATGGCTCAAACGTTTTGGCTGATTTCATTTTCGTTGCGTTCATTTTTGTCGTGACAAGGTTTGTATGAAAGACATATTTTTTTTTGGAAAATTTACGGATATTTATTCATACAATTGGGTACAGTCACAACGAAGCGTATGATAGCGATGGAGACGGAAGGTTTTTTTTCTTATTGCTTAGATGGGTGGACGATTTCACAGCCCACCTGGTGTTAAGTGGCTACTGAAGCCCATAGACATCTACAACGTAAATACGTCACCCACCTTGAGATATACGTTCTAAGGTCTCAGTATAATCACAACGGCTGCCCCACCCTTCAAACCGAAACGCATTACTGCTTCACGGCAGAAATAGGCAGGGCGGTGGTAACTACCCGTGCGGACTCACAAGAGGTCCTACCACCAGTAAAAACTGTAAATTGTTTGTAAAACTGTTTCTCTATTTAAAATTTGAAAATTGATTGTAGAACTATTTCTCTATAGTTTCATCCAGCGAGGAAACTGAGGAATAAGTTCGTTAGCTTAGGTTTCGTAGCATCGTAGCTTAGGTTTCTTTTTAATACAATTTCGCTCGCACCGATTCTTAGCTACAACATTTACAAGCATGTCGTCTATACGAACGACGTACCCCGATTTAGCGGTTCGCCAAAATTCAAATAATTTATCGCACACCGGAAGTCTTCGCTGCTTCCCGCGTCGTCACAATGGCTCCGCACCGTTTCCGGTTCGTACTTGAGCCTGAATATATTCACTTCCTTAGTCTTAATAAGAACGCAATAAATAATGTTTATTAGTCGTCTGGGGGTTTCGGGTGAGGCGTGCTTTTGTAATACTAATAGATAATAAGTTAATAATAACGTTACGTCTGTATTGATCAATTACATATTATCGTATTTTAATAAAAATATTATCAAATTGTTTATGTGCCAAATAAATGTAATATTTTTTTTAAAAATCGTCCTTTTTTCGGAAATGCTTAGATCTGATTTTTTCTTTTGTTTTCAGATTTGTCCGGCTATCGAAGGTTATGACTTTATCACAAACATGAAACTTTCAAACAAATTCCTCTGTCATTTCAGTAGATAAAGAAAATCGTGATGCATATCAGTGCTCTGTTTAAACCCCATTGAACATAATAATTCCCAATCCGTCACGATTTGATTGAGATTTTTATACTGCATCGAATGAGTCCAACCGATTTAAAATGAGTAACCTCACCAGCCCTTGGACATAACTAAATAAATACAACCGCCCGTGTTAAGACATAAGGAAGTTTTTATGTTATTGTAATAAAAATATATTTCCTCCATTTCAGATCGAAAATCAAGAATACTTCAAGGAAGAAATTTGTGTCCTTGTGCGAACTCACAACACAACCTGTGAGCTGGGGTTCAGCTGTGCCCCTAGAATTGCTGATGTCCATGAGCATCATGACCACTAAACATGAAGGATGCTCGTCTAAACATTAATATTTAAAAAAAAATTGATAAAGATGTCAGGAGCTAACGAGCGAGTTTGTATCTATATATTAATACGTGAAGCAAAAACTTTGTATCCCTTTTTACGAAAATTGGGCGGACGAAGGAGTATGAAATTTTCCACACATAGAGAATATAGAGAAGAAGTGCACAATGCTAATATTTTTTTTAAATAATGCGTAAAAGATACATTAAATCAATAAAGAAAACATTACACACACTACATACCATGTATTTGACGCACACACGCATGCATACTATTTATTGTCAAACTTTTGTTCTTGACGTCTGTTGTCAAATTGAGAAGAGATTAAATATTGTTTGTCTTTGTTAATATTTTTTATAGTGTAGTCTTGGCGAAATTTGGGATTATAGCAGTATAAAATATAATCATAATTGTGTAAAAACTTACAATTCCAATTAATTATATTTTCGACTACTGCGGGACCTCTAGTATAGATAAATACATTAGATGTCTACATAACTATTTTTATATAAAAATATTGGGTATTACAGTTACCGGCCCAATTATTTTAAAACGAAATCAATGAGCTTTTTGGCACTCGCACACCGTAACTAAAATTACTTTTACGATTTTATTCTAAGATTTTCATTGCTATTATGTCATAATATGTAGGTATCAATTCAGAAGTTTCGAATAGTTTCTAGTTTTTTTTCATTGCTTAGATGGGTGGACGAGCTCACAACCCACCTGGTGTTAAGTGGTTACGGGAGCCCGTAGACGTCTACAACGTAAAAGCACCACCCACTTTTATATATAAGTTCTAAGGTCTCAGTATAGTTACAACGGCTGCCCCACCCTTCAAGCCGAAACGCATTACTGCTTCACGGCAAAAATAGATGGAGAATATTTTTACGTGAACCGACGACTAAAATGTTTCCTTAAATTAAATCCAGATTAAACCGTCAAGGTAAATGAATTATAAGATGAATAAGCTTCGGAAGTTCTGCAGCGAGTTCTTGTATGTTTGAAAGTTGTACACTTGCGCGTTGAAGTGTAATTTTGTTTTTCCTACCTAAGCTGGTAGCCTTGAGAGGCTATTCCAGCGTAACCTTAACTATTAGGTGAGCTCACGGGGCTCAAACCTGACGACGTTGCTAACACGGACCCTAGCAAAAGCCGTGCTTCGCAGAATCTACCACCGGATCGGAAACGCGACCCACCAAGAAGATCCGGCGAGAAACTCTGTGGACTGAAGTGTAATAGAAATTACACCACTGACCGCAAATAATGGAATAATAATAATAATAATTGAAAACGGGTTTTTCACAGATCGAATCTGTTTGAAATAACGTTATTACAATTCGAAATGCCGGACATTTCAAGGATTCTCCAAGTTAAACAGTTACCGAAACTAGAGAATAGCGCTTATTCGCTCATTGTCCAAGATAAACTACGATCAGTTATACTATTGAGTTATTGCTTTGTTGTTAATACAATAAATCGACAAGTTGCCAACTTCGGAACACCGGACTTACGGACCAAGAAATTAAACTAGGACTCCCGCTGACCATAATAGTTCGATAGTGATGTGTAGTTACCGTTTATTTTTAATATCGATAAATATAAAAAGTTTTAAATTGCTTTTTGTTTCAATCAATAGATTTCAAATGAGAGAAGCGGGGCGTTTATTTGAATATATTAACAGTACCCAATTTAATGGATACATCAGTAATTTTCATCTTAATATTTAATAATGTTATGTAAAAGACTATTTGCGTGAAATCACAAATCACACTATTGAATGCTCTAAACGTAGATATTGCGCAGTAAATATAACTGAACAAAACCATTACAAATTCTTTATTACAATGATTTACTGGTGGGAGGACCTCTTGAGAGTCTGCGCGGGTAGGTACCACCACCCCGCCTATTTCTGCTTACTGGTGGTAGGACCTCTTGAGAGTCTGTGTGAGTAGGTACCACCACCCCGCCTATTTCTGCCGTGAAGCAGTAATACGTTTCGGTTTGAAGGACGGGGCAGCCATTGTAACTATACTGAGACCTTAGAACTTATATCTCAAGTTGGGTGGCGCATTTACGTTGTAGATGTCCATGGGCTCCAGTAACCACTTAACACCAGGTGGGCTGTGAGCTCGTCCACCTATCTATGCAAAAAAAGAAAGATAGTACAGCCGCTAGTAAACCTATCGATCGTTACTAATTTTAAACGAATGATCGAATATAGAGTATAGTAATCGATATATTATGTAAGTGTGATAATCACTAGCGGGTGTTTCTGAACGCCGTATTTAAGCTGAAATTGTAGCTTACTTATTACCTGAGATCGCAAAACTTGCTGGAAACTCTACACAGTCCAAACGAATAATGTTCTAACTGACATCACTTCTCTAAGTTTTTGCCAGGTACCATCCGGCTATGGAATGAGCTCCCCTCCACGGTGTTTCCCGAGCGCTATGACATGTTCTTCTTTAAAAGAGGCTTCTGGAGAGTATTAAGCGGTAGGTAGCGGCTTGGCTCTGCCCCTGGCATTGCTGAAGTCCATGGGCGACGGTAACCACTCACCATCAGGTGGGCCGTAAGCTCGTCTGCCTACAAGGGCAATAAAAAAAATTACATTAAACTTTTTATTCATTCAAAAAAATCTACACGAAGCGAAGAAATTAAAAAAAAAAACAATATTTTCATTAGAATATTATAAACTGGAGCTTTCGAATGAATATTAAGTATTGATGCTTATTATGGCATGTTTTAATTAAGTAATATCTAAATAAATAGATAAATATCGACTCGTTACATCTAAGTAGTGAAAGTTAAAAACTCATGTAAGGCTAAGGTTTGATGTTATAAATCTATGATTTAAGCCTCTCAGATTGAGCATTTGAAACTGGAATTGGTTCTAATGTATTAAGAACTCATGAAGTAAGATTGTTTGAAGGAGTTGCTCAAGTAATTCGTGTCTAGAAGTCGAGAACCTAAGAAAAAAGTGCTTGCTTTTCTACAAATTCGTGTAATAATCTACGAAAGCGGTTTTTGTAAAAAGTATTTTATTAATTTGGCAATAATACTTGTTTTGATGGAACTTAATTCTTTTTATTGCACGTGTTAAATTTTTTCGATTTCATATTTGTAACAAACACAAAAATTTCATCGGTGTTTGGACCCAAAAAAAACCGTAAAAACAAACTTTGTATTTTAAATGCTAAATGTAGATATATGTATAAATTACACAAATATAAAATCAAAAACTTTGAAATAAAATGCACTTATGAACTGATAGTTTAATTTATTTACAACTTTTCAATTGCCCCTTTTTCCAAAACGTCGTTCGGTCGCTGTAAGCCAGGGTTTGCCGCGGCTGTGAACAAAACTCCGAAGTATTAACAACTCTAAGACTTCGTAACTTAACGACCAGCTGGCCGCCGGACCGAACTGACAGGCGTATGGTAGCCGAAGACAAACCTACACTTTTACACCCACCAGACGTTTAGCCATCGCAAAAGGGATACCATTGGATTTTTTACTGGTGGTAGGACCTCTTGTGATTCCTCACGGGTAGGTACCACTGCCCTACCTATTTCTGCCGTGAAGCAGTAATGCGTTTCGATTTGAAGGGTGGGGCAGCCATTGTAACTGTACTGAGACCTTAGAACTTATATCTCAAGTTGGCTGGCGCATTTACGTTGTAGATGTTCATGCGCTCCAGTAACCACTTAACACCAGGTGGGTTGCGAGTTCGTCCACTCATCTAAGCAATAAAAAAAATACAAAAACCATCCATCTTGAAGTATTAGCCTCAGTCTGTATTGTCCCCCCTTCAAACTACCGCTTCGTGGTAAAAATATGCAGGATGGAGATACCCACCCAACCGGGCTCACAATACATCATGCCACCAGTTGTTCATGTCCTAAGGTATCCCGCTGCTACATAGGACCCTCACAAGTTATCTCCACTTGACCCTGTCTTGCACTTGCTACTTGACATCACTCCAGGTCACGTTGGCAGTCCCCGTCTCGCACTCCACAGTGCGTCGCCTAGTGTGTACACGGCGACCAGGTCGTCTCCTACCAAGCGGTTGCCACTCAAACGCGATAGATGCTGCGTTGACTCCGCTGCGCGGTATAGTATGTCCTATCCAACGCTATTTCTGATGGTCAATGTCTTGCGCGATGGAGGTTTGGTGACATTTAGTCCAGAGATCTTTATTCGATATAGTGCCACCAGTAAACACGAACATTTTATTATTATTATTTTTTATTGACCTTGTAGGCAGACGAGCATACGGCCCACCTAATGGTGAGTGGTTACCGTCGCCCATGGACTTCAGCAATGCCAGGGGCAGAGCCAAGCCGCTGCCTACCGCTTAATACTAATCTTGCATATTAATTACTACTATTCGTTAATAGTAGAAGTCATTCGACAACGCATTTTACATACATATGTATTTGTTTGAATTAGTAAACTCTCTGCGGAAATAGGACACCGCCATAGTTGCATAAACATGAAAATTTTCTATAGTTTAACACAATTTAGCACAATGTCATTCATAAATGAACTCCGTAACCATCAAGGCTACTATTTCAAAAGTTGAACAGCATCAAATCTTGATTTTCTCCTGTGCTACATATGGGTTCCGAAACACACAAATAGGACGAGAACATCCAAACCTACAACCCTATATATCTTTAACAAGAAGACTGACTCCTTAAGAACGAGATTAATTAAGCGATCGAAAACAACAGAATCATAAAATGAATCACAAATGTTGTGAGCAAGGTAAACCCGGGCTTATCATCAAACAAACAATTTACCTTTCATTGACACATAATTTCACACATCCAAATGTACTTTCATAGACATTATGAACCTTTAACCTCCCGCAAACCCCGCAAATAGCAAACCCAATATGAATAGATATCTAACAAGATATGTATGTGCATAAATGAGCAGTCGATACTCGAAGGAAGCGCACGTCTGGGGTCGCAGATTACTAATCATTGATGCGGGCCGCCCGAATCTTAGCAAATTAATGGGGAAGATGTCCCTACTTGCGTAGGGGTGACACTTTTAGCAAAAATTTAATCGGACAATCTTTATTTTTAAAATTTGGATGAATTATAAGTCAAACGTTATTGATATGTAATAGATATGTTTTTGCAATTGTGTCACAGCACTTAGAAACACGTTGCAAGGAAAGAAGGAACATAGACATAGTCATCCCTAAAAATAGTATTAATAAACTAAAAATCCATTAAGGAATGGCGCAAATGGGGATTTTACACTTTTTTAGTGTGACCAAGTAAAATCGTTATATTAACGCTTACATTAAAAGATTAGACAAACGCCCTAATGAGAACCAACAACAATGGAACATATAGACGCGATATAGGCAACCTTCGCATTCCATGCGTTATTAAGCGAAATACATAGGTAGGTAGGTACTTTAGGCTATTTAATGTATTAAAAAGCACATTACTAAAAAAAAGTATTCAAGTATATATATTATATATGCGGGCATATGAGCTTACGGCCCACCTGATGGTGAGTGGCTACCGTCGCCAATGGTCTTCAGCAATGCCAGGGGCAGAGCCAAGTCGCTGCCTACTGTTAACTACTCCCCACAAGCCTCGTTTGAAGAAGGACATGTCATAGCGCTCGGGAAACACCGTGGAGGGGAGCTCATTCCAAAGCCAGATGGTGCTTGACAAAAAAGATCTCTGGAAGCGCACTGTGGATGAACGCAATAGCTCCAGGTAGTATGGATGAACTCTACTCCGGTAGCGGGCGGTGCGATGGTAAAAACGAGATGATGAGGTCGTCTCAAGCAATTCCTCAGGGCACTCCTCATGGAACATACTGTAGCAAATACAAAGAGAAGCGAAGTCCCTCCGCAGACCCAGAGGTTTCAAACGATCCGAAAACAATCTAATACAAATTTGTTCGATCGTGGTGTTATCTGTAAATTTTAGTTCCGTCAACCAGCTTGAAACACACCACAGATTTTATTAAATAATGAATTAAATTAAATTTATTAAATTGTTGATAGCATATTTCTTATTTATATATATTATATTTTAAATAATCGTTTTTTTTGTTTTTTTTTTAACATAAACCAGATAATCATAAAATAGCTTTAGAACGAACTGCCCATAAATAAAAAAACTATTTCCTACTTTTAATATTATTGCCAGCCCTATTAGACTCAAGAAGGGCATAACTGTCTTGTGCGTCCTTTACTAATGTCCCTTCTCATAGACTTGGTTATATCATAACCACTCCGGGGACCCCTTGCCGAAAGTTCAATTCATTTACGGTTGATGAATTAAAAGCAACCCGCTTAAACTGGTGACCACCAGTCGAGGTATAAATGGCTGCGTTAATTAATATAATGCTAGTTGTTAGTATTTGCTTCAGTTTTCGTGAGTCATGGACATAATTAAAACTGATTTTACGGTTTAGTCTCGGATTTTTATTGTCATTATTTTGATTTCCAACGTTTCCAAAACTTTAAGGCTAGCTCATCAGTGAGCATAATCTGTACAGTGTAGATAGAGCGTTGTAAAGATGCTATTTTGTAGCTGTAAAATTTAAAATTGAGTAGAGATATTTTTCGGCTTTCGCAAATCGCAGATGTAATTAATTATATTGTAATTATATTCTTTTTGAAGTTTCGATTACTTTACAGTTATCGTAGTTACATATGTGACTAAGGAATTTTTTTTCGACATTTGCTTAAGGTAGCAATTGATTAATCATGTAATAAGATTTAAAAAACGCGAGATTAAACCGTATAAGTAGTTTTGTCTACGCCAAGTGTTGCATAATTACCTATCGGCGATTATCCGTTTTTATGAAAATCGATTCAAATTGCAAATACGAAAAAATATTTCTAAAAAGATATATTTTAGAACTGAATAAAACACATTGGACTGCTAACGAGGCCACCTAGCGTCCAATATATATTTTAAGTAGTGCTGTCCTCTAGTGGTGAGAAGTAAAACTTTTTAGTGGCCATCTATGGTTGAATAGGAGAGATTTAGAAATAGACATCTCTTGTCAAATAGCGCTATCAGAAAAAAAAAAATCTTTTTAGAGGCTTCTGATGAAAGATTTGATAAAATATATAAAATTATTTAATTAGTTTGTTTGAATATTAATATTAAAAAAACATGCAAACGAATTAATATACTACCATATGCAGTGCTCATACTGGAAATACGATTAAATTTGTAAATAAACTAAAAACTACTTTCGAGCTAACTCTTCTAGTCACCAAAAAGAAAAATAAAACTGTCAGTATAATAGATTTTTTGTGTGATAGGGAATACTATACCTATATAAAAAGATATGATGGTTTTCACCTGATATTAATGCTAATTCTCAAAATGATCAGACGTCGGATAATACGCTTCGTAAGTACCTACAACTGCATGTCGAGCATTTCCCATTTATCCTTTGGCAACTTTAAAGTTAAGGTTAAGGTTAATATTATTTCCATGACAGGAACATTTAATGTTAGTACCCAATTACTTTGTAACCATATAATACGATCATACATTTAAATCCACATTAAATTATACATATACATTTCCGTAACCAAGTCTAGAAAATGTCCACTTACTGGAAGCGTTTATAGAAAAAGACTTCAAGATTTTGTTGTCAATAATTTATCTCACTATATATCTTAAGAGTTCGTATCGGTCAATGTTTAAAGTAACTACATATTTATATGTGGGAAAAAAGATTGCGAACATTAACTTTTTGGGTTTTTCAACTTGTTTCGCCAATGCTTAAGTAAGGTATGTTGTATTTTATTTCAGATATCCCAGGGAAGACATATTAGAATACTTCAATATTCAAGTAATTCCAATATCCGAAATTATACTCTACCGCATTTTAAGAATTTTACGAATAGGTAAATGGATTTTTTTCAAATTTGTAACTACCACTTGATGATCCGATACCCGATAATAATCATAAGAGACTGTATTTTGTATTTATCTTTAAAAAAAAACAGTACTGCATTCCCGCGTGCTTTATTGTATCTGTGGTCGATGGTGAGTGGTAGAGAGGTAGGCAGTGGCTTGGCTGTATCCCTGGCACTGCTGACCTCCATTAGCGACAATAACCACTTACCATCAAGTGGGCCGTATGCTCGTCTGCCTACAAAATCAATAAAAAAAATAACACTCAAACGTAAAACGAAACTTATATAAGCTTATTTATTTCTTCGCAGGACAATAAAAGAAGTTATAGTAATTCATATCCCAATCAGCCAGGACTTTCATACTGGTAGACAGCTTTTAGGGGTAGAAGAAGTTAAAGCACCAACCTTTCCGGACTCTGTCTCCAGCGGAGATGTCAAGTATGTTAGTCGAGAAACTCTGGCCTGTTCATTGAATTTAAGTTTAAAAAAAAAAGTTTACTATATGTAAGTGAAGACTTAAAACAAAGAAAGACAGAGACAAAATACTCGCCAAATCCGTTATATAATTCATTAAATAGCTTGATAAATAAAACCTATAGTGGATACTCTAGATTTGCATACAAGCTCATTGTCCTCTTCCTACCTGAAGCCTTAAACGTCACAATGACATCGTCGCCAATCACTTGTATCTCACTGTATCTCTTACAATCAGCGTCTGGCCTGTTTCTGCTGCGAAAAGACAATTTTTCGGAGTAGGAGGCCTTGAAAGTAGTGGAACAATATATTCACGTAGCATACCTACGTGAATACGGGCTCCCGTGAATAAACTACCGATCTACCATTGCAGTAATACAAAAGCAAATTATAAAATCTGGAAACCATGAATTCTATTGGATACGCTTCTGTACGTGCTGACAATCGCAGAGATCGCAAACTTTGTTTTTTGTTGCAATTGTTTAGGTGGGTGGACGAGCTCACAGCCCACCTGGTGTTAAGTTACTGGAGCCCATAGACATCTACAACGTAAATGCGCCACCCACCTTGAGATAAGTTCTAAGGTCTCGGTATAGTTACAACGGCTGCTCCACCCTTCAAACCGAAACGCATTACTGCTTCACAGCAGAAATAGGTAGGGTGGTGGTATGTACCCGTGCGGACTCACAAGAGGTACTACCACCAGTGAAAAATTACCACCAGTTACTTTGCGGAAGGTAAATTTAAGAAGCCAGATATTCAGAGCTATTTCCACTTCAAGGTTGGTAAAGAAAGAAGGCGACGCCGTGGCTATGGACGAGGTGGTCCTGGAAATCGAGACGGACAAAACGGCCCTCCCGGTCATGTCGCCCGGTAACGGAAAAATCGTAAAGATGCTGGTCAAAGAAGGAGAATCTGTAAAATCTCAACAACCCTTGTTCCAGGTAAATTATCCTCCTCCGTGCGTCGTATTCCTCAGTGCTGAGGGTCGTGACCTTTACGGGAGCACTTTTGTTAGGACTATGTTCCTCCATTCCCTCCTGTCCTCCGCGCAGTGGATAGCGACATTGATGCTGGATTCCAAAGTCATCTGATCGGACCAGCGCATGGGACTACGCCCCATAGGCCTCTTTTCTTCCACTTTATGCTAAGCATTAGCAGTAGTAAATTGTAGCTACAAGTAAAATTGGTAAATCTAAGATTATGTATGTAAGATTATGTAACAAATATCAAGTTATTTTTCAGGATTTTTTACCTTGGCCTAAAGTGATTACCGTAAGCTTGAATAACAGCTGAAATTATTATTTTTATTCCCTAGATGGGTTGACGAGCTCACAGCCCACCAGGTGTTAAGTGGTTACTTTAGCCCATATACATCTAGCACGTAAATGCACCACCCATGGAACCACTGCTTTCATCGACATTACATTTCCAGATATCTTTTTTGTCACGTACCATACCACCAGATTAACAGACCCAGCCCGTTTTGCTCACCGTTCTTTGATTTGACTTCAATCCCACCACTACCAAACTTCATAGGGTTGTACTTCAGGCCAATATGAAGATATCCTGAAAATTTCATCGAATTTAGTTCGGTCTTTTCGAAATCTAGAACGTATTGACTTTTATAAACCCAGTCACTTTCCCCTATGCCCATCATGAAGTGAAGGTACCTATAATTTAAAAATTTGCCGACTTCGTACTTTTTTTTTATATTGGTTAGATGGGTGAACGATCTCACAGCCCACCTGATGTTGAGTGGTTACTGGAGCCCATAGACATCTACAACGTAAATACGCCACCCACCTTGAGATATAAGTTCTAAGGTCTCAGTATAGTTACAACGGCTGCCCCACCCTTCAAACCGAATATCAAATTATTACATTTTACTGCTAAGTGTTGTTAATGTTAAATTATATTCATAGTATTCGGTATTTACTTGCTCAGCTTGTGTGCAGGTTGATGTTACTGGAGAAGCTCCATCTAAAGCTGCTCCTGCGGCCGCTCCAGCCGCAGCTCCAGTTCCTGCCGCTGCCACTGCTCCCACTCCTGCCGCTGCCCCTGCGCCAGCGGCAGCTAAGGCCCCAGCTACAACCCCCACCACTACTAAGGCTGCTGTTACTAAGCCACCTACAGCTAAACCTGCAGCAGCTAAAAAACCGACTGGACCCACAGTGAGTTAAACTGAAAGCATAAATAATTTATTCATTACAATCTATTTGTAAAACAATTCCGAGGGTTCATTATGAATAAACGAACTGATTCATTAATCAGTTATGCCATTGCACAGTTGCCGGTTTCCTGAAGGCCAAATGATATCCTATCTATAAATTTAATTCAGTAAACATAATGTTTTTTAATCAGCTAGCGACACAAAGGATCGGTGATCCAACAAAGACGATATCGGGGACCAGAACCGAACACCCGGTGCCAATGAACAAGATGCGGAAACGTATCTCTGAACGATTAAAGGAAGCACAGAACACGACTGCAATGCTTACTACATTCAACGAATGCGATATGAGGTGCGTACACCTTCAACTAATACAGGGTTCCACTTGTCCTGGTGATACTGAAAGTCTTTCGGGTAACCAGTCCTTTCATTACCGCTATGGTTGATCGGCTGATACCACAACTACAGTTTCCAATTTGACTTGGACGATCGTTAATTATGGTTAGGCATCTTGTAAATCCGCACGCGTAGTTTCCGTTTCTTATTTCTGACACAAAGCAGTAATCAGTAATACGTTCTAACTGAAGAGTGGAACAGTCGTTCTATTCATAAAATATTTTTTAAAAAAAGTTAAACTTTATTTATTATAAAAAAAGAACAATATTTCTAACCTAAAAGTACCTACATGTTATTATCCGCAACACGCTTCGTCAGATTACAGAAATAGAGTTATCAGCAACATGCTTCGTCAAAAAGTACAATACTTACTTTTAGCTACAAGCGTCGTCATAAGTAACATAAGTCGTTCTATTGACAGTCGAAATTAAATGCTCATGTCAAGATAGGCGGCGGTATTCTCTTTGTGATGTCTACGACTACTGGAACTCCGTAACACCAGATGCCATGTGTGTCCTGTTTTAGCGGTAGGCAGCGGCTTGGCTCTGCTCCTGGCATTGCTGAAGTCCATGGGCGACGGTAACCACTCACCATTATGTGGGCCGTATGCTCGTCGTCTGCCTACAAGGGCAATAAAATAAAAAAGATCAATATCACATCATACACAATAAAAAAAAAATGAAGCCCTGCGAAGACGGATAGTAAGAATTTAGTATAAAGGTTTTGACTGGGCGAGAGACATTGCTGCATGTTGGCCGCTGTGCCATGACCAACTAGCCCGGTGACGCTGATATGGACTCTCTAGACCAGCCTTTCCCAAAGTGGGCAATAACGCCCCCTTGTGGGCGCTACAGGCCTAAAAGGGGGCGGTAACAGACCCAGAAAAAAATGGGAGCGTTTTGTAGAAGCTTGGGAGGTGATTTGTAATTTCATCTAGGAGGACTCTTACACGCCGACTGAGCTCTCGCTACAGTGGTTTTTAAGTATGTGAAAAAATGGGAGCGCTAAAAAATTATTTATTCTCAAAGTGGGCAGTAGGTACCTACACAAAATAAGTTTGGGAACCCCTGCTCTAGACCATCAGCTTAGGTAACAAAAAAAAGGATGACTATTGTCTGCATGTTGACCGCTACACACGCATTGTCATAATGTTCTGAATTATAGTCGAACAGATAGATATATTAACATATGTTTAAATCATATGGTCAGCTGAAACTGAATAATTTTGTAATTCTCGAAGACTAAATTTTAAACTTATCTTCTTTTTTTAGTAAATTAATGGCGTTCCGCAAAGCGAACCTCGAAGCTTTCACAAAAAAGTACGGAGTCAAGTTATCTTTCATGTCACCTTTCTTGAAGGCATCTGCTAATGCCCTGATGGATCAGCCAGTTGTAAACGGTGTTATTATTGGAGATAATATAATTTATAGGTAATTTTCATTAACAATCCACCAAAAGTAGTGTTTTTATCACATTAATCTTATGATATGATTTTTTACATGTTTATCTTTTTCTGAGTCGGTCTCTTCATTGCTGAAGCTCGTGTCTAGTTTGAAATGTTGACAACTCCATGCACTTTACTTCGCCACGTCTTCCTGTGTATGTCCTGGCTTATGCAAACGTATTAGAGCGCTTCTTCATTTACTGATACAATTCAGGATATAGAGCTATACGATATATTGTAATAGAAGTCGAAATAAAAGTCGTCGTAGCCTAAAAGTTAAAAAATCCGGTGCATTCGTGTTGAAGCGATGCACCGGTGTTCGAATCCCAGGCGGGTACCAATTTTTCTAATGAAATACGTACTTAACAAATGTTCACGATTGACTTCCACGGTGAAGGAATAACATCGTGTAATAAAAATCAAACCCGCAAAATTATAATTTGCGTAATTACTGAGGGTAGTACCTGTTGTGAGTCCGCACGGGTAGGTACCACCACCCTGCCTTTTTCTGCCGTGAAGCAGTAATGCGTTTCGGTTTCAAGGGTGGGACAGCCGTTGTAACTATACTGAGACCTTAGAAATTATATCTCAAGGTGGGTGGCACATTTACGTTGTAGAATATAGATTCTCTAGATTAGAATATAGATATAGGGCTCCAGTAACCACTTAACACCAGAAGGGCGGTGAGCTCGTCCACCCAACTATGGAATAAAAAAAAACTCTACCACTAAATATAAAATTAATTTAAATGGGAAATATTATTGATGCATTGGTCTGTATAGTGTCCTCCCTCTAGTGGCCTAGAATAGCATCATCTTATCTCTTCCAGAAAAATCTTAAAATCTTCTTTTATTTACCTAATTTAAATCTTATTTAAATAACAGAGACTATGTGGATATTTCTGTGGCGGTTGCGACTCCTCGAGGTCTAGTCGTGCCCGTACTTCGTAATGTAGAGTCGATGGACTATCCACGTATTGAGCTTGCTATGGGTGCTCTCGCTGAAAAGGCTAGAACCGGTAATTTCTACATTTAAAATAGCATTTACTTTATTAAAAATCAGATCGATCGGATCTTTGTTGATATAAACAATCAAAGCAAAGAGTTATTTATCATTTTTCCTCTCGTTTGTCAAACATTTTATTTATTTTTCTAAAAAAAACGTAGTAGGTACGTGAAATGAATAACAATATATTGGATTGCTGTGGAATTTTTATCATTAAATGAACACTAATTTTAATGGTCATAAATTAGTACAATACGATTTGGCAACACCTCACCAACATATCTTGTTTTCAACTTTGTAATTAGTATTTTTAATACATTGAAGCTTTTGGTTTGATTTAGTAATTTATTTGTATTTCGTATAAAAATTCCCGACATTAGAAACTGTAGTAATTCATTGTATATAAAACTTTTAAAAATAGAATGTTTATATTGTTATTATTTCTATTATGTGTATGCGACCTTTGCGGTCTCAATTTTCTTAAATTTCTAAAAATGAATGTCTAAACACCAATAATCGAATCAGCGTTCTAGGACCAAATTCGACATATTAACATTATCATAATCAATATAGCAACATTAATTTCTTTTTTACTTTTTAAATTTGTTTTTTTTATTTTATTTTATAAAGGTAAGCTAACACCGGCTGACATGCAAGGCGGCACATTCACGATTAGCAACGGAGGCGTTTTCGGCTCTCTACTCTCAATGCCGATCATCAATTTACCACAATCAGCAATACTGGGCATGCACGCTATATTCCAACGACCGGTCGCAATAAACGGCAAGGTAAATTGTAACATATTCAACAAAGTATAACTGTTGTTTGGGTGATATGATAAATAAACATTAAATTCTCTGAGCTATGATTCTCTCCTTGTTTATGAAAATCGGAAAACAAGGATAAGTAGGTAGGTACATCTAGGCTTCGAATGTTAAAGAGATTAACAAAGAAATTGGCTAGGTATTGATGTTCGACAAGTATGTTTTATAACATTTAAGTTTAAAACATAATGTCATAATATAACATTTAATAGATTTAATTTGAAACCGACACCGAGCAAGATCGATCAGGGATTCCGTGGCACGGCCGTATTGACCAAATAAAACTGTTTTAAGTGCCTACCATTATGATAGCACCTTGATTAGTGAAGGAAAAGTGACACTAAAAAAGAACATATATAGGACATAATATATGTACATATATGTAGATCTATATCAATGGCCGGCAACTTGCGGCTGGCGAACCACATGCGAGGAGTCGCTGCGGCTGCGGCTCTTCCACTGATGTTTAGTTTAGACGGATTATTACTTTAGTATCTTGCCTTGTATGAAACGATTAAACATTTTTGAACAAATAAGGCTATAAAAATTCATGTTAAAAAAAAAGTTTCCTGTATATTTGGCTCTTGGTTGCTAAGGTTGCCGATTACTAGTCTATAGGATTTAGTAGGTATAAGCGGGGACGTCTTAAACTAGGCTGGGGCCCTTGGGCACACAAGAATTTGAAGCCCATTTGGAAAGTAAAAAAAAGCGAATTATAATAACATTTTTTTACTAACTATGACCATTTAATAAAGGTAATCAAATACAGTATGATAAAATTTGTCATTAATGATATTAGAATGTTGCTGGTTTTTTGGTTACCATTACGATAACGACTTCCAAACGAATTTCATCAATATAACCTAAAATTATTACCTACTTATTACCTATTAGGTACGTTTTGTGATTTTGTAGTGCTTGCAGTTCTTTCGTCATTTTTTATTTCTTTATCTTTTTGTAATAACTTTCAGCGCCTTTTTTAAATTTACCCGGTTGCTACTGTAGCGTCACCCTTATTTAGCAGATTTTAACGAACACTTTTTACACACAGAGACGGTTCTTACCTCTACCCTCCATATTAGTACAGTAGGAATAGGCGCAGCCATCGATATAATGGCGTAGTATATGCCTTGTATATACATTCTGATAAGATTACTGAAACGTGTAATGTGCCCGACAAAAATGTTTTGAGAATAAATGTGTAAGAGAAATTGTCGGGCCCCGTGTGCCCTTATGGTAAAGACGGTATTGGGTATAAGATACAACACCTCGAAGGTTTTGATTATACCGCGTGTGAACCGCAAACGTGTTGAAGTGAGCACTTCTCTAGCACTTTTGTGATTATAGCATCGATGAAAGTAAAAAGCAACAAACACATAGGTACATCTAAAGACCTACAGTCTGCGAAAAAATGAGTAGTTTTAAAGATTTGACATTTTTAGCGTATTAACTCCACGCGTTTTGGTTTTCAGGTGGAAATAAGGCCCATGATGTACTTGGCATTAACTTATGATCATAGATTAATCGACGGACGTGAAGCTGTACTGTTTTTGCGAAAAGTTAAATCTGGTGTCGAAGACCCTACATCTATTTTAGCTGGAATTTAAAACATACAAATATGTAATGTACTATAAATATTCACGTTCAAGTTATAAGCCTTGTCTTTACCAATATTGTTTTAATGAGCCAAGAAGAAAAACGCATGAAACGTCGTGAAATGAAGGTCAACAAGACCCATTTTGAGGCTATAAATATTTTGGAAGCGGTTAGGTGAAGCGCATTGTAATAAATACAATAGGTACATACCTAAACTACAAACGCCATAAACAAAGTTTTAATATGTCTTCAAAAGAACTATTGTTCCCTTGTAAGTACCGGTTTGTAGATATTGCTTCAAATCTGATATTGTACAGTGTAACAAGAAACCTTTTCGAACTGAAGAAATTTCTATAGGTCCGGAAGCCTATCGAAGGTACCGGCAACCGGGAGAGAAAGTTTACTAACCACTACGCAAACGCCTTTGAAGGCCTATCAGCTCTAGGCCAGCTGCTTCGTGGATACATCCACCACCGGTTACCAACCTTATCAGATCTGACAAGAAATTCGATGAGCTAAATGACTCGTCGGAAGTCTTCGACTAGTATGATGATATGTGCTGCGACTGCTGCTAGTGTTAGAGCCAGATCGTCACGAAAATCTATATTTCTTACATATAACAATAAAGAAACGAATTGAAAATGGCGTCTACATACCTGCACTGACAGATTGTAGGGTCAACAAATAAAAAGAAAGATAGAAAGAAAATTTGTTTATTGTAAAAAAATATAAAAAAACAAATGGGAATATACTTTACTTTATACCCTGGCAGAGGGAGAGGTGTCTCATCTGGGATGCAACTTGCGTAGACACTTTTGCTGCCAGTCATCTAAGTCGCACAACTCTAAAGTGGAAAAACTCGAACTCAACAACAAAGGCAGAAATGATATTTTTTTTGCATGCAGTACGCGCCGTGTGCGACTAAAGACAGCAATAGTTTAGAGTGAGAGCGCATCATCGCCGCCGCCATTTTAGATTCGTTTCTATATTGGCGCGACTTATACCAGTGCTCAGACAGTTAACCTAATGAGGTAGAATTATAAAATTTAGAGTCTGGGTGCGATAATTCATGATCGCTCAGGTTGAGCCCGTGAGCTTACCTGCCCATTCGCGCGTAGCTGGAATAGCCCCAAAAGCTACCAGCGAATAGGTAGTTAAAAAAGTTATAATCATTTAAATCAGGCGGTTTTGAATTACTCTAATCTCTTATCTTTAGTAGATACATGATTTCGCGTTTAGCTTTGTAAATGTATCACTTCTTTTCGAATGTTTTGTTACATATTACGTTCTTGAATTTGAATAACGTAAGATGATTACAAAAGTAAAACCACTTGTATGTAGTGAAAAGTCGATAGTCATTTAAAAATAACCACAAAATAATTATTCTTGTCAGCATCAAGCTAAGCTAAATAGGAAACTATTGATTAATTTTTCACAGTAGGGGAAGTGTACTTAATCATCTTCATAGAAATGCTTTTATTACTGTAAATAGGTATTACACTTAATAAATGTTTGATGAGTGTAATGGATATTTTTTATTTTATTTAAACTCTTCAAAAAAATTCAGTAGTATAAAAAACTTAAACAACGTAACATTTATTACCTAAACCTAACCTAATTATAAATAGTTATTTACAATACAAAATTTAAGACACTAGAAAACAAATATGTAAATGCCCAATAACAATAAGTCTCAACTGAAACTATGGAACTGGTTGTGCTGTGGGATAATCATACCGTTTTGAAGGATATTCTTCATGAGGCTTTGAAGAATAGTGTTGTTGCTCGGTAGTATACTGGACCTGTTGATCATTAGGGTAGTTCTCCTGTATAGGAGGATATAGGTTGTGTTGTACTGTAGAGTAAGAAGTTTGTTTTATTGTGGTGTACTGATGTTCCGGAAGGTAGTGCTCAGGTATCTCTGTGGTATAATCATCTTCTGAAGAGAAATCATCTGGTTCTTTTTGTTTTTCTTTGTTTGCACATGGTGTGGTACCTGTTTCACTAATAATAATATCATTCCATTTTGGTAAGGTTTTGGGATGAGGTAGACTTGAATTTAATACTTCACGTACATATTCATAAGCTTTAGAAGAGTAGGAATTCAATGTTAGGCAGAACTTTCTAATTGCAAGCGAATAATGTATTTTCTTTTTACGGTTTACATATATATTTCGAAATAACTCCAGGGGTACTTCATTTAATGTTGGCACTTTTTCGATTTTAGGATCAATTAAATATTTGTCTTTTATTCCTTTCAATATTGTTTTCAATGATTTGTTTTTTCTTTTGAGTCGGCGAACCTTTTGATTGAGTGTTTTAATTTTTCTATTATTCTCTAATTTAATTCTTTTATGTTTACGAAGTTCTTTTTCTAAGCACACTCGATAAGACCCCTCAATTACAGAATCAATCTCAGATTCTGATACTGAATTTTCATCAGGTAACTCATTTGATTCATTTGAACTTTGTAACTTATTGCACTCACTTGTTTCATGACTAGTAGGCAGTTCATTGCATTCAGACATTTCACTAGTACCAGCTAGTTCACTGGGCTCTGGTATCAGTATTTGAATGGCAGGTTCTAATTTAGATGTGGCCGTAGAATCTGATGACCTTGAGTTTTCAGAATCTTGGCTTGGACATTCTTGACTACCCGGACTATCTGGACTGGACTGGAGAATGCTTTCAGATAACTGAGAGCGACTTATGTTCTGGTAAAGAAGTGAAATATAATTTTTTTTTGTGTCTTAATTAAGATTAACCAAATTAAGAATAATAGCGAATTAGTAATAGGTACAAACCTTTTTAGGTACAACATTTTTTCTTACCCTTTGAAGGCCATTATCTGTAAAGTACAAATCCTTTTCCTCAAAATGTGCAGAGCATACAGTACTAAACTTTGAAGGGACCCATTTTTCGTCGTTTCTACTCTTTCTTATTATTGTTGTCCATTTGTGCTTTATAACACGATCCCTCGGAAATCTGTAAAATAATTTGAAATTAATGTTTTACAAAATAAATTTGACTTCGCCTGACTTAGTTTTACAAGTAATTAAGAATTAAGGTTAATCTTTACGTGATTACTGACTTGTGAAAAGACACTCCAGCATGTTTCGTATGTAATGATGATTTATTTCTGCAATTTTTTATAACACAAGACGGCATTTTCTTTTGTTTATAGACTCATAGTACTCTGTGACACTCTGTGTGTAGACTAGTCTGTACTGTTGACTAAACGGGTGACATGACAATAACATATGATGACAGTAAAGTAGTGGTTTCCATTTTCCGACTAGAAAGCCAAAGGTATTGCCCCGTACAGCCTTTTGTATTTTCTGTTTTATGAAAGATGATATGAAGCAAAATGAAATTAGGTTGGTTAATTGGAATTGATTTATTTCATTTTCACAGATACTAAACAGTTAATAAAACACCAATTATTACACATTTAACCCTAACATACACTAAATTATTAATAAAGTAAAACAATTCACACAACTTCGCTTCTCGAATTCCCGCCAAAAATTCAGTGACAAAAACTGCTTGACGTGACTGCTTTCTTCTTAATTTTTTTTAGCTTTGTCCATGGGATTATTAGCAAAGAAGTCAAATAATTACAGAAACCTTTAAAAATAGTCTTGCTAAAATAAAGTAAAATTACTGATAACTTTATTTAACGCTTAGGCGAGCTCACGGCCTCAGCCTGCGTGTCTTTGCTAACATCTGCCCTTTTTAATTTTTTTAACACTGGGGAATCCATTTACGGATACCCGGTCGAGAGGGGTTACGGACCGGGTTATATCTGACTCCGGCGTCTCCTGAAAGGAAGAGGAGGAGAAGAGAAGGACTGAGGTCCTCCACCTCCCCTAATTTCTCACAGGAGACTACGCCTTGAAATAGGTGCGCGAGGCACTAGCCCCGCTGAACCGACTACCGACTAAACGCCATCGAGCTCCACTACACCGACTTCACAAAACTTACGGCACCGCAGTACGCGCCGAAAGTCCTGCCACATACTTCAAATATTTTTTTGTAAGAAACGGGTAAGCCATGTTTTATCCGGCAATATTGTTCCGTTTTATTGTCATAGATTTACATCCGAGAAAATTAATGTTCAAGAGAGACGAAAGTTTAATTTTGGTAAATGTGATGAATGCATTGACATCTGCTACGTGGAGATTCGAAGGACATCTTGGAGAAATGCTTCTTGTATATGTTCTTATTGTTTCCTATTGTTTCAAAATCCAGTCGCTATAATTATATGAATGCAATAACGCGTTCTTTTCATAAGTACTGAACGAAAAATCAGCCATGTTTATTTTGAAATGTCAACATTGATCAGAAATGTCAAATAAATATTATTTTGTTTAATTCCGCGCTAAATATTTCATTAAAAACTAAAGTTATTAAAGTGTGTGATCATTTAAAAATCGTATTGAGTAAAAATTCTTTCTGCAAATCATTAAAAGAGTGTCAGTTTTCCTGAGATATGTTTTAACACCTTCAATATGAGGCGAGGTCACTTAAGTTCAGGCGGTTGGCGGACTGAAAATCCCAGACAACATAGGCCTAGAAACCCAGGAAACCCACGCTTCAGGCCTCCCAGACCGTATAATCTTCACAATCCTAACAGGTTAGAAAAATTTGCGGCGCTCATTATAATTTTGATATCAGAAGTATCTTGAGTATGTATTGGACAAAATGAGAAAATATTCGTTTCAAAGCATTATTTAATTTAATTTATTGATCCTAGTAATGTCTGTTAGTGTTTTAAAATTGTTTTTGTAATCAAATAATTTTATAAATTTTAGGTTCCCACATCCAGGGCCTAGACTACACAGACCGCCTCATTTTGGAAATTATCCTAATAGAGGAGACCAGCATTATGATGACTATACTGACCATTATGAGAGACACACTTACAGAAACCATAACAGTCCTCAGCGCAATAGCTCCCTTAATTCTAGACATAGAGGTCATTACCAAAATAGAGGAGGAGGCCAAAGGCAAATACTTCCATACCTCCAACAAACAAGAACACTTGAAACTCAAATTTCAAATATTAAATGTTATGATAACAATAAATCACAAGCATACCATATAAACAGCATGGGTGATGTCGACCACAGAATTGTTGCTAACAATTCACTTGCTCAAGAAAGACTTTTAAATCACAGTCCTTGGGTAAACCCTCATTTTGATTGCAAATCATACCAAAATAAAAGCCCTCAAAAACATCATTTAAAGTACAATGAAAATATCGAAAATAAAAACAGTCAACCAAACTATCCAGGACACAGACCCCCTGCTTCTGATCACTACAGTACCACTCCTGATTTAGAAAACACAAATAATGATATATCATTCAGCAGGTCTATAGATGATACTGTAGATATTGTTAGAAAGCGACTTTTAAACAGGAATGAGCCTCCAAGTCCATCTTGTGATGATCCAAATGAAAATCAAATGACTACAATCAACACATCATCAATTCCATATGAGAATCCTCAACAAGAGCAGCCTGTAAAGAGAAGAGTGCAGAGACAAAGACAAATAGAAAAATCGAACTGTGACAAAATGAAAAACAATATTGTGAAACAGTTATTCAAAATGGACAAAGACAAAATACATAAATTGATGGACAACCCTAATTCATCAACAAAATTTGAATATGCAATAAACAGTTTTATAACAGAATCTCAGAACAGCTTGAATCGTCACATGAGATCATTAGCCGAGAAATCTCTCAGTAGTTCCAGTCATGACTTTATTCACAACGACAATAATACTATTTATGAAGACACATTCATGAAGCAGATGCAGTGTATCTTAGATCCGCAAGATACAGTTTTACTTGAAGACATAAAACCACTTGTTTTGGCTGAACTTAGTAAGATTTTGAAATTAAATAATGTGCAACAGGTGTATGAGATTGCAGAAACTGAAGATAACACTTATAGTGCAGAACATGTTGATTATGATTATCATAGTGAAAATATATATAACGATAATTATGCACAAGAAAGATATTTAAATCAAGATGAAATTGATGATTATACTGATTTCCACGGTGGTGAGGTACCAAAATTTGATGAACAGGATGAGATGAAACATCCCATTCAAAGTCACCCTAATAATCTGTATAGAAGACGAAGCTCAGAGAGTTTTAAAAGTACAGAAAATAAAAGAAACAATACCAACCAACAGGTAATTCCTGAAATAAAGCCCTTGTTTGAAACACACAGAGAACAGAGCTCTGAAGATGAAGATCCTTTTGCTGAATTAGACAGGCAATACCATGTTCCAGTTGACCACACTTTTCTAGAAAGTGAGGACTGCATAAATCCGTCCACTTCAACATCAAAGTCAGCCAATGAGTTTGTTTCACCTAAAACTGAAAAACCCTCATTAGATGATATTCCAAATCATTCTGAACAGATAAAAAATGAGATACAAATCAAAAATAACTCAGATTTATGTATAAAACTAGAAAACACTTTTCTTGAGCAAGATCCAAATGTAATAAGTGAAATCATTACAAATGATTTAACATGTTCGGTAGAGAGCCCAGTTCAGAATGCATCAATGCAATCTTATTCAGAAACAATGAAAAAACATTTTACAAGCACTGAGATAAAAGAAGAAATAAATCCAGTACCTAAATATGTTGAAAAAAAAATTTCAGAAAAAGATTTAATTACAAACAAAGAGATTGTACCTACAAGTTCTCGTAAAAGATCAATTGACCAAAGACCGTATCATCGAAAAGAAAAACGTAAAAAAAGTGATCCAGGACTTTACGATTCCAACAAACATAATAGTAATAAAAACACAAATAAAAATGTAAATAGTGGCACCTCAAAAAATGTTGAGAATTCTGAAGATGTTCCAAAACCATTGTTTAATTTGTTCTTATCAAAGAATGAGAATAATAAACATCCATCCAAAGATGCTAAAAGGTTAGAAACTGGAGACAAGGGATACTCAGATAAATATGTCAAAAGGAAAGAATATACAAAAAAACATAGACATACAACACCAATGAAAAAACATAATAATACTAACTATAGTCATTCCATAATATCTAAAGATGATAATACAAGTCCTGTAGATATTAGCACTAGTAGCAATAATCAAAGTTCTAACAGAATTGATACTAAAACGAAATTAAAAACAATTGACATGTTTATGGATCAGCCCAAAAAATCAAATTTACATCAAGCACATAGAAATACATCCATAGCTCCTAGTAAAAATGGAAATCCAATAGGAAAACATAGCCCAAACAAACAAACCGGTGTAAGTCATAAAGAAAATAGTATTAAAAAGTTAATTTCAAAGGAAACTCAAACAATAAACAAAAGCACATTCAATACTAAAAGTAGTCAAACTGAAAGGAAGAAATTTAATACTAAATCAATACAAACAGACCCAATCTCGGTGCAGAAAGAAACTACAAAATCAACTGATGTTTTTGAGAGAATGAAAGAGATTGACCTAGAAATACAAGTACTCCTGCAAGAGAAGTTTAAGCTCTATAATTCATTTGAGTCAAAGAATACTTGTCCGGTTAATGAACAAACTCTTGGCATGACAGTATTAAATGTAGTGCCAGTAAATAGAGGAGATGGAACTGAATCTGCTGAAATAATTATTGAAGGTGATTTATCAGAAGACTCTATTGTCGATGATTTCAGCAACATACCTGTTGAAGAGCTTGAACAAATAGCCTTAGAGACAGTTGAAGAAACTGAACCAACACAAGAAAGAAGATTAAGAAGACACAGTCAAAAACAAGTGGAACAAAATGTTTCTGCCTTAAGTCCTTCATCACTTAAAAGAAGTAATAGGAAAGGAAAACCGCTTAACATATCACTCTTGGAGCAAATCATAACTGATGACAGGCCTCTTGAAGATATAATCGTACTTGACGAACTTGAAAATGTACCATCGAAAGTGAATAAAAAGAAATCACAAAGAACTCACACACCAAAAGCTAGAAAAGTATCGAAGAAAATGAAACCCTCAAGCACTTCTATTAATCTATCACAGCATAATATCAAAGAATGCTCAGTTGTTTTACAACCTCTAGATATAAGTCCTTATTTAGAATTATTATGTGAAGAACCTTCTGAATGTGATGAGGCTATAGCTGGCCATAAGTCACCCATTTATCTATTCTCTAATGACACCCTAGAACTACCCTCAGAAACACTCAATCAACAAATGGAAGTTATAGAAGAAACAGATGTCAATGACATACAGTTTGACATGCTAGATGTTTCAGAGGACATAGTTATCGGGGACAATTGTGAGATTAAATCTAGGGACACTGATAGAATAGATGTACCTATCAGTGAAGATATAATACTAGATAACAGTCAGTCTTCATGTGACAACGCGATATCGGAGTTTGCACAAAATGAACCAGAATGCAAAACCTATGATTACTCTACTGATGAGAATCTACGCCGAGATGCAATTACAGTTACTGGGAACGCTGATGCAGTCCTTGCTATTGAGGTACGTAGTTTCCCGACTACCAAGACTTATACTAAAGCTAAATGTAAAAAAAATTCATAATACTAAATGTCTAATTAGAAAACCAACACTCTTTTAGTTCACCTATTACATGCTTTTTTAATTACCTTGATTTCTGTAAGTAATAATGATTTAATTGTGCTTTGTATGTTCCAGTGCATAGAAAACAACTTCATTGCGGCTTGTCTAGATGGTAATGTCTATCACTTCAACAGTGATGGCCAACTGCTGAATACTTTAAGGGGCTCTAATTTAGCAGTTACCTGCATTACTATAGTAAAAGAAAAATATGGGACGACAGTCTATACTGGTTCGCTGGATTCTAGGATACGATATTACGATTTAGAGGTAATCAATTCAAATAAAGTAAAAATTTTTACTAGGTATTTTTTGACACTGATAATTTGTGTATAGATTTACGTATAAACATTGTGCACTAATAAATACTAAAGAAATGACTATTGCCGTAAACAATGTTTCACATTTCCTGTCAACCTATTTCAGACAGGAGTGGAAAAGGGCCCGGAGTGCAATGTTCTTAGTCCAATCCAGACTATGGATCGCGCCTGGGACACTATATTCGTCGGTACAAGAACTGGTTTTGTGCTGCAATTTGAATGCAAAGTGAGAAATATATTTATATAAAGCGTGTTCCTATCATCATCATCAGCCTTTACCCGCCCACTGCTGGACATAGGCCTTCCCCAATGCCTTCCACTGAATTGTTGAGTTGAAAATGTTTGTGTCATAGAAACAAACATCCTATGATACAAACATTTCCTGGACGAGAAACCACAACTCTACCAAGTTTGCTTTCAATCAGATTAATGGTTCAAGAAGAGATAAGGGATAAACATAGAATCTTTATTTAAATACATATTAAGTAATTTTTTTCTAAAAATACGGTTATTTGAGAAGCCAAAACAATATTAAAATCTATAAACAATTCAAAATTAGTATAATAATAATAATGTCGAAACTCCTCTCCAGTTAGTATATTTTTAATTTTTCAATGTTTGGTACTTGAGTACTGTTGGGTTAAGAACACTGAGTTTTTTTACTGACCCATCATAACAGGACCTTTCCCGCGATTCCAGGTTATCGTTACGTTTTGGGACACCTTGTATCTGATAGAAAATAATAGAATATGAATTAAATATAATAGACTATAGTATAGTATAGTATAGTGAGATAATAATTCTACCTTACTAATTATCAGATACACTTATAAAAAATTATAATGAATCATATTTACTAATAATTGTTATTTTCTGCAGAACAACATGCTCATTCCAGTCAGCACTGTGAAATTTTCGGATCAGTCAATCTTGGCTCTGCGAGCTATGAAAGAAGGCCCAAGGAAGGTTCTACTTGTGGCAGCGCGTTCAGAGAATGTGACAATTAAGGACGCACAAACAGGACTGCTGCTAAGGTCCTTAGTGGGTCCAAAAATGACTGTCTACACTTTATTATTTGAAGATGGCAAAGTGTACTGTGGAACGAGCAGTCATCAGATACATGTATTCGATTATAGTGTGAGTGCCACAATTTCACTTCATATTTATCTTATAATAAGAATGTAATACTATTGTAAGTGGTTACCAGAGCCCCACAGATACCATAACATGGCTGCTGCCACTCACGTTTAATCATAAAGTCGGCCCTGCACTCGAAGAGTGAAACAGCAGTTGTACTATAACATGGAAACTTCTAACTCATGTTTCAAGGTGGGTTTTACGTTTGGTGTCTATGGGGTCCAGTAACCCTATATGGCAGATCATAAGTTCATTTAACTATTTATTATAATTATATAATTCAATTAAATAATATAATTCAGATGGTTTTATTTTAAAAGACATGTAATCTTCATACACGGTAGATGGTGTCGGTTCTTGAAATCAAATTGTCAATAAACTGGTAGCATACATTAATGAAAACAAAACATTACTTAAATATTCGAATAAACTAATTATCTGAAACGTCATTTTTAGTACTGTAATTTCAAAGGGTTCAGCGGCACTTGTATTCATTTTCGGAAACAGTGCAATATAAAATGTATTATAGTGCCCTGCTTTTTAAATAAAAATAGTACAATTTGGCCAAATACAGAACTGCTAATAGTTATAAATATACAGCAATTGTTTACTGTTAAATATTGTGTAGTTTTACCCTATTGATAATTTATCAGACTGGCAGCCACGTTGGTTCACACGAAGGCGGTAAAGGCGCGGTGTGCCTGCGAGCGACGGGCGGGTTGGTGTTCGCGGGCTGCTACGATGGCTGCGTGTATGTGTACCGCGAGGGAGAGACTAGACCCCTCGCGCAGTTACGTGGCCCCAGCCTTATGTTACTGTCTCTGGCTATTGTTGGCAGCAAGGTAACATACATTTATATATAATTAATACAATTAACCCTTTGCTATAGTGGCTTTTTATTAAGTAAATATTAAACCATCTGAACGTACCAAAATTAATTAGAGAATATTTTTACACATTATCTTTCTACATTTAATTTTTATGGTTTCAAATTACATATAATTTGTTTTATAATGGATCATATGTGGTTACTAACTAGGTGGGTGAGCGAGCTCACTCCTCACCAAACCGAAACTTATTGATGCCATAACGCAGATGCCACTGGCGATCCATAACCCATGCCCATATCACGGCAGAAATAAGTTATAGTAATTTCTAAATTTATAATTCTTTTACTGGTTAATTTTTATTAAACAATCTTATGCCTACATTGTGGAAACCAAATATTATAAAATCTAATTTTTTTTAATTCCAGATAATCGCGGGCTATAAAGATAGAGGATTGTATATATGGAAGATACCTTTAAATATACTAAAGGAAATGATTTTATGAATACCTACCTGAATGTTAATAGATTTTCTCACCTTTAGTTGTAGTTGTTATTCATAAATGTAAAGATTTTTTTCTGTAAATAAAAAATATATATATTTTCCAGAGTATTTACTTTCAAAAGCTGTTTTCTCATTAATTCAGCCCTAAGGGCTGAGTCACACCGGAATGGCAGCGGCCGGCAGCTTCGCGGCGAGCACTTTCAGTGTGAAATAATTTTAAACTTTATCTGTATACTGAAAAGATCAGTATCGCTTGAAAAGTCAGGAAAGGTCGCGACACAGCCGCCGCCTGCCTGCGGTGAAGCGAGCAGCCGCGCGCCACGTGCGTCTTGTCGGTCGTTCTGCCCGCGGCTGCCAGCGGTGACACAGGCCGCTCGCGGCACCGCCGTCATATATAATAACCAATTCCATCACGTTCACTACAAACACACGAGTATTATTGCCGAATGAAGAAACTAAACTAGTCAAGAGGAGACTAGGCGCGTGCAGTCGAGAGGCTGCCAGCGGCGACGCCGGGAGCCGCTGGCATCGCCGCCGGCCGCTGCCATTCCGGTGTGACTCGGCCCTAAAGCGTCCAAATATTAGGAAACACTGTTCCCTGTTACAATCGTATTATGTAGAAATAATTAACGATTGTCCATTAACCACTATAGTTATAAATGTGGCATTGAAAGCATTTAAGCATTTTGTTGTGCAGTCATAATGTAAAACCAAATTTTAGGTACCTACCTATGATGATAATTTCTGAGAAAAAACAAAAGCAAGCTTTTTGGTAAGATATTGAATAAATGTTTGAAAAGTGGTATATTCAATAAAATATGTGAAACTTATAGTATTTTTTTTATATTTGGTGTCTACGATGAATGATGACTAAACCCGTTTCTAATATAACGGTTTATAATGATTAACTTATTATTTAATTACAAATTATAACTCATGATATATTAGTCATGTCATGGCCTAAAGGCTGTGCGCTCGTGAGCTCGTCCACCCACCTAATCGAAAAAAAACAATAGTGCTCATAAACTGCTTCTATATGTAATGGATAATTTATTAAACTCAATTCGTTTAATGTATGCTTTTTGTAAATATTGTAAATACCCTGGGAAAAACATTTCGATAAAAAATAAGGCAATCTTTGGAGCACAATGTTGGATTTTAGTCAATTAATAATTAATTATTATTTTAGTTTTTTATTGCTTAGATGGGTGGATGAGCTTACAGTTTACCTGGTGTTAAGTGGTTACTAGAGCCCATAGACATCTACATCGTAAATGTGCCACCCACCTTGAGATATTAGTTCTAAGGTCTCAGTATAGTTACAACGGCTGCCCTTTCCTTCGAATCGAAACGCATTACTGCTTCACGGCAGAAATAGGCAAGGTGGTGGTACCTGCCCCTGCGGACTCACAAGGGGTCCTTACCACTAGTAACTATGCAAATTATATTTCTGCGGGCTTGACTTTTATTACACGATGCTATTCCCTCACCGTGGAAGTCAATAGTGAACATTTGTTAAGTATGTATTTCATTAAAAAAACTGATACCCGCATGCGGGATTCGAACATCGTTGCATCAGTAGATACGAATGCACCGGACGTCTTATTGTTTGGGCCACGACGACTAATAAATTTCAAGCCTAAACTTATGGTGAATTGTTGACGTGAAATAAATAACCCATTCTCACCAAGAAAATCAATTAACATACTTCGACAAAACTTGAAAAATATAAAAATGAATAGTATAATAATTGAAACAGTAATATTTCAACCAACATACATTCATTTTATTAACAATTTTATAAGAACTTTACATTTTAGAGTAAGTGGTTAAAATTGGGGCCTTTACCTTATGTACATTTCCGTGGTCTACATTTTGCTAAATATGAGCACTGACTGCCCTACGCAAAAAGAAACAAAAAATCGACTAAAGGATTAGTCGATTCCTAAAAAAAATAGTTTTTGAACGCAAATTAATTCTTGCCAAGTGGCACTCCTGTTTAAATCTGACTTACGTCAGTGGGTGTTTCGTTCGGCGGCCATTATCCTACGTAGAATTAATTTTTTTTCGCTATTTAGTACTAGAAACAAAGAACTTAAGTGCTTTCGATAAATTCGACAACTAAATTGTGTGAAAAACAATTACTAGTACAAAATTAAAAAAATGAATCCAGAATAGTGAGTATTACATCTGTAACATGGCGATTTCATGAACAAGGATGGGCAAATATCACGTCTCTGTATCCTCATTATAAAATTTGCTTCATTTTTTACAATATTACGAACTACATTCACACCATAAGATATAGTTTTTTAATTTACAGTAATAGCTATATTGTGATGAAGGGGGTGAGTCATTGTGTTCGTGGTAGGTACTATAGTAATAGTGAAAACGTAGTCATTCGTATCGTGAATGGCGTATTTGATCTAAAATTTTATCATCGCATTTCCTGGATTTCAATTACAGCTTGTACACTTCTGTCAAAAAATATACGACGTTCCTTTGTTTGAGGATACAGAAGTTACGCCTCCTAAGGACATCAATAATTCTTCCAGTACAAACTGCATGATTTGCCCTTGACACGCACAGTATTTGTTTTAAAGTATATTTCAATTATTGATTACAGCGACTACTTATTCAAACTACTCCTGATTGGTGACTCTGGAGTTGGGAAATCATGTCTGTTGCTAAGATTCGCTGATGATACGTACACCGAGAGCTACATCAGTACTATTGGCGTGGACTTTAAAATTAGGACTGTAGACTTAAATGGCAAGACAATAAAGTTACAAATATGGGACACAGCTGGACAGGAGCGGTTTAGAACCATCACCTCATCATACTACAGAGGAGCACATGGAATCATCATTGTATATGATTGCACAGACCAGGTAATTATATGATCCTACACTAATATTTTCAGAATAAAATATCACATCTTAAGAACAAAAAAAACATTGTTTATTTTCTTTTTTATACTAAAATAAATGTTTAAAATAAGTATTTTATAAAAAATCTCGAAAGATTATGGTTTTAAACAAAGAAAACAAAGAACCAACATTTGACACATCTAAATTGCACAAAGAAGATTCACAAATTCAAATGTAAACTAAACCATTATTAATAATTACAAAATCTAGTATTTTCATTTGGAGTACATAGTAAAATTTCTAAATAAATTAGAAAATTGTTTATGCAAACAATAAATGAGAAAATAAAAAAAATTGGCATTGATCCAGTTCTCCAAACAAAACACTGAAGTGTAAACAATCAATGCAGTGAATCATATTAATCTATACCTCTCCTCCTACCTCTCTATATCTATACTGTTCAATATTTTTGGTGTTGATAAAAAATTACAATTTGCTTCACTTGTAAAATTTGAACTAATATTAAAAATATGGAACTGGATTTTTTAACTATTAGACACAGTTGACTTTACGTTTTGTATTTCTTATAACTTTTTATTTCCTTACTACAACTATTATAACTATTACACATTTAGAAAAAGACATTTCATGGTTGAAAATAATATATAGTTTAAAAAAAAATATATATGCTCTATGAATGGTATTTATTAAGATAATTTGCAAGTTCATTAGATTAGAGCAATGATACCATATCAATGTATGGTAATATATAAATAAATTTGCACACATTAAGATTAATATGACTATTATTCAAATAAGATTAAATTTTTGAATTTTTCTGTGAGAAAATCTAGTAATAGTGTCCTATTAAAAAAGATGCTCATCATTTGAAAATTCATTGTGAACTATTTAAGAGATTTACAGAAGCTGTAGAGTACATCAAAATATAATAGTTAAGGTCAATGATTAGTAGTTTGGCACATCAAATTTTACTAAAAAAACTCATCTTTTATTCATTTGGAAAAAAGTATTATTAACATAAAAATATAATGTGAAGACAACATTATTATAACCTTGCGTTTAATATTATTTAAATTGAAGCATTATAATTTTTTGTATTGATTGATTGATTTATGTAATTGTAATATATATATATAAAACAGTCAAACAATAGATTACAAGCAAAAGTGTAAGTTTATTTGTAACCAAGATCTCTAAAGTGTTCAATATTGTGACCAAACTTTCTAAAGTGACAGCTTACTAACTAGTTAGTTTTATTTCATGGGTCATATATCAGGATTACCCTTTTTTTAAATCAAAGAAAAACTTTCTAAAAAAATATATATTCCATTACAGGATTCATTCAGCAATGTGAAACAGTGGTTAGAGGAGATTGATCGTTACGCTTGTGACAATGTGAACAAACTGCTCGTCGGTAACAAGTGTGACTTAACCACTAAAAAGGTTGTCGACTTTAGTACAGCTAAGGTAAGTTATGAATGAATAAATACGTCTGTAAAGTAACTTTGTAACCAATTATTTTAGATGACTGAAAGTGGTTGAAGCTAGCTACTGTATGAATACACATTCACATTTGAGCTTTGTTTGTCACTACATATGTATATGTATGTATATTGCTACTGATGTAATGCTTATTGCACAATACCTAATCAATAATTAATGAGTAGTACTCTACATGTTGTCTTTGATTCTTTGTCTGGATCATTTACTTTGTGTGCAATTTTTGTTTGTGTTTTAATAAAATTTAAGAGAAGCATGTTTCATTGTGAAATTGAGTGACATTTGTATTTTATGATCTGGTAACCTGTAGACTAGTTGTTAACATAAAGAAACATATGTAATAAAAGATCTAAAGAATCTCCCAATCAACAGCATTTCGGTCAATTCATAGTACAACAATGTGTTCCACTTGTGTAAACATCATTGCTAAAACTGATAGCTGATGTTATTTCACAAAGCACAAATATTTATCAATAGGGGTGTCATGCAAGCTCATCTCTTTTAAATTTGGTATAAAAATTATAGCTTCCGCTTCGCTTCAGGGATCCGTTCGCTGGTTCGCTTCGGGTAGTTCCGATTACTGATTGACTGCGTGCCATCTTTGCAACGCTTTTATAGTCGATACGACATCCTTAGAATTGTCGAGAACATTCCTCACAGGTCGAATATTTTCGATTTGTGTTTCCGCTATCTGAAAATAAATGGTGTTGTACTTCTCGAGCATTCTAGATGTTATTAAATCCTTTGATATTCGTTTCGGCGATAGATGGCGTTACTCTTATCGTCGTAACAATATGGATCCATGTAAATGTTCTTTTTTTAAATATCTATACTAATATATAAATCTACAATGGTTTTTACGGATGTTCCATTATAACTACTGAACCATGCAGCTGATCGACTTGAAACATGGTATCCATGTAGAAAATACGTGTACTTAATGGATAGGCTAATATTTATATGAGTGTTGGACTACGTACACCAGTTGCGGGGGCGTTAATGATGAGAATTTTTGTGGGGGGGGGGGGTGAGAAATAATAATGTTAATTTTAAATGCCCAGCGAAGCGGACGGGTACAGCCAGTTATCTTTTTTTTTATTGCCCTTGTAGGCCGACGAGCATACGGCCCACCTGATGGTGAGTGGTTACCGTCGCCCATGGACTTCAGCAATGCCAGGGGCAGAGCCAAGCGCGCTGCCTACAAAATTATCTAATATGTGGTTTTAAATATGGCAGCAATATGCGGAACAGCTGGGCATTCCGTTCCTCGAGACGTCAGCGAAGAACTCTACGAACGTTGAGCAGGCGTTCATGACGATGGCGGCGGAGATCAAGGCGCGCGTGGGCCCGCCCTCCACCGGCGCCGCGCCTGCCGGCCACGTCAAGATCGATCAGGGACAGCCCATTGACACCGGCAAGTCCTCGTGCTGCTGAATACTGCCTGCTTACTCACGAGGTAACCACCGCATCAGCCCGCTGAGTTTCTCACTGGATCTTCTCAGCGGGTCACGATCCCGATCCGGTAGTAGATTCATTCGCGAAGCAATTGCTCTTGAGTTGTTAGGTCTCCTTCGGAGGCGCTCGGGCGGTTGTTAGCAAATCCCACCCCTCCTGGCTGAGCCTTGCTCGCCCACCTGTCCTGGTGAAACTGGAAAGGCCTCCGCGCCACCAGTAATACTTCAATCATAAAAAAAAAGTAACCACCATCTGCCATTTACAACTGCTCTTATCACTTCATAAATGTTGATCGATAAGAGATAGGCTTTTACTAAACGTACTTGACAAATGTTCTCGATTGACTTCCACGGTGAAGGAATAGCGTCGTATAATAAAAATCCAAAATTATAATTTGCTTATTTACCGGTGGTAGGACCTCTTGTGAGTCCGCACGGGTAGGTACCACCACCCTGCCTATTTCTGCCGTGAAGCAGTAATGGGTTTCGGTTTGAAGGGCGAAGCAGCCGTTGTAACTATACTGAGACCTTAGAACTTATATCTCAAGGTGGGTGGCGCATTTACGTTGTAGATGTCTATGAGCTCCAGTAACCACTTAAACACCAGGTGTGCTGTGAGCTCGTCCACCCATCTAAGCAATGAAAAAAAACCTATTAACCTCTTTATGTCAACCACTCGTGTTTTTATTTGCTTTAAACAATTCCCTATTGGCAGCGTGCGTGCGTGACGCGAGGATAGAGACAGACGAGGACAGTTCCGGTCACACCCGCGACACTACAACAATGAAATTACAACAAAAAAATATCGCAACATTACGATTATAAATAAATAAATTTAAACAATTTTGTGTGACGCCCGCTCGTCCACCGCTAACGTTATTTAGTTGCTGTCAGGTTAAAATTTAGAATGAAAAAAAAAACGATTAAAAAAATATTTACAAAAAAAACGGTGTAGTGTATGAACGTATGTTCGTACACGTGTTTATATATATAATGAATATCTTAGGTTAATTTTGTGCTGTTTCCGGTAAGAAATTATGATTCGATAACTGAGCGACGTTAGGATGTGTGTGCGCAGTGCGATGGTTGGAAACACAGGTATAAAGCTGCTTTCAGACTACGATATAGTATACTGCCATATAGTATACCAGCATATAGTAAGCCAATAATATATAGTACAGTGTGAACGTGTCCATAACAATGTATGGGGCGCGATATTGTTGTGCTATGAGCTATATACTATATTATATTATAGCATAGTCTGAAAGCGGCCTAACATTGTATAGGAACGGGCCTTGTACCATATTCGTAAGGAATTAGCTAATGTTCCGGTGGTCGCACACTGGGACTTGGGGCGTCATACGCTATGTATGTATTATAGTATTTGTAACTCCATGCACATGTGATCGAGCGAAAACCAACCTAATTGTAATAGATACAAAGTTCGATTTTGTTTCGATCGTATAAGGCGAATATTTAATAGATTCGTCGAGCTTAGTGGCCCGATAGGAGTCGTGCCAGATTTGTCTGTGGCTATCGATAATTTATATAAAATGTTTGGATCGCCGTGAGGGACCAAGCAGAATTTCATTGAATAACGAACATTTAATTAAAAAGCAATATACCTAAACCTGTGTTTCGACAATTCTCCGACGGCCATGTACACGTGTGATTATAGAATCAGTGATACCACAGTAGCATTGTGACAGTGTGTGACCATCATAAAAAAAACTTAAGTGAAGAATTAAAAAAAAAATCTGTCTTTCTTATACTGTCCATTACGCATAGGCTAATTATAGATTTTTTTTTATCAATATTATTATATTCCAGCTTGTGTTAAGTTTTTTATTTTATGATCACTCGAGGTACTAATATAAATATGCACTGGGTGTTTTAATATTTACATTGTAATAATGTTATGTCGAAGCCTGTAAACCTTTGTGCTATGTTGAAAATTTTGTGTTCATCCGAATGATGATCACGGAATTGTAGATATAGCTAAACGCCCCTAGATTTAGACACACACATAAACACAGTAAATTTGTAGCAGTTTAAAAGCAGTTAACGCTTCGATGAACAGTTTAAAAAAAAAAGTCTACAAATCCCTGTTGCTTTATAAAGTTTAATGTGATTTAGTTGCAAATTGAATGTAACTCCGATATTTATTTGAGCACCATTTTGAACTGTTGATCGAAGGTAATATAGTATTAATTAAAAGACATATTCAATATCACGGCTATGTGATAGTTATTTTTTTTTTATTGCCTACTTGCAAAGCTTTACATTATTAATTGTTGAATCAGATTTTTTTAAGTTTTGTAAACTGATTTAAACGTCTGAATGAAACAACAATTTGTGATGTGGGGATTTTATTATTAAATATATAAATTATTTTATTTAACTCCGGTCTATTTCTGTAATAATTCGTTATTTTTATACTATTATTACATCAAGGTTAAGTTTACTTAATGTCGAGTCCGCTGGCCCCTGTAATTTCTGTATCGAGGGTTCATTAGAAATTAAAACAGTATGCTATGAAAAGGATGTTTTATTTTAGGTTTATCTTTACACATTAAATCATAATTAAAAGAAATTAACAGCAGCATCTCATCATGTACTCGTAGTCGTGACAGAGACCGTGGAGATTGAGTGGGCACTGCAGGAACGAGGGACAGATTATTGGCAGTTGATCTGTAGGAGGATAACAAATACATTAAAATTGTATCATGATATTCGTTTGAACTTCGGAGAAAAGTGGCCTTTTTGAACCCTAGGGAATCCGTTTACGGATACCCGGTCGAGGGAGGGGGGGGTAAGTGACCTGAAGGAAATTGAGAGACATGAGTTGCTATCTAGAACCAATCCATTCATTGTATGGTGCGTTTCCACAGATCTATTTTGCCATGGGCTTAGAACGAACTTCATTCTACATTCATTTCTTCAAGCAAGACTAATGTCTTCAGCGGTATATCTATGAGCATCGGTGACCATTCACCGTCACCATCAAGCCCATATCTTCGTCTGCCTAAGAAGGCGATAAGAAAATCACTTTCAGCCTGTGTAATAATAAATGTCATATTAAGCCTTAAAAGTACTTTGAATTGTGTCAGTCAGATCTACTAGGAATGAATGATGTTATTATAGTAAAAATACCATCTCGAATCAAATAAGAAGCGGAACATTCCAAATTCTCTGACCAAATTAAGGACGAGGATGGGTGGTTAAGAAGTAAACTTCCAAGTTTCTCTGTATGATCATAATAACTCGCTCACCTAAAGGATATGCACAACCACAACAGTAGCCATGAATGATAGCTTCATCGTCTTCGCAGCCTCTAGGAGGACACCCATTACACCACATACCGATCCAGAGCCAAGGTAAATTCCCTAAAATTTAATTCATTTAAATTAATATTATCGTTTTGTTGAACTATTTATTTGAAGGTGAAAAATCCCGAATAACCTTTGCTATTTAGGGCGCGATTGTTTGTAAGTACACTTTAAAATGGTATAATATTTAAGTTCGCTCAAAAATCTTATGGTTCCGTTGTTGATGTTGTTAGATGTTGAAAAAGAAGCTGCCGCAGTCAGGCTAAGATCTATTAGGAGTTTTATTGAATAAAATTAATTGCATAGTAATAACGCCATACTAAGTCAGCGTCGACGATCATAATTTTGTTATATCGTCATTCTTAAGCGTTTAGTTATTTTTTATTGCTTTAGCAAGAAAACTGGTGCTGCACAGAGACAGGACATAGGGTTCAATACCAGAGATGAGTGATCGCTATATGGAGTTAAACAGATGCAATTGATATTTCGCATTCAACACCGCATGTGACGTCTTGAGTGAGAGTTAGGATCTGCTAAGAACAACCACCATTCTTGAGGCTAACTAGTATTTGCCTTCAGGTGACTCGGTACTGGATGTGAGGTACACGAGGAGATAAATGTCTAAAAACTACTGCTGGTCGCTTATCTATATATGGCTGTTTTCCCTAGAATAAGCATAAAAGCTTTTTGTTGGGAACGCGAGAAGCGAAGTTGTGCGAAGTTTCATTTTCTTTACTTATTATTTCTTCTTAAATGTGTAATAACGGTGGTTTATTAACTGTTTAGCATCTGTGATACTGTAAAAATGTGGGAAAATGAAACAAAGCCGCTGGACGTGGCTTCTCGGGTTCTTCCCGTTTCAGAACTATAAAAAGTTATTGCTATCTGTAATTTTACGTCACTGTTCTTAGGATAGGGTGAACTTAATCTTTCAATACCAAAATTTACTTAACATATTCCAGTACGGTACGTGCTTGAGATACGTGGAAATAAATACTCACATCGAGGTGCTTTCCTTACTGCCTCAATTCCAGTATTCACAGAATTCTTGACGAACAGTGCATTGATGTGAAGCAGGAGACAGGCTAACAAAAATCCTTGACCTATCCTTCCGATATCCATTTTGTGAATGCTATCAGAGCGTGTCCGTTTAAATATATATGTGAGGTTTGTATTAGTTAGGTACGTAGCTAATTAGTCGTAGGTCAGTGACAGTAATTTTTAGGAACTGACCCTCATTAGCGTTTGACTGGAATGAAGTAATTAAAGAAGTTCACTGAACTTTTGGGTACCTAGTTCACTGTCTTAAATCTATACTAATATATAAATCTACAGTGGTTTTTACGGATGTTCCGTTATAACTACTGAACCATGCATCCGATTGAATTGAAACTTGGTATCCATGTAGAAAATACCTGTACTTAATGGATAGGCTAATATTTATATTGAGTATTGGACTCCCTACACCAGTTGCGGGGGCGTTAATGATGAGAATCTTTGTGGGGGTGAGAAATAATAATGTTAATTTTATATGCCCAGCGAAGCGGACGGGTACAGCTAGTCACAAATAATGTTAGACTGTTGATTGTACTATCATTCCTCTCCTTTAGTCTGTAGTTGGGCGTACGAGCTCACGGCCCGCCTAGTGCTAAGTTGTTATCAGAGCCACGATGTCAATTTTATTACCAGGCGTCTCCTCTTTCAAACCGGAACGCAGGACTGCTTGCCAACAGAAATGGGCATAATTATGTTATCTGCCCGTGCAAGGTTTACAAATATGCCAATCTATATGTAAAATCAATTATACAGATAATTTTTTACACGATATTATTAGCTTGATATGTGTATGTTTGTGTGTAATGGAGCCTGTGAATGTCATCTTGACCTACTTTAATACGTTAAATTAACTTGAAAATTTGCCCAAGCATCAAGGACCGATGACAATACAATAATTTTATAACTTCGCTCTAATTTCCAGATCAGCATCTACGGTATAAAAAAAATGTAATTAATTGTTAGTTCGATTTGATATTTAAGCATTTTTTTAAAATTTTAAATTAAATATATTATTAAAGGAAATAAATCATGGTTATATATTTTTACAATATAGTTTATTTGGAAAGTTTATTAACCCATACGAACATACGGACTAAGTATTTTGTTTGACAATTAAAATTATCAATCAAGTGTAAATAAAAATGTACGATAAATTTAATACTTGTAAAAGGTAATTATTTATCTTATAAAAATGAGATCACTTTATCACAGTAAATCATTATGCACCATTATGTGCAAAAAAATATGATACAAAAAAATTAATTCAATAACAAATACATTTTAAAGTTAAATTTCAACAAAAGGTCGGCTGTTTTTATCTCCAACTTTTATAATAAAACGTTCATATTTTTCCTTAAAGACTCTCTAACAATAAAAAAAAATGACACATGAATCCGTATCAAAGCGATTTTTTTTTAAATAGACTTGACCGCGTTTTACACATCTACAAATATTAGAAGTATATAAATCGCCAATCAAACAGTATACAACATACTCCATCCTATCGATTTTTGATCACTGACAATAAGTCATTGGCACACACATGAGTTTTGACACAAGAAGCATTTTTACTTATAAATTAAAAATTATAGTAACAGTAACAGTCATATTCATTTTCATTCTGAATATCATTTTTAGTTGTCTTATAAAGCTTCGATAACTTACGAATAAAGCCATAATGCTTGGAAATTGAATCTAATTTGTCTCTTTGAATCTATATAATGTTTGATTATATTCACTGGATAGATCATAATGATTGAACAGGTGGATTTTAGAGTACACATACATTTTAATCTGTTGCAATTTTTCTAAATACATAATAATATACATCAATTTGTATAACAGCATGTTGTATTATTACAATATTTATACATTATTAATTATTGTATTATTGAAATATTTTTGTGTATTATGTCATTATTATTTAGTAATATTTCTTTATTATATTTTATATGTTCAAAGTTCATAGTTATCGTAGTTTATTTTAATAATTAATAAAGTTGTATTTGGAATTAAACTTTAACGACTAGAAATAACTTTTGATAAGTAGTATATTCAATACATATATATAATAAATATATCGACACAATTTTTTTCCCCCCCAATTCGCTGGTAGCCTAGAAGTCTATACCAGCTACGCACTAGCTGATACGTTTTAATACAAGGCAGATTTTGACTCGTGTCTCAAGGCGACTGACGTAAATCCTGGGGTCTGTGATATCTGGTCTAGAGTTGGGTCGTACTAGGTAAATCAGATATTAGGTCCACCTGTTCCTAATCTTAAGAAATACCTAATCCACATAATCTTCCTAATCTCA